>NC_064931.1:657924070-658565855 GCF_023897955.1 Schistocerca gregaria | reverse complement strand
ACTAAAAAAAAAACAAAAAAGTTCCTGTTCACAAATTTCATTTTTTTATCGCTACTCTCTATGTTTCTTCCCCCCTACTTTCTTCCTTTCCTACACCTTTGCAGTAATAGGTTAGTTGTTTTGGAATAGGTGTAGATAGGTGCCAACGCCTGAAGAGGTGCATTTAATTTTATTTTTTTGTTAGAATACAAGTGGCGGTGGCAAATAGATATTTTTTTTGTAGTTTTTCCTTTCCTGTCCAGATAAAAAAAAGGGGTAGCGTCTTATATAAAAAAAAAAGTCGGTAGAGCACGTGCCCGCGAAAGGCAAAGGTCCTGAGTTCGAGTCTCGGTCCGGCACACAGTTTTAATCTGCCAGGAAGTTTCATATCAGCGCACTCTCCGCTGTAGAGTGAAAATTTCATTCTAAAATTTTATGATGCATAATGGCACGCGTTGTAAGGAATGAAAAACACTCAAGATCCGGATGTCTCAGTACCGCTTTATCTAGAAACAATACACAGAACTGCACACATATATGTTAGCTTGCAAAGGTGTAACTCATGCACAGCACAAAAGATTACGAGCAGCATACTTTTTTATGATATGGGACCACGAGCTATTGCACTTGCACAGTTAGCTGACACTGCAGCTTTGTCAGACTGTTATGCAGGTTTACCTTAACAAGGGCAAAGTTTGCTGGCGTTTGAACCCGTTTTGGATTGTTTTATAAGGATTTCCTTTTCTGTTTCGTTTCAATTCTCATAACTCCGAAAGCAATTTTCAGGTCAGTTTTATTTTGACTATATTGTACAATGTCAAGTGACATCAGTGCTTTGAGTAATTCCAAAAGAAGCCTTCGTTGACAGTTTCCATCGACATTATAAAAATTCTCATAAGCTTGTGGACCTTGGATGTTACTCCGAAAGGGAATAACGGTATTTTGTTTCTATCTTCTCATTTCTTTGTTTCTGATATGCTTGCAAAATTGCTCACGTTTAACAAACATTTCTAATTCTAAAAAAAAAAAAAAATAGTGCAATTAAAAATGGTTAAAAATTATGTAAAATAAAGAGACGTAGAAAATAAAAGAAATATAGGAAAATGGAAGGTACATAAAACTATGCAATACCACATTTTTTCTTTAAGAGTGGCAAATCAACTTGTGCCTGAGGAATTCGGAAGAGAACATGTGGAAACGAGATGGCAACGGGTATTTTCCGTAGGGCGCTCCCTTGTAAGAGTGCCCACAAGAATTTGCAAATAAGCTAGGTGAGAGGTCTTGCAAATGTTCGAGGCGGCTTAATCTGGCGGCTTGGCAAGTCTTAGAGGCTCTAACTCGACACCACGTAGTTTAGATAACACACTTACCATAGCAAGTAAATTTTCTCGCCACTGTGAAAATCCCACGGTTGCTGTCGGGAGGACCTACACAAGCAAATGTTTCGAGCGTGGCTCAAGGACGCTGCCTCCAAAGTTTTGTAGAGAAGGGCAGCAGTCGAACATTTTCTGTATCCAGAAAGGCCCGTACAGGACCTGCAACATGCGGTCGTGCATTATCGTGCTGAAATGTAGGTTTTCGCAGGGATCGAATGAAGGATAGTGTCACGAGTCGTAACACATCTGAATTGTAACGTTCACTGCTCAAAGTGCCGTCAATGCGAACAAGAGGCGACCGAGACGTGTAACCAATGGCACCCTATACCATCACGCCGGGTGATACGCCAGTATGGCGACGACGAATACACGCTTCCAATATGCGTTCACCGCGATGTCGCCAAACACGGATGCGACCATCATGATGCTGTAAGCAGAAGCTGGATTCATCTGAAAAAATGACGATTTGCCATTCGTGCACCCAGGTTCGTCGTTGAATGCACCGTCGCAGGCGCTTCTGTCTGTGATGCAGCGTCAAAGGTACCCGCAGCCATGGTCTCTGAGCTGATATTCCATGCTGCTGTAAACGTCGTCGAACTATTCGTACGATCCGTTACAGCTATGGGGATAAGATGCCTGTCATCTCGACTGCTAGTGATACGAGTCCGTTGGGGTCCAGCACAGCGTTCCGTATTACCCTTCTGGACCCACCTATTCCATATTCTGCTAAGAGGCATTGAATCTCGACCAACAAGATCAGCAATGTCGCGATATGATAAACCGCAGTCGCCATAGGCTACAAACCGACTCTTATCAAAGTCGGAAACGTGATGGTACGCATTTCTCCTCCCTACACGAGCACCACAACAATGTTTCACCAGGCATCGCCGGTCAATTGCTGTTGGTGTATGAGAAATCGGTTGGAAACTTTCCTCATGTCAGCACGTTGTAGGTGTCGTCACCGGCGCCGATCTTGTGTGAATGCTCTGAAAAGTTAATCATTTGCACATCACAGCATCTTCTTCTTGTCGGTTAAATTTCGCGTCTGTAGCACGTCATGTTCGTGGTGTAGCAGTTTTAATGGCCAGTAGTGCAATCCGATTCCTTGGGTTCACTGTTATCGTTAAGGCTCCTTACGGTTCTGAATTGGCCCAACCCGATTTTCCAAGACCTAAAGAACACCTTCGACGATTTCATTTTAATAGTGATGAAGCGGTGCAAGCGGAGGTGAGATCTTAGCTCCGCCAACAAATACAAACATACTACAGTGACAGGATCAATATACTGGTTTCTCGTTGGAAGGATTGGGTATATCGCCAGGGTAGCTACGCAGAGAAATAAATATGTAGACATGAGTCTAAAGATGTAGAATACTAGTGGAGTTTGTTTAATTTAAAAAGCTTTATAAGATTTCACATAAAAAATTCGGAGGCATTAGTTTTCAGCAACGATGTCGTGGATGTAGGATGAGGGCACGCTTGAACAGCGAGCAGCCATATGATCATAACGAAGGTAAGACTCTGGTCCATATCATCCGTTTTAAACGGGTTTGAATTGGCGGTAAATACTGCGTCATTCTGACACTGGGATGTGTAGCGCCTCCTTTTTTTTTCTCCCAGTAACTCACAGAAAAATCTTAACACAAACTTCAATAAAAAATTTAATTCTAACATTACTGAGGATGAGGAACTGGAGAATATGAATCACCCACATGCTTCACTTTAAGTTTGCATTTATTGCAAAACAACCAGTTAAAACACCAACAATTACGTGTTGCAATTGTTTAGGCAGGTCACAGCTATACTGACATTAATTTACACAAAACAGATTAAGGCTTGCACATTTAGAAATTTTAAATTCCACTAAAATTAGAGAATAAACAGGTAAACTGGAGAACAACTTGGTTCACATTTGACTTGTTTACATTATATCACTGAAACACTTTTCGACGAGATAAATCGTAGAACACGGAGAACTAAGCAAATTCACGTGTTACACGAAACCGGATCAGTTAGTTTAATTTGAGAGTGATATTTTAGTGGGATTACTTAAACACTAAATAAGACAGGATAAATCTAGCGCCCATTAAAAGGGGCGTATATATTAAATCATGGAAATAGCACAATAAACTTAAAGATATCATAAATGTATATAAACACAACTCTGTTTCACCCTGATCAATTAGGCACATAAAAGAGGTTACAAATTATTCTTAAAACCATCACTTTGAGATTAAATTGGCCGTGTAAAATCAACTTAATAAACTTGTCCACAATAACTTACTCCCTAAAGCTATATAAAACTATCATAAGATGAAAGAAATCCTAATGGACCGGCGCTGGCCTAAAGCTAGCTTGAGGAATTAAAGCCCTCCGTAAGGCTGAGGAAGGTAAAAAGGGGTAAGATTGCCCTCCACAAGGTGCTAAACTCATTAATTGAAGAGATTGGCTGAAGAACAAACAAGTCATGACAGAAATCGTAACAGCCACCAGGAGCCGAGCAACTGTAACGGCATATAGGAAGAGACCAGCCAATAAATCTTTGCAGATTATGGGTATTCACACTTCCAGAATAAGAATAGAATATTTTCTATCGCCGGCCGGTGTGGCCGTGCGGTTTCTAGGCGCTTCAGTCTGGAACCGCGTGACCGCTACGGTCGCTGGTTCGAATCCTGCCTCGGGCATGGATGTGTGTGCTGTTCTTAGGTTAGTTAGGTTTAAGTAGTTCTAAGTTCTAGGGGACTGATGACCACAGATGATAAGTTCCATAGTGCTCAGAGCCAATATTTTCTATCCTTCTGGTGACTCAAAAAATGAGAGGACTCGAATGAACCGAATAAAATTACTATTAATTAACCTAAGTAATAAATTAGATACACCCCAATATGAGTGTTGCGAGTGCTGGGGCACGTAAAGAACCATTTACATGACATAACGTGGGCTTGACCAGAACCCAAAAAAAGAGAACATCGAATGTCGATACCCCATTTCAAGGCGGGACAAGTTTTACATAATTTAAAGTATAAATAGTTATTTGACTAATTAAATAAGATCTCATATAAAAACTAGAGTTACACAAATGGAAATTTAAGTCACATTTACCTTGGTTGCTTGACGTGCGTCAAGAGTGGTATGGGACGTCCCGGTTATCGATTCAAACAGACCCACAACTCAACCACAAGACAATAAGAATTCATTTCTAATACATTGGGCTGAATATTAACACTGAAATGAACCCAACAGCACACTGCGGAAGAAACGGAAGAGAATACTAAAGCATCTGATAGGAACGGTCAACAATAGTCACGACGAATAACTTCGGCAATATGGCTGGGTTACTGAATCACCGTTTTAGCGGAATGTGAATGTCAACCACCGCTAAACAAAGGTGTATGATAGGTCTTAGTGTGATTGATGCTCACTCCGACGAATAACTACCAGTACCAGGACACAGTATTGCTTCCACAACGGCAACATAGAGGAAACCGAAGTGATTGAATTTCCATAACGTCTTGAATCAGACACCACTATTACGTCCCGATGCCAGCAATCTCATCGAGGCCACATCTACACTAGCCATAGAGCGTCGACAACGGCCACGTTACTCACGTCCAGTCCCCACTGCTGGTATTCCCCTTCACCCCCTGTTTCGCGTGCAACGAGAAACCGCTCCACGCAGAGAACACAGCGCTCCCTTGAAATTGCTAATAAACAAAAAAATGGCGCTTGGCGGGAATTGAAATTAACGCTGCAAACGACATTAAGAGGAAGAGGAATCGAACTGTGAAGAAGACACAGTTCAACCTCTCCCTCCAAAGCAAAATTCGCCAGAAGAGAGAGGTCGCTAATCATCATGAAGCTTAATCTGAGTAACGTGAACCTTCGTAATCCTGCAGTGTCGGGATGTTTAATTAATAAATTAACTGGTTCCAACACTTCCTGTATGAGATAAGGTCCAAGAAAACGCGGAGCCAATTTACCACTCCCCTCACCACTGGATTGCTTACCGGGATTTAAGTTCCAGAGAAAAACTCTGTCGCCAACCTTCCCCTGGAAGGGGCGCCTGCCGCGATTATAACGAAGCGCCTCTCGTTGGTGTGCTCACCGAATATTTGCCCTAGCTCTATCCCAGTTTCTTTTAATAAATGGGTGTCTATTCCTTCAGGTAACAAATCGTTGATGCCTCAAATTACTCAGGGGACAATTCAACGTATAAGCCAGCATTCAGGACGCCAGCGTAGCTCCAGATGCCTCATGACGGGCAGAATTAAAGGCGAAACTCAACCACGGGAGAGAATGGTCCCACTTGGATGGCGAATGTGTATGATAAATTATTGAAGAGGCGCTCAAATTGCGGTTAAATCGTTCTGCAAATGATGGTTGCGGATAATACGGAGTGTTGGGAATATGACGGAAACCATTATTTAAACAGAAACGCTTAAATTGACGAGATGTGAACGCTGGTGCATTATCACTAATTAAGGTTTTGTGGGGTCCAAAGACACCGAAAATCCTGGTAAGATGTTGTATCGTTAGACTAGCGGTGACCCCGCGACAAGGAACAAGCCAAACAAACCGACTAAAGCCGTCAACAACCACCAAGATACATTTACAACCACTAGAGGTCCGGGTAAGAGGCCCTACATAGTCAATAAATAACATCCATGTGATTTTGCTCCCTCGCAAACTGTAAAAATCCCATGCGCTTGCCGCCACTAGGTTTACCCATCTTACACAAACGGCAGCTATTGGCCAACCTCTTCACGTTACGTCTCATGGATGGCCAAGCCAATTGTTGGTCAATCTTAGCAAGGTTACTGGCAACATCCAAGTGACCTGCAACAACGGAGTCATGAATATAATGAAAAACAGGGCTAACCAACTGTTGGGGCAGATAGATTTTAGGCTATCTATCTCTGCCAACTTGCTTACATAGTACACCTCTAATTACAGAGTAACCCGGAATGTGTTTGCTCGAATGCATATTTTCCCTGATGGCTCCCCACCTCGGTTCCTCTTGCTATTTGTCAGCAATGTTCACAAACAATTCATGAATCTCACCAAAGACCCCAGCTACAAGTACGTGATACACGTCTTGGGAATCTTGTTCTTGCTCAGCAAACATACGGCTTAAGGTATCGGCAACAAGGTTTTCGGCACCACGAATGTATCTGACCTTAAACCAAAAGGCGGACATTCGAACAGCCCAACGAGCAATTCTCCCAGTTTTTTGGGGACGGGCCAACACACAACTTTCAGTTTCCAATGAAAATTCCCGATGCTCAACGTAAAACCTAAACTTCTCAAGGGCAAAGAGCACGGCCAGTGGTCCCAACTCATAAACAGAACAGTTGGATTCAGCTCCTGACAAACATTTCGAAGCATAAGCGCCAGGACGTCTGTCGCCATCGACTTCTTGCATAAGAACAGCCACATGACCACCCCTCGAGGCGTCCGTTTGAAGAATAAAGGTTTTACTGAAGTCAGGTACTACTAAATCGGGAGGATTAGTAAGGGCAGTTTTAAGTGCCTCAAAAGTCGATTGATGGCTCTCTCGCCACTGAAACTCGATGTTCTTACTATGCAAACTATACGGAGGAGCGGCTAACTGAGCGATATTGGAAACAAACTTGCGAAAATAGATGACCATGCCTATAAATCTGGCTATCTCCTCCTTATGAGGAGGACGGAACCGCCTTGAAATGATAATACGTTCTTGATCAACCCTGATTCCGTCGGCCGAAGCCTAGTGTCCCAAAAAAGAAATTTCGCCGCGACATAACTTAATTTTCTTAGGTTTAACAGTTGGCCGGCCGGAATGGCTGAGCGGTTCTAGGCGCTACAGTCCGAAACCGCGCGACCACTGCGGTTTCAGGTTCGAATCCTGCCTCGGGAATGGATGTGTGTGATGTCCTTAGGTTAGTTAGGATTAAGTAGTTCTAAGTTCTAGGGGACTGATGACCTCCGAAGTTGAGTCTCATAGTGCTCAGAGCCATTTTGAACAGTTAACCCAGGCTGTCCCAAGCGATCCAAAACCAACCTCGAATGCTGAAGATGTTCATCAAAACTGGCACTATAGACTAAAACATCATTTAAATAATTGTAGACACAGTTAAACTTAAGATCACCCAAAACGTTATCTAATAGGCGTGAGAGAACCGATGCCCCGGTAGCAAGCCCGAAAGGAACACGATTGAATTCAAATAAATTCCAATCGGGTACAAAAGCGGTAGCGGGCTTAGAATCCTCGGTAAGTAGTATCTGATAATAAGCCTGATTAAAATCGAGCACAGGAAACCAACGTGCTCCAACAAACCACGTAAAGCAGTTATGAAGATCAGGCATGGGGACGGACTCTAAAATAATCTTTTGATTGAGCTGATGACAATCGACTACCGGGCGATACCATGATCCTTAGACGCCAAAAATATCGGCGACGCATAACGAGATTTAGATGGCCTAATGACGCCATTGGTTAGCATATCATCGATCTTCCGGCATAACACCCGCGTCTTCGGGGGTGACAAACGATAAGGAGCCTGACGTACAGCGGTATCATCAACCAGGCGGGTTTTATAATGAATACGATCGGTGACCCCCAACCGATTAATAAGAACCTGAGGATAAAGTTGTAATAACTGAAGCAAACGGGATCCATCAAGCCGAGAGAGATGACCAGCATCGAACTGGGAAACCACGTTATTGACGATTTTTAACCTAAGAGACCCTTGAAAAGAACAAAAGGCAAATTTCTCGCTCGGGCGAAAGGCAAAACTAAAGGTACAACCAGCAAAATCAAAAATCAACCCTATCTTGCGAATGAAATAACATCCCAACAACAGATTAACGGACAAACTCTTAACGACCAACAGATAGACCTGCCAGGAAAAGCCGTCTATCGCAATCTTTCCCCTTATCTCACCTACTAATGGCAACGTCTGGCCATTTACCGACCGACATCCCTACATGGAGGGAGACAAAGAAGGAAATTTGCATAAGGCACGAAACTCCAAGTACGACGCATAATCGAGTATAGAAACTGCACTACCCGAATCTAGCAGGGCGCAAACAGGTTCATGATTAATCGGGGAGCAGATGCAGGGAAGCCAAGCCCCTGACACTAATTTAACATGGGCGCATCCTTTAGGAGGACGAAATTGAAAACCCCGCCCGCTCCTCTTCTAGCGTAACTTGCTCGCACGAGCCGTTCGTTGAAGTTGGCAATCGCGAACTAAATGATCAACAGCCCCACACCTAAAACATCTGTGCTGTATCCGTGACGAGAGAAGCGGTCCCTTAGGCTGTTTGACAAGCGACATTTGATCTTGACCGGCGGATGTTTCCTGACGACGTACATCGGCAAAACTAAACGTTTCAATAGAATCAAAGAGACTCGTCAAATCGGTGTACGAAAGCGGCTCCCGCACAAACTCGGTCTGCGACCGGTCCTCGGGTCACATACCCTGCACTATAACTAGAACAGCGTCGCGTTCACCGCGCGACTGCTACGGTCGCAGGTTCGAATCCTGTCTCGCGCATGGATGTGTGATGCCCTTAGGTTAGTTAGGTCTAAGTAGTTCTAAGTTCTAGGGAACTGATGACCAAAGATGTTAAGTCCCATAGTGCTCAGAGCCATTTGAACCATTTTTTTGAAGCGTCGCGTTCACTTAGAGACATATTAAGCGCGCGAACGGCCATTCGAACCCGCTTAACATACTGGGACAAGCCCTCAATATTGGCCCTCCAAGTACTGCTGAACCCTAGGTGAAAATTTACGTCTGATAATGGCATCTCTCAACTCACACAAGGTAGCCTGCCAGTGCAAGACTTCCGAAAAAAATTGAATAAGAACACCGTTGGATAACGGATATAAAAGACGCAAAATTATGAACTGGAAAAAATTTGAATAAGAACACCGTCGGATAACGGATAAAAAAGACGCAAAATTATTATCTGGGAAATCTGTAAGGCATCTGCGTGTATCTCAAGATTAACGGTTAACCATAACGCCTTCTGAACTTGATCTAAATTACCGATCATTAACTGGGAAATCCCCTGCAGAAGGTACATAATGGGAATAGGCAATTTGGAAACACATTTCCGACACTTCCCCTTAAACTCTTGACCCTGCAAACTTTGATTATTATAGGCTAAGGAACTCAAACTTTCTTCATCATCATCACGAATATGCTCCGACCCCAACACACTGGCCTTAAAATGCAAGCCACTTACTTTCTGGAGAAGTTGGCCTACCAAGTCGTGCTGTTCTCTATTTAACGACAACAATTCCAGATCGCAAATGTACGCGTACCAATGACATAACTGGGTTTGTAATCTCCCCCTCTATTTGGAGGTGACACGTATGCCGTAGAGAAATGCAATATTCTGGGCCAACCCCTCAACGGCACTACCAACCAAGCGTAAAGCATCACTGATATGTCCAACAAGTTTGCCCAAATGACGACAGGACTAGTCAAGGCCCCACGCAATCTAGCGACAAATTCGACCAACCCCCCCCCCCCCCCACCCCCTTGCGTGTGCTGTTGCCGAACACTCGACTCGCAGACAAATTGTTCCTTCTTTAAAAGGGCGGGCGAGACTGGGACAGTCCCGCTGCCCCATCACGCACGCTCTGCTACCATTTGTAGCGCCTCCTTTTCTTTTCTCCCAGCCACTCACTCAAAAATCTTAACAAAAGCTTTTAATACTAAAATTTAATTCTAACTTTAGTGAGGATGAGGAACCGGGGAATATGAATCACCCACAAGCTTCACATTAAGTTTGCTTTTATTGCAACACAACCAGTTAAAATACCAACAATTACGTTTTGCAGTTAATTAGGTACGTCACAGCTATACTGACAAAAATTTACACAAAACAGATTAAGACTTGCAAATTTAGAAATTTATATTCCACGAAAATTGGTCTACATTTGACTGGTATACATTATAGCACTGAAAACTTTGCGACGAGATAAGTAGTAAAACACGGAGAACTAAGCACATTCACGTGTTACAGGAAACCAGATCAGTGGGCTTACTTAAACACTAAATAAGACAGGATACTGGCTCAAATGGCCCTGAGCACTATGGGACTTAATATCTGAGGTCATCAGTCCCCTAGAACTTAGAACTACTTAAACCTAACTAACCTAAGGACAACACACACATCCTTGCCCGAGGCAGGATTTGAAGCTGCCACCGTAGCGGTAGCGTGGTTCAAGACTGAAGAGCCTAGAACCGCTCGGCCGCACCGGTCGGCTAAGGCAGGGTAACTCTAGCACCCATTAAAAGGGGCATATACATTAAACCATGGAAACAGCACAATAAATTTAAAGTTATCATAAATATATAGCCACACTCTTCTATCACAACTCTGTTTCAGCCTGCACAATTCAGCATATAAAAGGGGTTACAAACTATTCTTAAAACCAGGAATTTGAGATCACATTGGTTGTGTTATATCAACTTAATAAACTCGACCACGCCGCACGGGATTAGCCGAGCGGTCTAGGGCGCTGCAGTCATGGACTGTGTTGCTGGTCCCGGTGGAGGTTCGAGTCCTCCTTCGGGCATGTGTGTGTGTGTTTGTCCTTAGGATAATTTAGGTTAAGTAGTGTGTAAGCTTAGGGACTGTTGACCATAGCAGTTAAGTCCCATAAGATTAAAAAAAAACTCGACCACAATAAGTTACTCTCTAGGGCTATATAAAACTACCATAAGATGAAAGGAATCCTAATGGACCAGCGCTGATCTAAGGCTAGCTTGAGGAATTAAAGCCCTTCCTAAGGCTGAGGTGGGTAAAGAAGGGGTAAGATTGACCTCCACAAGGTGTTAAATTCATTAATTAAAGCGATTGGGCGAAGAAGAAACAAGTGATGATAGAAATCGTAACAGCCACCAGGAGCCGGGCAACTATGACGGCATATAGGAAGAGACCCGCCAATAAATATTTAATATCGCCGGCCGGTGTGGCCGTGCGGTTCCTAGGCGCTTCAGTCTGGAACCGCGTGACCGCTACGGTCGCAGGTTCGAATCCTTCCTCGGACATGGATGTGTGTGCTGTCCTTAGGTTAGTTAGGTTTAAGTAGTTCTAAGTTCTAGGGGACTGATGACCACAGATGTTAAGTTCCATAGTGCTCAGAGCCAATATTTTCTATCCTTATGGTGACTCAAGAAATGAGAGGACTGGAATGAACCGAATAAAATAACTATTAATTAACCTAAGTAATAAATTAGATACACCCCATATGACTGTTGCGAGTGCTGAGGCACTAACAGACCATTTAGATGACACAACGTGGACCTGACAAGAACCCAAAAAAAGAGAACATCGAATGTCAAAACCCCATTTCACGGGCGAAACAAGTTTTATATAATTTAAGGTATAAAATAATTATTTGTCTAACTGAATAAGATCTCATAGAAAACTAGAGTTACACAAATGGAAATTTAAGTCACATTTATCTTGGTTGCTTGACGTGCGTCGTGAGTGGTATAGGACGTCCTGGTTATCGATTCAAACAAACTCACGACTCAACTACAAGACAACAAGAATTCATTTCTTACACATTGGGCAGAATATTAACACTGAAATGAACCCAACAGCACACTGCGGAAGAAACGGAAGAGAATACTAAAGCATCTGATAGGAACGGTCAACAGTAGTCACGACGAATAACTTCGGCAATATGGCTGGGTTACTGAATCACCGTTTTAGCGGAATGTGAATGTCAACCACCGCTAAACAAAGGTGTTTGATCGGTCTTAGTTTGATTGATGCTCACTCCGACGAATAACTACCATTACCAGGACACAGTCTTGCTTCCACACCGGCAACATAGAGGAAACAGAAGTGATAGAATTTCCATAACGTCTTGAATTAGAGACCACTATTACGTCCCAATGCTATTAGCCTTATCGAGCCTACATCCACACTAGGCATAGATTGTCGACAACGGTCGCACTACTCGCGACCACTCGCCGCTGTCGGCCTTTCCGTCACCCCCTGCTGCGCTTGAAACGAGGAACTGCACCGCGCACAGCACTCAGCACCCCCTTGGAATTGCTAGTAAACAAAAAATGGCGCTTGGTGGGAATTGAAATTAACGCCGCAAGCGGCATTAAAAGGGAGAGGTATCGAACTGTAGTAAAGACACAGTTCAGGATGTATATAGCGACAATCGTCATCAGTGTTCTGGCCTAGGGCAAGTCGTCACACGTAGCTCTGCATGTAGTCCAGTCATCTGCTACCCTCTTTGTTTTCTCATAATTGTTTTCTGTGCTTATACTATCCGCCATCTGGTATACTCTTCTTCTTCTTCTTCTTCTTCTTCTATTCATCGTTCCTTCCACAGCATTCATCCGTGAAAAATTTCTTCATATCCAGAGTCCAAGTCAGTTGTGTTTCCTTGTCCTGAGTACCTTTAAAAATTCTCTGTCTTCTTCCACCCTTCTCAACACCGCCTCATTTCTCACTTTGTGTACCTATTTTATCCGTTCCAACATCCTCCAACCCACATGTGAAATGCTTCTATTCTTCTTTTTTCCTCTTTCCTCAGTGTCCTTGTCTCAACTCTGTATAACGCCTTGTTCCATGTAAAGCACTTCGCCGGTCTCTTCCTCACGTCCCTGTACATCCACCCACACACTAGCCTCCTGTTTTTATTAAATGCATCCTTAGCAATTGCTGTACGCGTTTCCACTTCCTTATTCACCGATAATCCATCAGTTCCACTTGTTTTATGACTCCTCATCTCTCTTAATGGTTTTACTATTTCACCTTTCAACATGCAATATTGTTTGCCCTTTGATATAACTTTCATCTCCGCTTCTAATTCAATATCGCTTGGCTTTTGATCAGCCGCATATAGGCATTCTACATACTCCTTCCACCTTCCCAACATTTCCTCCAGTTTATGAACTTCTTTCTATTCCCACACCTGTCCTGCTTTCCTTTGCTTGAAAGACTACATCAGGAGCTAATCTATACAAAATTTCATACTGTTCTTCCTTTCCAAGTTTATATATTTCTTTACAGCTCTCTTTCATCTATGTCTTCCTTGCCTGCTCTGCTTCTCTACTTATTTCAATTTTCAGCCTTCTGTGTTTTCTTTTCCCTTCCTCACTTCCTACTGTCTTCCATTTCCTTCTTCACTCCATCTTAGGCAGCATTGTCTTTGTTTTCATTCTTTCCTTATTCTGCCCGTTTTTCTACTTCCTCGCCCCTACAACTTCTTCTGCACGTTCCTTGATGTTTTGGCTCATCCTCTTTCATTACTCGTTTGTACTATATCAAATGGTTCAAATGGCTCTGATCACTATGGGACTTAACATCTATGGTCATCAGTCCCCTAGAACTTAGAATTACTTAAACCTAACTAAACTAAGGACATCACACAACACCCAGCCATCACGAGGCAGAGAAAATCCCTGACCCCGCCGGGAATCGAACCCGGGAACCCGCGCGTGCGAAGCGAGAAGGCTACCGCACGACCACGACATGCGGGCATGTACTCTATTATTGGGTTCTCTATCCTATTTTGACATAAAACTGTTTTTCAACTCAGCATTTTTAGCTTAGTTCTTTAATATTTCTAGGTCACATTTATCTCTTTGTGTTCCTTCTCTCACTCTCTTCAACCTTATTTGAAAGTCTGCCACCATCAAGTTTTGGTCCGGATCTATGTCTGCTCCAAGGTATGCTCTGGCATTCTTTAGGCAGTGTTTTTACCTATTCTGAGTTACGCTGTTGACTCATTCAAGATATGCATATTTATCTTCGTCTTCTGTTAGAACACTGTGTTTCCAGTCACAAGAGAATTTTTTCTGCAGAAATTAACCAGTGTTTCATCCCTGTCGTTCAAATTTGCCAATCCAAATCTTCCAACCATTATCCCTTCTTTTCCCTCTCCTGCCGCTCTACTGAAATCTCCCATTACAATGATGCAGGCGTTTCGTTTTTATTTATCCATAATTTCTTCCGTCTTTTCATAATATTACTCTACTTTCTCATCAGCGAACTGACTTGTTGGCATGTAAATATGTATTAAAACGACGTCCTCCTTGTCACATCTTAACCTCATCATCATCAGTCTTTCATCTATTTACTCTACTTTCAGTACGTTTTTTATCAGCCGTTTTTGTATCATAATTACCACACTATAACTGCCACTCTTTTCCTTGCGTGAGTAAAACTGTTTGTACTCTCCACTATCCAACTCTTCCTTACTCCCCCATCTGACTTCACACTTTTCTAATACATCCTGTCCATTCTTCATCATTTCCTGTTTGACATTTTCCAGCTTGCCAGCTTGCAACAGTGTGAACACATACCAATCTTTAACTTCCGTTCCCTCTTCCTACTCCGGTTCATCTTTCCTCCTTCGTCCTCCTCCAACGCTTCTGTATTTGACCTCTATATAATCACCTCCTGTAGATCTGAGTGAGGTGCAGTTTTTTCCTCAGATTCTTTTACAAAGAGAGTCAGATACGTGTTTACAGGGAAAAATAATGTGGTATGCCGTTCCTTTCCACATGGGCAGATGGTTATCCAGCCGAACTGAGCCGCTCAGTACGAGTCAGAAGTTGTATTTACCCGCCTCTATGCGAACAGACGCTACAATTTCCCTCTTCTGCCATCGACCCCGTATCGAATTCCATCTTCTCCGCCACCTCCGGCATTAGAGGTGGAAAATGAAAGACACCGTCAGGCGTCGAGAAAACAAAAGGTGGCCAAGAGAGGCTGACAGAACGGGAAACAGAAGAAGCCTGACACAAGTAAGTGGAAGTAATGTCAGACTAAGCTAAGGGTTCACGTGGTTGCCACCCACATACTGCGGACTAGGAAGCCCCCTAGGACGTTTCTGATATCAGCCTGATTTGTGGCGCTGTACTACTTAGATACTTTTACAGTACTGATTGCAGACCGAACGTAATTACGGGAAATAATAAATTACACTTGTATTTCTAGTCATATTTTTTCTTCGTAGTGGTTTGTGTCTCCTTTTATTTATCAAATGTGGATTTATTGTTGACGATCTTGTTAAATCGATAAGCTTGCTGCATTTCTCTGATCCAGTAAACACGCCCTAGATTTTCGATATTCAAGAAGTCAGAGAACGTAATAACTCTCACCTACTCGTACAGCGTAACGCGTAACGCCCCAGCTCGCGTAGGTTAACGAACGTGGGCTGATACACTGGCCAGGTTGGGCGCTGTTTTCTAGGCGGTCTCCCCCCTCCCCCAACGTTCATTCAGATCAAGGCTGAGCTGGTTCCCAAATTCCACCTCTGTCAATACGATACACAAACAATCAAAATGCTATAACACACAAACAAAGGTTACTCGATTCACCGACAGATGGCGTACATGACTTTTCTAACTTACGCCACCCCGACGACTGTGGCGTCAGGAATGGCATCCAACCGCAAAGTTAAATAATAAAATAAATTTTGGAAAATAAAAATGAATAATTCTGTAGAAGAGTACCCCCTACTAAATGAAATAAACAGTAGTGAAAAGAAGAAGTGGACACAACAATTCTATTAGGTCGATAGCCGTCGTTTGGAGTAGCCTGTCGCTGCTAAGATACAATCTATGAAGTATCGAGAGAGCCAAAAAGTAGGAGAGGTTGGTAATTCCTGTAATTGGTCTCTCAAGTGAGTGTGTTAGTTGAGAAACAATACATCCTCGAATAAAACAGGAACACTACAAGTAAACTGAAAATTGGACGCGTTTACGACATATATCACTGTATCCTTGAGATTGTGTACTTAACATGCATGATGTTTAGAACATTTCTTAGGTGTTGCGTAACATGTTGATCAACGCGCACCAGCTGTATCCATCTTCGAAGTGAAAAACATTTGCACACTTGACTTCTGTCCTGATAACGTTATACCGCTAATGCGATCAAAATGCTCCGAGACAGAAGCAACATGACCCACTGAATCATCCTTCATACTGTTTTCGACAACACAAAACATATTTCTCTGCACAGTTGCGAGCAACATTTTCATTAATTTTGACTGTATTTGATAATCGGGTTCTTTAATCAGTTCAAATCGAGATTTACTGAATTTGGTAATCGGATTCAGCTATGAAACCATCTTGGGACCAGTGTAATATATTATGGTTAATAAATTCGCCTGAAGATGCTGGTATAAGTGAAACTGATACCAAGTAAAATAAATCGCAATTTACAATTTGTTCAAAATGGTTCAAATGGCTCTGAGCACTATGGGACTTAACATCTATGGTCATCAGTCCCCTAGAACTTCTTAAACCTAACTAACCTAAGGACATCCCACACATCCATGCCCGAGGCAGGATTCGAACCTGCGACCGTAGCAGTCGCGCGGCTCCGGACTGAGCGGCTAGAACCGCTAGACCACCGCGGCCGGCTTTACAATTTGTAAAATGGTTTACTGCATGTCCATTGTTTTCTATTGCTTTTATTGTAAACCTCAACGGATGAAGGATGCCCCGAAGATTATTTGGATATGTTGTGTGATCAAATGCATCTTACGTGCACATGTTTCATTGCCAAGGAAATTGTCTTATAATGTGACAGTGAACATCAAAATAACCCCTGGACCACCCTATCATCATATCTATGTATTGTCGATCATCCGTGTTAGACTGTATAACGGACACAATGTATTATATTTCAATGAAAGTAACCAATAGCAGAATTAAACCGATCTCTGCCGGACAAATAATACACAATAACTTTATAAATAATTAGCTAGTAGCATTTTTCCACTACACAATGAATTTCCGTTGTATGACTGATCAAATGTTCAAGGGAAGACATTATATTTTCTAACAGGCTTTTACAGAAATCATACTGATACTTTTTGAATTTGCCGAGGGTGTGGCGCCCACTAAGAAGAAATAAATTAATAAAGGTTGACGAAAGGCTTCTTATTCACGTTCGTTCACGAATTTACGTCATTTTACTGACAATTTGATTATGATCTGTGCTGTTGGCAATAATCAAGACGAAAGAAGACTGAATAGATACATACATCAACACAAAGCGAATTTTATGAGTAGTAATTCAGGTCTTATAGACATTAATAGCATTAGTCACTGAGCACTTTCTGAAAATTCATATTGCAGGAAAGAAATTAATTGCAACGTTTCACAAAGAGCCATTCTTGTATTCCATGACAAAGATTTCAGTATTTGTTAAATACTGAAATCACGATAGCTGGTGAAAGTTTATTCTCTGTGTCACTGTTGGTTTACTGAAACGATGTGAAGAATTATTTAAGAAGATTCCAGAAACTAATTCGCTAACCATGGATGACACGGTTCACATATGTGGTGAAACTGTTGAAAACAAGAAGACATGCTCGATGGTGAGCGAAGTGATATAGTGATAAACCGCTATATTGCTTCTATGTGAAAAATTAAAAGTATGTGGAGAAATGTGATTCGAAATTTATATATGACTATAACAACAAGTGCACTACCAACTGTTCTATGCGAACACGAGTCAACGACTAATTCTATGCTTCATCTTGCTACATCTTTCTCGTCATTGCTTCCTACTTGTCACAGGTAATGAACGCAATATATATTCCACAAGGGGAAAAATCCATCTCAGTAATGACTACGCATTCTCATTTAGAGTTTGTTGTGACCCACCACACTTAGATTTGTTGTTGTTCTCTTTCATAGCCTAACAAGCTCTACGAGACGAATCTTCCAAAACCGAGCACTTATCCAGCTTCGTAAAATGGAGTTAGTACTCTCTTTCTAGGTAGTTACCTTTAAAAACGGCTACGAGTGGAGTAAGGGTTAGCAAGAGACGTCTCATTTAAATAAAACCAGTACGGTAGGCAAAAATATCGAATTTTCACAGTGGTTTCCATTTAGCGACCGATCGGAACTTACTTGGTGAGTAGCCCTCGTATGTTACTGTGAGTACACCCGTAAAAAAGAATAGTTTACTTATTTTATTTATTTATTTATTGTTCCGTAGGACCAAATTAAGTATAAGTCCCCATGGTCATGGAACGAGTCAATACATGAAATTATAACACGATAGTAGAAACAGATAAAATGAAATATAAAAAACACATTCAGGCGACAAGTCGTAAGTTTAAATAAAGAAAATCAACAATGTCACACTGGAATTTGCTTAATTTTTTAACTCTTCTAGGAGCTCCTCGACAGAATAGAAGGAGTGATCCATGAGGAAACTCTTCAGTTTAGACTTAAAAGCGTTTGGGCTACTCCTAAGATTTTTGAGTTCTTGTGGTAGCTTATTGAAAATGGATGCAGCAGAATACTGCACTCCTTTCTGCAGAAGAGTCAAGGAAGTGCATTCCACATGCAGATTTGATTTCTGCCTAATATTAACTGAGTGAAAGCCGCTAACTCTTGGGAATAGGCTAATGTTGCTAACAACAAACGACATTAAAGGAAATATATACTGTGAGGGCAATGTCATAATTCGCACACTATTGAATAGTGGTCGACAAGAGGTTCTCTAACGTACACCACATATAGCTCGAACACCCCGTTTTTGAGCCAAAAATACACTTTTTGAATCAGAAGAATTACCCCAAAAAATAATACCATACGACATAGGCGTATGAAAATATGCGAAGTAGACTACTTTTTGTGTTGAACTGTCACTTATTTCAGATACTGTTCTAATGCTAGATAAAGCAGCATTTAGTTTCTGAACAATATCCTGGACATGGGCTTTCCACAACAGCTTACTGTCTATCCGAATGCCTTGGAACTTGAACTGTTCCGTCTCGCTTAAAATATGCCCATTCTGTCTGATCAAAATATCGGTTCTTGTTGAATTGTGAGTTAGGAACGCACCTCAAAGGTATTTATTTGCACTGTGGAGCTCTTCTGGAGGGTTTCCAATCTTACTGTAAAGGAACTTTAGGAATCTTGTATGTATTGAAGAGATAGTGTGCAGAAAGTAGTGCGTTACCTACCTGCTATGGACATGTGCTTCACGTGCCTCTCGACTGAATGCAGGACCGCCACGGGGACTGTCTTCAGCAAGTTCTCACTGATGTCGAGAAAACGCACACTCCTCAACGTCCGAAATGCGTCATCAACTATGGTCGAAATTTTGTTGCCGTTGAGGCGAAGTTCAGTCAGTCTCTGCAGATGGCGGAATGTCTTCTTACCGACGTAAGTAATTTGGTTGAAGGAGAAATCTAACACTTTGATATTTTTACTTTCTAAGAACACGTCCTCTATGAACTTCAGGTGGTTGCCGGAAAGATTGAGCATCTCGATATAAACGAGTCCCTGCAGAATTTCTTGGCTCCATTTGCTGATATGATTCTCGCTGAGGTCGAGCTTCCGCAGGTCAGTGAGGTTCCTGAAAGCTCCCACTGCGATGTCCGTAATGTTGTTCCTATTCAGGTACAGGTTGAGCAACTTTCCGAATCTGCTGAGCTCGTGGTTTCTGACAACACTCAGATTTGTGCCTGTGATGTGTATTTCTTGGAGGTTGGACTTATCGTGCACCACAGACATGTTTCCTACCCAGTAAAGCGGATTTCCGGTGAAGTTGAGCCAACCGAGAGACGGCAAGTTCTTGTCGGAGAGGGCGAGAGTGGGCAGCTGCTTGAATCTGTTGTAAGACAGGTCGAGCCTCCTCAGGGAAGTGGACAGCAGGAAGAAATTACTGGGCAGCGACAGGAGCGAGTTTCTTGCGAGGTCTATAGAGATGAGGTGGGGAAATTTGGTGTACTTGAAGCCACCGAAAGACGAAATGAAGTTCTTACTGAAATCTAAGTGTTTCAACATGTACAGGTTATTTAATCTTCTCATGTCCACGTTCGAGAGACGGTTTTCCGATATTATTAGCACCTCGAGACTCGAAATGATTGCGAGAGCTTCGTAAGGAATTTCTGTGAAAGAGTTCTTGTGCAGGCGGATTTCTTTCAGGCGTTTTAAGCCTTTAAACAGGTCTTTGTTGAGTTTGTGCAGTCCGTTCCCACTGAGTTCGAGGCGCACGAGGTCGGCGTTGGTGGCGAGTAGGTGCCTGGGCACGTCGCCGATCTGCGCCCTGGCCAGCGAGAGGACTTGCAGCGACGGCAGGCTGGAAAGAGCGCCCGACCGGATGCCCGCTAGGCTGTTGGCAGACGCATGCAGAACCCGCAGTCCCGGAACATCCAGCTGTCCCACGGCTGCCGCTGACAGGTTGTTGCCTTCCAGGTTCAGCTCGTTCAGATTGTTCAGACCGCGGAACGCACCGCTCTCTATTTTCACTATGCCGCACTTTTTCAGGCTGAGGATTCGTATTGGAAGACCTTGCTGCAGCATATTTTCGTGGAGGACGGCAATTGAGTTGCCAGTAAGATCGAGAACGCGTAGTTGGTTGAGGAATGTCAGTGCGAACGAATCAACCTTCGTTATGGCGTTCCCCGACAGGTACAGGTCGACGAGCCCGTGCAGTCCGAGGAAGGTGTTTTTCGTTATGTACTGCAGCTTGTTGAAACTGAGGTCCAGAGTCTTGAGACGCGACATTTGGATGAACGCTCTGTCTTCTATGACGGATATACTGTTGTTTGTCAGGTACAGCTTCTCGGTAACTATAAGGTCACTGAACAGGAATCTGCCGATTCTGTTGATGTTGTTGTGGCTAAGCGACACGATCTGGGTATTAGACTGGCCGCGGAGACTGCTGTTGTGAAGGAAAGCCAGTCTGTTGTAGCCGAGTCTGATGGATATAAGGGACGAAGACTGGTGGGGAAAAATATCGCTCAGGGATTCTACATAATTCTTCTCGAGGTTTATGTGTTGCAGATATCTCTGGTTCCTGAATGCGGCCGTTTCGATAACGGAGATTTCGTTATTCTGCAGCTCTAGTTCGAATAGGGAAACGGCACTTTTGAAGAGGTCTTTAGACACTTTATCAATTTTATTATTGTGCAGTCTCAATACGGTGAGGTTTTTGAGCGTGCTCAGCGTTTTCCGTTGCAGTTCGGATATCCTGTTGCCGTCCAGGGAAAGCTTGGTGAGGTTTTCGCAGCTGACGAGGAGGTCGTGTGGAATGGTCTGTAGAAAGTTGTCACTCAAGCGTAACTGCAGTAAGTGGCGCAACTCTCGCATCGAGTCCGCGCCGATGTGGCGTATCGCGTTTCGCTGGAGGTGTATTACTTCTAAACTCACGGAACCCTTGAAAGCACCGCCAGGAATCTTCAGTATGTTGTTCTCAGACAGGTACAGTTCCTTGAGTTCTGGAAGACTCGCAAACATGTCGCCGATGTGGTGCAGGTGGTTGTAGCTGAGGTCGACAGTGCGCAGCTGTCGGTTGTCTCGGAAGGTGTCCTCGGAAAGGGAAACGAGACGGTTGTGGCTCAGGTCGACGGATTCGAGGTCGAGCAGCGGCGCGAAAGCCTCCTCGTGCACGCCGTCGACGACGTTGTGCCGCAGCGAGAGCTGGCGCAGCGCCGGCGTCGCGACGAAGGCGTGCGCTTCGACGGTAGACAGCTCGTTGTGCGCCACGTCGAGCAGCAGCAGCGCGCCGAGGCGCGTCGCGTCGGGCTGCGGTACGGACGAGATCTCGTTGCGTGCCAGGCGCAGCGTGCGCAGCGCGCGCAGCCCGCCCAGCTCGGCCAACGGCAGCGCCCGCAGCCGGTTGCTCGACAGGTCCAGCTCGGCGAGCGACTCCTCGAGGCCGGCGAAGGCGTGCTCGGACAGAGCGCGCACCCTGTTGGCGCGCAGGCTGAGCGCGGCGAGCGGCAGCCCCCGGAAGGCGTGCGCGGGCACGGCCGACACGAGGTTGGCGTCGAGCGAGAGGGAGCGCAGGGCGGCGAGCCCGCGCAGCGCCGCCACGGGCACGGCGGCCAGCCCCGCGCCGCTGACGCCGAGCGCCGTCAGGCAGCGGCGCAGCCCGCGCAGGCTGTCGTCGCGCAGCGCGCCCGGCCCGGCGCCCGCGATGTGCAGCTGGCGCAGCGGCGGCGACGGCGCGAAGGCGGGCGCGCTGCCCTCCAGCTGCTGCACCGTCAGCGACGCGACGGGCAGCCGCAGCGGCGCCAGCACTGCGGCCAGCGCGTCGCCCGCCACGTGCGCGCAGCTCACCACCAGCCCCGCCTCCGAGTGGCGGCACGCGCACGGCGAGCAGTCCTCCGCCTCCGCCCCCGGCGCCGACACGGCCGCCGCAGCCGCCGCCGCCGCCACCGCCACAGCCGCCGCCGCCAGCGCTAGTGCCACCACTAGCACTGCGCTCCTCATCCGGCAGCATCTGTTAGCAGCGCGAGAAAAGCGACCTTACCTCACAGAAACACTGTCGCGCCGTAATCGTTATTGGTGTGCCGCAGGGGAATGTCGTACTACCGTTGCTGTTCACAGTATACATAAATGACCTTGTGGATCACATCGGAAGTTCACTGAGGCTTTTTCCGGACGATGCTGTGGTATATCCAGAGGTTGTAAAAACCGAAAATTGTACTGAAATGCAGGAGTACATCTACATCTACAGCTATATGATTACTCGGCAATTCACATTTAAGTGCTTGGCAGAGGGTTCATCGAACAACAATCATTCTATCTCTCTACCATTCCACTCCAGAACAGCTCGCGGGAAAAACGAAAACCTAAACCTTTCTGTTCGAGCTCTGATTTCTCTTATTTTATTTTGATCATCATTCCCACCTATGTAGGTTGGGCTCAACAAAATATTTTCGCATTCGGAAGAGAAAGTTGGTGACTGAAATTTGGTAAATAGACCTCGCCGCAACGATAAACGCCTTTGCTTTAATGACTTCCATCCCAACTCGCGTATCATATCTGCCACACTCTCTCCCCTATTACGTGATAATACAAAACGAGCTGTCCTCCGTCAATCCCACCTGGTAAGGATCCCACACCGCGCAGCAATATTCTAACAGAGGACGAACGATTGTAGTGTAAGCTGTCTCTTTAGTGGACTTGTTGCATCTTGTAAGTGTCCTGCGAATGAAACGCAACCTTTGGCTCGCCTTCCCCACAATATTATCTATGTGGTCTTTCCAACTGAAGATGTTCGTAATTTTAACACCCAGGTACTTAGTTGAATTGACAGCCTTGAGAATTGTACTATTTATCGAGTAATTACAACGGATTTCTTTTGGAACTCATGTGGATCACCTCACACCTCGTTATTTAGCGTCAACTGCCACCTGCCACACCATACAGCAATCTTTTCTAAATCGCTTTGCAACTGATACTGGTCTTCGGATGACCTTACTAGACGGTAAATTACAGCATCATCTCGCCGCCACGAAAAACGTCTTTGCTTTAATGACTTTCATCCTAACTCTCGTATCATATCTGCCACACTCTCTGCCCTATTACGTAATAATACAGAACGAGCTTAAGAGAACTGCTCAGATTGTTACCAAGGTCGTTTATATAGATCAGGAACAGCAGAGGTCCAAGGACGCTTCCCTGGGAAACACCTGATACCACTTCAGTTTTACTCGATGATTTGCCGTATATTACTACGAACTGCGATCTTCCTGACAGGAAATCACGAATCCAGTCGCACAATTGAGACGATACCCCATAGCTTTTCGGAAATCTAGAAATACGGAATCAACTTGAGATCCCCTGTCGATAGCGGCAATTACTTCGTGTGAATAAAGAGCTAGCTGCGTTGCACAAGAACGATGTTTTTTGAATCCATGCTGATTACGTATCAATAGATCGTTCCCTTCGAGGTAATTCATAATGTTTGAATACATTATACGCTCCAAACCCTACTGCAAACCGACGTCAATGATATAGGTCTGTAGTTCGATGGATTACTCCTACTACCCTTCTTAAACACTGGTGCGACCTGCGCAATTTTCCAATCTGTAGGTACAGATCTATCGGTGAGCGAGCGGTTGTATATGATTGCTAAGAAGGGAGCTAATGTATCAGCGCATTGACGCATGGTGCAGATAATGGCAATTGAATCTCAGTGTAGACAAGTGTAATCTGCTGCGAATACATAGAAAGAAAGATCCTTTATCATTTAGCTACAATATAGCAGGTCAGCAAAAAGAAAGCAGTTGTATGTTAACCGGGTACTTAGAAACGATAGAGAGTCTCCGTTCCCGCCGTATCCGCAGTGGTCTACAACCCCACGGCGACCACCGCAGTCCACTTCGCCCCTCCGCCGCCCCACACGGAACACAGGGTTATTGTGCGGTTTGGCGCCCGGTGCCCCCCCCCCCCCCCCACGGAACGTCTCACACTAGACGAGTGTAACCCCTATGTTTGCATGGTAGAGTAATGATTGTGTACGCGTAAGTGGAGAACTTGTTTGCGCAGCAATCGCCGACATAGTGTAACTGAGGTGGAATAAGGGTAACCAGCCCGCATTCGCCGAGGCAGACGGAAAACCGCCTAAAAACCATCGACAGACGGGCCGGTTCAGCGGACCTCGACACAAATCCGCAGGGCGGATTCGTGCCGTTGACCAGGCGCTCCTTTCAGCCCGGAAAGCCGTGCATTAGACCGCACGGCCAACCGGGCGGGCACTGGAAGCACTTAATTCCATAAATTATCTGGGAGTAAGCATTAGAAGTCATTTAAAATACACTCCTGGAAATGGAAAAAAGAACACATTGACACCGGTGTGTCAGACCCACCATACTTGCTCCGGACACTGCGAGAGGGCTGTACAAGCAATGATCACACACACGGCACAACGGACACACCAGGAACCGCGGCGTTGGCCGTCGAATGGCGCTAGCTGCGCAGAATTTATGCACCGCCGCCGTCAGTGTCAACCAGTTTGCCGTGGCATACGGAGCTCCATCGCAGTCTTTAACACTGGTAGCATGCAGCGACAGCGTGGACGTGAAACGTATGTGCAGTTGACGGACTTTGAGCGAGGGCGTATAGTGGGCATGCGGGAGGCCGGCTGGACGTACCGCCGAATTGCTCAACACGTGGGGCGTGAGGTCTCCACAGTACATCGATGTTGTCGCCAGTGGTCGGCGGAAGGTGCACGTGCCCGTCGACCTGGGACCGGACCGCAGCGACGCACGGATGCACGCCAAGACCGTAGGATCCTACGCAGTGCCGTAGGGGACCGCACCGCCACTTCCCAGCAAATCAGGGACACTGTTGCTCCTGGGGTATCGGCGAGGACAATTCGCAACCGTCTCCATGAAGCTGGGCTACGGTCCCGCACACCGTTAGGCCGTCTTCCGCTCACGCCCCAACATCGTGCAGCCCGCCTCCAGTGGTGTCGCGACAGGCATGAATGGAGGGACGAATGGAGACGTGTCGTCTTCAGCGATGAGAGTCGCTTCTACCTTGGTGCCAATGATGGTCGTATGCGTGTTTGGCGCCGTGCAGGTGAGCGCCACAATCAGGACTGCATACGACCGAGGCACACAGGGCCAACACCCGGCATCATGGTGTGGGGAGCGATCTCCTACACTGGCCGTACACCTCTGGTGATCGTCGAGGGGACACTGAATAGTGCACGGTACATCGAAACCGTCATCGAACCCATCGTTCTACCATTCCTAGACCGGCAAGGGAACTTGCTGTTCCAACAGGACAATGCACGTCCGCATGTATCCCGTGCCACCCAACGTGCTCTAGAAGGTGTAAGTCAACTACCCTGGCCAGCAAGATCTCCGGATCTGTCTCCCATTGAGCATGTTTGGGACTGGATGAAGCGTCGTCTCACGCGGTCTGCACGTCCAGCACAAACGCTGGTCCAACTGAGGCGCCAGGTGGAAATGGCATGGCAGGCCGTTCCACAGGACTACATCCAGCATCTCTACGATCGTCTCCATGGGAGAATAGCAGCCTGCATTGCTGCGAAAGGTGGATATACACTGTACTAGTGCCGACATTGTGCATGCTCTGTTGCGTGTGTCTATGTGCCTGTGGTTCTGTCAGTGTGATCATGTGATGTATCTGACCCCAGGAATGTGTCAATAAAGTTTTCCCTGCCTGGGACAATGAATTCACGGTGTTCTTATTTCAATTTCCAGGAGTGTAGAATGATCATATATAGTTGATCGTCGGTAAAGCAACTGCCAGACTGAGATTCATTGGAAGAATCCTAAGGAAATGCAATCCGAAAACAAAGGAAGTAGGTTACAGTACTCTTGTTCGCCCACTGCTTGAATACTGCTCACCAGTGTGGGTCCGTAACAGATAGGGTTTATAGAAGAGATACAGAAGATCCAACGGAGAGAAGGGCGCTTCGTTACAGGATCGTTCAGTAGTCGCGAAAGCGTTACGCAGGTGATAGATAAACTTCAGTGGAAGACTCTGCAGGAGAGAAGCTCAGTAACTCGGTAGGGGCGATTGTTGAAGTTTCTAGAACATTCCGGGTGATCAAAAAGTCAGTATAAATTTGAAAACTGAATAAAGCACGGAATAATGTAGATAGAGAGGTACAAATTGACACACATGCTTGGAATGACATGGAGTTTTATTAGAACCAAAAAAAAAAAAAAATACAGAAGTTCAAAAAATGTCCGACAGATGATGCTTCATCTGATCATAATAGCAATAATTAGCATTACAAAGTAAAACAAAGCAAAGATGATGATCTTTACAGTAAATGCTCAATATGTCCACCATCATTCCTCAACAATAGCTGTAGTCGAGGAATAATGTTGTGCACAGCACTGTGAAGGATGTCCGGAGTTATGGTGAGGCATCGGCGTCGGACGTTGTCTTTCAGCATCCCTAGAGATGTCAGTTGATCACGATACACTTGCGACTTCAGGTAACCCCAAAGCCAATAATCGCACGGACTGAGGTCTGGGGACTTGGGAGGCCAAGCACGACGAAAGTGGCGGCTGAGCACACGATCATCACCAAACGACGCACGCAAGAGATCTTCCACGCGTCTAGCAATATGGGGTGGAGCGCCATCCTGCATAAACATCGTACGTTCCAGCAGGTGTTCATCAGCCAGGCTGGGGATGATCCGATTCTGTAGCAAATGTGTGTGTGAAATCTTATGGGCCTTAACTGCTAAGGTCATCAGTCAATAAGCTTACACACTACTTAACCTAAATTATCCGAAGGACAAACACACACACCCATGCCCGAGGGAGGACTAAAACCTTGGCCAGGATCAGCCTCACAGTCCATGACTGCAGCGCCTTAGACCGCTCGGCTAATCCAGCGCGGCAATTCTTTAACGTATCAGCGTACCTCTCACCCGTCACGGTAGCAGTTACAAAACCAGAATCACAGATTTTCTCGAAGAAAAAAGGCCCGACAACGGTAGATGTGGTAAATCCAACCCATACTGTGACTTTCTCGTCGTGCAATGGAGTTTCCACGACAGTTCTAGGGTTTTCGGTAGCCCAAATTCTGCTGTTGTGGGCGTTGACAGACCCTCGGAGCGTGAAATGAGCTTCGTCTGTCCACAACACGTTACTCAAACAATCGTCATCTTCCGCCATCTTTTGAAACGCCCACACCGCAAATGCCCTCCGCTTCACTAAATTGACGGGTAAAAGTTCATGATGCCGATGGATGTTGTACGGATAGCATCGGAGGGTACGCCTAAATGCCAACCAAACAGTAGTGTATGGAATGCCGGTGCGACATGCTACTGCACGAGCGCTGACTTCCCCGTGCATAGACGAACCCGCTACAGCCTCCATTTCTTCCTGAACTGTCTCAGCAGCATTACGCTTTATGCTCGGTCGGCCACTACGGGGTCTATCTTCTAATCAACCCGTGGCTTCGAATTTTGAAATCATTCTTGCCACAGTTGCATTTGTCAACGGACCACTACCCGTTCGAATCCCCTTCCTATGGCGATAGGATCGTAACGCTGCACTAGCACATTTCCCATTCTGATAATACAGCTTCACTAAAAGCGCCTTTTCAGGTAAAGTCAACATGTTGCGACTGCTGGCGCATCTGATTCTTTCTCTCACTACAGATCCTTTAATACAAAAAAAGGTTCAAATGGCTCTCAGCACTATGTGACTTAACATCTATGGTCCTCACTCCCCTAGAGCTTAGAACTACTTAAACCTAACTAATCTGAGGACAGCACACAACTCCCAGGCATCACGAGGGAGAGAAAATCACTGACCCCGCCGGGAATCGAACCAGGGAACCCGGTCGCAGGAAGCGAGAACGCTACCGGCGGACCACGAGCTGCGGACTTTTGTACACCACTATCATGCGCAGTCACTGACGTTTTGCTGTCCAGCGCCATCTGTCGGACATTTTGTCAACTCTTTTTTTTTTAGTTCTAATAAAACCCCATGTCATTCCAAGAATGCGTGTCAATTTTTACCTCTCTATCTATATTATTCCGTGGTTTATTAAGTATTCAAATTTATACTGACTTTTTGATCACCCAGTACATAGATGACCTTGTGGATAACATCGGAAGTTCGCTGAGGCTTTTTGCGGATGATGCTGTGGTATATCGAGAGGTTGTAACCATGGAAAATTGTACTGAAATGCAAGAGGATCTTCAACGAACTGACGCATGGTGCAGGTAATAGCAATTCAGTCTCAATGTAGACAAGTGTAATGTGCTGCGAATACATAGAAAGAAAGATCCTTTGTCATTTAGCTACAATATAGCCGGTCAGCAACTGGAAGCCGTTAATTCCATAAATTATCTGGGAGTAGGCATTGGGAGTGATTTAAAATGGAATGATCATTTAAAGTTGATCGCCGGTAAAGCAGATGCCAGACTGAGTTTCATTGGAAGAATCCTAAGGAAATGCAATCCGAAAACAAAGGAAGTAGGTTACAGTACACTTGTTCGCCCACTGCTTGAATATTGCTCACCAGTGCGGGATCCGTACCAGATAGGGTTGATAGAAGAGATAGAGAAGATCCAACGGAGAGCAGCTCGCTTTAGTAATCGCGAAAGGGTTACGGAGATGATAGATAAACTCCAGTGGAAGACTCTGCAGGAGAGACACTGAGTAACTCGATACGGGCTTTTGTTAAAGTTTCGAGAACATACCTTCACCGAGGAGTCAAGCAGTATATTGCTCCCTCCTACGTTTATCTCTCGAAGAAACCATGAGGATAAAATCACAGAGATTAGAGCCCACACAGAGGCATACCGACAATCTTTCTTTCCAAGTACAATACGAGATTGGAATACAAGGGAGAACCGATAGAGGTACTCAAAGTACCCTCCGCCACACACCGTCGGGTGGCTTGCGGAGTATGGATGTAGATGTAGATGAACTAACAAGGAAAATGCCTCAAACACGGAGAACACTTTCGGTTCATATTTTTGAAGCCCTTTGTGTACATTCTAAAATGAAAGAGATTCTACGCTATTTTTTAAGAAAACCCCTTCAAAAGTTCATAAGGAGTAATTGATTCAAAATTGATGAGCTCGATAGATAATTGAAAAGTGTGCATTTTTCATCGTCATGTATGGTGGTCTGCAAACGCGTATTTTCCTATGAGGGGCTGTCAAAAAGTTTCCATTCGAGGTCATTGTTGCACTGTATATTCAATGTAGCGCTCCTCAAATGCGGGTGTATAGACAGTTCGGAAATTCCCGTTGCAAACATCTAGGACATGTTGAGGGAAGTGAGTACGTAATACACTCCTGGAAATGGAAAAAAGAACACATTGACACCGGTGTGTCAGACCCACCATACTTGCTCCGGACACTGCGAGAGGGCTGTACGAGCAATGATCACACGCACGGCACAGCGGACACACCAGGAACCGCGGTGTTGGCCGTCGAATGGCGCTAGCTGCGCAGCATTTGTGCACCGCCGCCGTCAGTGTCAGCCAGTTTGCCGTGGCATACGGAGCTCCATCGCAGTCTTTAACACTGGTAGCATGCCGCGACAGCGTGGACGTGAAACGTATGTGCAGTTGACGGACTTTGAGCGAGGGCGTATAGTGGGCATGCGGGAGGCCGGGTGGACGTACCGCCGAATTGCTCAACACGTGGGGCGTGAGGTCTCCACAGTACATCGATGTTGTCGCCAGTGGTCGGCGGAAGGTGCACGTGCCCGTCGACCTGGGACCGGACCGCAGCGACGCACGGATGCACGCCAAGACCGTAAGGGTCCTACGCAGTGCCGTAGGGGACCGCACCGCCACTTCCCAGCAAATTAGGGACACTGTCTCCATGAAGCTGGGCTACGGTCCCCACACCGTTAGGCCGTCTTCCGCTCACGCCCCAACATCGTGCAGCCCGCCTCCAGTGGTGTCGCGACAGGCGTGAATCGAGGGACGAATGGAGACGTGTCGTCTTCAGCGATGAGAGTCGCTTCTACCTTGGTGCCAATGATGGTCGTATGCGTGTTTGGCGCCGTGCAGGTGAGCGCCACAATCAGGACTGCATACGACCGAGGCACACAGGGCCAACACCCGGCATCATGGTGTGGGGAGCGATCTCCTACACTGGCCGTACACCTCTGGTGATCGTCGAGGGGACACTGAATAGTGCACGGTACATCGAAACCGTCATCGAACCCATCGTTCTACCATTCCTAGACCGGCAAGGGAACTTGCTGTTCCAACAGGACAATGCACGTCCGCATGTATCCCGTGCCACCCAACGTGCTCTAGAAGGTGTAAGTCAACTACCCTGGCCAGCAAGATCTCCGGATCTGTCCCCCATTGTGGATGTTTGGGACTGGATGAAGCGTCGTCTCACGCGGTCTGCACGTCCAGCACGAACGCTGGTCCAACTGAGGCGCCAGGTGGAAATGGCATGGCAAGCCGTTCCACAGGACTACATCCAGCATCTCTACGATCGTCTCCATGGGAGAATAGCAGCCTGCATTGCTGCGAAAGGTGGATATACACTGTGCTAGTGCCGACATTGTGCATGCTCTGTTGCGTGTGTCTATGTGCCTGTGGTTCTGTCAGTGTGATCATGTGATGTATCTGACCCCAGGAATGTGTCAATAAAGTTTCCCCTGCCTGGGACAATGAATTCACGGTGTTCTTATTTCAATTTCCAGGAGTGTATATTGAATAGGAATCTTCTCCGAAAAAGTGCCGTTTCCGTGTTACAGGCTTTTGAAAACATGTTTGCTAGGTGGGTATGCAGGAGGGTATTCATTGTGGGGTGTGGTAGTGTCGGATGGGCTGATGTCATTTGAAGTCTATCCTACCTCTGCAAACTGGTTCTAGCCTCATTCTGGTATCTATGAGTGTTAGAGAAATATAGCTGATTACACGTTTGCAGAATGCACCGACATGATCCTCCCGAATGGAGGAGATCTCCGTCGTAGCCGGCCGTTGTGGTCGAGCGGTTCTAGGCGCTACTGCTACGCTCGCAGGTTCGGATCCTGCCTCGGGCATGGATGTGTGTGATGTCCTTATGTTAGTTAGGTTTAAGTAGTTCTAAGTTCTAGGGGACTGATGACCTCAGATGTTAAGTCTCATAATGATTAGAGCAATTTGAACCATTTTTGATCTCTGTCGTGTACCCTTTTGGTCACAATTGCGCAACGCATTCGAGAAAGGGCATCTTCATTGTAAGCAGGCGCGACTGTGGTCTTCCAAGGAAACGCCAGACACCCGAACTGGGTGAGACCGGACTCTATCACGCTGAAGAGAACCCGTCAGCGACTATACGAGTAATTTCTTACCCTGTTAAAGAGTGGAACTGTAAAACAAGTGATGTAGTGGGTCACCCCTAATCAGTTACTTGTGAAAGTAGTCGCTTTACCAACATATTTTCAAATGGTTGGAGCACGGAAAATTGTACTTTTCCGGATATTGGTTCCAATTCAAAATATTATCACTCACACCTCTCTACATGTTCTAAAAGTCTGTAACGGGAATTTCCGAACACCCTGTACAAAAACCGACATTTAGGTAAGCTATTAGTGTGGTATTCGTTGTCTTTCCGACGGGCGTGAGTAAACGCGAAACGTAAACTATGGCGACTATATTACCAAACGCATCCAAACAGGACATATGTGCTGTTATTGATTTCTTGGTTGCCGTTGGGCACCACCGGTGGACATCCTTTGGAGAATAAAGAATATGAGGGGGGGCAGCATGTGTGTCGCAAATAACCGTTGTGAAATGGTGCGAGAAAGGGTGCTCCTACTCCATGATAAAGCATATCCCCATATCGCAAATCGTAAAGCAGAAGTTACGCCAACCCAAGTGCCAGACACTCAAACACCCGATCCATAGTCCATGTGGCCGTCACGCCTTCGGTCCCTTCCAAAAGGCCTTCAAGGGTCGGCGATTCCTGATCACCGAAGATGTGTAGCAAGTATAAAGTTAATCGTCGGTAAAGTAGATGCCAGACTGAGATTCATTGGAAGAATCCTAAGGAAATGCAATCCGAAAAAAAAAGGAAGTAGGTTACAGTACGCTTGTTCGCCCACTGCTTGAATACTACTCAGCAGTGTGGGATCCGTACCAGATAGGGTTGATAGAAGAGATAGAGAAGATCCAACGGAGAGCAGCGCGCTTCGTTACAGGATCATTTAGTAATCGCGAAAGCGTTACGGAGATGATAGATAAACTCCAGTGGAAGACTCTGCAGGAGAGACGCTCAGTAGCTCGTTACGGGCTTTTGTTAAAGTTTCGAGAACATACCGTCACCGAAGAGTCAAGCACTATATTGCTCCCTCCTACGTATATCTCGCGAAGAGACCACGAGGATAAAATCAGAGAGATTAGAGCCCACACAGAAGCATACCGACAATCTTTCTTTCCACGAACAATACGAGACTGGAATAGAAGGGAGTACCGATAGGGGTACTCAAGTTACTCTCCGCCACACACCGTCGGGTGGCTTGCGGAGTATGGATGTAGATGTATATTGCCTCACTGCTCACGGCGCGCGCGCGAAGCAGTCTGATGGCTGGAAATTCCTGGTTTCCTGCTGTGATCGAAGTATTAGCCTGTTGGCTTCGCCTTCCAGCTTGTCTTCTATCTTAAAGTTTTGTAATGCATATCTGTTAGGGTTGTCATGTCTATTAACTGCGGCAATATCTTTTTTTTTAGGAACTATTGTTGGAGATGAGATAGAATGATTATGATGTGCATGAGTGTGAGTTGTTGTTTGATGAGGTGTGGGGATGCTTGAGATGATTATGGAGATAGAGAGAGAGAGAGACAACATTTACAAGTTTATTACGCATGTGTGCAAGTTCCCCCCAAAAGTGCTATATCTCTTCATAGGTGTTACATTTATTTGTTGTTATAGTGATTAAGTAGGTAGAGAGACTAATACAAGGGTGCTCTGAGTTAATATTGTACAGTTTCGTAAATATTTCTTATAAATCTAGTTCCCCAAAAGTGCTAAGCCTATTCTTAGTGTTACATTTCTGTGCTATATCTAATAGCTGATTTGTTATATATATATATATATATATATATATATATATATATATATATATATATATATATAGTGCTAATGTTTTTTTGTTTATTTTTTTTTAATTGCAGACCTATTTTTAGGTTAGTTGACAGGTAGGGGGTGTTGTCTTTTTCAGTTTCTAAGTAGATCTGGCCATCTTGTAGTGGACAGTCTGTGTAGTCTGTGGCCTAGGTTTCTTATTAGTGTATGTTGTGAGTTCTGTGTATTTTCGTAGAACATCCGTGCTGACTGGCGGATTCTCTCTTGTAGCGGCTGGATTTGCGCGAGGTGGTGCAGCTCGGCTGTCGGGAAGTCCGCTGGCAGGTGTAGGGCTCGTCGGAGAGTGCGGTTTTGCACCCGTTGAAGTCTTCTTGTGTGAGTGATGGCCGCATTAGCTCACACGATCGCGGCGTACTCCAGGACTGGTCTCACCAGGGTGAGGTAGAGCACGACCCCCAGCCGTGGTGGTAGAGATGAATTCTGGTTCAGGACTAGGTAGATTTGCCTTAGTCTTCCCAGTGCTTTGGAGCGTATTGCCTCGATGTGGGATTTCCATGCCAGAATTTTATCCAGTGTCAGACCCAGGTATTTAGCTGTTTTCGTCCATTGTACCGGTGTGCCTGTGATGGTTATTTGCCGATACCTGGCTGGTAGCCTTCGTCGGCAGATAACAATAGCCTGGGTCTTGGTTGGATTAAAAGACAGTCGCCGTTTCTTTGCCCATTCCGTTAGTGTGTCGCAGGCTCTCTGTAGTCGCTCTTGTAGGTGGTTGGCACTTCTGCTCCGCGAGTACACGACGGTATCGTCCGCGTATAGGGCGAACTGTACTCTATTTACTGTCGGGAGGTCTGCAGTGTACAAGATGTAGAGCAGGGGGGCGAGTACACTACCCTGTAGTACCTCTGCTTGAATTCTTCTTACTCCGGATGTGCCGTCCTGTGCCCTCACATGAAAAGTGCGTCCTTCCAGGTAGTTACGGATCAGCCGTACGTGCGGCACTGGTACCCCCTGCACGAGTAGTTTGTACAGGAGGCCCTTGTGCCAGACACAGTCGAATGCGCGGGAGACATATAGTAGTACTGCTCCAAAGTACTCCTTGCGCTCGATGGCGTCCAGGGCCTCTTCGACGACCCTCAGCAGTTGATGTGTAGTAGCGTGCCCGCGTCGGAAGCCAAACTGTTCTTCTGGCAGCACTCGTTCAACTTCTATATGTCGGAGGAGGCGTTTAGCGTATATCCGTTCGAATATTTTTGAGACCGCTGGCAGGAGACTTATCGGGCAGTAGCTGTTTGGTGACCTGGGGTCTTTTCCAGGTTTGGGCAATGCTATTATTTCTGCATGTTCCCACGCCAGTGGGTACTGGGCAGAAGTTAGGATGTTATTGAATGCTGCGGTGAGTAGTGAGCTTGCAATTGGTGGCATTTGTTGTATTAATTTTTTCCTTACTTGGTCTGGACCTCCTGCCTTTCTTGGGTTGAGGGCTTTAATTTCTAGCTCCACTTCTTCGATTAATATGGGTTCTATGATATCGTCTGCTTGTTGCTGTAGGAACATTGTTAGTCGTTCTTCAACAAGCTGTATATGGGCATCGTCTACCGGGTCTTCGATCTGTTTGAAATTTTCTGCGAACACGTCCGACAGGGCATTTGCCTTTGCGTCCGGTTGGCAGATGAATTCGTTGTTCACTTCTATCGGTGGTATTCTGCTTCCTTTTTGTAGCAGGCTCTTCGTGAGTTTCCAAACTGATTGGTCGCGTGTGTCCAGTTGCGCTACGTTTTCTTCCCATTCTTGGTATCTGTGGGCTTGTATATCTGCTTTTATCTGTCTCTGGAGTCTGTTGATCGTTCGTTTGGTGGCTCGCAGACTGGTGTTTAGCCATTCCCGGTTAAGGTGGTTCTTCTCCGCGATCATGGCGAGGATTGTGGGTGGCAGTTGCCTTGAGTTGTCTCTCTGATGCTGCGGTCTGTGTCGGGCCGCTGCTGTTGCTGCGTCCAGTGCTTTTGAAGTAAAGTGTAGCAGTTTGGCGTCCACCCCTGCTTCTGTGGAATCTGGGAATGCCATTAGTTCATGTTCCAAGTTGCGATGGTACATTTCCCAGTTAATCCCACGTGTGTTTATTTCTAGGTGTGCAGGTGCTTGGACTCCATCTAGGTCTATGTCAATGATGACAGGGAGATGATCCGAGGACAGAGCCTTTCGTGTGCTGGCGCCAATGGCATGTGGCACTCCTTTGACGACTGCAATATCTAGCACGTCGTGGCGTCCTCTGGATGGGATTCTGGTAGGATCAAGTGGCCCAATGACTATGGCATCATGTCTGTCTGCTGCGCGTAGGAGTCGTCGTCCGCTATTGTTCGTGATCCTGCTATCCCAGGCAGTATTCTTGGCGTTAAAGTCTCCGCCTAGGAAGGTGTTCCCTCTCATTGTAAGCAGTGCGTCAAAGTCTGCTTCCTCAAGGATGCCTCTAGGTGGCCTGTATACTGCCACGAATTGAATGCGTCCCCTCGGTGTATCTATTGCCACTCCTGTTGCTTCTGTTGTGGCGAGTGGTGGTAGTTGTATTGGGTGATGTCGAAGAGACTTGCGGACGTAAACTGCTGTACGTCCTCCAGCTGTTGGTCTGTCCGTTCTGAAGCAGGTGTAATTAGGGACCTTCACATTTACCTCCGTTTTCAGATGTGTCTCAACAACTAGACACACGTCAATTCCCTCTTCTTTTAGGAAGTGGCGGAATTCGCCTTCCTGTCTTGTTATGCCATTGGTATTCCATATACATATGGTCAAGCCGTAATGTCTAATGGCCATATTTTTGTTGGCTGCTGGCTAACGGTGTTGCCGCGAGGGCGGCTTGGACTGCTGCGGCTATTTGTTCAGGGATAGCCGTGGCAATAGTCTCCATTGCTGTTGCGATGGCGGCGGTCACTGCTTTCAGGAGAGGTGCCATCACCTCATTTAGCTGTGGTGTATGTTGTTGGGTATTGGCGTCTGCCTTGGCTGTGCTGTAGGTGCTTGTTGCGGGGAGACTCGCGTTGTCATTATGGTGATTGTGTCGCGTCCCTTGGCCGCTTCCTCTTCTGACGACTGCCGATGCGTAGCTGGCACCTGGGCGTGCTGCCGATGCGGTTCGTTGCCTGGCAACATGGTCTCTTATCACCTTGCAGCCCATATAGCTGCCAGGGTGTGCCTCTGAGCAACGGGCGCATTTTGGTGCTTCGTCTGTCGGTTTTTGACATTTGTCACTTGGGTGGTCACCGGCACATCTAACGCACTTCGGCTGGATCATGCAGTGTCGGGCTACATGATCGAGTCCCTGGCATCTGAAGCAAAGCCGCGGTCCGCGTTTTCGGCGTGGCTTTTCCATAGTCACGCTCGTACTGGCGATGCATGTGAGATTACGGAGTTGGCGGTTGTCTGCTGTGTCAGGTGCTATAATCATAAACAGGGGTGTCTCTTTGCCCGTTTTAGGTGACTTTATCTTCGTCACCGAGCTCGGGACAATCTTCAGCATAAGCAACTCCTTCTGCAGGTCTTGTATACTGAACTTATAAGGAAGTCCCCTCATTACTAAGCTGATGGGTTTTTCGTGATCTGTGGCATAGGTGTAGTAGCCCCAGTTTTTGCTTGTCAACTCCTTGGTTACGTTCTCAAAGTCTGACACTGACCTCGTGTGCAGTCTGTATAAATCCTTTCCAGCAGGTTTGAACTGAAACGGATCCTTGGCTACGCTCCTGTCTGCTTCGAGAAGTGTCATATATGTTTCTTCGAAGCAGATTATGATCGGAGGAGGCGTCTTTGCTTTGGGAGGGGGCGGCTGAGGGGGCGATTTTGCCTGATTCGCTTTCCGGATCTTGACTGTACGGCGTTCGAAGGAAAACTTTTTGGTCGCTCCCTTACAGAAATAGAGTAAAGAAACTGTTACGACTGGCGTATATGTACCCATATGCTTAACGCTGTTCAAAGAAAGCGCCGCTGGCGTAGTGGCCAAGGTATCTAGCTAACGAGCAGAAAAAATGATTCCAGCTGTTATCTTATTTGTATTTTTTCCTTGCCGAAACTGGTAGGAATAGGCAATCAATAAGTAATGATAACAAGACAGGCAAATCAATTTCAGGAACGACTTGGATTACTAAACAATTAAAGATTCAGTCCTGACTGCCTCACAATAGCCCTTTCAATCTGTCTGTTACATATCCTCACTTTCCTTCGAACAGGTACATGGAGGGTGTATGTGATATAAACATTCAAAACAAATGTACCCGCGGCGCGAAAAAAGTCTAATGAAATTCAGTCTTCGTCCAACTACATCGTTCCACCTGAAGATTTGGCAGAAAACAGACTTCGTTTACGTTTAAAAATATTTATTTTCCTGGAATTAATTTTAATGCATACCACGCATACTATATCATCGCCTAAAAATTGGTGCTGAAAAGTAATCATGAACTATACTGTGAATCGTTGTTGTAATAGTACGGTTTTGCAGTTCCCGGCCGGCCTCGGAGGTCTCGCGGTTCTAGGCGCGCAGTCCGGAACCGTGCGACTGCTACGGTCGCAGGTTCGAATCCTGCCTCGGGCATGGATGTGTGTTATGTCCTTAGGTTAGTTAGGTTTAAGTAGTTCTAAGTTCTAGGCGACTGATGACCACAGCAGTTGAGTCCCATAGTGCTCAGAGCCATTTGAACAATTTTTTTTGCAGTTCCCTCTGCGTTTGCATAAGCACAGTGCAATTCTGAAACCTTCAAATAAAGTTCTGTGCTACGCCTCGCTGTTAACAAGCATTGAGCGGACGGTGGCCCAAGTGACAACTTGACAGCAGTACTACTCGGAACTGTTTTCATACAGGGAGTCTTAAAAGTTTAATTCCTTATTAATCCAAATCGTTTCGAAATTTATTGACCTACCTTACTATTATTCGTTATTGATTACCGTATTAACCCTTCTAGTGATACGAATTTAGATACGGAGAAAATAAAAATATTAAAAAAATACAGAATGCATGTCGGAAACGAGCAGAGGTTTTCTGCTCCACAGCAAGATGCCTTTGTCGTCACACCAGCGGTGCTTTCTTTTAACGGTGTTTAAGCTATTGATACACAAGCGGCAGCTGTAACAGTTTTTGGCACAACCCACATATGATGATGACCAAGTGTACAATTTTCGATTATCTATCGATCCCGTAAATTTTGAGTCGGTTACGCGTCATATACAGTTGGGATGGTTTTTTTCAAAAAAAGGGTGGGGGTGGTGTTGAGCGAAAATATCTTACAGTCCTTCATTTTGGGCTGTACGCAAACGACCTCCCAATTTTGAGCCGAATCAGTTAGCCGTATCTGAAGCTTTCTCCATGTAAGCATTTTAAATTAAATGGTGATAGAGGCGAGATCATAGTTGTGTTAAAATTTGGAGTTTAAAATGTTGATTCTACCACTCACGACGGGAAAGTGGCTATTTTCACGCATTCTGTAGGTACGTGGATGCATACAGACGTATGTCTGGTAGTCTGTTTCAGTTATAAATAAAAACTGCAGTGTGAAAGATGATATTTACTCTGTGTTCACTCTTGATGTGTAGCACCTTTTTCAGTGTTGTCACGAATATTGTATCTTTTTTGACGACGATAATCAATTAAAGTTTCGTGATGGTCTTTTAAACAGAAAATTGGTAACCAAAATAAATGAATACTGTAGAACGTACGAATATTGTGTTCTTCATCAGTAATTAGGAAGTTGTTCTATCAAGAAACGACGGAAGAAATAAGTTAACATGAAAATATTAAGAGGAGACTTATACGAAAGTGATCAAAATAGTAAAAAAAAATTATTGGGTCTTCCCTTAATACATGGTATTGAGTATTATATTCCAATTTCGGTTCTAAGTGTGATAAAAATAATAATTAACAAAAGCTTGCACAGGGCCACACCGCTTTGTTGTTCTGCATTTCTTCATGTTATTTATTCCTGCAGTGTTTCCTTGCAGTTTTACACAGTCACAATGTGGGGAATATTTTGGTGTTCAACAGATCCATAACTTCCACAAACTTGTGTTCATGGAAAAGCTCCTAATGAAAGTTACAGCTCTCTGATAGGAAAACCCTGCACCAAGACAACATTTGTTTCCACAACTGCTGATGAAGTTACAACGTATGATGCTTGTTTAGTTTTAAACTGTGTTGATCCTGGAAGACTACAGACTCTACAGAGGATAAGATTTGATGCACGAGCTTTCACACCCTCGACATTGAAGGAAATAGATAACATCAGGATTGAGGCAGCTGACATTATCGTTACTCAGTTTGAAAATCAGGTTAACCTAGGGGGACACGGAAAGCAAAGACTTTTTGAAAACGAAGAAGAGAATAGATATGGTTTGCACTAGTTCACCCACATAAGGTAAGACCTAATACGAACACTATCAAACCTTTGATCCAGGTTTCCCGTAACGAACATTTTGGCAACTTTATGTGTCTTTCCTTCACAAATCACTCACATCATAGTACTTAAATTTCCCTTGCAATTAGTCATTAGCGTAGTGAAACATTCTGTTGAAGGAATTTTCATTTACTACAATAATAAGGCATTTATGTAAAAGAAAAGCCCTAAGGTTTGGTATACTTTTTTTCCCGAAACTGGGAAGCTGTAAAAATCTAGCAAAAGAAGAATCAATATTCTTTTCCACAGATATCTGTAATTATGGTATAGCAAATACTGTACAAAAATATATTAATTTAGTTTTGATAGATTTTTCAAAAAAGGAACATTTGTGCTCACCTTGTTGTAAAAAATTAGAATTGTTTATAATTAAAAACACGTAACTTCAATAAGAATGAAAGGTATGAGCCTATTCGTATAACATTCCTTAACAACTGTGCCAAAATTAGTTACTTTATCTTGAAAACTTTGGATTTATAAGTTCTTTTTTTCAAAGTATTGCAACTTCGCATATGTCCCCTTTAAGCTTTTTGTGATATTTAAGTTTCTCTCGACTTATAAATATTCAAATAAATTGCAGCCGTGTTACGTCCTAGACAACCGTCAATATTTCGACAGGCGAATTACCCCGTCGCTTCCAGCACACAAATGCAGTGGTAGAGTGATCCACAAGAAAACACAAGAAAATTTAGACCCTTGGTCGGTGGGGTTAATTCTACGAAGAACCACAGTACGGCATATGCAAAAAGACGACACACAATCTATGAACAACCAGCGCACCGCACAACCAAAGATGACAACGTCAGAACTTATCGACAGTGCACATTTATTAACAACGGATGAGCAAGCAGCATTAACTATTTCTCTCTGTTGTTTGAACAGAGAGAGAGAGAGAGAGAGAGAGAGAGCACGATTCCAGCAGAATATAAGTGAAAAGTTCCGTCTCCGTTTCTAAGGTTACTTACTGATTTTAGGGTCTCTAGATAATGATCTTGACTTACGTAAGGCGGGTGTCTACAGTATCCCATGTTGTTGTTGCGTATCATGGTCAGACCATCAGAATCGTGAAATATCGGTGTGTAGAGCGTAAGAAGTACACAAGATTACAACAGCAGAAAAGATCTGCAATTCTAGAACATTGTCTTGGTACCAGTCATCCTATGGAAGACAACGCTATATGATTCGGGAGTACAGTTCCAGCTATTGGGTCAGCGTTATTAAAGAAGCAGTTGAAATCAATTTAGGAAGTGAACTTACATATTTTTGCCTGGATTCTGCTCTCTCTCTAGTCAAGCAACAGAGGTACCGAGTTATAGCTACTTACTCACCCGCTGGTAGTTAATAGTCATTATAGATAACTTCTAACGTGGGTCATCTTTAATTGTGTGGTGGCTGTAGCTGTTAACGGTGTGTGTGTGTTACCTTCTCGCATAGCCCTATTATTCTTCCTTGACTGGCTTATCCACGCCTACCGAGGGTTTCAATTTCCCTGCACAGTACTCTGTGCCTGAAAGTGGCTTTATCGAACTATCACCCACTGACGACCTCACCCGCCTGCATTTCTGTAAGTTATTTGAACACTAGAACTTTCTTCAAAATTTACCATGCGCTTCTGAGGTTTTTCTTCATCACGAGGTGGCAGTTCCAGAGCTTAGCAAGTGATACACTTCAGAAATTCTAGATATTCAGACATTGTTGCCTTCTCAGCAACTAAACACCGCAACTGTCATCCGATGAAGGAGCAATGCTTCCTAATCGTGTCTTATACAGGAAATTTTAAAAATAAATTACTGGTTACGCTGTTATTTTATTTATATATACCCGCATCATCCATATTGTCTTAACGCAATAATCTGAACTGCGCGGAAGCCGTTGACAAAAGTAATTTTGCATGGTCTATGTTTTGGGTTGCATTCTAACTTTAAAAAAAGAGGCAACTACGTATGGCTATGAGCACTACGGGACTTAATTTCTGAGGTCATCAGTCCCCTAGAACTTAGAACTACTTAAACCTGACTAACCTAAGGACAGCACACACACCCATGCCCGAGCCAGGATTCGAACCTGCGGCCGTAGTGGTCGCGCGGTTCCAGACTGTAGCGTCTAGAACCGCTCGACCAGCCCGGCCGGTGGCAACTATGTAGTTACATTAACGTGAACATTCCTAAAATCTGAAATATGCAAGACATACAGCATCACTTGATGTACAGTACATAAAGTTTCTATCGGTACGTATAGAGTTACTGTCAGGCGTAAGGGAAACTGATCATGAACTTTTCAAACTGGCTTCCAAGGAGTAGGGGGGGGGGGGGGGGGAGAATTGAGGATAGTAGTCCCGAAATGTCGAGGTGTTCTACAGAAGTGTTGGCACATGACACTATTGATGTGAACCGTTCGTTCGAATCAATAGTGTCATATGACACCTCTCCATGAAACACCGCGGAGGGGTCTCTAATTTTCCGCTAGACTTAGGCATATAGCCTGGTAACGGGAATTTTGCACTATAATATCGCCTCTCCTTCCAAATCAATTCAAACTGACGTAAAGCCTTTCCATCGTTTTCGAATAGGCTGCATTCTGAGCGAACATCTCAGAATTAGCTTGCGATAGCGACTTCGAATGCAAAAATGGGATTCGAGTCGATAAACATCGAAAGCAAATATGGAACTATAAACTGTTTAATTATGCTGATAAGTACCAGCTATAATCTAGAGTGATCGCCGTCTAAGTTACATAAATCCGTTAGACTAGTGGAAGTAGATCAACAAGTGTCGGAAGACCTCAACGAGTACGTGGAGTCATGCTGTTCACAGTGTTAGCCATATATTTTACTTTCTCGCTTCTTTTCACTTTTATAATTAATCTTAACAACGAAAATACAACAGCAATGCACAGACACTTATCACTGGCATCCTCGCGACACAGACACAGTACTGTCTGTAAAGACGCTACATTAACATTTCATCCCATCCTGCGAACAATATTGAGAATACCTGCAGTATTCAGACGGAACTAATAGCTAGGTAGTGAAGTTGAATAGCAACACAGTATAATTGAAAGCCATGCTGCTTGTCATCAGCGCACTTTCAGAAAGAAAGATATTTAGGACTATCTTCGTTCTCATTTTTCTCATGAAACTTCTAACATTTCCTAATAGGGAATAAACACCAGAAGTTCAATATAGCGGATATGACGTCACAGTGGTTATAGGCGCAGTCGCAGGAGACCAGTTACTTGCAGTACACTTCCTCATACTGGAAGATTATTTCTGCGTCTAGAGGAAATTTATACAACTTTCAAATATCTGTTGCAGTGATAGAGTGGATTTTGAAGCAATGTCCATTTATATGATAGAATACTTTGGTTTTTATTACTGTTGTAATAAATACCTCTGGAAATTGTGTTATGTTATGTTCTGTGTACGGGCAATTGTAGGAAATAACGTTCCATAATTCCACTCTCAACGGATTAAGTTCCTTCTCTCTTTTTGGTACATCAGTTAAATACATTATAACGGATATATAGCTGATAAATTGAGAAACTTATGAATCGATGTTAACTAATAAATATGGCTGCAATGGTGCTGATGAGAAGGTACAAAAGCTATAATAGTGATAGCAGCTGGAGGTGTTGAAGGGAGACTGAATTGCTGGTTACAGAAGTACATGCACTTAATGAATGAAATTTACTGATTGCTCTTATTATCACTGGAAAAAGAGTTGCGGAGTTATAACAGATTCATATATAATTTACTCATTAATGGACACAGGTGCGAGATGCACTACCAATGAAGAAAGTAGAAACAATACGCAACTCGTCGTCGCTTATTCTTTTGTTGCGGTGATCAAGTCATAGTCATCAGATCTTCCTAGTTTACATCCTGAGAGGTAACTGGTGGTGTGCACTAACACCTTACTGTCAGAGTGTAAAACTACCTTAAGCTACCGTAGACTATCATAAATAAGCGTAGAATACTGTAGTTTTCAATGTAATCATGGTTAAGTAAGATGGTAACCGCGTCACCTGAACATCAGGTTTGTTGCGTACCCATTGGGCGTTATCTCGCTCCTGTCGCGGTTTATACGAAAATTGTTGATCTTTAAAGTGAAATAGTGAAACAGAGGGATGCTGTAGTAAAAATTAAAAAATTGCAGATTTATCATATAGCGTCAGAAAACGCAACTTCCTCAAAAAATAAATAAAATTAAAAACTCTGCAAAAAAATACATATCAAACATCGTTTCAGTACTTCATCGGCTCTGTGAAACACGTTTCTGTAATTCATAAACAACTTTCGCACTTATTAATAATAACAGGGAACTCTTGTCTTTAATCACGATGAATAACGTTCTACTGAGTACAAAATAACAACAATAAATATGTAGCTTTCTTTATGTCTGTGCATGTAAATTGTACTTGCATCAAAAGTATTAGCTTTGGTTACATAAAAGCACAGTAGTTACACGATAAACAAACTTTTATTAAACTTTTTATTACTTGTAAACATTTTATTACTTGTAAACTTTTTATTACTTGTAAAAGGCAATTTGTATTCCGTAAAGATCTAAAATACACAACGGATTAACACTGAACGATTTTCGATTTCAATTATGTGCAAAACAAAGAAAAAATAAAGAGAAGTCGTCGGTTCACAATTTCACCAATACTACCGGCAATAATACAATTTACTACGTCATTTACATGCTGTAAAAAAACTACGGAACCATAGTTTTGGTAGCATGCAACTCTCCTTGCTGTGTATCATAGAAGTTATAAACTGTCGCAGAGGCACAGTGCCCACTAAATCCTATAACGGCACATCAAACGTTTTCGCTAATACCCACGCCGTTCAGAGTGAGTGCCACGCACGCACGCTCTCTCTCTCTCTCTCTCTCTCTCTCTCTCTCCTTCTCCCCGTCTCTGCACATTTAACACAATCATAATGAGCGAAGTGCCCTCAGAATTCAAGAAGTAATAATTGCTGCAGCAAAGAAGGCAGGTGCTTACAGATACGAATATTATCGAACTATCAGTTTAATAAGTCATGCTTGCAAATACTGACACGAATTATTTACTGAAGAGTGGAAAAGATGCTAGAGGCGGTGCTCGTGGCGGATTGTTTTGGATTCCAGAGAAACGTAGGAACCCGCAAGATAATGTTGACGCTACAACGTATCTTAGATTGAAGAAAGTCAAACTAAATTTTATAGCATTTGTAGACATAGACAGAGCATTAGACAATGTTCACTCAGATATATTATTTGAAATTCTGAAAGTAGCAGAGGTAAAATACAGGGAGCGAAAAGTTATCTACAACTTGTATGCAAACCATACTGAAGTTGTAAGAGGCGATGGACACGAAGGGGAAGCCGTAGATGACATGCGTGTGAGACAGGGTTTGTCAATCAATACATCGAGCAAACTGTGAACCCAAGAGAAATTAGGAAAGGGAATTAGGGACGGGAATTGAAATACTGGGAGAAGAAATAATATCTTTGAGGTTTGCTGACGACATATTAATTCTGTTAGAGACAGACAACAACTTGGAAGAGCAGTTGAACGAAATGAATAGTTTCTCGAAACAAGTCGTAAATCAATATAAAAAAGGTAAAAAAAAGGTAAAAGACTGCAGTGAATTAAATCAGGCGATTCTGAGGGAATTAGATTACGAAATGAGGCACTAAAAGTAATAGATGAATTTTGTTGTTTGGGCACCAAATTAACTGGTGATGGCTGGAGAACAGAGGATGAAAAATGTAAACTGGCGCTACCAAGGGAAACTTTGTGGTAAAGATAATTTTGTTAACATCAAACATAAATTTAAATATTAGGAAATTCTTTACTGAAAGTATTTGTCACATATGTACCCTTGAACGGAAATATAATGAAGACGATAAACGGTTAAGGCAAGAAGAGAATAGAAGCTTTTGAAATGTGCTGTTAGAATAAAACATTGAAAAGTACATGAATAGATCGTATAAGCAATGGGAAAATGCTAACTAACTGGAGAGAAAAGTAATTTACGCCACAATTTGACTAAAAGAAGGGATAGGTTGATATGATGCATCTTGAGGCGGCAAGGAATTTTCAGTTTTGTGATCGAGGGAAGCTAAAATACAGTCAACAGGTCCAAATAGAACTAGGTTGCAGCAGCATAGCGGGCAGAGCTGCATCAAACCAGTCTTCAGATTGAAGACAACAACACTGCATTACAGCTAGAGTTGTAAGACTACTGTAGGCTACTGTAGACTATCATAAATATGTATAGACTACAGGAGTTTTCTCAGTAACAATGTACTGTTGTCATCTTTACGTACGCGATCAGTGACTTACTAGGTTCCCCTACAAAAGTGGAAGCGGTGAGCTCTCTAGACCATTAGTTAGGATACATAGAGAGCAGGGTAACCTATGGAACACTTTTGTTCTACATAGTTATCCTCCTGTCTGTTAGTTAAAAGTAAACAGTATTTATAGCAAAATTGAAATTGTCAATATTCAATTCAGGTTTTATTCGAAAATTGTTGATTTGTAACTTGAAGCAGAGTGATGTTATAGTAAATTAAAAAAATCGGATTTATTGTACAGCAGTAGAAAACGCAATATCCTCACCAACAAGGTAAAATTAAAAAAAAGCCGCATTGCAAAAATATATCAATCATAGCCTCAATATTTAGTAGAACTTGTATAAACATATTTCCGTTATTCATAAACAACTGTCGCATTTATAAATAATAACAGGAAACTCTTGGCTTTGATTAAGAACGTTTTACTGAATACAAAATTATATATGTATCACGAAATAAAAGGTGTCTTACGTGATCTTACGTGAGTCAATATATATATAGGGTGACTCACGTAAGATCACGTAAGACATAACACTCCTTTTATTTCGTGATCGGTTACACAAATGTTAGAATATCAAGGGGCACCCACTTTTTGTCTGTTTTTTTTTTTTTAAGTGCTGGTATCAACGGAAGTATTGAACCACGTACGCTTTTTTAAATGGAACTGTATACTTTTTATAACTGCATTCGATAGCTCTTGAGAAGACAAATACAGTGATATAGCGTTTGTTAATGTTGACGTTGAAATCGGTCGTAAAAAATTCTAATAATGTCCTAGAATGTGAGAAAACGGTGGCCGGATACAGCATTTGCGGTGTAAACACTGCCAAGCAGGTGTCTCTCACCAGGCAGCGTAGCTGTATACCATAAGGTAGGCCTCTGATGCGAGAATAGAACTTTATTTTCCCTTGAACCAACTTACGACCCAGATGTAGGTTAACCTATGGATGTTGTGGATGGAAGTACGACATAGGCAAGAATCTAGCGTATCGAAACTATTTCACATCTGTGTATCCTCCAAGATTTACGTGAGCTGAAACGGAGGAATCAACTGTTCATTCTTTAAAAAAAATTGTTCAAATGGTTCTATCACCATGGGACTCAACATCTGAGGTCATCAGACTTAGAACTACTTAAACCTAACTAACCTAAGGACATCCACACAACCTATGACCGTAGCAGCAGCGCGGTTCCGGACTGAAGCGCCTACAACCGCTCGGTCACAGCGGTCGGCCATTCTTCAAAAATAAAGAGATTTTATTCGCTGCGAAAAGCAACTACTGTATTAAATATCTAATGTTAGAAGGAAGATTTGACCTATCTTTTCCTGTACGTGTCTATGTGCTTCTTAGAGGTAAAATATATGCTGTTGAACAACTCTCTCTACATGCACAGGCCTAAATTATATCACATGGAGTACATTCGTTGAACTAAACATGTTATTAAAAATACTTTGGTCACCACCTGTACACCGAGAAATAAATATTCTTCTTAACGAAACGTAATTTAATGCTGAACGTAAGCGCGTAATGACAGTATTACCAGCTACTTGCAGTACACGCTGTCGACTTACTTGACATTGCAATGCAATTTCGTACACCCGTTAATAAAATAAACAATTTACTGAGACTGATTTGGTAACCTCCCACATCACATTATATAAATCTCTTTTTCCAAAAAAAAAAAAAAAAAAAGACACCACGTATCCCTTATTTAAGCACGTGTTCAAACTGTTGACCATGGTCTGAAAGGAACATTTGCAATCACCGTTAGAAAGAACGATGAACAGATGCAATCACAGCGGATGATATGGTAGAGCATGCACTGGCGATTCGACGACACATTTCGTCTGGTGTAGTTGGAGCTTCATCACACACTGCATATTTGAGTGCTCCTCAAAGAAAGAAATCAAGAGGAGTCACACGGGACGAGTGAGCTGGCCAACCGTCGTGTTGGAGCCACATACACTGTCGAATATCCAGTGGTGCCTGTTCTGAAGAACCGGCACAAAGTTCGTCAGAAAGCGTGCGTACGAATGTCCATTTAGAACGCCTATGATTAAACAAGATCCCACTATGTGATTTCCTATGTTGCTGCACCATACGTTTACGCTCCACGGTCGTTGATGTTGCACCTGACAAAGACATTTGAGATTTTCGCTTGCCCAGTAGTGCATGTTATGCAAATTTACATATGTGTGGTTTGCTTCATCGGTAAAGAGCGTGAAACGTAAAAAAAACGTAAACTTCGTCCACAGGCCTTGGTGGACCCAACGGTACCGACAGGCCGGCGTGTCATCCTCAGCCCACAGGCGTCACCGGAAGCGGTTATGGAGGCGAATGTGGTCAGCACACCGCTCTCCCGAACGTATGTCAGTTTCCGAGACCGGAGCCTCTACTTCTCGGTCAAGTAGCTCTTCAGTTTGGGTCACAAGGGCTGAATGCACCCCGCTTGCCAACAGCTCTCGCAGACCGGATAGTCAAGTGCTAGCCCTGGCCGACAACGCTTAACTTCGGTGATCTGACGGGAACGGGTCAGATGCCAAGGCCGTTGGCATCGGTAAAGAGCACACGTTGGAAAAACGTAGGGTTGTGTCTCAGTTGCTGAAGGGCAAACCGACAAAATTCTGTATGACGTTCGGAAACACGGTCGTCGAGTGCCTGATGTAAATTCTGGCGGTGCACGATGGGAATGATACTCGTCTGGCTGCTAAAACATTCCTTGGCGATATGCCTCGTGGCACTGTTCGGATTCATAAGCTTCTCCATGTTCTCTGTCAATTGCAATCTTCTTCCTTGGCCTCTTTTCGACGTTAAAGTAGCCTGCCCACGCTAGCGTCTTAATAGTTCGTGCAATTTCCTGGCGCGCCGGTCATTGGTGATCTGGATAGATGGCTGTACACCGCTGTGCTGTTTTTACGCAATTTCTTTGACATTCACCATATAAAAGTGGCATATCCAACTTCTTCTCATTCGTGGACATGTCTGTATGCAACGAATGTTGGAGCAGAAATGAGTGGCCTGCAGTGCAGACAACAGGCAAGTAAATAGCAAATTGTAGGACATTTCTAATTTTTTTAACGATAGGTTTCAACGTCGCCATTAACAAACGTTGTGTTACTGTAACTGTCTTCTCAAGGCCTATCGAATGCAGTTATAAAAAATATACGGTTGCATTAAAAGAAAAAGAAAAGGGACTTGCTTCAATATTCCCGTTAGTACCATTGTTAAAAGCATTAGCCAAATAAAAATACATGCTCCTCCACGCTCTACTGTTTGCCGAAAACTGCGTTTCGATATCTGCAACACTTCACGAAATAAAAGGGGCGTTACGTCTTACGTGACTCTCACTAAATTTACATGCATAGAAAATAATAGCTTTGGTTACATAAAAGCGTAGACGTTACGCGATTAACCAATTTTTAATTCTTGTAAAGGCCAATTTATATTCTATAGTTATATAAAACACACAATGGGATAACACGGAATATGTGCACACGGAACATGTGCTGTTCGTATTATGCGAAAAAGAGAGAGAGAGAGAGAGAAGTCGTCGGCTCGCGGTTTCTCTGTTACACATTTATTTTTGCTTTTTTCCTACCAATCCTACCATTACTACCAGTAATCCTACTATTACTACGTAATTTATGTAGTGCACCAAAACTGCCGAACCGCAGGTTTGGGAGCGCAGAGCTCTAATTACAACCCTTTCTCACGCCGCTGGCTCTCAGATTACATCAGGTGTGTAGCCCCCTAACACAATTCAAGATGTAGGCAAGAAAATAGTTAAATTATGACCACCTAAACTTTTGTGGGATTAAGCGTAAAGGTAAGTGGGAAGGAATATTTCTTAAGAAATTTAAATATTCTAAATAGTTTCACGTCTCATTCAGCTACGTGTCATTGCTATAAAAACAGTAGATCATTAATGTATGTTGTAGATGATGCTGAAGTTTCAGTTTAATCTGGATTATTATAAAGCTACTTCTCAGATAGATATCTAATTGCCTTTCGGTCTACTTAATATTCACCATCAGCATAATTATCATCACAATTAGCATTATAATTATTATTATTTTCGGGTAGTGGCGATTTCAGTGGTTGGCGTTGCACATAAATCAAAGAAGTAAGTTCTTTTGTGGTTGCTTGGAGTTCATCGCCTGACGGCAGGTACGGTCATGACGCTAATGTTAACTTTTAGGCTGATGTAAAAAAGTATGGATAACCATGAATACATCCTCCATATCTGGTAGTTTTCAAAACTGTTTCAGTTTGACATGCTAGCTACCTGTGTTTATCATGGACACTGTACATTTAATTTTTTTTTGTTTTACCCGTTTTCTGAATAACTTTTAGGAGTTTTAAAATGAACATGATACTGATTTTGTCTCACCACGAGCTCTTATAGAAGCAAGCGGAACATCTGCAGCCCCCAATTATAGAAAATAAGCTGATACTGGTATATTGGTAATCATAAATGTTGTAACAATAAGTCATGTAGCTGTTCACCTTCATCGAGTCATCTGAGAGGAAAGAAACTAACGGTATGTTCAGAAAGTATTATAACGTTTTAAGTGAACAGTGGTACCTCTCGTTTGTGTGACAGCACGAAAAGACGTTATTAGACGCGAGATGCCGTGAAATTTGTAGAATACACAGCAACTTGTAAAACAGTATGTGCAGTGAAAAGGTAGCATAAAACTGATATATGTGCGATCTTTCCATACAGCCGTGAAGTATAGCAGTGAAGCTCCTCGTATATCTCCATACAGGGGCATCTATATAGACGACATAACTTCAGAACTGCAATAAAACTTATCGAGATTTGAGCCCGTAAACCCGAAGGTTTTCAACGACGTGTCGGGTTACGTACTCACGTTCTCTGTCGAAGAGGAGAAAGACGATATGTTTCACACACTCTATAGACTAACATGTCAGCGTATCGAGAAACTATTAGTGCATCGACACACTGTGGAAACCGTCACTTAAACATTAGCTATTTCAATCAAATACACTTCGCCGTGTTTTTAAACCTGATTTGTGTAGTTTATAAGTTACATACTTTCATATGTACTATTTCACATGCCAACGTAGCCCAAAATGAAGTTTCTCGGAAGGAGTAGCAGCGATGAATCATTTAACCTTTTAAACATGTTATAGAGTTAACCTTTCAAGCATGTTATCATGATAGTACAAACTTGTAATATGCTATGAAGGCTACGAATGAAATACGCTTTTTAAAGAGAAAACAGCTAATAAAATCTCGATCTCTTAGTGTCGCCATAAATGAGGTGATACCGACTAAGAAACACGCTACACCGAGAATGATGAAAGTTTGAAGAAGTTAGGGAAAGATATTCTCTATGCGTTCCGCTTCAAATACCACATCGCGTTCAAGCTTCGATAATTTTTGTAGTGTATGTATAATAATGTTAAATCATACAGCATTACACATGAAAAGGTAGAACTGTGAGCAATAATGTCATTATATCGGTCTATGCTTCTTTAATAGAATTCTAGACTATCTGGAAATTACTGGTTCAAAAAATGGTTCAAATGGCTCTGAGCACTATGCGACTTAACTTCTGAGGTCATCAGTCGCCTAGAACTTAGAACTAATTAAACCTAACTAACCTAAGGGCATCACACACATCCATGCCCGAGGCAGGATTCGAACCTGCGACCGTAGCGGTCGCTGGGTTCCAGACTGTAGCGCCTAGAACCGCACGACCACTCCAGCCGGCGGAAATTACTGGCCTTGCCTCTTTAGCACAACTTTTCGTTAAAAACTCTGTTTATTTTGTGAGGGGGAATGTGATCATGTTATTAGCATACTTAACAGCATATAAATCTCGCTATATGAAGAGGAGCTTCAGTCTGAAATCAGTCATGGGAAAACAAAACCTACTTTCATGAAATTGTGGCCAGATACCGTATTTTAATTCTTGTCGCAATCTTCTTGTGCTATCACGGATAACAAATAGTTTCCGTATAAGAAATAACTGATGAAAGGGAAACTATTAGATATATTCTCAGATTTAAAGACGTTGATGTTATCACGTGAGGCCTAGGCAGAAATTATAGTATGGAACAATGCGGCAGAAACATCAAACGCCTAAAAGTAGACAAACGATTGCGCGTATAGTAGAACCTGGCAGCCGAAGGAAAAGGGGCGTCTTGTGCTTTGCAAGAGACCCATTAGAACCACATTATGCAACACAACTGAAGGAGTACTTTCTTGAAACCTCGTAATTGTTTCCCACTGTGACCTAGCAGTTTGAAATTTGACGCAAAGGTGCCTACGATCTTCCTCTGTAATGGTGCAAAAGCTGGCACACTGCGATGTCGGGCCCGGCCACGGTTCAAACCGTAGGGTGTCGACACATACGAAAAATACGCCAGAGCTCAGAAGTTCGTGTAAGGTGGGTAAATGATGGTGTGTTACAACACAAGTCTGCTCAATTCTACTGTGGCCGTCTAACACAATGGAAAGATCTTATCCACAAATCACCCCTTCTTCTGATACCTATGCGATGGAGGTCAGAGCCGCCAAGCCCAGTGTTGAAATCGCGTGGTTTTCTAATGGGAGGCCGAGGAGAAGATTTCAACACACCGCCGCCCAGAACCGACACGAAAAGGCCTCTGGAGGCGGCATAAGCGCGTCAGCGTCAGTGAAATTACCCCTTCTCTTGTGTTTGAACGGTCACTAGTGGGTTCATCATGTACAGCAGAGAAAACAGTTGCAGTCGTGCTGCACCTAAAGTGTTGATATCACGTTCAGAGGGGATGCAGCCACTCACTGTCCTTAGAGAACGGTTGATACATCCAGACAGGTCAGCAAAGTAAAAGGTTGTCAAGAACGTCGTATTGTTGCTCATCGCACTGCTCTGCGGACTGTCGCTCTCGACCACGAAATGCGTGGGAGTCAACACCCCAAGAAAGGGGCAGTTACCTGATGACTTTTACGCCACTCCTAAGGTATTTTGTGTCGATTCTATGCGGCGGTATGTCTGAAAAGTTTTACTCGGTGACCAACAAAGGCCGGGCGGTGTGGCCGAGCGGTTCTAGGCGCTTCAGTCTGGAACCGCGTGACCGCTACGATAGCAGGTTCGAATCCTGCATCGAGCATGGATGTGTGTGATGTCCTTAGGGTAGTTAGGTTTAAGTAGTTCTAAGTTCTAGGGGACTGATGACCTCAGACGTTAAGTCCCATGGTGCTCAAAGCAATTGGAATCATTTTACCAAGGAAATGGCGTAATTTCAACGCTAGGCGTCGCAGTTTTGACCCCCATCGCAAAGGCGTTAAAAGAAGGAGTCAGATGTGGGTAAGAGGAAGTGTAACCACTTTTCCGTCATGTGATACATTATGTGATCAAAAGTATCCGGTCACCTGGCTGAAAATGACCTACAAGTTCGTGGCGTTCTCCATCGGTAATGCTGGAATTCAGTACGGTGTAGGCTGACAATTAGTCTTGATGACAGCTTCCACTCTCGCGGGCATACGTTCAATCAGGTGCTGGAAGGTTTCTTGTGGAATGGCAACCCATCCTTCATGGAGTACAGCACTGAGGAGAGGTAGTGATGTCGGTCCGTGAGGCCTGGCACGAAGTCGGCGTTCCAAAACATCACAAAGGTGTTCTATAGTTCTCAAGTCAGGGCTCTGTACGGGCCACTCTATTACAGGGATGTTATTGTCTTGTAACCACTACGCCACAGGCCGTGAATTATGAACAGGTGCTCGATCGTGGTGAAAGACGCAATCGCCATCTCAGAATTGCTCTTCAACAGTGGGAAGCAAGAAGGTGCTTAAAACATCAATGTAGGCTTTTGCTGTGATAGTGCCACGCAAAACAACAAAGGGTGCAAGCTATCTGCATGAAAAACACGACCACACCATAACACCACCGCCTCCGAATTTTACTGTTGGCACTGCAAACACTGACAGATGGCGTTCACTGGGCATTCGCCATACCCACACCCTGCGATCGGATTGCCGCATTGTATACCGTGATTCTTCACTCCACACAACGTTTTTCCACTGTTCAGTCATCCAATGTTTACGCTCCTTACGCCAAGCGAGGTGTCGATTGGCATTTACCGGTGTGATGTGTGGCTTATGAGCAGCCGCTCGACCACGAAATCCAAGTTTTCTCACCTCCCACCGAACTGTCATAGTACTTGCAGTGGATCCTGGTGCAGTTTGGAATTCCTGTGTGATGTTCTGGATAGATGTCTGTCTATTACACATTACGTTCCTCTTCAATTGTCGGCAGTGTCTGTCACTCAACAGAAGAGGACGGCCTGTACGTTTTTGTGTTGTACGTGTCCGTTCACGTTTGCACTTCACTATCACATCGGAAACAGTGGACCTATGCATGTTTAGGAGCGCGGAAATCTCGCTTACAGGCCTGTGACAGAAGTTACACCCTAGCACCAGACCACTTTCGAAGTCCGTTGAGTTCCGCGGAGCACCCCATTCTGCTCCTTCACGATGTCTAATGACTACTGAGGTCACTGATATGGAGTTCCTGGCAGATGGTGGCAGCACTTGCACCTAATATGAAAAACGGAGGTTTTTGGGTGTGTCCGTATGCCTTTGATCACATGCGGTACGTCCAAAATGGCGTTAGGAAGAATTGTGGTGAAATTTGGTGCCACTGTGACATTATCCCACATTACACTTCACATGTGGTCTTTTTTTTTTTTTTTCGAATTGGTCGACGTCTTACTGTCGGAACCGTCACCGACCCGAGGTTGATGTCGCAGGGCATAATGCTTTTGGAGCATACGTAGAAAGGTTTTAGGCAATTTCAAACTTCTATAAACTCATGGGAGACAATTACAGGGCTTAGAATAAGTAATCATTTTATTGTGTTGCGCAGTGTACATTCTAACTGGAGGAAGTATACAGAGGGCACTCTAGAACAAAGATTAAGTTCTTGTTCCCTTGCTGGTACATACGGTACCGTTGATAAACCGTTGATAAACCGTTGAAGGTAAACATCGGATGGATTCTGAGTGATCAAGGGTCTCATCCGGTGTATGACTGTGGCTTGAAATAGTAGCGCGAAGTTCACACAAAAACGTCAGTTGTAGGCAATGGAGTGAAAGAACCCTAACGAACGAGAGTCTACAGCAAAACCAGCGGGTTTCCGAAACGCTTTCGAGGATACCAAATTAGTCGGAATGCCGGCCTATATTCATCGGATCAGACACTACTTTTACATACCACACAGCTTCCCGAAGAAACCAATTTAATTTCGTAAACTTTTCTTCACTGATGTGTTTTCGTGTTGGGCACGACTCAATTTTAATAGCCTGATCAGTCTTCACTTAAAACTTCCGGGCTGATAGGCCGTGGTCAAAGTATAAAACTGTCTCCTGACGTTTCGTCTCCGACTGCGGGAGACATCCTCGGAGGTAAAGCGGCGAACTGCGAAGAGAGCTCGAGGAAGCGCTGATTATATAGGCAGTACAGAGGGCGCCACTGTTGATCACGTGGCGTCGGCTATGAGATTGTCTCTGGTAACGCCAACATTCTCGATTGAAAGTAATCGATCGTCACTCTTGCGGTGCAACGCTGGCATCCAAATTTTATCCAGTTTAACACCTTCGTCTTTCCTGTTAAAATTATTACGATGTTTATCAATCTCGATAGCCTTTCTATACAAGCGTGCATAATAATGCGAGGTTTTTGATATGACGCCCGTCTCGCTGAATTTTATTTCATGATCACCTTCCTGGTAAACATGTTCCTCTACGGCCGATTTATCCGTGTGACCCAGGCGGCAATTCCTCTTATGTTCAACAAGACGGGTGTTCACACGTCTCTTTGTGGTACCGATGTAAACCTGTCCACAACTACAAGGAATTTTATATACCCCCGGTGTAGCCAAAGGGTGTCGTGCATCTTTTGCCGACCTTAAAAATTCTTTTATTTTCCTCGTGGGTCTGAAAATAGTTTCCAGCCCATTCTTGCCTAAAACTTTCCCAATGCGGTCTGTGGCCATTCTAATGAACGGAAGAGAAACTTTGCCCTTGGACCACTGTTGTTTGTCGTTACTCCTTATTCTCTGCCTAGAGCGAAGTGCTCGATCTATATCCTTGTTAGAATAGCCATTCTTCACGAAAGTTGAGCGTAGATGTTCAATATCATCTTTTAAATAAACAGGTTCACAAAGTTTGTACGCCCTGTCTACCAAAGTTTTCATTACACCTATTTTTTTTGTCTATGGTGGTGGTTTGATTCTTTGTGTAGATAACGATCAGTATGTGTGGACTTTCTATGTACCTTATGGCCCAACTTTCCGTCCCGTCGTTTAACCACAGACACATCCAGGAAGTTCAACTGCCCATTCCTTTCCGTCTCCGTGGCGAATTGGACTTTCGGATTAATGCTGCTTAAATGTGTCAGGAAGGCATCCAACGCCTCTGCTCCGTGTGTCCATACTACGAACGTGTCATCGACATAGCGATACCATCTGGCTGGTCTCTTACTTAGTAATACTATGCAGTGTGGGGACTGGAATAAAATTGACGGTCTAACATTCAAAACTATGGAAGTTAGTGCAGAAATATCAGCAAGTAGGCAGAAGAAGAAGTTCAATAACTTACAGAACAACGTTTCTGGAGGTTCAATTGAGGACAATTCTCGAACTGTTATTAACCTATCTGATAAAGATTTGTCGAAAGTTGAAATTTCTGTACTAGCGAAAGGAGGCAATTTTGCTGTGACACCCCAAAACGTACCCACAGAGGATATTGTAGCAAATATTGAGGCCGGTATCCGTCAGCTGCCACAGCAGTCCGCTGACGTAATTAGGATCGAAACGGCTAGGATTTTACGTACATGTAAGCCACCTAAATGTAATTTGTCGCAGGCTCAAAGGAAGGCGTTGAGGGATATAAATGGAGATAAAAACATTATTGTTCTTAATACAGATAAGGGTAATGCCACCGTCATACTAAACACTGAGGACTATCATGGAAGAAATAATGATATTTTGGTTCCCTCCAATTACAGAAAACTCCAGAAAGATCCGACTAGTAAGATTTTAAGAATGACAAATCAACTGGTGAAAGCGTCTTCATTGGGCTCCGACGATAAGAAGCTGCTTTGTAAAACAGAAGCGTACCCACCTAGACTTTATGGCTTACCCAAAGTTCATAAACCTGGGATTCCGTTGAGGCCAATTGTCAGCGCTATAGGCGGCCAACACACGAGTTAGCTAGACACCTTGCCTCAACGCTGCAGCCTTATGTTGGTAGGACGGACAGTCATATTAAAAATCAGCTCATTTCATTGACAAGTTAAAGGAAACGAGCGTGGGCCCGGATGATATTCTCGTCAGTTTTGACGTTGTGTCGTTATTTACCATGATCCCGGTAAACGAAGCTATCTTACGCATAGCCGATATTTTTCCTACCGATATTGTGGCACTATAGACCGGCAGTACACCCGTGGATATTTTGATTATCAAATACGCCGGGAGAAACTCAAGAATCACATCTACGCTCAACTTTCGTGGATAATAGCTATTATAACAAGGATATAGATTGAGCACTTCGCTCTAGGCAGAGAATAAGGAGTAACGGCGAACAACTGTGGTCCAAGGGCAAAGTTTTTCTTCCGTTCATTAGTAAGGTCCCAGACCGCATTGGGAAAGTTTTAGGCAAGAATGGGCTGGAAACTATTTTCAGACCCACGAGGAAAATAAAAGAATTTTTAAGGTCGGCAAAAGATGCACGACACCCTTTGGCTACACCGGGGGTATATAAAATTCCTTGTAGTTGTGGACAGGTTTACATCGGTACCACAAAGAGACGTGTGAACACCCGTCTTGTTGAACATAAGAGGAAATGCCGCCTGGGTCACACAGATAAATCGGCCGTAGCGGAACATGTTTACCAGGAAGGTGATCATGAAATAAAATTCAGCGAGACGAGCGTCATATCAAACACCTCGCAGTATTATGCATGCATGTATAGAGAGGCTATCGAGATTGATAAACATCGTAATAATTTTAACAGGAAAGACGAAGGTGTTAAACTGGATAAAATTTGGATGCCAGCGTTGCACCGCAAGAGTGACGATCGATTACTTTCAATAGAGAATGTTGGCGTTACCAGAGACAATCTCATAGCCGACGCCACGTGATCAACAGTGGCGCCCTCTGTACTGCCTATATAATCAGCGCTTCCTCGAGTTCTCTTCGCAGTTCACCGCTTTACCTCCGAGGATGTCTCCAGCAGTCGGAGACGAAACGTCAGGAGGGAGTTTTATACTTCGACCACGGCCTATCAACCCGGAAGTTTTAAGTGAAGACAATACCGGCCGTGAAAGCTTACATTGTACTAGCCTGATCAGTATTTGTATTCTAAGGGTTAGTTGTTTTAGACGAATGATTGTAAATAAGCTGTTCCACGTTCTTCAGCATAAATAAGTGAAGTTATCATTCATTTCGTAATATTTTTAAGAAAGAAAGTCTACAGTTTTCTTTCCGGTGTCAGTGAACTCATAAAGAATGGGAGAAGGTGACTGTACAAGAAGAATTGTTTAAAAATCTTACCCACGCAAGTTAATGCTATAGAAACTAGTTGATTGCACCTACCCAGATCACGCGCATTGTGGAAAAAAGCGTGACGTGCTGGATAATTGTATTTCATTGCCTTGGAGACTTGAAGGCGTAGGTAAACTTCACAGTAGGTAAGGGCCCTTTCCTGTCTCTGCGCACAAGTAAATGAAATACTTTTATAATCAGCCATGTTTGTAAACGAGAGGTTTCGCAACTAACAGAGAGAGTGGTTGAACAATGCAGAATGTAAAGTTGCTGCCAATCAGTTATTTTTTTGTAATTCAGGAAATATAACATTTATGTACCACTTTTCATCCGATAAAATTACGAGGGCGAGTTAATAATTAATGCAACACATTTTACTTTCTCGGAAAATTTCGTTTATAAAAATGCGGAATTTGTTGTGGGACATCATAGAATACTCCCGCTTCAGCTCCTATAGTTACCTGTAGTGTCAAATAGGTGGCGGCACTGTACGCGGCCTTCAAAATGACGGCGGTGCTTTCCAGGCAGAGAATTGTCGCTGAGATTCTTTTGGCGGAAAACCATATCACCGCAGATATTCATAGGCGCTTGCAGAATATCTACGGAGACCTGGCGGTAAACAAAAGCACGGTGAGCTGTTGAGCGAGGCGTCTGTGATGATCGGAATAAGATCTCTCTCGTTCCGGCCGGTCGCACGCTGCTCTGACTCCTGCAATGTTGTTAAGTGCGGACACTCTCATACGAGATGATCGACGGATCACAATCAAACACCTCGCTGCTCAACTACTATTGGTAGCGCTGATACACTCGTCCACCAGGTACGTCCCCGCTGGTATCCTCGCCGCCGAATGGAAGACCATAAAGAGCAAAAGGATCATCTGTGCGCAATTGCTGACTCGTAGTGAGGCTGGTAGAGACAATTTTCTGTAGAACTTTGTCACAGGCGACGGAACTTCGAATCGGAAAGAAAACGGCGGTTTATGGAGTAGGATCAAACCACCTCTGCCCCAAAGAAAAATTTCAGAACCACACCCTCAGCCAGTAAATTCACGGCGACGGTCTACTGGGACTCTGAAGGGATTATTCTGTATGATTTACTCTGTCATGGTGCGACGATCGTCTCTGAAGTGTACTGGGATACCCTCAGAAAATTGAAAAAAAAGAAAAGGTTCAAGTGGCTCTTAGCACTATGGGACTTAACATCTGAGGTCATCAGTCCCCTAGAATTTAGAACTACTTAAATCTAACTAACCTAAGGACATCACGCACATCCATGCCCAAGGCAGGATTCAAACCTGCGACCGTAGCGGTCCCGCGGTTGCAGACTGAAGCGCTCAGAAAACTGAAGAAACGAGTTCAGCGGCATTACGCCTCACCACGGACAACGCAGTGGGCGACGGCCTTCACTTAACAACCGAGGACAGTTTTCAGTGCTAAGACACAAGCAACATTGTGTGAAATAACCACAAAAATAAAAGGGAAATGTACGACGAGTGTATCTGTTAGGACAGTGCGGTGAAATCTGGCGTTAATGGGCTATGCCAGCAGACGAAAGATGTTAGTGCCTTAGCTAAGAGTACGACATTGTCTGCAGCACCTCTCCTGGGCTTGTGACCATACCTGTTGGAATCTAGACGACTGGAAAATCGTGGCCTGGTTCGATGAGGCTCCATGACTCAATTTTCTGCAGGAGATTTCCAACGACTCGTTGAGCCCATGCCACATCGAGCTCCCGCACTACACCTTTCAAGAGGAGGTCCGACATGATATTAGGAGGTATTCCATGACTTTTGTCATCTCAGTGTATAGTCGCTTCGTTCACGTCAAGCAACGTTTTAAATAACGTGTAGCAGCTTGGCAACTCAAGCAAGTACCAAATACGGCAAAGTGTTTACGTGTAACGAATACCATTTGTGGAAGATGAAATCCAGCAACCAAAACCACGTATCCAAAATCGGTAGAGGAGTGTTTACAGAACCAGTCAGAAGCACCTGAAATTCGGCAACCAAAAGCACGTATCCAAAATCGATACTGGAGTGTGATTACAATCAACCAGGGGAGCTTGAAATCTGTCAACCAAAACCACTTTTCCAAAATATATATTGGAGTATTTAAATAACCAGTTGGTTTGTAGCAATCAGGGTTTGGAGCCGGTATGTCTGTATTTAGAGATCAACGATGGCATTCGAGAAAATGGAAGTAGACCAAACATTCTCGTTAATATTTGTCTACCTTGAAGACATGATGATGCATGAAAATACTTCGAGTGTCATCTGAGGATTAGTCGCGTAAAACATGCAGTGCCGAATGTGTAGACAACGGCGAAAAATTAATAGTTAGAGTCAAATAATTACAGTTACATCACGAATGTTTGACTGAAGGATGGCAACTCTTGTGTTTATCCGCTAAAACGACGGCAAGCGATAGTGCGTAAGATTTGTCACTTGTTCTAGTTCATCACTATTCCTGGTGTAGTGCCAGCCCTTAACATATAATTAACACAAAGGGATTATCATGTTGCACAGGCACTCTCTAATGCCAAACCTTTGCGTATATTAAAGAATATACTTCCGATATCTTACTGTAGATTATGTGGGGGAGCATGTGCTACGCACGATTGTCCCGAGTTAGCGACAATTTGCATTAAGTGCAAGGGTTAATGTGATTTCAAGTAATCTGCAGCTGAAGCGCCGGAGCAAGGCGTAAACATTTTTACAATTTCAGAGAAGTATCGAGAGCATAGGAGTTTGTGGCCAGGGCGGTTACTTCACTATTTTCTAAATAATTTAGTACCATCGGCAAAATGTTACGTTAATACTCTCAATACTAATTCTGAAACTGTTCACAGATGGCTGGTAGCAAGTAAAGGTCAAGATAATCCCAACTTCCACCTGCCAAATTATCGGGTATAGCAACAAAAATTCCAAAGAAGCGGGGCAGGCTACACTGCAACTTATTCAACAACAAAGTTCACTGTAGGAATTACACACAGCTACCGTTAACCAGGATTTCGCGAAATCTGTATAATGACTTTGGTGATACACTACGAAACACAACTGTCAAAAACGTGTTTCAGTATTACGCAGTTCTTTGGCGTCGCTGTGCGCACTATGCGAGGAAGCCTCTGGCATTTGTCAATATTGTGTGGGCCTGAGTGACAGCTGAATTGTTTCGCAATGGAAACCATGTTTCGGATTCGTTTTAGCGGGCAAATGGTGAAAAGGTGGGCAGAGGGGAGGGGGAGGGGACACGACAGAACCGTGTGATTTGTGAGAACGACTTTCTCGTGCCGCTACCGCCTCTAAATCAAAATGTATGGTCTGCTTGATTATATCTGTGCTGCTCCTTGCCTATAGAATGGTAAATTGTTGACCAAAGTACACGTGCGAGACAGGAAATTTTTAAATCCACTGATATCACTCTGCAGGTTGATTGTGATGGATGTCGAATAATTGCTCAGAACTGTCAAATGCAATCTCTGGCACTGTATTATTCGTTTTGCGATCTTAATCACTTTTTGTAGTCTGTTTCGCGTCGTCGTTGTGTCTAAAAGTCTTTTCTAGGTTGATAGTCGGATGAATTTTGAACATATTGTACTCTCGAATCCTTAATCTGTCTTGAACTGTGATCATGTAGGCTGCAGATTCCTTGACTTAAGCCGTCGGATGGTGGGTTTCCGGTTTCCGCTTAAGTCCACTACACAAAGGAAGCAGCTACACGGGTAGCGGGGGCTGTGTGGAAGAGACTGGGTACTTTCTTAGTTTAGAGGGTCTCAAGAAACCACAGAAAGGGCGTCTAAAACGGGGCAGGTAAAGCACAGTAAGGTAGTTGTAGATAAGATCGGTATTGTAGTTCTAAATTGTCGTAGCTGTGTTGGGAAAGAACCAAATCTCCAAGCCCTAACAGAAAGCACTGGAGCTGAAATAGTTATAGGTACGGCAAGCTGGCTAAAGACGGAAATAAGTTCATCCGAAATTTTTTCGAACGACATAACAATGTTCAGAAAGGATAGATTAAATACAGTTGGTGGAGGATTATTTATTGCTGCCAGAAGTAGTTTTCCTTGTACTAGATTTGAAGTAGATCGTTCCTGCAAAATAATATTGGTAGAGGTTGTACTTGACAATCGGACTAAACTATTAATTGGATCGTTGGTGGAGGATTATTTATTGCTGCCAGAAGTAGTTTTCCTTGTACTAGATTTGAAGTAGATCGTTCCTGCAAAATAATATTGGTAGAGGTTGTACTTGACAGTCGGACTAAACTATTAATAGGATCGTTTTACCGATCCCCCGACTCAGAAGATATAGTCGTTGAACAGTTCAGAGAAAACTTGAGTCTCATTTCAAATAGGTACCCCAATCATAAATTATCGTCGGCGGTGACTTTAGTTTCCCCTCGATATGCTGGAAAAATTATACGTTTAAAGCTGGCGGCAGCCATAAAATGTCATCCGAAAGTGTACTGAATGCTTTCTCAGAAAATTATTTTGAACTATTAGTACATGAGCGCACTCGAAGCGTAAATGGTGGCGAAAGCTTATCGACCTCTTAGTAACAAATAATCCTGAACAAATAGGGAGTATCATGGCGAATACAGGGATTAGCGACCACAAGGCAGTTGCTGCTAGGCTGAATACCGTAACACCCTCAACCATCAAAAGAAACACAAAGTACATATATTTAAAAAAGCTGATAAAATGCTGTTGACGCATTTTTAAGAGATAGTCTCCACTCCTTCCGTTCTGATCATGTAAGCGTAGAAAAGATGTGTAATGAATTGAAAGAGATAGTGTCGACGGCAAATGAGAGAAATATACCACATAAATTAATAAGTGATGGTATTGATACCCCATAGTGCACAAAACGAGTGATATCGCTGTTGTAGAAGCAACGAAAAAGCATGCCAAATTTAAAAGGACGCAAATCCCGACGACTGGTAAAGTTTTGCGGAAGTTCGAAACATAGGACGTACTTCAATGCGAGATGCTTATACACTCCTGGAAATTGAAATAAGAACACCGTGAATTCATTGTCCCAGGAAGGGGAAACTTTATTGACACATTCCTGGGGTCAGATACATCATTTGATCACACTGACAGAACCACAGGCACATAGACACACGCAACAGAGCATGCACAATGTCGGCACTAGTACAGCAATGCAGGCTGCTATTCTCCCATGGAGACGATCGTAGAGATGCTGGATGTAGTCCTGTGGAACGGCTTGCCATGCCATTTCCACCTGGCGCCTCAGTTGGACCAGCGTTTGTGCTGGACGTGCAGACCGCGTGAGACGACGCTTCATCCAGTCCCAAACATGCTCAATGGGGGACAGATCCGGAGATCTTGCTGGCCAGGGTAGTTGACTTACACCTTCTAGAGCACGTTGGGTGGCACGGGATACATGCGGACGTGCATTGTCCAGTTGGAACAGCAAGTTCCCTTGCCGGTCTAGGAATGGTAGAACGATGGGTTCGATGACGGTTTGGATGTACCGTGCACTATTCAGTGTCCCCTCGACGATCACCAGAGGTGTACGGCCAGTGTAGGAGATCGCTCCCCACACCGTGATGCCGGGTGTTGGCCCTGTGTGCCTCGGTCGTATGCAGTCCTGATTGTGGCGCTCACATGCACGGCGCCAAACACGCATACGATCATCATTGGCACCAAGGCAGAAGCGACTCTCATCGCTGAAGACGACACGTCTCCATTCGTTCCTCCATTCACGCCTGTCGCGACACCACTGGAGGCGGGCTGCACGATGTTGGGGCGTGAGCGGAAGACGGCCTAACGGTGTGCGGGACCGTAGCCCAGCTTCATGGAGACGGTTGCGAATGGTCCTCGCCGATACCCCAGTAGCAACAGTGTCCCTAATTTGCTGGGAAGTGGCGGTGCGGTCCCCTACGGCACTGCGTAGGATCCTACGGTCTTGGCGTGCATCCGTGCGTCGCTGCGGTCCGGTCCCAGATCGACGGGCACGTGCACCTTCCGCCGACCACTGGCGACAACATCGATGTACTGTGGAGACCTCACGCCCCAAGTGTTGAGCAATTCGGTGGTACGTCCAGCCGGCCTCCCGCATGCCCACTATACGCCCTCGCTCAAAGTCCGTCAGCTGCACATACGGTTCACGTCCACGCTGTCGCGGCATGCTACCAGTGTTAAAGACTGCGATGGAGCTCCGTATGCCACGGCAAACTGGCTGACACTGACGGCGGCGGTGCACAAACGCTGCGCAGCTAGCGCCATTCGACGGCCAACACCGCGGTTCCTGGTGTGTCCGCTGTGCCGTGCGTGTGATCATTGCTTGTACAGCCCTCTCGCAGTGTCTGGAGCAAGTATGGTGGGTCTGACACACCGGTGTCAATGTGCTCTTTTTTCCATTTCCAGGAGTGTAATTTCCACAATGAAACTCACATTCACTGCGCGATAACAACGGTGAAGTCACTGATGACAGTGCCACTAAAGCAGAGTTATTAAACACGACTTTTCCGAAACTCCTTTACCAAAGAAGACGAAGTAAATATTCCTAAATTCCAATCAAGAACAACTTCAAAGTTGAGAAGCATATTAGTAGATATCCTCGGTGCAGCAAAGCAGCTTAAATCATTTAACAAAAGCAAGGCCTTCGGTCCAGATTGAATACCAGTCAGGTTCCTTTCAGGGTATGCTGATACGATAGCTCCATATTTAGCAATTGTATATAACCGCTGGCTCACAGAGAGATCTGCACCTGAAGACTGGAAAATTGCTCAAGTCACACCAATACCCAGAAAGGGGCATAGGAGTAATCTACCAGCCGGGGTGGCCAAGTGGTTGTAGGGGCTACAGTCTGGAACCGCGCGACCGCTACCGTCGCAGGTTCGAATCCTGCCTCCGGCATAGATGTGTGTGATGCCCTTAGGTTAGCTAATAGTCAGGCACTACATTACAAACAACCTAAATTGGAATGATCACTTAGATAGTGTTGTGGGTAGAGCAAACCAAAGACTGCAATTCACTGGCAGACCACTTAGAAGGTGCAAGAGGTCTACTAAAGAGACTGATTACTCTACACTTGTCCGTCCTATTCTGTAGTACTGCTGAGCGGTGTGGGATCCACCTCTGGTGGGACTAAGGATAACATTGATAACGTTCAAAGAACGGCAACTCGTTTAGCATTATCGGGAAATAGGGGAGATAGTGCCACAGACATGATACGTGGCCTGGCAATCATTAAAACAAACGCGCTTTTCGTTGCGAAGGGATCTTCTCATGATATATCCATCACCAGTTTTCTCCATCGATTGCGAAAACATTCTGTTGGCACCCACCTACATAGGGAGAAATGATCATCACGATAAAATAAGAGAAATCAAGGCTCTCACAAAAAAACTTAAGTGTTCGTTTTCCCCGCGCGCCGTTCGAGAGTGGAACAGTAGAGAGACAGCTTGAAGGTGTTTTACTGAACCCCTGCCAGGCACTTTATTTTGAATAGCAGAGTAATCACGTAGATGTAGAAGTAGATGAACTACACTTAAAAACCACGAATCCTTAACGCTTTTGTGTCGTGAAAGCAATATTTGTTTCCTGAAAAAAATGTGGTGCTATGTCGGAGCATATCTGTGTTCATGACAATGTCGTCAATGCAGTCAGCGTGCGTAGTTTGAAGCATTCTGCGGTATGGAGGGTGTCTTTGTCTATAGCACACGGCGCGCCGTGTCAGTCGCAACTCTCGGGAGAAAATATACAGAGTGACCCAAAAGTTCTCTAACAGTTGAAAACTCAATACTTCACGGAATAATTTAGTAGAGAGGTAAAAACTGAGACACAGGCTCGAAATGACATGGGTTTTTACTGAAACCAAAGAAGTGCGCAAAACGACCAACAGGTGGCACTTCATATCTACATCTACATGGTTACTCTGCAATTCATACTTAAGTGCCAGGCAGAGGGTTCATCGAACCATTTTCATACTACTTCTCTGCCATTTTACTCTCGAATGGCGCGTGGGATAAAGGAACACCTAAATCTTTCCGTTCGAGCCCTAATTTCTCTTATTTTATTATGATGATCAACAAAATATTTTCGCATTCGGAAGAGAAAGTTGGTGATTCAAATTTCATAAATAGATCTCGCCGCAAAGAAAACCACCTTTGTTTCAGTGACTGCCACCTCAACTCGCGTATCATATCAGTAACATTCTCACCCCTATTGCGCGATAACACGAAACGAGCTGCCATTCGTTGCACTTTTTCGATGTCCTCCGTTAGTCCTACCTGGTAAGGATTCTATACCGCGCAGCAATATTCCAGCAGAGGACGGACAAGTGTAATGTAGGCTGTCTCTTTAGTGGGTTTGTCGCATCTTCTAAGTGTTCTGCCATCATAGCGCAGTCCTTGTATCGCCTTCCCTACAATATTATCGATATGGTCTTCCAATTTAAGTTGCACGTAATTGTAATTCCTAGGTATTTAGTCGAATTGACACCCCTTAAAATTGTGCGATTTATCGTATACCCAAAACTTATCTGATTTCTTTTAGTACCCATGTGGATGTCCTCGCACTTTTCTTTGGTTAGTGCCAATTGCCACTTTTCGCACCATACAGGAATTCTCTCTAGATCATTTTGTTTCTGGAATTGATCGTCTGATGATTTTACTAGACGGTAAATCACAGCGTCATCTGCAAATAATCTAAGGGTTCTGCTCAGATTATCGCCTAGATCATTTACGTAAATCAATAAAAGCAGAGGGCCTATGACACTACCTTGGGGAACGCCAGATATGACTTCTGATCTACTCGATGCTTTACCGTCTATCACTACGAAATGTAACCTCTCTGAGAGGAAATCACGAATCCAGTCACACAACTGAGACGATACTCCATTTGGACGCAATTTGATTAATAGTCTCTTGTGAGGAACGGTATCAAAAGCCTTCTGGAAATCTAGGAATATGGAATCGATCTGAGATCCCTTGTCGACAGCATTCATCACTTCAGGGGAATAAAGAGCTAGATGTGTTGCACAAGAACGATATTTTCTGAATCCGTGTTGTTTATATATCAATAAGTCGTTTTCTTCAAGGTGATTCATAAAGTTCGAGCACAGTATATGCTCCAAAATCCTACTGCAAATTGAGGTCAGTGATATGGTTGTGTTCAAAAATGGTTCAAATGGCTCTGAGCACTATGGGACTCAACTGCTGTGGTCATTAGTCCCCTAGAACTTAGAACTACCTAAACCTAAGTAACCTAAGGACATCACACACATCCATGCCCGAGGCAGGATTCGAACCTGCGACCGTAGCAGTCGCACGGTTCCGGACTGCGCGCCTAGAACCGCGAGACCACCGCGGCCGGCTATATGGGTCTGCAATTAGGTGGGTTACTCCTATTTCCTTTCTTGAATATTGGTGTGACCTGTGCTACTTTCCATTCTTTAGGAACAAACCTTTCGTCAAGTGAACGGTTGTATATGATTGCTAAGAAAGGCGCTATTGAGTCTACATACTCTGAAAGGAACCTGATTCGTATACCATCTGCACCGGAAGACTTGCCTTTCTTAAGTGATTTGAGTTGTTTCGCAACACCTAAGATATCTAATTTTATGTCACTCATGCTAACAGATGTTCTGGTTTCGAATTATGGAATATTTACTTCGTCTTCTTTCGTAAAGAATTACGGAAAACTGTATTTAGTAACTCCGCTTTAGTGGCACCATCATCGGTAACATTTCCATTGCTATCGCGCAGCGACGGTATTGACTGTTTTTTTGCCACTGGTGTTCTTTACATACGAACAGAAATTCTTTGGATTTTCTACCATATTTTGAGACAATGTTTCATTGTGGAAACTATTAAAAAGATCTTGCATTGACGTCCGCACTATATTTCAAGCTTCCGTGAAATTTAGCCAGTCTTGGGGATTTTTCGTTCTTCTGAATTTGGCATGCTTGTTTCGTTGCTCCTGCAACAGTGTTCTGACGTGTTTTGTGAACCATGGTGGATCAGTCCCGTCTCTTATTAACTTATGCGGCATGAATCTATCTATTGCTGTCGATACTGCATCTTTGAATTTGAGCCATATCTGGTCTACACTTACGTAATTAGCTTGGAAGTAATGGAGACTGTCTCTTAGGAAGGCATCAAGCAAATTTTTATCTGCGGTTTTAAGTAGATATATTTTGCGTTTATTTTTAGTGGTTTTGGTTGTTATAGTTTTGAGCCTCGCTTCAATGACCTTGTGTTCACTAATCCCAGTATCCGTCATGGCGCTCACTATTAGATCAGGATTATTTGTGGCTAAGAGGGCAAATGTGTTTTCGCAACCATTTACAATTCGTATGGGCTCATGAACTTATTGTTCAAAGTAATTCTCAGAGAGAGCATTTGGTACAATTTCGGAAGATGTTTTCTGTCGTCCACCGGCTTTGAACATATATTTTCGCCAGCAAATCGCGGGTAGATTGAAGTCTCCACCAATTATGAGTGTGAGTGGGATACTTAAAAATGCGATAATTGGCATAAAAATTAATTTTTAGCAAAGACTTTTTTCTTTTTAACAAATAATCTATATGTCGGCCGTCATTCATCAACAAAACCTGTAGTCGGGGGACAATATTACGAGCAGCAATGTAAAGCGTATCAGTAGATATGGTGAGAAATTGCCGTCGGATATTGTCTTTTAGCATTCCTAAGATGTCGGATGGTCGCGGTAGACTTGCGGCTTCAGGTAACCCGACAACCAATACTCACACGGATTGAGTTCTGGGGTCTACGAGGCGAAGCATGGCGGAAGTAGCGTCTCAGCACGCGAAAGTCTTGTGTGCAAGAGATCTTTAACACTTGCAGTATTATGGGATGGAGCACCATCATGCATAAAATCGTAACTCCCAGCAGGTCTTTATCAACCAGGCTAGGGACGATGTGATTCTGTAGCATATCGGTGTGCCTCGCACCCGTGACGCTGACGGATCGAAAAGTGGCACCCTGCATTTCTTCGAAGAAAAAGGGCCCAATCACGATTGAGGTGGTAAACTCATATCACAACGTGACTTTCTCGTCATGCAATGATGTTACCACGAGAGTTCTAGGGTCAGATGTCGTTCAAATTCTGCAGTTGTTGGTGTTGACAGAGCCTCGGAGTGTGAAATTGGCCTCGTCGGTCCACAAAACGTTGCACAACCAGTCGTCATATTCGCTCATTTTTTGAAGTAACCACACCGCAAATGCCCTTCAATACACCTAAATCGGTGGCTAACAGTTTATTGTGACGCTGGATTTTGTACGGGTAGCATTGGAAGGTACGCCTTAGTGCTCTCCAAACAAAAGCGCGTGGAATGGAGGTGCTACGTGCGACTTCACAAGCAGTGACTTCATTATGGGGAGATGAAACCGGTAAAGTCACCATTTCTTCCTGAACTGTTGCAGTAGGAACTGCGTCTGGTCGCCCACGACGGGCCAATCGTCTAAACAAGCCGTGACTTCGAACTTCGTGGTCATTTTCATCACAGCAACACTTGTCACACGACCTTTACCAGCTCGAATAACTTTGTTATGGCGGTAGGATTGTAAAGCTGAAGCAGCGGATTCTCCATTCGGATAGTAAAGCTTCACTAACAGTGCCTTTTCTGGCAAAGTCAGCATGTCGCGATTGCTGGCGCATCTGACTGCCTCTCACCACTACAGATCATTTTATACACGATTCTCATGCGATGCCATTGACGTGTTACTGTCCAGCGCTAACTCTTGACGGTGTTTGCACTTTTTTTTTGGTTTCAAGAAAACCCTATGCCAATTCAGGCACGTGTGTAAATTTTTTCCTCTACACCTACATTATTCCGTGAATTAATGCATTTTCAAATGTTAACGGGCTTTTGGGTCACCTTGTACTTAAACTGGCCGCCAGCGTGCTATCGCCAGCCATACTCTCTCCAGAGCTCACCGTCTTCCTATGAGTGGAACTACGGGCGCCACCGGAGGATGCTGTCTTCGCGTCTACTCACTGCGTGGAAAAACATGATTCAGTTTTCGCTGCTTGAGCCTGTGTGGACGGAAAACAATATACCATATGGGTATCCAACCTTATAGGAATGATGTTCAGATTGTATGCTGCAGGATTTGAGTTGTTAGTAGTGTTAATGTCATGTCTTGCGTTAGGAGCCGTTACTGGGGCGGCGACGTAGGACTGAAACACAAGCACCACTGTACATTACAGTAACAGGCAGTCAACGTGGGTCTGGAGAAGGGGAGCAGGGCTTTACTCATAAACCCGTTTTATCGAAACAACAGCAATAGTGCTGCTGCTCTTCGCTAGTATCGATGCGTTGAAGGAATACGGCAGACGTCCTCTTCCTGCTCCGTGCTTGAAGAACATGATTCGGAAGTTCGAATTAACTGACGATTTTGGAATTGCTTCTGGGAGAGGCCCACGGCCAGTTGCGCCACAAATTGTAGAACTTACTGTTTGCAATGTGCGATCTTCGAGCCGTGCCGTGCACGAGCTGTTTTACGACAGCTGAGCTTTCCATGGTCCATCGTTCGAAAAGTGCTGCGAATAATTGTGGAATGGTACCTCTAGTGTGGTTACAGGCTATCGTCGATGGAGATGATCGACTGCGCATCGTTTGTAACGTGGAACACAAACATGGTACGCAGTTAATGAGTGTTACCGTTTCTCGTGGAGATTACAACGTGTTTTTTCAAATGTTTATTCGTTATTTCTCTTCGCATGTCCTTTTAAATGTTCCAACGAAGTTTCATTGTGCTACAATCACTCGTTTGTTACGAGGGCCCTCTGAAGTAGAGAAAGTTAACTTATAACCATCCTGCATATCGGTCCACGCGTCTTTTTAAGACACCGCACACCGACTTCCGCCATAGGTCTCAGAATGCTTGTAGTGAGATAACTACGTACTAGTTCGACGCTATTGATATTCAGTGATTGAAATTGTTAGCAAATGATGAAAGTTTTTGTGCAGACCACTCAATGATAGGCTTATGAGAACCAGTGTGGAATATACGACTAAGAATGCTAAGCTATGTATAACATACCTCACTTTTTACACAGTGTATATAAAAGCATGATGTTTAATTTATTTATTATATTTCTGTAGTGTTCTAAGCCACATCATATCAACTACGAGCACAATTTTCATGACATAGCCTGTGACAGTTGCCTCAAATTGGTTAGAAGTTTTCGATCTAATGCTGTTTTTTATACTTAGTTAGAACCATTTTGTCAACATCTGGGCTGACCACGAAGTTCCGCCCCCCACCACAATGGTGCACCGTGAAACGCTGTAAAATCTTTTACTTCCTTCAGTGGCAAATCTCTTTCATAACACTACTCCATTAAACGCAGGACAGGGCAAGTTAATTGGGATCGCACATAATTTCTTCGATGTCAAAGAAACAGTACAGTCAAAAAACAAATAAATATTTGTTGTTTACACCGTTGTATGCAAATAATGAAGTTGGTAGATTACGTTCGCCTGTTGAACGAGACAGGAATGTGAAGGAACAGAATGGAACAAGTACGGAGTATTATGCTTATGGTGTGCATCACTTCCATTGCAAAATGGTTCAAATGGCTCTGAGCACTATGGGACTTAACATCTTAGGTCATCAGTTCTCTAGAACTTAGAACTACTTGAACCTAACTAACCTAAGGACATCACACACATTCATGCCCGAGGCAGGATTCGAACCTCCGGCCGTAGCAGTCCTGCGGTTCCGGACTGAAGCGCCTAGAACTGCTCGGCCACAGCGGCCGGCACTTCCATTGCAAGTGAGCTGGTTAAGGCATACCCTTCATTCATCTTCACAAATCGTACTAAGCACTTCGGATTTATCAGTGGCCTTTGTTGTTCGATCTACCGAGCGAGGCGGGTTAGCGTTTAAGGCGCAGAACGCACATTTGGAAGAAGTTAGCCTGATCCCAGACTGACTATCCAGTTTCGTATACGGTTCGTAAAATCCGATTTTTGCCCATCTAATCCAGAACGTCGTCACTGACGTTCCCAATATCAACGCGATGTAACGTTTTGACCATCCTCCATTGCTTCCATCCTTACTTCTTTATTATTCGTCTTGTACGACACTTCAGCATATCTGTTAGTTTTGCCAGAATAGTTCTTTTTATTTTCCTACTAGTGGTCTTCAAGAAACGGAAGCGTAACTTTAGTGCCTTGTTGGTTGGAAATATGACCACTGATTACTGATTTCCTGTTTAATTGGAATGTTAGCGTTCTCTTGAAATCAGAGGTGTCTTTGTAACCTATTTATGCTCGATTTTTTGACATTTTTACGCTAACAACAAACAATCAGAAGCGATTACAGGAATTATATGACTATTTGGATGAAATGGCCTGGCTCCCGTCCATGTAACAAATCGAATGTGGTTCATATGGTGAAACAATGACCTGTTGAAAGAGGGGCAATACTGAAGTTTTAAAGCAACTATAAACACATTTTCCACCATTACGTCGTTTCATGTGAATGTCAAGATTATTATGTACTATATCATATTCTTTATTCCGTATCATACGGACATAACTAGTATTCTGGCCCTAAATATAGTTAATAGAACTTTAAAATTAAAAGAAAATAGTACTATGTTAAACTCAAGAGTTGTATGTATGAGCACCTCCTCTCGCCCGACATTCCAGAGAATCTTATAACACTCAGAAGAATATCTCGTCAATCTTTCAAGTGGACTACTGGGATTATTTCTTATTCTTAGGCTCGAGTAGTCCATTATGCCAACGTTAAGACGTCGGTGTAAATTTTCGTATCAAATAATTGCTCTTTCGAGATGGTGCTAACAGCTTCTGAAAAATAAAAAGAAGTAATTACACCTGCGTTGGCTGAGGGACGAGAGCAGCGCTACGTTCCTTGCTGAGTCCCAGGTGTCGCTGCAGGCGATCGATCCGGTGCGGACGGCGGCGAAGAAGGGAAGGCGCTCAGCGCTCTTGAGGCCAGCTGTGGCTGTGCGGTACGCAGTTTATGGAAGCGCGCTGCCCGCCTTGGGATCGGCTCCAGCATCCTTGCTACGGCTTTATGGACACCGCGGCGTTTGCATCCGGAGGCTGAGTGCCACTTTGTTTGACTGATTCCTGTCTTCCTTCTTGGTGCTGTTCGAGAGGGGTAGGCTACGCGCTGGCACACGGTTTCAGCTGTCGCCACCCTCATTTCCATAACCGTCTACAGCATCACTATATGAGGACAGTAATCTCGACGACACGTACTTAACTCAGTACAACGAGGAAATTAGGAACGCCCTACTAGCATTTCACTATGTCCCACAAACAGCCATGAAAATTGTTTACAACGAAGAATAACTGATCACAACTTACTCATAAAGAAACCCTTATCCATCGGATTTCTCACGAATTATGTTATCACTCTTCGCGTACTGTGTATCTACAACTCCAGTTTCTCTCCGTCGTCTGAGTTGAGACCGTGTGACTTTATCCTGAAAGGAACGTACGAGTATTATGGGACGGTATTAATGAACAACGAGAACCGTCATCGTAGAATCAACAACAAGCAAAAGACTTCCTAGGTATAGTCCATATCTCGTCAAGATATTTGTTTCCTGTCTGTCTATCTGTATCTCTCTCTTTCCTTTGGGTTCAACCGGAATAAGTGGAAATGTGAGTGACAAGTCACGAAAACCCGGAACCACGAACTTATTGACAACCCAAATGGTAAAGTTCCAGGTTTTCATCAACCTAAGGAGGTGTAGGATTAGCTTACAGGTTCCGGACTGGAGAACGTATGTGAAAATACAAGATGTACATGTAAGGATTTTGCACTGACAATACGTGTGACTGTGGCGATATTGAAACAATAAGTCACACCGTAAATGAATGCCCTAATAGACGTTTCAATAGTGGTATCAAAAGTCTACATGAAGTATCCGACGAGGCGCTTCACTGGATTGAGCCTCCAACATTCGTGTGTAGCCTGGCCCGTTGTGTAGTGTTAATAGTTTCGCATGTGTAGCTTTCGGAAAAATACGAGGGTTGGAGAAAAAGTAATGGCAGTACTGCCGTAAAATGAAAGGTGTACGCCAAGTGGCATGTGTGCTGTCTGTAGCTGAGAGCAGGTCAGTTGAAGCAGTGCAGTGAGCGACAAGGGCTGTGTTTCAGTCAACTGCAGTGGGTACTGTCGGAAGCCAGTTCAAGCGCTCTGACAGACATCACCCTCACCCTGCACTAAGAAGGAAGAGAGGGCATCTTGTGTCACTGCATCCCATCATCCATCACGACAGTGCACAGCGAACTCTATGCTCAGACAGGAGTTGTTGCGTACGTGGCGGTGGAGGATATGAGTCCGTACGATTACGACCTCCTCGCCAAAATGAGGAACCTCTTCCTGGCACGTGCTATAGCATAATTCGTGACGTAGGGCGGTCCTTGCAAGACATCGACGCAGATGGACTTCCATCTGTGTGGGGGAAGATGATTGAGATGCAGGGCTATTAAACTGAGGGCTTGTAATAGGATGAATGTCTGCCAGTAAAATCTGGTATGTATTACATTGCCTCTACTTTTTATCCAACCCATGTACGTGTAACAATTTTGTTGTTGTAAGTGGTGGGTACAATAATAACAATAAATCTATTAGACTCAAAATTCTTTATCTCACATATTCTGCAGGCACCTATTCTGAATACACAGTTTACTTACAACTTTGTTTACGCCGAAATATTGATTACATGTCTTTTCATAGCTTCTCGCCAAGAAGATCTGCAACCACACCTAGAGGCAGTGTTATCGTACTTCCTTATCTAAAACGGTATCCTTTGTGAATTACATGAAACTAATAAAAAAACAATTAATACAAAATTTATCCAAAAAGTGATTCATTCCGTATCAACAGACTGATTCTTTGAATGGAAAAAGACAGAGCAGTACTGAAGGTGCACATTTAGTCTCGTACCCTCACGAAGAAAAAAAGATTATGTTTTAATGTGCCGTCGACGATGATGTCATGAGAGGCATCGTACAAGCTCCGATTGCGAAAGGAAGGGGAATGAAATCGGAGTGCTGTTTCATGAGAACCTTACGGGCATTTGCCTTAGCGATTTAGGAAAATCGAGGAAAATCTGTCTGGATGGGCGGCTGTGGATTTGAACCACCGACGTTCCGAATACATACACTCAATTATCACTGAATTCTTACCATCCCAATAACGTGTCAGCTCTGTCATGTGATATTTGCGACGTGACTTCACATACCTCCATTGCACTTAGAGAAGGGACTACTTAGTCAATAGATTGTGAGTGTTGGTGGGAGATTTATGAAACTCTGGATGATTGATAGACTGATTTACATTTTCTTCAACATCTCCAGTCATACCTCAACAAGCCATTGTCAAGTGCGTGCAAAGTATATTTCGTAACGCTGCTCCTCTTTAACTTCCTGTTCTAGTTGCAAATTAAGCAGGGTAAATTGAACAACTATGTTCCTCTGTACGCGCCCAGAAGTACCCAGCTTTTTTCTTACGATGATCCTTGAGCAAGATGATAGATAAAGTGAACAAAAACGTTCTACAGTCTGCTTTCGGAAATGTTGATTCTCTAAGCATCCTGAAAGCGTTTCGTAAAGAGATCACCTTCTTCCTCCCAAGGATTCTACCGAGCGAGATGGCACAATGGTAAAATAATGGAACAGTATTTCTGACGAAGGAGGCCACATCCCCGTCCGATCATGCTGATAACGATTTATTTCCCCGTCATTACTGTATCCGAATTTGTGCTTCGTCTCTAATGTCCTCACCTTCGTCGAGACGTTAAACCCTAAAGTTTCTTCCCTTTTTATTTGCAAGTGTTTCCATCTATGTGCACAGAGAATTTTCGTAGCGCGCTGGTACTGATCGAGAAGTCATGTGACAAATGTAGTAACATGTCTTTGAATTGCTTCAATATCTACCTGGAATGCGAGCTCGTGGAGATTTCAAATGCTTGAAAAATACTCAAAATAGGTCACACATGCGTTGCGTCTGCAATTTACTATTTAGGTGCGCTAAAATTTCTTAGAGCTATCGCAATAAACTGTAGTCAGTCATTCACCTTCCCTGCAACTGAACTTACGTGCTCGCTTCGTTTCAGGTACTTTCGCAACGTTGTTCCTAGAAGTTTAATCCACGTGACTGAGTTAAGCAGCACATCATTAACATAAAATCTGAACATCACAAGAATTTTTCTCCCACACATCCACGCTAATTTACGTTAATCCACATGTAAGTAAGTTGCTATTCATTACACCCAACAAAACTTCCATTTCGGTTATCCTTAATCTCCCTACAGTCACTAAGTGACGATACTTTCCCACACAAAACAGCGTCAATAGCAAAAAATATTAGATTGCTGACTTCCCTATCTGTTATATCGCATCTACCGATTTCCGTCCCATTCAGATAATTCCTTCGTGGTGCGTCGTTTTATTTTTTCTTTTCTTCTTCTTACAACGAGGGAGGACTCGAACCTCCGGCGGGAGTTGTACAGGATCATTTCTATACATTGTGGACAGTAACGGTCCTATTACACTTCCTTGGAGTACTCCCGAAATTGTGAAACAGACGGAAAGAGATTAAGGTTTTACGTCGACAAGATAATAAGAAATGGAGCTGAAGCTCTGATGTTCAAGGATGGCATTAGCAAAGGAACCACTTAGCATTCGAATTACGGCAATCAGAGGAAACCTAAATTAGGTTGGTTGGACTGAGAGTTGAGTGCTACTCTTTCTGAATACGACTTTAGCACCTCACTCGCAGATGAGCATCTAGAAAGGATAATGCAAGCTTGACGTTTCGATGAAGGTTATATCTTCATCACGCCACCTACCCGTATATGGCGTAGGGTACTTCTGGTACTCCTAACTGATCTCCCCTTCGCTGTTACACTCGCGAATGGCGCGTGGGAAGACTGATTTTCGATGAGCCCGTGTATTAGCTGTAACTCAGCGAATTTTCTTGTCGTGGTCATTTCGCGAGATGGATGTCGGAGGAAGTAATATTTCGTTAGACTATTTCCGGAAAGTGCTCTCTCAAAATTTTTAACAGTAAACCATTCCTTGATGCAGAACGCCTGTGTTGTAATGTCTACCTCTGGAGCTTCTTGAGAATATCTTTAACGCTCTCGCGCCGACTAAACGATCCCGTGATGAAACGTGCCGTTCTTCGTTGAATCTACTCTATGTCTTCTATCAGTCCTACCTGATAAAGATCCCAGACCGATGAAGAATACTCAAGGACTGTCTAATATGAGCCATGTAAGCCACTTCCTTCGTGGATGATTTACATTTCCTAAAGATTTTGGTATGAATCTCACTCTGACATTTGCTTTTCCTACTGTTTGTGTTATGTGGTCCTAAGGTCACTTTGGATAGTCACTCCTAGCTATTTCACTGTAGATACTGTTTCCAGCAACTTTTTTTATCATTAATGAGTTGTATAGTAGTTTATTTTCTTATGTGTGCGCAATATCTTACATTCACTTACGTTCGGTATTAACTGCCAGAGCCTGCACCACGCATCAGTCCTCTGTAGGTGATTCTACAAATGGATACCGTATTCAGGCGTTGAAACTTTCTTATACACAACCGCATCATCTGCGAACAGTCTTAAAGAACTTCCAACTGTTTTAAAGGATCAAATGTTCAAATTTGTGTGAATTCCTAACGGACCAAACTGCTTAGGTGATCGGTCCCTAGGCTTACACACTACTTAAACTAACTTACGCTACGAACAACACACACGCCCATGCCTGAGGGAGGACTCGAACCTCCAGCGGGAGTTGTACAGGATCATTTATATACGTTGTGGACAGTAACGATCCTATTACACTTCCTTGGAGTACTCCCGAAATTAGCTTAACTTCATTCGATTTTGTTCCGTTATGAGTCACGTTCTGAGTTCTATCTGCAATAAAATCGCAAATCTGATCAGATGCTCGGTAAGCTAGTATTTTTTTCACTAAACGGCAACGCGCGACAGTGTTAAATGCTTTCCTGAAGACAAGGTACACGGCGTCAACCTGAGCGCAGTTGTCTACAGCGCTATGTATCTCATGCACGAACAGAACTATCTGAGTTTCGCAACATCTCTGTTTGCGGAATCCATGTTTATTTTTCAAATGGTTCAAATGACTCTGAGCACTATGAAATCTATGGTCATCAGTCCCCTAGAACTTAGAACTACTTAAACCTAACTAACCTAAGGGTATCAACAACACCCAGTTATCACGAGGCAGAGAAAATCCCTGAACCCGCCAGCATGTTTATTTTTATAGAGGAGATTTTCGCTCTCCAAAAACGTCATAACTCTTGTGCATAAAATATGTTCCATAAGTCCACAAGACAGACGTCAACGATTTATTCCTGTAATTATGTGCATCTGTCCTACGACCCTTCTTGAAAACGGGAGTGAGTTGTGCTTTTACCAGTCGCTAGGTACCGCCGATAGCTCCAGACATCTCCGCTAAACTGGTGCTAAAAGGGGAACAAATTCTTTCGCAAAATCTTACAGGTATCTCATCTGGTCAAGGTGATTTTCCACTACTTAACGATTGTAGTTACTTTTCTGTTTCGTGATCGGTTACCTCAGAGTCCGCCATTTCGACGTTCATACGGTATTTGAAAGGAGAGAACGTACTAATTTCATCCGCGGTGAAAATATTTCGGAATACAGAATTCAATTTTTCGGGCCTCTCTCTGTTATCTTCCATTTCCGTGCCAGTATGGTAACTGAGTGACAGAAAAGAAGATTTCGAACCGATCACTGATTTTACAGTGTTTAGTCAGATCGGTTGAAAAATTTTACTTTCAAAGTCATTGAACGCTTCTCTCATTGTTCCCCTTACTCTCATTTTCCCTTCGTTCAGCTTTTGTTTGTCAGCTAGATTTTGACTTCTCTTGGCCACGTAACGAAGCTCCCTTTCATATGGATGGTAACGGAATCTGGCTGACATTAGCGCCTTAGAGCTCTTAAAAAGAACCGAACAAGGTGGCGCAGTGGTTAGCACACTGGACTCGCATCCGCTCCAGGCAAATGCTGGGATGGTTCTTTTGAAAGGGCACGGCCGACTTCCTTCCCCGTCCTTACCTAAAACCGATGAGACCGATGACCTCGCAGTTTGGTCTCTCCCCACAAAACAACCCAACCAACCCCAACCCTCTTAAAGAGAGAGAGGAGAGAGAGAGAGAGAGAGAGAGAGAGAGAGAGAGAGAGAGAGAGAGAGAGAGAGAGAAGGTGGAGGTAGGGGAGGGGGGTATGGGAGGGTGAGAGAGAGTGAGGGAGAGAGAGAAGCTTTCTCTGGTGAAACCTGTGTCGCCTATTCCAGCTTTCATGAACTGCCACAACCGTGACTCATGAAAATTTATCAACGAAATCGATGCATCTAGTAAAATACAAGTACATATTTATGGTTGCAGAAGGGATGAAAATGTATTTATGTGATAAATTGTGCCTGTTCCTATGGTTGGTGTAATTTTTCTTCTTCAAGATTTAGATGGTCCATAACGTAGGGAAGCTTTGAGAAATACGCGCATCAAAAAAAGTTTCGCATCACCTCGGTTCCGAGAGTTCCGGAACATGTACAGAAAATTGGGATAGAAATCAACATAAACATCATTTTCGCCCTTTTTACTACTCATGGGAACCACACATTGCATGTTTTATCATCATACAGCGAGACCTTCGGAGGTGGTGGTCCAGATTGCTGTACACACCGGTACATCTAACACCCACTAGCACGTCCTCTTGCAGTGATGCATGCCTGTATTCGTCATGGCATACTATCCACAAGTTCATCAAGGCACTGTTGGGCCACATTGTCCCACTCCTCAACGGCGATTCGGCGAAGAACCCTCAAAGTGATTGGTGGAACACGTCGTCCATAAACAGCCCTTTTAAATCTATCCCAGCCATGGCCGATAGGATTCATGTCTGGAGAACATGCTGGCCACCCTAGTCAAGCAGTGTTCTTATCCTGAAGAATCACATTCACAAGATGTGCACGATGCAGGCTCAAATTTTGTCCATGAAGTTGAATGCCTCTCCAATATGCTGCCGATATGGTTGCACTATCGATCGGAGGATGGTATTCACGTATCCTACAGCTGTTACGGTGCCTTCCATGACCACGAGCGGCGTAAGTTGGCCCCACATAATGCCACCCCAAAACAGCAGGGAGCCTCCACCTTGCTGCATTCGTTGGTCAGTGTGTCTAAGGCGTTCAGTCTGACCCGGTTGCTTCCAAACACGTCTCCGACGATAGTCTGGTTGAAGGTATATGCGACACTCATCGGTGAGGATAACGTGATGCCAATCCTGAACGGTCCATTCGGCATGTTTTTGGGCCCATCTATACAGCGCTGTATTGTGCCGTGGTTGCATAGGTGGACCTCGCCATTGACGTAGGGAGTGAAGCTGTGCATCATACAGCCTATTACGCACAGTTTGAGTCGTTAACACGACGTCCTGTGGCAGCACAAGAAGCATTATTTAACATGTTGGCGTTGCTCTCTGGGTTCCTCCGAGCCATAACACGTAGGTAGCGGCCATCCACTGCAGTAGTAGCCTTTGGGCGGCCTGAAAGAGGCATGTCATCTACAGTTCCTGTTTCTCTGAATCTCCTCATGTCCGAACAACATCGCTTTGGTTCACTCCGAGACGCCTGGACACTTCCCTTGTTAAGAGTCCTTCCTCGCATAAAGTAACAATGCCGACGCGATCGAACCCCGATATTGACCGTCTAGGCGTGGTTGAACTACAGACAACACGAGCCGTGTACCTCCTTCCTGGTGGAATGACTGGAAGTGATCGGATTTCGGAGCCCCTCCGTTTAATAGGCACTGCTCATGCATGGTTGTTTACGTATTTTAGCGGGTTTAGTGACATCTCTGAACAGTCAAAGGAACTGTGTCTGTGATACAATATCCACAGTCAATGTCTATCTTCAGGCGTTCTGGGAACTGAGGTGCTGCAAAACTTTTTTTGATGTGTTTATTAACAAGGTAGATACTGAGATCTCTGGTGTCTGCAGAGTAATGCCTGTCTGATTCCCTGCGTCACAATGCCCTATATGGTTGGATACAATCGATAAAATGAGATTTTTTTCTAGTATATGATGGTATCTTTTTTATACAACGAATTATGTAAACATTGAATAAATAATGTGCGGGATTGAGTCTTCGAACAATTTGTAAACTTACATACTGTAGTGTGGAAACGCAATTCACAAAATTCCCGTTCTCTTCGGCCTCATTTTTTTATATTAAATTTGGTCCTCTTTATGACCTTCATTTCTACATCTATACTGAAGGCCACATTGAACTCTAAACCATAAGAAGAATAACAAGAGTTGACTACCACAAAGCCATGTTCGATGGCTGCTCCGCAGAATGTCAGAACTCATGGGATCACACGGTCCAAATATATTGTAATGGCACTGGAAAGCTTTTATTTGTGTCATATTTCAAGTGGAAACGTAGAGAATAATCATCACTCCGTAACGCGTTTCTATGTAGTGGCAAATCTCTGTACTAATATCTGAAATATGATTGTAAATAGTACATTTTAGATTACTCGATGTGTTTAGGAACCGTTGTTTTATGAAATGTGTCAAACAGAAAACAGTCTACTTTGGTCAGCTTGAGAAAGTTGTATAATGTGTTGCTGCCTCATTAATACCGTATTGCACAGTTGCGAAGAAGAATCTTGCATTGCGTTTGTAGCTGATCAGACTTGGCTCAGAGTGAAACGAATTTCTCTCGACTGCGGAATAAGATCGATCCCTCGAGGCACCATGGAAAACACGAAGGAACAACAGAAGTGCACTTGCAGTTGTGGAGGTTACTTTAATATTTCAAACGCCAGGCCGCCACAGGAGACGTTGGAAGACTAATACAAAATCTGAGTCTATCACTTTGTATGTTTATTTTTTCTTCTCACTTATTGTTCACGAATTGTGTTTTTTTCAGAGAGTGCCCTCAGCGAGAACCACTGTATCAATCTTTCACTCTGTATTTGTTTATCGTATGATGATGTTTACCTCTAACTTAACATAACGCCTAAGAACTCGCAGTCTCCTACAAACATGATACATGTAGTTGTCAAACATGGTTGATTCAAATGGCTCAGAGCACTATGCGACTTAACTTCTGAGGTCATCAGTCGCCTAGAACTTAGAACTAATTAAACCTAACCAACCTTAGGACATCACACACATCCATGTCCGAGGCAGGATTCGAACCTGCGACCGTAGCGGTCGATCGGTTCCAGACTGTAGCTTCTAGAACCGCACGGTCACTCCGGCCGGCTGTCAAACATGGTTTCCAGGTAGTTATACTAACCCGCCCTTCATCCACAAGAAAGCAAGAACCTGATAAACAGGTGTTGTTGTTGTGGTCTTCAGTCCTGAGACTGGTTTGATGGAGCTCTATATGCTATTCTATCCTGAGCAAACTTCTTCATCTCCCAGTACCTACTGCAACCTACATCCTTCTGAATCTGCTTAGTGTATTCATCTCTTGGTCTCCCTCTACGATTTTTATCCTCCACGCTACCCTCCAATACTAAATTGGTGATCCCTTGATGCCTCAGAACATGTCCTACCAACCGATCCCTTCTTCTGGTCAAGTTGTGCCACAAACTTCTCTTCTCCCCAACCCTATTCAATACTTCCTCATTAGTTATGTGATCTACCCATCTAATCTTCAGCATTCTTCTGTAGCACCACATTTCGAGATCTTCTACTCTCTTCTTGTCCAAACTATTTATCGTCCATGTTTCACTTCCATACATGGCTACACTCCATACAAATACTTTCAGAAATGACTTCCTGACACTTAAATCTATACTCGATGTTAACAAATTTCTCTTCTTCAGAAACGCTTTCCTTGCCATTGCCAGTCTACATTTTATATCCTCTCTACTTCGACCATCATCAGTTATTTTGCTCCCCAAATAGCAAAACCCCTTTACTACTTTAAGTGTCTCGTTTCCTAATCTAATTCCCTCAGCATCACCCGACTTAATTCGACTACATTCCATTAACCTCGTTTTGCTTTTGTTGATGGTCATCTTATATCCTCCTTTCAAGACACTGTCCATTCCGTTCAACTGCTCTTCCAAGTCCTTTGCTGTCTCTGGCAGAATTACAATGTCATCGGCGAACCTCAAAATTTTTATTTCTTCTCCATGGATTTTAATACCTACTCCGAATTTTTCTTTTGTTTCCTTTACTACTTTCTCAATATACAGATTGAATAACATAGCGGAGAGGCTACAACGCAGTCTTACTCCCTTCCCAACCACTGCTTCCCTTTCATGTCCCTCGACTCTTATAACTGCCATCTGGTTTCAGTACAAATTGAAAATAGCCTTTCGCTCCCTGTATTTTATCCCTGCCACCTTTAGAATTTGAAAGAGAGTATTCCAGTCAACATTGTCAAAAGCTTTCTCTAAGTCAACAAATTCTAGAAACGTAGGTTTGCCTTTCCTTAATCTATTTTCTAAGATACGTTGTAAGGTCAGTATTGCCTCACGTGTTCCATTATTTCTACGGAATCCAAACTGATCTTCCCCGAGGTCGGCTTCTACTAGTTTTTCCATTCGTCTATAAAGAATTCGTGTTAGTATTTTGCAGCTGTGGCTTATTAAACTGATTGTTCGGTAATTTTCACACCTGTCAACACCTGCTTTCTTTGGGATTGGAATTATTATATTCTTCTTGAAGTCTGAGGGTATTTCGCCCGTTTCATACATCTTGCTCACCAGATGGTAGAGTTTTGTCAGGACTGGCTCTCCAAAGGCCGTCAGTAGTTCCAATGGAATGTTGTCTACTCCGGGGGCCTTGTTTCGACTCAGGTCTTTCAATGCTCTGTCAAACTCTTCACGCAGTATCGTATCTCCCCTTTCATCTTCATCTACATCCTCTTCCATTTCCATAATATTGTCCTCAAGTACATCGCCCGTGTATAGACCCTCTATATACTCCTTCCACCTTCCACCTTTCTCCTTTCCCTTCTTTGCTTAGAACTGGGTTTCAATCTGAGCTCTTGATGTTCATACAAGTGGTTCTCTTATCTCCAAAGGCCTCTTTAATTTTCCTGTAGGCAGTTTCTATCTTACCCCTAGTGAGATAAGCCTCTACATCCTTACATTTGTCCTTTAGCCATCCCTGCTTAACCATTTTGCACTTCCTGTCGATCTCATTTTTGAGACGTTTGTATTCCTTTTGTCTGCTTCATTTACTGCATTTTTATATTTTCTCCTTTCATCAATTAAATTCAATATTTCTTCTGTTACCCAAGGATTTCTACTAGCTCTCGTCTTTTTACCTACTTGATCCTCTGCTGCCTTCACTACTTCATTCCTCAAAGCTACCCATTCTTGTACTACTGTATTTCTTTCCCCCATTCCTGTCAATTGTTCCCTTATGCTCTCCCTGAAACTCTGTACAACCTCTGGTTCTTTCAGTTTATCCAGGTCCCATCTCCTTACGTTCCCACCTTTTTGCAGTTTCTTCAGTTTTAATCTACAGGTCATAACCAACAGATTGTGGTCAGAGTCCACATCTGCCCCTGGAAACGTCTTATAATTTAAAACCTGGTTCCTAAATCTCTGTCTTACCATTATATAATCAATCTGATACCTTTTAGTATCTCCAGGGTTCCTCCATGTTTATAACCTTCTTTCATGATTCTTAAACCAAGTGTTAGCTATGATAAACAGGTAATAAGTTGTAAAATTACAGTGCGAACTACTTGGTATTAAAGAAGGTATAGAGGGTGTTAAAAAAAGTATTCCGTATTTTGAGAGGCGGTTGTATGGACTAAGAGATAAATGTACAGCAAACATTGTCACTCAAATGGATACTTTAAGATCTATGAGCACGTGTTCATCTTCCCTACTGGCAAACATATCTTTCTACAACAAAATCTTTGCTATGAAGAAGAACCTATAGAATTCAGTAAGTAAATGGGTAAACGAATGAGAACATTTTTTCTGTAACTGTGAAACAGCAGAGTTTCAAATGTAATCTGCTTGCTATTACATACGTCCTGCACTTGTAAGACATCGACAAAGGGCGTACTCAGTATTGTGTCCATTCATAGTAACGTATTCTTCTGTCCGACGAACTCTCTGGAAAATTCCAGGTCGGTCACGGATGCGCTGGCAGCCATTGATAACACGTACCTCTAGCGTTTGTAGACCACTCACGAGATGTGCATACGTCAAAGGTTCTAAGTGTCTCCTCAACCAATTAACGTTTCGCACTGAAGCTCCGTCACTAATCAACTATTAAATATCTGTGTGAGGCGTTTTCGGGCAATTAGGGGAAATGGGCTGGTGGTTCACCATGGATGCACCACATCACTAGACTCTGCTGGAATGGTACCTCCACCAGCAGAACACGCAAGTCGTTTGATAGTTTGTAGGAACTGTAGGCACCTAGCACCAGTCAGCTGTTTGGTAGTATGTAAGGTCCCATTAGTCACCAATAATTCCAATCCATATACACAAAAAAAACAACGCACCACTAAGGAATTATCCGAGTGGGACGGAAATAGGTGGACTTGATATATTTGTACAGAGAATAAGATTAAAAATTCAGAAAGATTTGATGATTTATTCAAGAGCTAGAGCTTCAAACATTTAGCGCGTTGGTCCATTTCTGGCTCTCATGCAAGCAGCTTGGCATTGATTGACAGAGTAGTAAGATATCCTCGTGAGAGATGTCCCGCCAAATTCTGTCCAATTGGCGCGTTAGATTGTCAAACTCCCAAACTGGTTGGAAAGTCTTGCGCAATATGTTCCAAACGTTCTCAGTCTGGGAGAGATACGGCGACCTTGCTGCTCAAGGTAAGATTTGACAAGCACGAAGACAAGCAGCACAAACCCTTGCCGGGTGCGGCCGAGAATTATCTTGCTGAAATGTAAGCATAGGACGTCTTCCTATGAAGGGCAACAAAACGGGGAGTAGAGTATCATCACGTACCGCCGTGCTGTAAGGGTGACGCGGATAACAACCAAAGGGATCCTGCTATGAAAAGAAGTGGCACTCAGACAATCCCTCGTGTTGGCAGGCCGTATGGCGGACAACAGTCAGGTTGGTACCGAAGACAGCTCTACTCCACTCATTGTGATTTCAAGCCGAAGTGACTGAAGACACGCCGAAAATTGTTGGAATACCAACCTGACTGTAATCCACCATACGGTCCAACGACCAGGAGTGATGGTGTGGTGTACCATTTCTTTTCATAGCAGGTTCCCTTTGGTTGTCATCCACGGCACCTTACATCACAGTGATTTAGAAAGGTAATGCCTGCCCTCCCACGGCGAAAGTTTCTACTGCTTGTCTTTGCGCTTGCCAAATCTTACCTTGGCCAGTAAGATCATCGATTCTCTCCCAAACTAAGAACGTCTGGAGTATTATGGGAAAGGTCCTCCAGCAGCTCGGACTTTTGACGATCTAATGCGCCAGTTGAACAGAATCTGGCACGATGTCCCTCTGCACATCCAACAACTCTGTCAATCAATGCCCATGCGAATAACTGCTTGCATAAGGACCGAAAATGGACCAGCGCGTTATTGCCTTACTAAATGTGTGAAGCTCTTTCTCTTGAATAAATGATGATTTTTTTTCTGAAATTATACCTTTTCCGTCCCTTTTGGATAATTCCTTGGTGGTGCATCTTTCATTGTCTTAAGCTGTATGAATTGAAAACTGGTGCTTCTTCAACTGGGTATGGAGTTGCAATAGTTCTCTCACGTAGGCTACGAAAATTGACAATCCCATCTCGCGTGAAACCAGCCTCATCTCTATACAGTATCCCCGTTGTGAAGACCACATATTTCCAACAGCCACAAGCAGAACTACGTTCTGCCCGGATGTTGTTGTGGCCGAAGTGCTTGAACATCTTGTACATGGTATTGGTACAGAATCGTTCATGCAGGATCGCAGAGTTGAGAGAATTACTGACCACGATTTGTGCTGAAATTCTACGTATACTAATTCCAGGACCTTCTTCCACTAGTTGGAATACTCGCTCTTCCACAACAGCTGTACGACTGGTTCTAGATCTATCTCAATCCAGTGTTGTTGGAGCTACGGAGACAGTGCCTGCTAGTCACTGAAAAAGACGTCTGAATAACTGTGCATATGGTACCATACGTTCTGGTTGTTTTTTGGCATGCAGGACAGGTGAATGACGGTCGCTTTCATTTACCAGATCATAACAGAGTATCATGTCTGCCATTTATCGTCTGGAGTAATATTGTTTCTATAATGTTACTTAAAAACCGTCTTGATTGCAAATTCAGATCTGAAGATGGTTCTGAATGAACCGAAACCGGTCATATGAATAAAAAAAAATTGCAATCAAGACGCTTTTTAAGTAACATTATAAAATCACTGATTGCTGTTATCCCATAAGACATTATGTCTGTTTTTGCAAAATAATATTGTTTCGTTAGGTTGCTAAGCGCAAAGATAAAATTAAAATATAAATACATTTCACTACCTAATCAAAACACAAATTGTTTCCATTAGTAAGGTAATGCCTGCCCTCCCACGGCGAGAGTTTCTACCGCTTGTCTTTATGCTTGCGAAACCTTACCTTGGCCAGTAAGATTAACGAATTTCTCCCCAACTGAGAACATTTGGAGTATTATAGGAAAGGTCCTCCAACCAGCTCGAGCTTTTGACGATGTAACGCACCAGTTGGACAGAATCTGGTAATGTAATTATCTAGAACTATGAATATAGTTTACAATAACAACTTTACCTATCTTTACTGCATGCTGAACCCATGGAGACAAATATATCCTTATTTGTCTACAGCATTCTGTAGGTCTTTCGTAACAGCACAGATCTTCAACGGAAGGAAAGAAAACTAGAGTTTAATATCCTGTCGACAGCGTGATCTATAGAGACGGAACACAAACTCGGATCAGAAAAAGAGGTTGAAGTAAATCGACCGTGACTTTTTCAAAGGAACCATCCCGGAACTTGGCCGCAGCAGTTTAAGTAAACCAAGTAAAACCTAAATCTTGATGTCTGCACGGGAATCCGAACCGTCGTCCTCCTGAATGTGAGTCCATTGTGCTAACGACTGCTCCATCCCGCTCGGTGGCTTGCAGTAGAACAGATGTGTTTTAAAGTAACGAAGATAAACAATTGTTGTTAACTCTTAACGTGTGCTGTTTAAAGCCCATGATTATTGAATGTTTTTGTTTTGTTTTGGTGTAAGCTACCACTTCTCAAAATATGCATAATTTATCTTTAACAACCTGGATATTGGACAAAGTAAACAAAACGTGACGAAAATACAGTAACGAATAGATAGAGGCAAGACTACCTCTTTCTTGGCAGTTGTGATGAGCCAAAATATTTTTAATTTGTTTCTCACGACTTCCCTGTTCGCCTGCCTTATTACGTATTATGATTTAGATTAGGTTTTTTTGTGTTTATTGTGTTGTATGGTTGTGTTATACTAATGTTTGTTTACAAGATCTTTAATGAATAATATGGGATGCCTTCGCAGGGAGATGTTGGCTTCTCTTTCCTAAGTAGCCTGGGAGGCACCAAAGAGCAGTGAATATGAAGAAGCTGGCTGTATAAGCAGCAATCGACGGCATTGATCAGATATGCTGTTATTATTATGAAGAACGCAAAGCACTGGTCTTTTTTTTCTTTTAATGCTTCACTAATGGGCTCTCCATTGACTTAATGTAGTGGCTGTTCATGCATTTCCTCCGCTGTATATAGTTTATTGTCTGTGGGTAGCATCTTATATTTACCTGGTTAAAAGAAGACTGATACCACCCGAAAGTCGGATGTAAATGGTAGCACGTGTTGAGTCAAATATTCTGTCTGAGCGTAAGTGATGTTCGTAAGATCGTTTTTACTGGTTTCATGATCTTGACCACTACGGTTAAAAAATGAGTGTATAGTTCTGGGAGTCCAACTATAGATAAAACTGAAGTTGGGTTAATTTTATTCAGGATCTTGAGTGGACAGTTTTGGGGATCCAGATATAGATAACATGGAGGTTTGGTTAGTTTTATTCAGGATCTGGAGTTTGATTGTGCAACGCTGGTTATTGTGAGTGGAGGAAACAGTATAGAATTTGTCGTTAAATTTGATGGAGCATAGACCGATACATAATTTAGATTTTTAGAAGGAGACAACTGCTGTGAGCGCTCCAAGGTAACTGACTGCGTCAGGTTTACGATTTGGATTATTGTTGCTGCTAATAGACACACTGACTACTAGCTGGGGTCTCAGTGCCATTGGTGGTATTTCATGCAGTATCCTTTCCATATTTGGCGGATTTTAGAGTAGTAGTTCATGTGAATTCCAAGCTATTTTCTAAGAGTAAAGAGACTGAAGGCATTCTTGAAAGAATTTATGATTGCTGCGTAGTAGTCGAACAGAACAGCATTTCCTGGACCTTTATTCAACTTTCTGAGGAGTGTCCTTCCATCAGAAGTGACTGTGGGATTCAGCCTGAAGAGGGAAAATAATTTTTGCTGTTGCAATTAACTTTAGTGTGAAAGTGGCAGTGGCATCAGATTTTTATTTTGAATAGGTGAAGTATGGTATCGGTAGCTACGATGCCACAAAGTGGGTGCGCTCTACTAAGTTGGCACTACGACACCGACACCGACGACAGCACCCCCTAAACGACGCTGTGCAGCTCTAAGAACGCTGCTCCAGATTCTACCCTTTTTGATTCAGAGTAGACGTCCACATTGTGTCTATTTCATAGTGGGCGAGCCACTACAGATTGTGCCTTTGTAACTTAATGTACAGCTTCGCACCTACGTGCTCATCTCAGCTAAAGTTAGGTACAATTGATGTATTCAAATTATTATGTGGTGATATAGTAAAACCACTTTTAATTGCAGTACCAAGTGTTCTACATCACCTGCTCCTCCTAGCTTCCTGCATTCAGTTTACAGGTGCAGACCCACGCACCGCCTTCCAGGAGGGATACAAAACGAGTCATATGAGTAGGTTTGGGGATTACAAGATTTTTGACACTCTCATAAAGGTATAGTTCCAGTAAGCAGAAACTAAAGAAAGTAAGAAAGCAATACAGAACTAAAAAGAAAAAAAGCGAAAATGGAGACAAAAGTGGAAGGCAAAAGAAAATCTGAGTTCCATTTTATTTCTTTATTTCTACATTAAAAAGAATTACCGATTTTATGATGAAGTCATTGTAAAAGTGCTCATAATCCTAAATCTAATATTTGAAGCACTATTTCGAGAAGGATATGATCTGTTGTTCAGTTATGAAAGAGCCAGCTTCTGATAGAAAACTGATACAGAGTGAAGTTATCTCGAAAATACTGTTATTACTTTGAGAGAAAAGAGTACTGATAATTCACAAATTGAAAACTATCTTTAATTTTAAAAGAGAAAGTGTTAATAGGCTTATGTCATGTCAGTACATAGTGACAGATTATGTCAATCATATGTTGAGAGATAGGTACCTCTGGTGTTGGCACGAGTTTGTCGAATAATAAGACAGTGACTCATATTCCAACGCAATTGAAGTATCAGGAACACTGAACGGTAAACTTGAAACTTATGTTAAAAAAAAATATTTACTTGCTAGATCAACGTAGTTACGGGAATGGACTCTGCACAGATATTCCAATAGACTCTTACGCCATTGTACGGAATTAGATTTACACGGGCGGAAGTTGGAGAAATAACGCCCGGCATAAGCAAAAGCTAGACAAATTACAGCTTATTTTAATCTTATTTTAGGATAGGAATTAATAAAATACAACTTACTAATTAATTTCAAATTTTGTCTTGAATTCAAACCAGACACTGACTTGAAGAATATCGAGCCCTAACAGATCAGTCACAGGTTCCTATACTGATGGAGACAGTTGCGAAGAGAGTTACTGTCTATTTCTCTTAGGCAATTAATCCTTTTAAGACATAGAACGAAAATATGTATAAAGAAATAATTAAAGGAAGCAACTTTGGTGTACTGACAAGCATATCTAGTCCGTAATAATCTGGTTGCGTTTTCAATTTCTTAATACAATTATAATCTTTATATAGCTACTCACGCCGTATTCATAACTGTGTACTGCTCTGAGCAATTTGTATAAGCTGTTTTTTTATTAATTAAAAAATCTTTAGTACCGAATTTAGGCGTCTTTTGAGCTAGTCTTTACGTAGTCAGTATAGCGGTGCACAAAACAACTCATTATCGAGATCAAAGTGAACAAAATAAAATATTCTGTAGCAGTGTCAAGATCGGTATTGTACAGGGCTTACATTTGGCAGATTATTACGAACACTTTTTGATAGAGTTGTCTGACTTGGTGAGAGAATAAGAATTTGTCCTGAGCTAGACACATTACTGGAGATTTCAATGATTCTGTCGGTGTGTATACTACGAATCCCTGATTTGCATCATTACACAGTATAATACACTTGCATGCAAAACTCAATGACGAAAGTAACTTTGGCATGGTGTATCACTGCCAAGTAATATAGCTCGCTGAAACTTGGACCATACATAGAAAGAACAGCCACACTATAGTACAGTCCAGTGTAGTACAGAACAGAAGATGACTGAAAGAAATACGCAAAGAGACGAAGAAGAATGATGCTTTTATTCAAAGATAAACATAACACTCAAGTTACTGCGATTTATGATGGATGCCTGGATGTTAAAAAAGGCGGAACATGGTTCTTAACAGAGTGTATGATCATTACAGCGGTCAGTGCATGTTCTTCGGCTTGCTCCCACGTGCTAGCCACAAAGCGGAAAGGAGTATTTTTTATCATAGCGTTCAATTCCTCCACCAACGTAAGTGTATGTGAACCAGCTGCAATATGCCTCCTCACCGCACCCCACACTTGCTCGATGGGGTTTAAGTCACAGGAACAAGGGGGACAGTGCAATCGTTCAATATCATCTTATTTCATCAGATAAGTCACCTACGCGTTTCGATGCGATCGCACTTTGTTATCCACAAAAATGAAGTGAGGGTCGAAGCCACCTCTAAAAAGACGCACGTGGAGAAGGAATATAGTGTCACAATAACTTTGAGCGGTGAATGCACCGTGTTCAAAGATTATGAGTTCAGCGTCTGCATGCAAAATTTTGCCTCCCCGCGTCGTAACATCTGAAACACCAAAATGATCGTGTTCGGCACTGTCCCTGGGTGCGTTCCGTACCCTTATATAGCGAGAGGTGGGAGCACGGGGTGCATTACGTACTCTTACACTACTGGCCATTAAAATTGCTACACCACGAAGATGACGTGCTACAGAAGCGAAATTTAACCGACAGGAAGAAGATGCTATAATATGCAAATTATAAGTTTTTCACAGCATTCTCACAAGGTTGGCGCCGGTAGCGACACCTACAACGTGCTGACATGAGGAAAGTTTCCAACCGATTTCTCATACACAAACAGTAGTTGACCGGCGTTGCCTGGTGAAACGTTGTTGTGATGCCTCGTGTAAGGAGGGGAAATGCGTACCGTCACGTTTCCGACTTCGATGAAGGTCGGATAGTAGCCTATCGCGATTGCGGTTTATCGTATCGCGACATTGCTGCTCGCGTTGGTCGAGATCCAATGACTGTTAGCAGAATATGGAATCGGTGGGTTCAGGAGGGTAATACGGAACTCCTTGCTGGATGCCAACGGCCTCATATCACTAGCAGTCGAGATGACAGGCATCTTATCCTCATGGCTGTATCGGATTGTGCAGCGACGTCTCGATCCCTGAGTCAACAGATGGGGACATTGAAACGTCCACTATGAACAATTATACATGATTGTGCTCAAACTGACACACAATAATTTTAGCGCAAAGCAATCTGACTTTCAAAAATCCCTACAAAAGAATGGCCCTGACTAGCATTAACCTATACGTTTCAAAAATCACTTATCTCACAAAAATCTTCGTTACTCAAGCTACTGCAATACAGCGAGCGCCACTACTGCCAGCTAAATAAAAGATTCAAACTATGGAAGGCACTAACAACTGATAGGCATAGTTAGCAAATGAAAGATTTTAATACAGAACAAACAATGTACACTCCTGGAAATGGAAAAAAGAGCACATTGACACCGGTGTGTCAGACCCACCATACTTGCTCCAGACACTGCGAGAGGGCTGTACAAGCAATGATCACACGCACGGCACAGCGGACACACCAGGAACCGCGGTGTTGGCCGTCGAATGGCGCTAGCTGCGCAGCATTTGTGCACCGCCGCCGTCAGTGTCAGCCAGTTTGCCGTGGCATACGGAGCTCCATCGCAGTCTTTAACACTGGTAGCATGCCGCGACAGCGTGGACGTGAACCGTATGTGCAGCTGACGGACTTTGAACGAGGGCGTATAGTGCGCACGCGGGAGGCCGGATGGACGTACCGCCGAATTGCTCAACACGTGGGGCGTGAGGTCTCCACAGTACATCGATGTTGTCGCCAATGGTCGGCGGAAGGTGCACGTGCCCGTCGACCTGGGACCGGACCGCAGCGACGCACGGATGAATGCCAAGACCGTAGGATCCTACGCAGTGCCGTAGGGGACCGCACCGCCACTTCCCAGCAAATTAGGGACACTGTTGCTCCTGGGGTATCGGCGAGGACCATTCGCAACCGTCTCCATGAAGCTGGGCTACGGTCCCGCACACCATTAGGCCGTCTTCCGCTCACGCCCCAACATCGTGCAGCCCGCCTCCAGTGGTGTCGCGACAGGCGTGAATGGAGGGACGAATGGAGACGTGTCGTCTTCAGCGATGAGAGTCGCTTCTGCCTTGGTGCCAATGATGATCGTATGCGTGTTTGGCGCCGTGCAGGTGAGCGCCACAATCAGGACTGCATACGACCGAGGCACACAGGGCTAACACCCGGCATCATGGTGTGGGTAGCGATCTACTACACTGGCCGTACACCTCTGGTGATCGTCGAGGGGACACTGAATAGTGCACGGTACATCCAAACCGTCATCGAACCCATCGTTCTACCATTCCTAGACCGGCAAGGGAACTTGCTGTTCCAACAGGACAATGCACGTCCGCATGTATCCCGTGCCACCCAACGTGCTCTAGAAGGTGTAAGTCAACTACCCTAGCCAGCAAGATCTCCGGATCTGTCCCCCATTGAGCATGTTTCGGACTGGATGAAGCGTCGTCTCACGTGGTCTGCACGTCCAGCACAAACGCTGGTCCAACTGAGGCGCCAGGTGGAAATGGCATGGCAAGCCATTCCACAGGACTACATCCAGCATCTCTACGATCGTCTCCATGGGAGAATAGCAGCCTGCATTGCTGCGAAAGGTGGATATACACTGTACTAGTGCGGACATTGTGCATGCTCTGTTGCCTGTGTCTATGTGCCTGTGGTTCTGTCAGTGTGATCATGTGATGTATCTGACCCCAGGAATGTGTCAATAAAGTTTCCCCTTCCTGGGACAATGAATTCACGGTGTTCTTATTTCAATTTCCAGGAGTGTATTTACCTTAATAATCATCAAAAGTCGTAATATATACAGCAGTTCATGACATCCAGTCTTACAAATTACGAAACTCCGCCATTTCTCTCCCCACATCCACCACAACTGGCGGCTCAACTCCAACTGCGCAAAGCTACCCGCTGTTAACAGCCAACAGCCCAACACTACAATGGCAGACAATGCAAAGCAGCCACAGACTGCACACAGCACAGCCAGTGATTTTCATACAGAGCGCTACGTGGCGTTACCAATATAAAAACCTAAACAGCCTACTTGCAACATTTGCAAGACAACAACCATCTGCACGGACAGTTCGACGACGTTTGCAGCAGCATTGACTATCAGCTCGGAGACCATTGCTGCGGTTACCCTTGACGCTGCATCACAGACAGGAGCGCCTTCGATTGTGTACTCAACGACGATCCAGGGTGGGAAAACGTCATTATTTCGGATGAATTTAGGTTCTGTTTACAGCATCATGATGGTCGCATCAGTGTTTGGCAACATGGCGGTTAACGCACATTGGAAGCGTGTATTCGTCATCGCTATACTGGCGTATCACCCGGCGTGATGGTACGGGGTGTCATTGGTTACACGTGTCGGTCACCTTTTGTTCGCATTGACGGCACTTCGAACAGTGGACGTTACATTTAAGATGTGTTACGACCCGTAGCTCTACCCTTCATTCGATCCCTGCAAAACCCTACATTACAGCAGAATAATGCACGACCTCATGTTGCAGGTCCTGTACGGGCCCTTCTGGATACAGAAAATGTTCGACTGCTGCCCTGGCCAGCACATTCTCCAGATCTATCACCAATTGAAATTGTCTGTTCAATGGTGGCCGAGCAACTGGCTCATCACAATACGCCAGTCACTACTCTTGATGAACTGTGGTATCATGTTGAAGCTGCATGGGCAACTGTAGCTGTACCCGCCATCCAAGCTCTGTTTGACTCAATGCTCAGGCGTATCAAGGCCGTTATTACGGCCAGAGGTGGTTGTTCTGGGTACTGATTTCTCAGGATCTATGCACCCAAATTGCGTGAAAATGTAATCACATGTCAGTTCTAGCATAATATATTTGTCCAATGAATACCCGTTTATCATCTGCATTTCTTCTTGGTGTAGCAATTTTAATGGCCAGTAGTAAATATGACGAGAAGTGGGAAAACGTAATGTGCCCAGGAATATTGTCGAACATGGTCATAGGCAGCGTGGAAACACCTCCAAAAGCATGCATTGCCCTCCATGGTGGTCACTAACGCTATTGAGAACAATGTCGCACTTCTTTTAGTGCCCATATGACAACCATAAATCACGGTGACTTCAGTGTAAAGATTGTCTATGAATAAAAATGTCGTTTCTGTTCCTCTCGCCTCGTGTTTCTTTCAGTTACCTTCCATGTTATGCTGTAGCGGTTGTTTCTATGTTCGGTCGAATATTTATCGAGTTATGTTACTTCGCAGCGACTCCTAATGCTAAACTTACTTTCATCCTCAAGTGTACTTAGTCTTACGGTAACCCGATCCGTCGCTTCATAACCTCTTTGTGATTTCCCTAAATTACTCCAGGCAAATGCCGGAATGGTTTCTCTGAAAGGGCACGGCCGGTTTCCTTCCCCATCCTTCCCTAATCCGATGAGACCGATGACCACGCTGTCTGGTCGTCTTCCCCAAACCAACCAACCATAACCTCTTTAACATAAATTTCCACAACGTTTCTTTGTAGCATCATAGCACATAATCGATACAATCAATGCGAAACTTGATCTTCTCCTGTCGTATCGAATGATCAAGTCATATGCGATAATGCAGAAGGATAGCGTCCTTGGCACCACCCGATATTTCGACAGGTAAGCACGCCTACATTTTCAAGGAACAAATGAAAGTTGAGATCGCTGGGTATGGTTACTTAAACCCTCTACTGACGGAACTACGCCAACCAGGAATCAGACGATGGTGCTTTTTCAAACAGAATTGATCGTATTCTGAGGAAACATAGTGTGATGTGTTTACCGACAGATGTTTTACGGTCTTTTGTTTGTGTAAGGTAGGCGTCTACTGCATCCCCTGCGGTTGTAGCATTTCATATGTCGGTCAGACCATCAGAACAGCGGACGATCAACGATATAGCATATACATTACACAACCTTACAACAGCGAGCATATCTGCCATTGTTGATCACTGTATGGTACCGGTCATTTGGTGGATCATAACAACAAAGATATGCTTCTGGTGTATGCTTCAGTCACTGGGATAGTTTTATTAAGGAATATATTAAAATTAAACAAGTGACGTAAATAAAGCCTAATCTTTTTGCTTAGATTCTGCGTGCAGTTATGTCATCTACCTGGCCAAACAACACAGTGACGAAGTTAGCCCTGCTTGCTCGGTCGTTGTTAATTAATGTTTCATTATCAGTAACATCTGGCATTGTCGTCTTTGGTTGTGTGATGGTGCTAGTTTATTGTGTTTATCTTTTTTTATATGCCATCTTTCGATTCCTGGTTGGCGAAGTCCCTTTCGCCGACGGATTAGTTTGACGTGCACAGTGATCTCTCGTTTCGTTTTTGCCTTGAACATGAAGGTGCGCTTACTTTTCGAAATAACGACCGTTGTAGAGGACGTTTGCAACTCTATTCCCATAAGTTATTTGGTTGTAGGCACTCATTGAGTTAGTCTTTTGTCATAAGGTATATTTCTAGAATTAAACACTGCAAATTTTACAGTGATACTTGTATTACATGTTTCCTTTCAACTGTTTAATTATTTAAAAAGTCTCATTCTGAGGCTGTCTGTGCATGTGACGTCCAAAAATCATTACTAAAAAAATCTGTAAAAGCAGTTCACAGTGAAAAATAGTGAAGTGTATTTAACAAAACTGCAACACTGCTGTGGTCATTGATGGCTTAGGTTTTTGATCTCATTATTAACCTTTGTTAATGTCACCTCTTTCTTGTGCTGTGATTCAATAGACCGCAGTAGGGCTGCACAATAAAAAATTATGGAATTTGGAAGACGAAACACGTAATAAGTTCTAATAAATTGATACTGCAGAAAGTTAAACTTTTTTTTTTTACTAACACAAAGTGTGATTTTGAAACTAGTCTAATGTGACAGATTTCTTCGACCTTTGATTGTCATCTTTAAACACATAAAAGTCTACGATATTGTCAGTCACTAATTTCGAGTGTGTGCAGCAGGACTACGTGGACATTATTGTGGACCATCTGCATCCGTTCATGCTTGATGTCTTCCCCGAAGGTGCAAAAATGGTTCAAATGGCTCTGAGCACTATGGCACTTAACATCTGAGGTCATCAGTCCCCTAGAACTTAGAACTACTTAAACCTAACTAACCTAAGGACATTACACACATCCATGCCCGAGGCAGGATTCGAACCTGCAACCGTAGCAGTCGCGGGGTTCCGGACTGAAGCGCCTAGAACCGCTCGGCCACAACGGCCAGCCTTCCCCGAAGGCGATAGAATCTTCGAGTAGTATAACTGTCTGTATCACAAGGCAAGAAACGTGATCAGTGGTTGGAGGAGCATGATAATCAATACATGTTCATGCCCTGACCAGAAAATTCGCCTCATGTAAACCCAGTGGATCACGTTTGGGATGCTGTCGGGGACTACAAACCAGCATCCAGTAATTGCTTGGAACTGTGTGATCTGTGGGTAGACATCTGGAGTCACATACCTCCGGAAACATAAAGGACTTATAGAATCCGTTCCAAACAGAATCGCTGCAGTATTGCATTACAAAATTGGACCAACAGCCTGTTAAACACGTAGTTATAAGTTTTTGACTCATCAGTGTACGATGTGCGTCCTCTCTTTCAGTTATTTCTCCTTTCTAGAAACCTTTTCCTAGTCCTAAATGTTTAATGCCGTGAGCCCCCTTTACTTCTTTACGTATGAAACCTCACCCGTAACATGTTTTATTGAGCAACCATCGTTCTGACATGAACCCACCGCCTCAACTCAGTCCTGCCACTGCGGTGTGCTCTATTTCTCCATAATAAATCCCTGTTTCAATCTTTTCGTTATTCCTATCTGTAGCAAAATTCTTAATATTTTCTATTTGCCATGCAAATGTTTCACCATGCATCACATGTGCTGTTATCACTACAACTGAAGGCAAGTGGGGAGGTACCCCTTTTGAAGAAAAGAAAACATTATCGGCTGGAAGAACGATTTGCTAACCCCATACTCCTACACTGTTGACGTCCAATGACGCTTTTGATGGAAAAAATAAAGCATTCGGTAGGCTTCGGGGGTTCCGACTTGGCACAACGGATATTCATCTATTTTCAGAACTTAAAGAACACCTTCGACGATTTCACTTTGATAGTAATGAAGCAGTGCAAGGATGACTGTGATGAGAAATAAATACAGACACAGACATGATGAATAAAGAAATGAAACTACATGGTTTCAGAGAACTGTTCAAGCCTTAAACATCTATGATGCATATATGCAGACTCAAGCGACGAATGAAAATCTGTATCATGGAAGGACTTGGAAAAAAAATGTGGGTGAAATCTTACGGGACTTACTTACTAAGGTCATCAGTCCCTAAGCTTACACACTACTTCACCTAAATTATCCTAAGGACAAACACACACACTCATCCCCGAGGGAGGACTCGAACCTCCGCCGGGACCACCCGGACAGTCCACGACTGCAGCGTCTGAGACCGCTCGGATACCCCGCGCGGCGAAAGATTCGAAGCAGGGTCTCCTGTTCACGAGACAGATGCGCCAACCACTACGCCACCCTTGCACAGTGGCTTTGTAAAACTTCACGGACTACCCTAACATGCCTCCCTACTCAATCCAAATTCCCATTCGTGCCTCAGCTCATTTTGTACTTCGTTCGCTGCTGAGTTGCTATTCCAATATAGTTGGAGAGCCTCTACAATACTGTTCGAGTTTAGGGGGAATACAAAGTGGGATAAAAGATGAATAGCAATTTGAATTGAGGAGGGAAGTGTGGTAGAATAGCCAGTATGGTTTTCCGGAGCCACTGTGCCAGGATGGCGTAGTGGTTAGCGCATCTGCTTAGTGAGAAAGAGATGCAGGTTCGAATCCCGACGATGGTACAAATTTTCAAAAAAAAAAAAATGTTCAAATGTGTGTGAAATCTTATGGGACTTAACTCCTAAGGTCATAAGTCACAAAGCTTACACACTACTTAACCTAAATTATCCTAAGGACAAACACACACAGTCATGCCTGAGGGAGGACTCGAACCTCCGCCAGAACCAACCGCACAGTCCATGACTGCAGCGCCTTAGACCGCTCGGCTAATCCCACGCAGCACAAATTTTCATTCGAAGCTTCAGTCTGCATTACATATCATGAAGAATAAAGATGTTGAATGTTAATAATGTTCATTTTATTTAAAAAGTGCTAAAAGTTTTCACATAAAAAATTTGCTAACTTTACTTTAGAGCTTGCCCTTGTAATTAAGTAGCACACCGTCATCATATAAACTACAATTCTGAGCCCTCTAACGGCAGAAGGCTGCAGATATGAAGACGAATAAATATGTAGAATGGCAAGAACGTTTGCTTCATTTTAAAGGCTTTAAGAACTGCCTAAAAAAGTTCGGAGGTATTACTTTTCAGCACACCCTCGTAAAAACAGTTTCTAAGAAGTGGTTTCGGTGGACAGCACCAAAAGGAAACTGATTTAAAGTTCGGAATAGGAGGCTAGTTGTTTATTAACGAGAAAGACCCGAAGTGTTTCTCCGTAATAAATAAATTCACGCGCCGTGAGCGCGCGACACTGCCAAGTTTAGCCTCTGGGGCTTAATCAGCCTCTGAATCCGTCGCGGACAAGTGCGGAGCCCCCATTTAATAATGGCCCTCGGCCGTGTGACGCGGCTTTGTTGCCGAGCCGCGTGTGTCGGCCACATCGCTATTGGAGGCGGCTGAAAGCGTTAAACCCGGCGAGCTCGGTGCCTATGTATAATGTAGAGCGGGCGACGCGCCGCTTTGCGCATCACGGATTGATGAGGTCGGGACTCCGTAGGTATCGACCCGTGATCTGCCGGCCGGCGGCGCGGCTCCACATCAAACGGCCTGCGGTCGCCTTATCAGGCCTTGCGGCTTGGCTGCTCTGCATCAGCGTGGTCCCGCGCCGGCCGCCGAATTTCCTGCAAAATTTTCATGCCCAACTTCCCGTGCTACCGACTATGGTCGCATGAACTTGAAGTACTTGTGGAACAGTCGAGAAGTAGCATTCATTCTGACGATACAAAAACAACTTAAACATATCCTCGGTAGGTCCAGCTCCGTTTTCAAAATAAGTGTTCATCTACGTTTCTAGCTTCGCTTTTAAAGCTCCGAGAATTCGTCATATCGCACCACGGCAAGAAAAGTGACACAAGTCGAGAAACGTTAGCTTTAGTTTACGTTACTGAAAAATATATGTGAAGTACCCCAACGCCCACGAAAAATATTGCGGAATTTCCTGCCGACAATACTTAAAAAATTGTTCAAATGGCTCTGAGCACAATGGGACTTAACATCTATGGTCATCAGTCCCCTAGAACTTAGAACTACTTAAACGTAACTAACCTAAGGACATCACACAACACCCATTCATCACGAGGCAGAGAAAATCACTGACCCCGCCGGGAATCGAACCCGGGAACCCGGGCGCGGGAAGCGAGAACGATTCCGCACGACCACGAGCTGAAATTTCAAGAAAGGTTATAATATTTCAATATAAGTTCTACAGAATTAATTCTTTAATTCGAGTTTTCTCAAGTGCTGCGTTTTTGAATTGTGCCACTGTTCTACCTGGGGTGGCATATTTTAAACTTGAAAGACGTACAACAGTAATGTAACTGTTACACTAACGTTACTTTGTAATTAGTTGTAGATTTTATTGATATTTTGAGATAGAAAGAACTGGCAGCAAGCCGGACACTAATGAAGCCTTTCACTTCGTGGTGGCCCTTCGCTGTTGGCGTCCCGCTACTGATGCACGATTTTGACAGACTTTTCTGTTTGAAGATACAGCAGTTTCAGACCAGGAAAGTTCGTGAACGTCGAGGACAAATCCGGACAGACATACACACGACGTGCACATGAAAATACCACAGCACATTTTGTTCGTTCCTGGTATCTACCATGGAACTTCAATGTGTCACGTCTATAAAATATTTACAAGTATACGAACGAAGTGATTTAAAATGGAACTACTACATAAAACTAATCGCAAATAAGACGGATTCCAGACAGAAACTCATTGTAAAAACCCTCATAAGGTAGCTTACAAAATCCTCGTTTCACTAATAATTGAATATTTCTTGTCATTCTGGGATCCGTATCACATAGGATTCATAGAGGAAATACAGAAAATCTTAACAAGAGCAGCGTGTTTCGTTACAGGTTCATTTAGTAACTGAAAAGGCCTGACGGAATGCTTAGCTAGTTCCATTGCCAGACTCTGCAAGAGAGACGTTCGCGTAACGCTGTAGCTTACTGGTAAAATTCAGAGACCGTGCGTTCCTAGATGTCAACCAATATATTGCTTTCTCCTAAGCATCAACTCAAAAGTTCGAGCTCACACGGAGGCTTGCCAACCATCGTTCTTCCCACGAACGATGCACCACTGGAATCGAAAAGGACGGAAAGGAAGGAAGCGACACTAGTACAGAAAGTAACCTCCGCCATACACCTGAAGGTGGCTTGGGGAGTATGCATGTATTTGTAGAAGTAGACAGCTGCTACCTAAGAGTCTTTCGACAAAATGAAAGTCATCGTCAAGTTGTCGTATACATTACGCTGCTGGGCGGTGTCATAGGAACGCATGTTCGTGCAGAAACTATATTTTCTTGAAACCTGTACCGCAACTGTTACGCAGTACGATACTTTTGTCTTTCTGCAGTCACCTCAAGTTCTGACTCGTGTTGGAAAGAAGCACGAACCTTATGGCACGAAAGTTCATTCATTACTTAGCACGTTCATACATCTTTTCACTTTTATGCCATACAGTTTTAATTTTGAAGAAGTTTTGATATTTCTCGCCACTGATAACACGATGTAACCTGTATAAGATAGACTCCAATGTCAGTCGCATGACCGATGGCATCGGAAGACACCTGGATACATGTCGGCACTGGAGTTGCAGCTCTTCAAATACAGCCGTAGTGGTAGGCATGAGTGTCGTAATTAGCGACATTGTTCAGTAATTGATAAAAGTGGCGCCCCTAGAGATTAGAAAACTGTTCTTTAGTTGGCAGTAGTTAGTTGTTTCTTTACATAACTAATTCATGAATGCTGTTTCTGTATTCCTTGTCCGCAACGCCTCTTTATGCAGCAGCCAACTGTGCTCTCCGGTGGGAAATTAGTGCGAGTCACGCCACGTCGTTTGGGAGGGAAACAGCTAGCCAGAAGCTGCCGAAAATTCTTGCCAATATAACTCGTACTTACGCTACATTGAAACCTAAAGCCTAATTTTGTTAAACTTCACACTTCACTCGAATGGATAAACTGTAATGTATTTAGTTTTCTCATAATTAAATACGCGTTTTGTCCTATATTTCAGATCTGATCTGAGAGAAATCGTGGGTAACCTTAGCAACATTTATAAAACATATTTGTGAAAACATTAAAACGTTGCAGTGAAGGAATGGATTAGGAGAATGTCTTTGAAAAGAACAGAGACGGTTCTAGAACATTTTTCCACACAAGCGACTTTTAATTTGGCGCTACCCCCCCCCCCCCCCCCCCCCCCCCCTCAAGGGCTCGTCTGGCGCTTGGCGCTCTTCACCGCCTGGCGCACCAAGCTGCCGTTACTAATTGTGATATGTGCTGTTGGAGAAATCTCACGTCCTCAGCTCCTCTGAGCTTGGCGCCCCTAGCGTGTCGGCACTGTAGCTCAGCGTGTTCGGTCAGAGGGTTAGCTGCCTTCTGTAATAAGAAAAACTGAGTCAATCGACCAACAACGAACATAAAGGGATGTCTTACGACGTCCGCCCCGAGCAGATGCAACGAACAGAAGCGAACAAAATGAGACTAAAAAAAAAAGCGTGGGCCTGTATCGCTTGCGCCTTACACCGGCCCTGCATAAAGATATTGGCTGTCGTTTCAGTCTGGGGCTGTTGGTGACCAGAACCAGACACCATCATAAAATGTTCTTAACTTGCCCATTGAATGAATCGTCTGTGGATCATTCTGGCTACGCGATTGGAATATCCTAGATGTATCCTGCGATATTCAGTGTTCCCTCGAAAAACAGTATAGGAGTACTGTCAGTAGGTCATTGTTTCTTGCTCTACGATGCTCCGAGTGACTCCTGTAATTCGTTGCTTGGTAGAGACAGCAGTAGAAAGAATCTACTTTCAACATAAAATGTTGAACCACTCATCTTACTATCTGTACTTTTCATTTACTGTCAGAGATCGGTTTTATGGAGGTAAGATGTTGAGAGTAAGCCTGTCAATTTACACTCTTTCTCGTGATCCAACAAAAGCTACTCTTGTTCTAGGTGATAGTACGAGGGTAACGATGGTTTCAATTCGTGATCCGACTGCAGTGTGATCCGTAATGAATGGTCGTCTCATGTGGTGGTCTACAATACTTATCAAGCCAGGACGGAGCTCCAAACAATTGATCACTCTTTCAACAAGATAATATTTTGATAACGTGTGTAATAATGTATACTTTAATTCACAAATAGCAAATTAAATATGAATGTGATATATGTTCAAAAATGCTCAAATGTTTGTGAAATCTCATGGGACTTAACTGCTAAGGTCATCATTCCCTAAGTTTACACTCTACTTAACCTAAATTATCCTAACGACAAACACACACACCCATGCCCGAGGGAGGATTCGAAGCTCCGCCGGGACCTGCCGCACAGTCCATGACTGCAGCGCCCTAGAACGCTCGCGGTTGTGATGTATGTTGTAAATTTATATACATGAATTTCTTACTCATAAGCAATGAAACAGACTGTGCGGATTTAAAGAAACACGATATAACCTTATATTTAAGATGTACGATGGCTTAAAGTGCGCTGTACTAAACATGGTACAAGGGACAGATTATAAATAAGTAACTTCAGTTCCTATAGTCTTACACATTCCACGGTCACTGCGTGTTTCCTGTACTGCCAATAGCACAGCGCTTAGACTATTGCATTTACTGCCCTCTAACAGAGACTCACGGAAATATATCGACTCTACGAAATTCAAGCCTCTAGGATTGACGCCCGCGCTGAAAGGAGGGGCAAGAAGCAGAGGCATTAGCGCCGTTCTCTGCTGCAGAACGGCGTTTAAGATCGGTCACTCGGTGCGCTTTGTCACTTGTTCTTGGGCTCACAAGAACGTTTGACGTCACACTAGCAACTATGATACTCACTTCGGTTCTTAATTTGGTCGTGTTCTATCGACAGCTTGCATGTGGAACAGTAATAATAGCTCCCTGCCAGAGACGGTCGCTGGAACTCTTGTAAGACCTATAGCGTCACGTACTGAGACGCACGTCACTCGGCCCGTATACTCGGTCCAGTGACATTGATGCGACCACCGTCTATGTCCGATATCATCATGCAGTAACCACACAGTGATGGAAGGTGACAGCGTTAGCGGTGAAAGACCTATGAGGTCGGGGGGGGGGGGGGGGCAGGGGGGGGGGGACGCTGTTTGCCGTAATGCGGGGACGGAAAGATTTATCTGACATCCTAAACGGCACAGGGCATGATCATTGCTTTCGGGCCAAGGGTGGAAGCATTTCCGAAACGGCTAAATTTGTGGACTGTTCACATGCCACACTATACAGTGCATGGCAAAATGAAGCTATCAAAAGCCGGCAAGCGTCGAGGCAAGTGTGATTCACCACGGGCCATAAATGATAAGAGCTAAACGACGGCTGCAGAGACGTGTACGGGCGAAGAGACGTGCAACTGTAGAGCGACTGCCGGCCTAAATGAAGCAAGGGAATAGCAAACGTGCCTCCTCAACGACAGTTCATCGAACGTTGCCTATATGGTTCTCCGAAAGAGGTGCCTGGCACATGGATCCGTTGCGGCCGCTGTTCATCAGCGACGAAGGCTGGAATTCACACGCCAGTACCACAACAGCAAGATCACTGAGTGGCGACAGGTGGCCTTTTCAGACAAATCACGTTTTTTGTCAATCGGACAGACTGCCGTTGACGTGCACGGGGTGAAACCACTGAAAGTAACCACCCTGAAACAATCGTCGGAAGGGTCCATGCCAGAGGAGGTAATGTTACGGTCTAGGGAATTTATTCGTGTCATTTTCCGGATGATTTCGTCGTTTTGGAAGTCATAATATATCAACAGACTATGCATCTATACTTGGTGCCATGCCCACCCCTACTTGCAGTTGCTTTCCATCAGCACAATGACATCTACCAGCAGGACAATGCAACGTGTCTCACAGCTCGCAGTGTACGTGTATTGTTCGAAGAGTACGAGGATAAGTTTAATGTTCTCCTCTGGCCACCGAACTCCCAGAACTTAAACCCAATCGAGAGTATGTGGAACGACGTCGATCGGGCTATTCGCACCCTGGATCCTTAACCGAGAAACCTAGCGCAGCTGGCCGCGCAACGGATTCGGTATGGCTTCATGTTCTTGTCGGAACCTTTCAAAACCGCACTGACACTCTTCCTGCGCGTCCCTGCAGAGGTATTCGCTGCAAAAGCTGGTTATTCAAGCTTTTGGCAGGAAGTCACATTAATGACACAAGAGAGTGCATCTCGTTGGTCACGGTATGCTCTGAATGAAGCGCTGTCCACGTGATATGCGTTACAATGAGCCCGCTGATCGGTTTTCCCTGTAGTTTACTACTGGAAGTATGTGTCTCGTGTACGCGACTTTGGCCAGTCCTACTGGTTCTCCGTATCGTTCTCTGGACGCTGTCTGACGCAGTCTACCTCAAGGCCTGTTTTTACGTTTAAAATGTTCCCAGCTCTTCTGCTCAGGATCATGAATACAAACTTGGAAGTGTGTGTTCTAATTCGCTACTAAATATAATTTCTGAGTTACGTCCTTAGAGTTCCACTAGTCCAGCAAAGAATAACGTCTCCAATAGTACGGTTGAGAGCCGGTATGGGGTACAAGCTGGGTGCAGAAGAGTATTACCAATACAACGATGGTCATCACGCCATAATTCAATCGACTGGAAGGGCACAGAATATGATTTCACACTGCAGATAGACAGCACTAAAGCGATCGATCAAGTGAACGAAGAGTCAGAAAATGGCTCTGAACACTATGGGACATAACTTCTGAGGTCATCAGTCCCCTAGAACTTAGAACTACTTAAACCTAACTAACCTAAGGACATCACACACATCCATGCCCGAGGCAGGATTCGAACCTGCGACCGCAGCGGTCACGCGGATCCAGACTGTAGCGCCTAGAACCGCTCGGCCACTCCGGCCGGCAACGAGTCAGTAACATAAGCATGGAATCAATAAAGATTACACTATGTGATTAAAAATATCCGGACACCCCCAAAAACATACGTTTTTCATATTAGATGCACTGCGCTGCCACCTACTGCCAGGTATTCCATATCAGCGATCTCAATAGTCATTGGACATCGTGAGAGAGCAGACTGGTGCTCTCCGCGGAACTCATGGACTTCGAACGTGGTCAGGTGATTAGGGTCACTTGTGTCATACACCTGTACCCGAGATTTCCACAGTCCTAAACATCCCTAGGTCCACTGTTTCCGATGTGATAGTGAAGTGGTAAAGTGAAGGGACACGTACAGCACAAAAGCGTACAGGCCGCCCTCGTCTGTTGACTGACAGAGACCGCCGACAGTTGAAGAGGGTCATAATGTGTAATAGGCAAACATATATCCAGACTATCACACAGGAACTGCAAAGTGCATCAGGATCCAGTGCAAATACTATGACAGTTAGGCAGGAGGTGAGAAAACTTGGATTTCATGGTCGAGCGGCTGCTCATAAGACACACATCACGCCGGTATATGCCACAGACACCTCGCTTGTTGTAATGAGCGTAAACATTGAACGATTGATCAGTGGAAAAACGTTTTGTCGAGTGATGAATCACGGTACACAATGTGGCGATCCGATGGCAGGGTGTGGGTATGGCGAATTGCCGGTGAATGTCATCTGTCAGCGTGTATAGTGCCAACAGTAAAATTCGGAGGCGATGTTGTTATGGTGTGGTCGTGGTTTTCATAGAGGGGGCTTGCAGCCCTTGTTGTTTTGCGTGGCACTAACACAACATAGGCCTACATTGATGTTTTAAGCACCTCCTTGCTTCCCACTGTTAAAGAGCAATTGTGGGAGGGTAATTACATCTTTCAACACGATCGAGCACCTGTTCATAATGCACAGCCAGTGACGGAGTGGTTACACGACAATATTATCCATTTAATGGACTGGCCAGCACAGAGTCATGACCTGAATCATACAGAACACCTTTGGGGATGTTTTGGAACGCTGACTTCGTGCCAGGCCTCACCGATCGACATCGATGCCTTTTCTCAGTGCAGCATTCCGTGAAGAATGGGCAACCATTCCCAAAGAAACCTTCCAACACCTGATTGAACGTATGTTTGCGAGAGTGGAAACTGTCATCAAGGCTAAGGTTGGACCAACGCCATACTGAATTCCAGCATTACCGATGGAGGGCGCAACGAACTTGTAAGTTATTTTCAGCCATGTGTCCGGATACTTCTGAACACATATTGTATCATGAAAATACACTGAAGCGCCCAAGAAACTGGTGTAGGCATGCGTATTCAAATACAGAGATGTGCAAACAGGCAGAATATGGCGCTCGTTCGCAACGCCTATATAAGACAAGTGTCTGGCGCAGTTGTTAGATCGGTTACTGCTGCTACAATGGCTGGTTATCAAGATTTATGTAAGTTTGAACGTGGTGTTACAGTCGGCGCACGAGCGATAGGACACAGCATCTCCGAGGCAGCGATGAAGTGGGGATTTTCCCGTACGACCATTTAACGAGAGTACCATGAATATCAGGAATTCTTTAAAGCATCAAATCTCCTACATCGCTGCGCCCCGAAAAAGATCCTCCAACAACGGGACCATCGACTACTGAAGAGAATCGTTGAACAAGAGAAGTGCAACCCTTGCGCAAATTTTTGCAGATTTAAATGCTGGGCCATCAAAAAGTGTTAGCGTGCGAACCATACAACGAAATATCATGGGTATGGGCTTTCGGAGCCGAAGGCCCACTCGTGTGACCTTGATGGCTGCACGACACAAGGCTTTGCGCCTCGCCTGGACCCGTCAACACCGACATTTGACTTCTGATGACTGGAAACATGCTACCTGGTCGGACGAGTCTCGTTTCAAATTGTATCGAGCTGATGGACGTGTACGGGTATGGAGACAACGTCATGAATCCATGGACCCTGCATGTCAGCAGGCGTCCGTTCAAACTGGTGGAGGCTCTGTAAAGGTGTGGGGCGTGTGCAGTTGGAATGATATGGGATCCCTGATACGTCTAGATACGACTCTGCAAGTGACACGTACGTAAATATCCTGTCTGATCACCTGCATCCATTCACGTCCACTGTGCATTTCGACAGACTTGGGCAATTCAAGCAGGACAATATGACACCCTAAACGTCCAGAACTGCTACAGAGTTGGTCCAGGAAAACACTTCTGAATTTAAACATTTCGCTGGCCACCAGACATTATTGAGCATATCTGGGATACCTTGCAACTTGCTGTTCAGAAGAGATCTCTACCCCTTCATATTATTACGGATTTATTAACAGCCCTGCAGGATTCATTGTGTCAATTTCCTTCAGCATTACTTCAGATATTAGTCGAGTCTATGCCACGCCATGTCGCGGAATTTCTGGGTGCTCACGGGTGTCCTACACGATATTAGGCAGGTGTACCAATTTATTAGGCTCTTTGGTGTATACACAGTTCATACACAGGTAATTTAGAATCAAACGAGTGAAAATTGTATACAAATACTGTTAACGCTCAGAACATAAACATGTATTCATTAGTGTGTTTGAGAACGTTATGTAGCCGCTATTCATAAGACGATTGTTTACTCAATAACTTATTATCTGATCAAAACTTCTCGGATACCTATTAATGGAACTTAATATGAGATGTGGCTACCCTTCGCCTTTATGGCGGGTTGAACTCTGCTGTGGAAGCTTCCAATGAGGTGTTTGAATGTCTGTGGAGCAATGCCAGCCAATTCTTTCTCAAGAGTCGAAATCAGAGACTGTAGTGATATTGGACCCTGTGGTCTGTAGCGAAGTCGACGTTCCAGCTCATCTCAAATATTTTCCATTGGGTTCAGTTAGGAACTCTGGGCCCTTCACAGATGCTGCTTTATGACAGGGTGCATTGTCATGCTGTGTAAGCTTAGGGCTGCTGACCTTAGTAGTAGCCCAATAAGATTTCACTCACATTTGAACTTTTTTTTTTTTTTTTTTTTTTTTTTTTTTTTTTTTTTTGGAGCAAGTCTTTCGACTTGATGCCATTTCGGTGACTTGCGCGTCGATGGGGATGAAATGATTATGATTAGGACAACACAACACGCAGTCCTTGAGGGGAGAAACTCTCCGACCCAGCCGCGAATAGAACCCGGGCCCTTAGGATTGACATTCAGTCGCGCTGACCACTGAGCTACCGGGAGCGGACTGACTATAGATGAGGTTTGTGGAAACTGAAAACACCTCGTGGGACTATTACGGAGGCTGATAGTAATTAATACTTGTTATCGATTATCAATACTGTTACGTGAGTGATTGAAGAAATTGAATGCACGCAGACATCTGATTTGCCAAACCACTTTCGGAAAAAGAAATTCCACGAACTTCATAAACATGCTCTTCAGATAACAACAAGAGTGTCAGAGATACCTGTTTTAGGTGTAACCGAATCATGTTTCGAAAATGAAACTAGAGCCGTACTGATCTCGATAGAACTAGTTATACGTTATCATATGCCCAATAAGCTCGCGGAACAAAAACTTAGGCAAGCGATAGTCACGTGCTCAACCGCATGTACAGTGCCTCAACGGGAGCATAAAGCAGTAGCGATAAGTGAGACACTTATGTTTCAAGCGGACATTGTACGTAAACATAGGTAAATGTAAGGATGTGCAAAGTGGTAAAAATGAGCGATCGTGTTGGGCCGTGCCATGGCCACACGTTGTTTGAAGTGATTAGATTCGGACTATTCAACGTGGCCATGAAACACGACGTCAGAATTGTGGTCGGGAAAACATTATGACTCTGAGGGACCGAACACGCTTGTGAAACAAAATCGCTTCGAAACGTATTACTGCAGGCAGTGAATGAAGGTCAATCTCAAACTGTTAACGAGAAAACATTGCGACGGGAACTGCATGCAATGAACATTTGGAGTCGGACACCTCGCAAGAGGCCATTGTTCAGGCCGTCACATAAAGACGACGAAAGCGAAGTTCATCGGGCTGAAAGTATATCTGACTGGTTTTCTGAACACTCCCCCACCCTATTACATCTAGACTCGCCTGTAAAATCAGCTAACTTGAGCCCCAAAGAAAATCTGCGAGACTTGTTCGAACAGCAGGTAAAACGCCGACGTCAGCGTCCTTACAATTTGGAGTAACTGCGCAATCAAATTCTCATTGAGAGGCTTAACCTGCATACAACGTTCCTTCACTATCTACTGTACTGACTTCCTAACCGAATCCAGGCGGTTATCAAGTCCAGGCGAGGAATTACACATATAAAAAAAAGTTTTGCATCATCTCAGTTCCCAGAACTCGTGAAGATAGACTTTGACTGTGGATATTGTCTCACAGACACAGTCCCTCTGACTGTTCAGAGATGTCACTAAACCCGCCCAAAGATGTAAACAACCACGCATGAGCAGTGCCTATTAGACGGAGGGCGTCCGACAGCCGATCAGTTCCAGTTATTCCACCAGGAAGGAGGTACATCGGTCGTGTTCTCTGTACTTCAACAATGCCTAGGCGGTCAATATCGCAGTCCGATCGCGTCCGCTTTGTTACTTTGTGCCAGGAAGGGCTCTCAACAAGGGAAGTGTCCAAGCGTCTTGGAGTGAACCAAAGCGGTGTTGTTCGGACATGGAGGAGATACAGAGAGACAGGAATTGTCGATGACATGCGTGACTCAGGTCGCCCAAGTGCTACTACTGCTGTGGATGACGGCTACCTACGGATTATGGCTCGGAGGAACCCTGACAGCAATGCCAACATGTTCAATAATGGTTTTCGTGCAGCCAAAGGACGTCGTGTTGCGACCATAACTGTGCGCAATAGGTTGCAAGATGCGCAGCTTCACTCCCGACGTCCATGGCGAGGTCCACCTTTGCAACCACGACACAATCAGCGCGTTATAGATGGGCCCAACAACATGCCGAATGGACCGCTTAGTACTGGCATCACGTTCTCTTCACCGATGAGTGACGCATATGCCTTCAACCAGACAATCGTCGGAGACGTGTTTGGAGGCAACCCGGTTAGGCTGAACGCCTTAGACACACCGTCCAGCGAGTGGAGAAAGGTGGAGGTCCCCTGCTGTCTTGGAGTGGCATATGTGGGGCCGACGTACACCGCTGGTGGCTGTACGATATGTGAATGCCATCCTCCGACCGATAGCGCCGCCATATCGGCAGCATATTGGTGAGGCATTGGTCTTTATGGACGACAGTACGCGCCCCCATGGTGCACATCTTCGGGATAACGACATCGCTCGACTAGAGTGGCCAGCATGTTCACCATTCATGAAACGTATCGAACATGCCTGGGATAGATTGAAAAGAGCTGTTTCTGGACGTCGTGACCCACCAACCACTCTGAGTGTTCTACGCCGAATCACCGTTGACGAGTGGGACAATCTGGCTCAACAGTACCTTGATGAACTTGTGGATTGTATGCCACGACGAATACAGGCATGCATCAATGCAAGAGGACGTGCTACTAGGTATTAGTGGTACAGCAATCTGGACCACCACCTCTGGAGGTCTCGCTGTATGGCGGTACAGCATGCAATGTGTGGTTTTAATGAGCAATAAAAGGGTGAAAATGATGTGTATGTTGATCTCTATTCCAATTTCCTGTACAGGTTCCAGGACTCACTGAACCGAGGTGATGCAAAACTTTTTTGATGTGTGTACAAGGTATTAAATGATGCTTGTAATGATAAAACGTTTAAGAACATTCTGAAAAGTGGCACGATCTACTAGAGACACCTTCATTTTGACAGGTACCAAGGCTTTCTTTGAGGAAGGAAGCTTTATTGCTCAAGTGCTGAAGTTTGTGTTGACCAGTTTCCAGTTGCTTCACAATAGCGTTTGCAAGACGTGTTTTGTCTGCTGTAGAAATTTTAAAATATTTGATTTCAGCTTCAGATAAAGAATCGGAATCTGAAGGTCTTCGTAATGTTTGAGAAATGGATGAATTAAAAGGAAATGAAACTACAAACGCTATTGATGATTAGGAATATATTCCTCTTTTGATGAAAGCAGCGACTCTTCAGTCAGCTACGTTGTACCTACTGCACAGGTACAAGCAAAAGAGAGGCAAACCGGTGTTAGCTTTACCTATAGCAGGTTACTTTGTATAGCCTTTACATTATTATTGTTATTATTACTGTTTTTGTTGTATTTGTATTCATATTTCGGAAAGCGCCATAGTGGTTTTCGAAGTTCATTTCACAGTACAATAATTTGAAGTTTATTGCTTATGTTGTAACTGAATTATAACTATACATTTTCACGTATGTCAAACAACAGTGTGCCCATACCCATAACTGACAGCATTAGAGGCGTTCGGGGCAGAGCGAAAGAAAAAAATTCAAGTGAAAGAAAATCCTTCGATTGAAAGTAGTGAAATAGCTAACGATGAAATAATATGGACTACAAATGTATATTTGCTTTTATTATTTTCTGTGAAAACACGTTTTGGCTATTGGACGTTATTCATTTCACATTTCGTTGTCATATGAATGGCTTCTTTCAATAGTGGTGCAAGTCCATTGCCTGCACTTTTCTGTCCATAATGCTTCTGAAATGAATGGTCGAAACATACAGAAAGAAAGGTTCATCTCTAGATAGAAGCCATATGCTTGGATATTTCTGGTGTCTCAACTGTAGATTTTTCAGCGCTCATTTACCTTCAGAACTCTGTATCTCACAATGAACGAAAATGGACTTGTACCACTGTTGAAATAAGCCCTTCCTACGTATGTGGCATAATTATTGGGTATAAAATGTTTATTGTGCCACGTAGTTCTTCAGAATAAGTAAAACTATGTCCTGACAAACATTATAAATAGTACGAAATAAATTGGTATACATCCAAATGCGTTAACTATTTTGTAAAAAGGAAAATAAAGCTTCACCTATCAAAATGACGGTTTCGTCCTTCTAGGTAAACTATTATCCCTGGTCCTTCTAGTGTCATCATGAGAAAATCAATTTTGTTCGTGCTACATCAACAACATAATGCATGTTTGAGAGGCATATAAAGCTGATGGCTTTGTTCATACTTTTTAGTAAATCTTGACTGCGTCCTTCCAATGATTTTTTTCTTTCGTTTTCGGGGTCAGGATCATAAAATATTATTTTGTTACAATCGTGTTATTGTTTGCTTTGGTAGCTCATATTACTGTATCATATTGTGTATGTTCAGTCATCTGTAAGTAAATTAAGTGAACAAGAATTTCCTTGCTGTTTTGCACTCCAAGTTGGTTGGTTGGTTGCGTTAAAGGGGGGTGGGAGGGAGGGAGGGAGGGAAGAGACAAAGTGCTACACGCCAAGTCTCTAAGGGTTAATTTATAGCGCACAAAGCCTTTTTGTAACATAATGAATAATTTAAGAAACAGAAAGCTTTTGAGCGCAGGCCACCTCTCCTCTCCTATACCTTTTTTGACATACCAAGCGTTCTCAATGACAACCAAGTCTGGTAAGGTAATGGTGAGTACGGGTGTTGAGAGAAGTCCGTTTCAAATTTCTGTCCAGTCATCTTAATTTACACCACGATTTATCTAATCGCATTAACTGGATGGCACTTCATCAGAACCACTGCAGATTACCTCAATAGGCCTAGTCCAGCCAGAGCTGCTGCTGCCACCACTATCTACATCTACATCTACATCCATACTCCGCAAGCCACCTGACGGTGTGTGGCGGAGGGTACCCTGAGTACCTCTATCGGTTCTCCCTTCTATTCCAGTCTCGTATTGTACGTGGAAAGAAAGATTGTCGGTATGCCTCTGTGTGGGCTCCAATCTCTCTGATTTTATCCTCATGGTCTCTTCGCGAGATATACGTAGGAGGGAGCAATATACTGCTTGACTCTTCGGTGAAGGTATGTTCTCGAAACTTTAACAAAAGCCCGTACCGAGCTACTGAGCGTCTCTCCTGCAGAGTCTTCCACTGGAGTTTATCTGTCATCTCCGTAACGCTTTCGCAATTACTAAATGATCCTGTAACGAAGCGCGCTGCTCTCCGTTGGATCTTCTCTATCTCTTCTATCAACCCTACCTGGTGCTGATCCCACACTGCTGAGCAGTATTCAAGCAATGGGCGAACAAGCGTACTGTAACCTACTTCCTTTGTTGTCGGATTGCATTTCCTTAGGATTCTTCCAATGAATCTCAGTCTGGCATCTGCTTTACCGACGATGAACTTTATATGATCATTCCACTATACGTCGAATGACTCGATGTCGTCCGAACGGTGAAATGTGACCTTTATTTCATCCACCATCCAGTCAGTTTACAACACTGTTTAAATTTGTGACACCAAATTTAATACCATTGTTGGTGGTTACCTGTAGTAAAATAGGAATCTGGACGAAAGTATTTTTCAAGATACGATTAAATCAAATATAATTCTAATTAATAGTGGAATACTAAACAACGTTCATGCCTTATTTGCAAATACTTTACGAGAATTAGTAATATATAAAAAGCCGCAATATACAGTCAACGGTCTTTCCCCAGTAGTAAGCCCGGTTCCCATACTATCATCGAAGTGCTGTCGCGCTTGGCTACCACTTGGAAGGGTCACCGTCCGGGACTACCGAGCTCTGTTGGCAAGCGGGATGCGCTCAGCCCTTGTGAAGCCAATTGAGGAGCTACGTGAAGTAGAAGTAGCACCTCCGATCACGAAAACTGTAAACGGCCAGGACAGCGATGTGCTGACCAGTTACCCCTCCATATCCGCATCCAAAGACGCCTTGCGCCTGACGATGACACGGCGGTCGATCGATACCGCCGGGCCTTCCGAGGCCTGTTAGGAAGGAGTTACGTTAAGTAATATACAACTTTAAGTCTCATATCTTTAAATTAAAGAAAGTTTGAATTCCAAATTCCGTTCCATCAGCACAGTGTTTTACGAGGAACTGTCCTCTTTAAATTACTGCCCTTGAATATCCGTAAGCGATTAACGTACGTACCCAGAAAATTGTTGAGACGGCGGGTGGGGACCTAAGGCACAGTAATTAATCCCTTGTAATGGGCACGAAACAGTCATGAATCGAACCTTCGGGTTACTAAACTAGCATTTAAATGATAGTAATAAATAAGCAGAAGCCGCAGAAAAATTGAGCCGTACTACATTCATTTATTAACGTAACATTTATGGTAAATGCTTCTCACAGGTTAACATAAAATTCATTTTGTGTACATACGAAAATATTTTGATCGAGTACTAAAAGAGGGACAGTACAGTTACACAGGCTGAGAAATTGTTTCGTGAGCAACGAGAAGATTTATAAAATGGTTTATCGAACAATCTCGTACGTAATTTAGTGTTGTAAAGTCGTTTACCAAGCTAAAATTGTGTTATTTGCTCATGCGTATTGTTCAGCGCTAACAAGGTTACGCGTAACGAAGTTGTTTCCTCTACAGAAGTAATATCATTGACTTTCCAATCGTACGCGGACGATGGTTTGCGTGAGCGGAGACCTGGAAATAATTGGTGCAGTGTGGTATTATCTGCAGTGCCGCATCCAGTTTCTGTGCAGCGTCCTAAAAGCCATGGGCTGTGTTCGGTGCTCAACAGACTTTAAACAAATAGTATTTGTGAAGACGGTATGCTAACTTTAATTTCAAATATAGTGACATGAATGTTACTCAGTAAGGGAATGTGAGGTATCTGTTATCCTTTAGGATTGTTATTGTATCATGTGGGTACACACGATTCAGCAACAGTCGAACGTAGTGGTCTCTACTCAATAGTTTGTTCGGTTTTAACGGGAGACCCAGACTGTACCATAAAAATACGCAATAACTGGGGTTTATGACGTAATACCGTGAGCTCCACTCCATAATCTTACTATAACACCAAAAATCCAGAAATCTTAAAAAAAACAGAAATTTTTCTTCATAATTCAACTTGTACACATTATTGTTATTTCAATTGCTCATGAAACGAGGAGATGGAAGCAGGTGAAGACCCCTAAAATTATGCACTGTTCATAAAATTTGCAATACATAAAACAAGTGATTTTAAAAGTGTACATGTAGGCGAACATGTGACGAATTTTAAAGTAGACAGGTGGTTCTACATGACAGTGAAGTGTTTAAAAAGTACGCAGAGCTTGGAAAAACATGGAAACACATCACCATGCCTAAGAGCGGTGTAGGAAAAATGGAAAGAGCATATGGCATTGTTGGCCGGTAGGCCCCATCAGGGTCCGGCCGGGATGGCCGAGCGGTTCTAGGCACTTCAGTCCGGAACCGCGTGACCGCTATGGTCGCAGGTTCGAATCCTGCCTCGGGCATGGATGTGTGTGATGTCCTTAGATTAGTTAGGTTTAAGTAGTTCTAACTTCTAGGGGACTGATGACCTCAGATGTTACGTCGGATAGTGCTCGGAGGCATTTGAACCCCATCAGGGGAAATTCGGCCGTAAAGTGCAAGTCTTACTTCAGTCGGCGCCACATTGGGTGACTTGGGTACCGGTGATAATGATAAAATGACGCTGAGGACAACACAACACCCAGTCCACGAGCGGTGAAAATCTCCTACCCGGGCGGGAATCGAACCCGAGCCCGTTGCATGGGAGGCAAGCGCGTTACCACCCAGCTTTTTTTTAAATCTAATTTTGTTCTGTATTGTTCGTTGAATTTGTTCATGGTGGACGTCTGATGACAGTCGTTCAGGTTGTTCGTTGATCCGTTCACTCAGTTTTTTATTAGAGGGTAGCTAAGCAGGTGGACGGTGTAAGAAAACCGTTGGCATGCAGAACAGCTTCTAGTCATTTCTGAATAGATGAATATAAGTCCTCTATGATTTTCAAGCGACTCTTACACCATTCTTCCTGTAAAATAGTGGCAAGTTGAGGCCACAATGATGGAGGTGGATAGTGACCACGAAACCTTCTCTCCAACGTAGAGGGCAAATTTTCAGTAACATTGAGATCTGGACCTGTGGTGGCCAAGGCAGATGCAAGAAATCATCCTCGTGCTCTCAGAACCAGTTCTGAACCACGCAAGCTGTGTGAACAGTAGCTCTGTCGTCTTGGAACACTGCATCACCACTGGGGTACAAACATTGTACCATGTAATGGATCCGATCAGGCAAAATGATCACATATAATGTTTGGCAGTAGTGCAACCTTGCAGAGTACCCATAGAGCCGCTGGAATACCGCGGTATGACTGCCCAAATAATCACCGAACCCCAACTATGTTTCAATCTTGGGACATAAATTTGGCCAGAAGTTGGAAAGAGTGTGTAACAAGACTCATCCGACCAAATGACTTTTTTCCATTGCTTCATAGTGCATCAAAATGGTTTCATCATCACGTTTTGCTATTCTGGACTTTTGCGTCATTGATGAGTGGTTTTGGAAATACCGCTCGCTCAGAAATTCCCGAGCGCTCTTCATACTGCCTTGGTGCTGATGTGAGGTCACAGCTGAGCCAACGACATATCTCTGTGGATGTCAGAAAGATGCGTACCGGAAGACGTCACTGATAGATCGCTCCCCAAACCATCACATTACTTGCAGATGTGGCACAACAACTACTTTAATGAATTGAATTTATTACACACGGGTGGCATTAACGTACGTGGTACATGGATGCTGTGATCCACAATATTATAAAAAAAAGGTTCGTCATATTACTGAAAGATATATGTCCACCATGAAACACTGTATAGGGTGGTCCACTGATCGTGACCGGGCCAAATATCTCACGAAATAAGCGTCAAACGAAAAAACTACTAAGAACGAAACTTACCTAGCTTGAAGGGGGAAATCAGATGGCGCAATGGTTGGCCCACTGGATGACGCTGGCATAGGTCACACTGATATCAACTGTGTTTTTCTTAAAAATAGGAACCCCCATTTTTTATTACATATTCGTGTAGTACGCAAAGAAAAATGTCTGTTTTAGTTAGACCACTTTTTTCGCTTTGTGATAGATGGCGCTGTAATAGTCACAAACATATAGCTCACAATTTTAGACGAACAGTTGGTAACAAGTAGGTTTTTTTAATTAAAATACAGAACGTAGGTACGTTTGAACATTTTATTTCGGTTGTTGTAATGTGATACATGTATCTTTGTGAAGTTATTATTTCTGAGAACGCATGCTGTTACAGCGTGATTACCTGTAAATACCACATTAATGCAATAAATGCTCAAAATGATGTCCGTCAGCCTCAGTGCATTTGGCAATACTTGTACCGACATTTGTCTCAAGAGCGAGTAGTTTTCCTTCCGTAATGTTCGCACATGCATTGACAATGCGCTGACGCATGTTGTCAGGCGTTGTCGGTGGATCACGATAGCAAATATCCTTAAACTTTCCTCACAGAAAGAAACCCGGGGACGTCAGATCCGGTGAACATGCGGGCCATGGTGTGGTGCTTCGACGACCAATCCATCTGTCATGAAATATGCTATTCAATACCGCTTCAACCGCACGCGAGCAATGTGCCGGATATCCATCATGTTGGAAGTACATCGTCATTCTGTCATGCAATGAAACAACTTGTAGTAACATCGGTAGAAGACTACGTAGGAAATTAGCATACATTGCACCATTTAGATTGACATCTATAAAATGGGGGACAATTATGCTTCCTCCCATAATGCTGCACCATACATTAACCCGCCATTGTCGCTGATGTTCCACTTGTCGCAGCCATCGTGGATTTTCCGTCGCCCAATAGAGCATATTATGCCGGTCTACGTTACCGTTGTTGGTGAATGACGCTTCGTCGCTAAATAAAACTCATGTAAAAGATCTGTCATCGTCCCGTAATTTCTCTTGTTCCCAGTGGAAGAACTATACACGACGTTCAAAGTCGTTGCCATGCAATTCCTGGAGCTTAGAAATATGGTACGGGTGCAATCGACGTTGATGTAGCATTCTCAACACCGAAGTTTTTGAGATCCCAGATTCTCGCGCAGTTTGTCTGCTACTGATGTGCGGATTAGGCGCGACAACAGCTAAAACACCTACCTGGGCACCATCATTTGTTGCAGGTCGTGGCTGACGTTTCACATGTGGCGGAACACTTCCTGTTTTCTTAAATAATGTAACTATCCGGCGAACAGCCCGGACACTTGTATGATGTCGTCCAGGATACCGAGCAGCATACATAGCACACTCCCGTTGGGCGTTTTGATCACAGTTGCCGTACATCAACATGATACCGACCTTTTCCGCAATTGGTTCAAATGGTTCAAATGGCTCTGAGCATTATGCGACTTAACATCTGTGGTCATCAGTCGCCTAGAACTTAGAACTAATTAAACCTAACTAACCTAAGGACATCACACACATCCATGCCCGAGGCAGGATTCGAACCTGCGACCGTAACAGTCGCGCGGTTCCGGACTGAGCGCCTAGAACCGCGAGACCACCGCGGCCGGCTCCGCAATTGGAAAAAACGGTCCATTTTAACACGGGTAATGTATCACGAATCAAATACCGTCCGCACTGGCGGAATGTTACGTGATACCACGTACTTATACGTTTGTCACTATTACAGCGCCATCTATCACAAAGCGAAAAAAGTGGTCCAACTAAAACATTCATATTTCTTTACGTACTACACGAATATGTAATAAAAATGGGGGTTCCTATTTCAAAAATCGCAGTTGATATCCGCTTGACCTGTGGCAGCGCCATCTAGCGGGCCAACCATAGCGCCATCTGGTTTCCCTCTTCAAGCTAGACGAGTTTCGTTCTTTGTAGTTTTTTAATTTGATGCTTATTTCGTGAGCTACTTGGCCCGGTCATTATCAGTGGACCACCCTGTATATTACGACTCTCTGTAGACTTCAAGGTAAACACAAGGGTAGGAAGTAGTTAAGTACTAACATGGGTAACAATGGAATCTAAATATAAATACCTTGGAAAAAGTCAGGTAATAAGTCGAAGATGAATACGTTAAAGTCAATACTTACATTTGGAGAAATAAGTAAGTTCGTGGAAATCGAATAGTGAATGCCAAATGTTAATCCGAGAAAGAAAGAGCTTCAGAAACGATCATGTATGTTCCTACTCTCTTGACTGAGCACAGGTTGAGCTTACGATTACTGATAAATGTAGTCGAGTCAGAAATATGAAAGTCATAACGTCAATCGGAAATCTTTACGTACAACCTATAACTCAGCTACAATTGCTCAGTAGACTTAGCATTACCAGTGCCTGCAGGTGGCTTCTGTAGTGGCTGAAATATTGTAAGTAATCCGGCCTGCACCGAAGGCCGCTCGCTACTAGGGCCCAGAATCAAAGTCCCTCTCTCGGTTGAAACGTCCCCTGGCGAGTTGCGGATTGAAGTAAGTTCTACAGAGCGCTCCCAGGATGAGGCTGAATTGTTTCTCTGTCTCTTGGAGTGTGAGCCGCGTGCATGATTCTGATGACCAATGAATGTGATTCTTCTGAATGCCAACCAATCAGATACGTCCTAATAATTCAGCAATCCCCCTTCCACACTCAATTTTAATATAATTAGTCAACTGCGTAGATTTTTAGTGATGATGCTCAGAAACAGGCAACCTCTGAGTCCGTCCTGTTTCATGTTTCATCATGCATGCCCTTCTCCTCGTACTTACAAGCGATTTCTGTTCTCTCTGTCCAGAATTATTTATATTCTCCAATGATAGCTGCTTCTACTGTTCTTAGTAGAGTCAACAACAATTCTGTTAGCTTAGCTGCAGTGTGACTGCAGAAGATGCCGTGCTCTTATGCATAAAAAAGGCGAATGGCCCCTCGTCCCCGTCCTGGGCCTAGTCGTTCCCAGAATACGGGGTTCCTAATGGGTGTACGGCTTAGCGATACTGCACGCCTCATTGCTGTTGGGTTTTGACGCTCCTCCTGGGCGCTGGTGGACACGCTACGTTTAAAAAGGTACAAAATAGCTTTCCGTCATTCAAGTCGCAAACACAGAAGGTGCCTCTCCAGTGGATCTTAGCCCACAAGCAATATACTGGGCACAGCTTCTACTTGCTTCTTCTACTCCCCTCATAGTAGAGGTGCCTGTCTTCTGAAGAGAACTGCAGCTTCTACCTGCTTCTTCTACTCCCCTTGTAGTGGTGCTGCCTGTCTTCCGAAGAGAACTGCGACTCAATAATGGTCCTGCAATGGCTCGCTCTCCCCTGTTCTACTGTCCTCAGCGCAGCACGTACTCAACAGTTTTCCATCTACAGATTTAAACAATCCTCCAGATATAGAAATTAATGTGGAATTTAGTAATTAGACGTGACAATCACTGACGTTATCTTTAACCATACCAGTATCACATCTCTAATTAGGAATTAATTGAGATTAAATGCGTTTATCAATTTAATGGAGTTTGATTATGATATGTGGCAGTTTCGAAAAGTTCGCATAGCACTGACAGAGCTCACGATTATGACATTCTACATCTACATCTACACATATATTCCGCAAGCCACCTTACGGTGCCTCGAGTGGGGAGCCTGTACCACTACTAGGTATTTCCTTTCCTGCTCCAGTCGCAAATAGAGCGAGGGAAAAAAGACTCTCTATATGACTCCGTATGGGCCCTAATTTCTCGTGTCTTATCTTCGTGGTGCTTACCTGCAATGTATGCTGGCGGCAATAGAACCATTCGACAGTCAGCTTCAAATAACAGTTCTCCAAATTCTCTCAATAGTGTTCCTCGTAAAGAACGTTGCCTTCTCTCCGGGGATTCCGATTTGAGTTCTGAAGGATTCCCGTACCCCGTTACATGTTGTTCGAACCTACTGGTAACAAATCTAGCAACTCGCCTCTGAATTGCTTTGATGTCCTCCTTCAATACGGACTGGTACGGACCCCAAAAACTCGAGCAGTATTAGAGAGTAGGTCGCACCAGCGTCCTATATGTGGTCTTTCTTTACAGATGAGCGGCACTTTCCTAAAATTTATGTGCGAGCATGCCTTTCTCGCGGGTTTTCCGTGGTTTTGTTGAAATCTTGTATTTGGTATAACACGACAGGAAAATGAGCCTATCGGGCAGACACATCACATACATGTCTTATTAATTCACATAAATCCGCCGGATGCTGTAAGTTTCTGTTTCTGAAAAGTGTAGAAGAAACAAAAAAAATTGTGTCAGGTAACGGTAAACGTGTAGTTATCGGTAGAAATTTTTATTTATTCAGTGACAACTCTTTTGCTGCTGATATATTTATCGTAAAGACGCGTATGCAGCGAGTGGCAGGAAAAGGCAACTGCCACTCTCCCTCGGCCGGCAAGAAAAGAGTACTATGTCGACGTGAAAGCTCAGAACTATTTCATTGTTCCCCCCTGTTTCCCTTGTGTCTGAAAATTCCAGCTAGCTCTGCTATCTAAAACAATTTTGTGCACAAATATTTTAGTTCGCTCTATTTTTTCTCGTATTTCCAGCCAGAGTCAAACACTATTAAATATGTGAATCTAGAGGATTTCTCATCTATCTGGACGTTATCTTCCTGGCAGCAGTCCTACAGACTTCGTATTAACTACTGTCTCAGTTGACAGCGTAGTAAGTAGTAGGTACGTGTTCTAGAATGGTCGTATTTGGAGCTTAAACTAGGATTCGCCTCAATATCCTGTGGAACTCGTTCCTCCATATCTTGTATACGCACAGTTCGCAGTCTACTTGCACTGATAGGGCTCACGATAACACAAGCGCTCAAAAAGGGCTTGAAATGCTGTGTGATGCTACTGATGTCTGTCAGGGTATTTGTTTTGGTACAGCCGTGCTGCCTCTCGATCATTTCCATCTGTTTTGTGGTACACAAACATCATCTCGACTTGTTCCCGGACCATTCTGCTGCTTACAGTAAGATGAGTCAATGAGTCAATCACAGAACCTGCATCACGTGGCACGTGGTCAGAGAAACTAGCATTCGTCAGCTTCTTATACTCGGCTAAATACGTCACAGATAAAGTGATAGAGTAGGTCTAACACTTGAAACTGAAGGAAACGTGCTGAAAGAAGAAGTATTAAATTCGGGATTTAATAATATAATCAGACATGAGATTCTGTTTTACCAAAATTCGAGGATTGAATGTAGTCGCGAATGAGAATAACTGAAATAGGCACTCCCGGCATAGAAAAATTATTAATACTGTTCTGTGCGATCAAGGAATTTGGCTCTGATGGAATTTCAATAACTGTTTATTGAACACGCTACTGAATCAGCCCTCGTCTTTCTTTATGAGCGAATTGTCCCAAATGATCGGAAAAGAAGGCAGGTCGCTACAGTTTACAAAAGGGTTCGAAAAACTGATGTTCAGACTCACAGTGAAATTTCACTAACGTCCATACGTCGTAGGATTTTATAGCATCTTCTAGGCTCGAACAGCATGGCGTTTTTGAATCAAAAGAAAGTTCTCTCAAAGAATTAGAACAGGTTAAAAAAGCACAGAAACGTGTAAAACACTGGTCACTTTTTCTGAATAAAGTCGTCTAGACCTCTTAACGTCTCTTCGTTGATCAAATACATAAGCGGAGCGAAAACAAGACTCACTAGAAATCACACAAAGGATTTTGGTCCGAATTTTCATAGCCAAATGAAGTGTGGGAAATGTGCAAAGCGTGAGGTCTAATTTTGCAAACAGCAGATTAAATGGCTTGAAGTTAACCAAGACAAGTAAGAAAACTTTGTTATTGATTTGAGAGGAAACTGAAATTCTTCACGAACATCTGGTCTATGTATGCAAATGACGTGTCAAAACAAATCACAACAGAGATTGAAACTTCCCTACTTTTTTTGATCTGTATGCTCTTAATAACTATAATAAAATACCCAACAATATTTAAATATATTATGTTTTACGCGTTCTGAGATAACTGGAAAATAAAAAAGAACTGAAAAAAATTAATCAATTGTTTTATGAAATGATATTTAAAAAAGTACGAAATAAAACAGGTTAGAGAAACATTTGACGTGTCTTTCAATGATGCTAGAACTCGTGTGCAGCAAATGAGATGCTGACTGAGAATTTAAAGATCAAATGGTTCAAATGGCTCTGAGAACTATGGGACTTAACATCTTAGGTCATCAGTCCCCTAGAACTCAGAACTACTTAAACCTAACTAACCTAAGGACATCACACACATCCATGCCCGTGGCAGGATCGAACCTGCGACCGAGCGGTCGCGCGGTTCCAGACTGAAGCGCCTAGAACCGTTCGACCACTTCGGACAGCATTTAAAGATCAGTGTTTAAATCAGAATCTTAAAATGTTAAAGAGTGCTACAGAACATTTGATGGAATTTCAGTATGTCGTCTCCTTACATCACTAAGTACGAACGTCAGCTGCTGTACATAATTCTGAGCATCATTCAAAGGCGCTTCAGATATTTTTATCATCTGATTCGTCTCTTACCTTTAGAGAAAACGGCTGATTTAAAAAAAAAAATATTATTTGTAACGATGTTTCGGCTACTATCGTCTTCAGATAGAAACTTCGAACTTTTACAACACAGTTCAGAGTGAATTGGAAAAAAAGACCTATTCCTAAGCAGAGCATCAACTTTTCTCAATCTGATGATGGTCGTAATCTGTACATTGTTATGAATAAAAAAATACATTAAATAATCTAGACGGCTTTATTCACAAAAATCCACAGTTACTGGTAACTCATTTAGGGGATTTCTTTCTTTCTCACGCAATATACTGTATACAACACGTGAATCTGACTAGATAGCTCCCATCTTCCTAGGTTTCCGAAATTCGTTTGACACCTTACCATATTGTCAATTGGTAACCGAGACCCGATACAGAGAATTTTTTCAATATATGTCATGGACTCGAAGAATTTTTAATTAATAGCGTCCAGTGCTTTTTGCAGGGGAGCGAATTATCTACAAAATCGAAAGTTAGGTCGAGTATTCCGTAGGGATGCACAGTACGGGTGATAATATTCTCTACACACGAGTGAATTATGAGATATGGCCAGAAACACTATATGATTTGCCGCTCTCGATACTGTTGTTTACAGATAAGTGTCGTAAGAAGATCTTACGGAAATGTGGAAAGAATGTACAGTATTTCCATTTGGTATACTAAAATGTGGTACATAAACCGTCCGTCCAAAAAGTTCCCGGCGTATAAACGACGTCAGGGCAGTAGTGAAGGAGGCAACGTGAATAAACCACTGTAACAACAGATGTGCATTCGACCTGCAAGTAGTGTCAAGTGGCGGACGTGGAGCGTAGTATGTCAACTAGAGTAGCGCTCGGCGCTGATGACCTCGATGTTGAGCGTCCATAAGCGCCAACTAGAGTAGCGCTCTACCAAAACAACGGTTTGCTGTCCTAGTACAGTACATAAATGACACAGTAAATGGTAGGGAGTTGTATTGGCAGCACTGGCTGGCAATGTAACATAAACGAATGTGCGAGAGAGAAACTGGGAACCGAGACTTCTCTTTGTATTTTCTTTGTTTGTTAGTTTAGTTTGTACGTAATCAGAACCGCACATCGTTCAGTGTTAGCCCATTGTATATTTCACTGAATGTCCTTACAAAATATAAATTGCATTGTATAAGTAATAAAAATTAGCTTATCGCGTAACTTTTGCACTTTTATGTAATCAAAGCAATTACTTTTGATGTTAGTGCATTTTACATGCACAAACGTAAGAAAAGCAATATAATCGTTGTTGTAATTTTGTACCCAATAGAAAAATCTTCATCATGATCAGAGGCAAGAGTTTCTTTAGTGATAAATGTGAAATTTTTTATGAATAAAGGAAACATGTTTTGTGTAAGATCGACGGAGTATTCAAACGATGTTTGTTATGTTTTTATTTTGCGTTTTTTAAATGTTATCTTTTTTAGAGGAAATTACTTTTTCTAGCCTGTGCTGTTTTTCTTACAACATGCCTCTTTTGCACGTTAATGAATCAACAATTTTCGAATAAAATCCGAATTAAACATTGACAATTTCAATTTTACCGTAAATACTTTTTTATTTTTAAGCAATAGACAGAAGGATGACTATGTGGAACAAAAATGCTCCGTAGGTTAGGATTCCCTTTATATATCCTCACCCAAATTCTAAATGATTTCCTGATTCCAGTTTCTATGGGACTGTAGTAAGACACTGATCGCATACGCAAACAAAGGCATCGAAAACAGGTAACGCGCAACAGGTATGCTACACACCTAACGTGCCGGTAACGCGGTTTCGATCTTAGCTGTCTACGGCTACTAGGAAAACTATAGTAGTCTACAGTTATTTATGGTAGTCTACGGTAGCCTACGGTAATTTTACAACTCTAATGCCAACGATTTTGTGTCACAAATCGCACTGGAGCAACTAAATTAATAATTCAAGACATTCTGAAGAAGAGAAAAATGTATGCGCAGTTCGTCCCGCACACATTGACTCCCGTACAAAAACAACGACACGTGGACACTTGGCGCGATGCGATTGAAATACAAAACGCGGACAATTCTTTTGTAGAAAAAGAATAGATGTTATCAACACAGACCTATCACAGAACGACGAAGCGATAAAATTCACTTGAAGCGTCAATGCTTTGAAGCCATGCCCTACATTCGAGGCAATGTGACTCGCGAGTTGAACCAAATCCCAAAAAATGACATCTCTGATAGTTTCACGAGGTTGCGTGAACGTGCTGTGCGTTTTACTCAATTTGGGGGGGAGACTATGTAGAACACCTGAAGCATTAAAACCGTCATCTTAACTTTTCTAATTTTATTAACCCAGTCTCGAAACTTTTTGGACTGACAGGGTAGTGTGGTGTGTCATGTTTTTTTAACGGCTGTCTAAGCTACAGAAAGGAGGCTGTTTTCTACAGCAGGTGGTATCAGATACATGTAGGCACCTAAGAGTAACTCAGCGTTCAGTTCACCTCCCTGTATTTTAATAGGACAGAGCCTATATCTACATCTACATGGATACTCTGCAAATCACACTTAAGTGCCTGGGAAAGAGTTCATCGACCCACCTTCACTATAATTTTCCACTCTCTAACAGCATGCGAGCCCTGATTTTCCTTATTTTATCATGGTGATCGTTTCTCCCTGTGCAGGACGGTGCCAACAAAACATTTTCGCATTCGGAGGAGAAAATTGCTGATTGAAATTTCGAGAGAAGATTCCGCTGCACTTAAAAACCCCTTTATTTCAACGGTGCCCATCCCAAATCCTGCATTATGTCCGTGACACTGTCTCCCATATCTTGCGATAACACAAAACGTGCTGCTCTTCTTCGAACTTTCTCGAAGTACTCCATTAATCCTATCTGGTAAGGATAACAAACTGCGCAGCAGTACTTCAAAAGAAGACGGACAGGCGTAGTGTAGGCAGTTTCTTTAGCAGATATGTTACATCTTCTAAATGTTCTATAAATAAAACTCTGTCTTTGGTTTGCCTTCCCCACAACATTTTCTATGTGTTCTTTCCAATTTACATTGCTCCTGATTGTAATTCCTAGGTATTTAGTTGAATTTACAGCCTTTAGATTAGACTGGTTTATCGTGTAACCGAAGTTTAACGGTTTCCATTCAGCACTCATGTGTATGACCCCACACTTTTCATTATTTCGGGTCAATTGCTAATTTTCGCACCATTCAGATACCTTTTCTAAATCATTTTGCAGTTTGTTTTGATTTTCTGATGAGTTCACTGGGCGATAAACGACAGCGTCATCTGCAACACAACCTAAAACGGTTGCTCAGGTTGTCTCCTAAATCGTTTGTATAAATAAGAAAAAGTAGGGGGCCAATAACACTACCCTGAGGAACGCCAGAAATAACTTCTGTTTTACTCGATGACTTTCCGTCAATTACTACGAACTGTGACCTCTCTGACAGGAAATCACGAATTCAGTCACATCACTGAGATGATATTCCATAAGCACGCAATTTCTCCATAAGCCGCTTGTGTGGTACACTATCAAAAGCCTTTTGGAGATCTAGAAATAAGGAATCAATTAGAAAAGACACAATAAAATATAAAATACATATTGGGTTAACGCTGAACGATTTGCGGTTCTAAATATGGGTGAAAAAATGAAAAAAACACACAAAAAACAAAGAGAAGTCATTGGGTTCCAGTCCCCTCACACATTCATTTATGTTTCTTTCTCTACCAATGCTACCAATACTACCGGTAATCCTACCACTTACCACGTCGGTTATGGAACGTACCGAAACTACTGAACCATAGTTTTGCTAGAGCGGAATTCTAGACTTTTGTTATCTTTTTGAAACACAGCGTCATAGAGGTCTCGAAGATAGAGCACAGTGACGGGATGTAACACGTCTGATATATATCGTCTACCGTGCAAATACTGGTTATGCAAAGGAGAGCTGTTCCTGTTCGGTACCTAAGGAACCCCACAGCATCACAGAAGATGCTGAGCCCGTATTGTGATGAAGAGTATAATACTGGAAAGCTCGTTCTCATAGGAGTCTGTGCACACTGACACGTCCATCGTGATTGTGTAAGCAGAAGTGATACTCCTATGAAAAGACGATATGTTGACAGTCCTGTGTCTACTGCTGTCGTTGGCCGTCGCACTGTGAGTGCATCTCTGTCAGCTGCCGCAGCAATGGAAGACTCAACAGTGGTCATCGCAACAATTGTCGCCATTTTGAAAATCCGTTATGCCACAGACATCATCACACAGTCCGTATGGACACTTGTCTCGCTGCGAAGAAATCTAAACTGTCCAGTTATAATAATGTGACCACCTGTCAAAAGCCTTAAAAAACACCTTTTGTAGCGCAGAACGCTGCGAGACGTCCAGAGAGAGTCAGTGAGGTTCTGGAAGGTACTGACAGAGATGTAGTGCATAACGACTCCTACGTCGTGGCCAGCTGCGCTAGGTTTCTCGTTTGAGGATCAATGGCGTGGACAACCTTATCAAGTTGGTACCACAGTTCCTCGATTGGATTTGGTGGCCAGAGGAGTACGGTAAACTCATCCTGCTGCTCTTTGAACTACGCACGTACACGACAAGCTGTGTAACACGTCGCATTGTCCTGCTGGCAGACTGCATCGTGCAGAGGAAAAGCAAACTGCATGTAGGAGTGAACATGGGCCCAAAGAATAGATGCATCCCTGTGCTGATCGTTTGGGCCTTCCAGAATGACGAGATGACCCAGCGAATAACACGAAGACATTACCAGATCATAACCCTCTCTCCTCCGACGTGGACCCTTACGAAGACCCAATCGCCATGTGTCCGAAGGAGAGTAAAACGTGATTCATCTGGAAACGCCATCTGTCGCCACTCTGTGGACGTCCAGTTGCGGAACTGGCGTGCAAATTCCACTCTTCATCGGCGATGATCAGCAGGCAGCATGGGTGCATGAACCACGTTCCCGCTGCGAGGCCCATACGCAGCAATGTTCGCTGAGCGGTCGCTGAGGAGTCACTGTTTGTAGCCCCCTGGTTAATCTGGGCTGTCAGTTGGTCAACAATTGCATGTCTACTCGCCCGTAGACATCTCCACAGCGGTCGTTCGTAACTGTTATCTATGGCTCGCGGTCCACGACAGCTGACTCGGTTTTGGACAGCGTCATTTGACCTTAACCACGGCATCACGCGAGCTGCTTATAAACTTATCCGTTTGGGAAATGTTTCCACCCCTGGCCCGAAAGCCAATAATCATGCCTTTTTGGACGTCAGGTAAATCGCTCCGTTTTCGCATCATTACCACGACTGCACTGTTGTACGCGTCTCCCCCCCCCCCCCCCCCCCCTCACCGTCACGCTTCTTATATGCTCTAGTGGCAGTGGTACCGCTTGCCGTCTGTGAGTAGTAATTGCGTGTTGACGTCGAATATGGTTGTTGGGCACATTAAAGTGATTGGACCATGCATTTTGTGACTAAGGTACATCTACATCTACATCCATACTCCGCAAGCCACCTGACGGTGTGTGGCGGACGGTACTTTGAGTACCTCTATCGTTTCTCCCTTCTATTCCAGTCTCGTATTGTTCGTGGAAAGAAAGATTGTCGGTATGCCTCTGTGTGGGCTCTAATTTCTCTGATTTTATCCTCATAGTCTCTTCGCGAGATATACGTAGGAGGGAGCAATATACTGCTTGACTCCTCGGTGAAGGTATGTTCTCGAAACTTCAACAAAAGCCCATACCGAGCTACTGAGCGTCTCTCCTGCAGAGTATTCCACTGGAGTTTATCTATCATCTCCGCGATTACTAAAGGATCCTGTAACGAAGAGCGCTGCTCTCCGTTGAATCTTCTCTATCTCTTCTATATCAACCCTAGCTGGTACGGATCCCACACTGCTGAGCAACATTCAAGCAGTGGGCGGACAAGTCTACTGTAATCTACTTCCTTTGTTTTTGGATTGCATTTCCTTAGGATTCTTCCAATGACTCTCAGTCTGGCATCTACTTTACCGACGATCAACTTTATATGATCATTCCATTTTGAATCACTCCTAATGCCTACTCCCAGATAACTTATGGAATTAACTGCTTCCAGTTGCTGACCTGCTATATTGTAGCTAAATGATAAAGGATCTTTCTTTCTATGCATTCGCAGCACATTACACTTGTCTACATTGAGATACAATTGCCATTCCCTGCACCATGCGTCAATTTGTTGCAGATCCTCCTGCATTTCAGTACAATTTTCCATTGTTACAAGCTCTCGATATACTACAGCATCATCCGTAAAAAGCCTCAGTGAACCTCCGATGTTAACCACAAGGTCATTTACGTACATTGTGAATAGCAACGGTTCTACGTCACTCCCCTGCGGCACACCTGAAATCACTCTTACTTCGGAAGACGTGCGGATTTACCTTCTTGCACGGGAAACCAAACAACATTTCTCTAAACATGGTTCAAATGGCTCTGAGCACTATGGGACTCAACATCTATGGTCATACGTCCTCTAGAACTACTTAAACCTAACTAACGTAAAGACATCACACAACACCCAGTCATCACGAGGCAGAGAAATATCTAACCCCTCCGGGAATCGAACCCGGGAACCCGGGCGCGGGAAGCGAGAACGCTACCGCACGACCACGAGCTGCGGACAACGTTTCTCTAATCTCTGGCTGTAGTTGCTGGGGTCTCCGTGATTCTGCATGGCGTTGAGTATTACCTTATTGACCACACTGATTTCGTATTCGTATGACACTCATGGGATCCCGACGTACGGGAGCGGCTATGTCGAGCAACAATAAAACGCATTTCTAAAGATCACGATTTTGCCACTGTCGAATACTGACACATGCAACTAGATGTTTCTCCTTGTTGCACTAGTCGTAACACGGTCTTCTCACAAACAAACAATCTTCAGTTGCGATTTCTGAATGAGGAATTCTCTGCGTAATTTAGCCTTATATTCATATGTATATTATTCTAACCTAATTAGTGTATTTGCGTTATGCTAATTACTTGCATATCCAAGCATGTAGCATAATTCATGCCAATATGGCGATTGTTGGATGCCGCCTCCAAAATATTGCAATTTTAATGGCCAACATTGTAAATGGGTGAGCAGAAGCCGTCATTCTTCTCACGCTCTATGAGCTAACCACCGCCACCAACCGCAAAATAGTAAACGTTTGGGCCCGAGTAAAATTAATGCAGTGTTGCTCTGGAGATTTGTCAGATGTGCACGCCGAGCTTGTATACTCCGACAGATGTTTTCTTGCGCGTGATTCGAGCCGGATGAAATCGTAGCAGTGAGACGAAATTTGGGCCGTGTATCTTGCGGTGACGGCCAGGTGGATGTGACGTGCTGAGCACGCCACTCACGCAGAGCTTATATAGGCTTAGCTCGCTTCCCAGCGAGACAGGCTGCGCCACAGATGAAAGGCCGTGCCGAGATAAGCGGCTGGCGGCCGGCTTGTTCCTACTGCCGCTCTACCAAACACGCCCTTCTGTCGTCCCTGCATGTTAAGCAAGCACAATACGCGCTTACAGCCGTTGCTGAGCTATAATCAAAAGGCACAGTTCGTTAAATTACGGGAATCTTCTCAGAATGCAGTTCCAGAAACACACTACTGTGTCAACACTTCACTTTATCGCAGTTGATTTTGTGGCTTAGGGGAATTCATAACACCGTAGCGGGAGACGTTTTTGCTCCCGCCAGCCTTGTATGGCATCAATGTTCTATGCAATGTTCTATATTCAGTTTCTGCAAGTTCCTCTTCATACAGTATGATTGCGAGACCTCGGCTGTTCAACACAACATGTCAAATCAAAAACACCTTCAGGTCTGTATATTTCCAAATTCATTTTATTTTTCCTACGAGATTCAACTTTACATAATGCCATCTTCAGGCTTTCTAACCCACGTGTAGGAATAATCCCACATCTTATACGATACAAACAAGGGACAACTTACCGCCACAGGTATCCGTGGACTTCTTGCCAACAACGCGATCCCTTCGTTCATCGATTCCTGACTAAATCAATGAACGAAGGGATGACATTGTTAAAAATAACTGTACGGATACCAGTAACTTTATATTGGGCTCTATTTCGATTGTATAAGAGGTAGGACTTTTCCTCCACGTCGGTTAGGGAGCCTGAAGATGACGTAGTGCAACGCTGTAGCAAAAATGGAATAAAATTGGAAATACACACGGCCGAAGGTGATTTTGGTTTGACATTCTACGAGGGTTGGAACTTTAATAGTGGCTACTACTTACCTACAGCTCGTACAAAATAGATACCTGTTTCGAAGTTTTACTAACATTCAGAGTAGTTATCAGCATTGTATATAACCCGTTGCCAGCGATGTGGAGGTCGTAGGATACTCTTAGCAGTGCCAGTTGTGTTGACAGTTCGAGCGGCGCGGTCTATTGCCAGACGAATTTGTAGCAGTTCTGATGCGAACACTGTGAAGTGTTTCCTTCAGTTTAGAAATCGAGTTGAACTTACTAGGGCTTAAGTCAGGGGAGTGCAGTAGGTGGTATAGCACTTAGCAGCCCCATCAGTCAAACAAATCAGTAACAGCTTGCACTGTACGTGCTTGAGCATTGTCCTGCAGAAAGTGTCATCACTTCTGTCTCTATGCTGTTCATTTTTGGAACATCAATCTACGACAAGCTTAGAGACAGGAGTGATGACATTTTCTGCAGGACCTGACCATCATTTTGTAGGACAATGCTCAAGCACGTACAGTGCAATTCCCAAATCGTCCTCCAAGAAGTATTCCAAAGAAAGTATAACGACCCATGAATGAATCTTACTGTATGAAACAACTTTAAACAGACTTGGTCATTCATTAATTACGTTCCCTTTTTAGAGCAGCATTAGAAGCTCATTTTTCAGCACGTTATGAAACTGTCTTTCATACTATGTTCGTTTTTAGACTTGTAACGTACAGGAAGTGCAACTCTGCCGTTTACTAGTTATTAGAAATGCTTATTTACGAGCCACATAATAATAGTACACAAAAGGCGGTCATTAAAATTTAATTATCACATCGAAAAAAATATGAGATTGCATAATTAATTTTCCAATTGTTTGAGGGTGCACGTCAGCAGTCCCGGCACACAATGAAGTCCTAGCACCACAGTAGCGTAGCACAACGCCAGAGGTGTCATTAAAAATAATGAATCAGTTCAATGATGAAGTGCAGTATCGTGCAGAAATTACACTGCGCTACACAATTAAAGAATCACTTTTTCGAAACCCCGTAAGTGTCTCCCGCTGTGGCACAAAAAGTTTGAAAATGGTCTCAAAGACGCCTACGAACTTACTCTGTAAATATGAAAACGCCTGGCGCCCGACGACGTCACCCTCGCGCTCTACGGTGCTTCAAACAGCAAGGTGCCGACACATGCGAAAAAAAAAAAAAACGTCAGAGCTCAGAAGTTCGTGTGACGTATAAGGTATGTTATCAACACATTTCTTCTTTTTATGCCTCTGCAATGGATGTCAGAATCGCTACTCCCAGCGTATCACGCTGTTTTCTTATGGCTGTCCAAGGGAAACACTTCAGACACACCGGCGCTCAGAATCAACAAGAAACGGCCTCAGGGAGAGGTATGAAGGGCGCCAATGACATCACCCCTTTCCTTGGGGCGTTGATTCTCATAAATTTTGCGGTCAGAAACGACAGTCCGCAGTGCCGTGGCCAACATAACGACGTTCTTGACAACCCTCGACAGTACTGTCTGTTTCTAACCTCCTCTTAGGACGTTGTGGGGCAGCATCCCTACTGAATGTGATCGGCCTCTTTCGGAGGGATCTCGCGTACGGGCTGGAACCGTTATGGACTGTTCAAAACTGTTCTATGAAATTTGAACGTGACCTGAAGCAGAAAGAGTTGCTTATGCCTTTTCAGCTCGTTTCGTGCTCTCCTGTGGCGTGATCATGGGGGGAACGACAGTGACATATGCGTGAACAAAATGGCACAGGTTCCCTCTAGGACCCTCCAACTTCGGCTACACCCTCAGTGACACCCACTCAACTTTACTGAGAATTTTAAAAATGTACCTGCACAGAGGCATTCTGTAAAGTAGTCTTAAGTGTGTGCTACGAGGCATCTGGAATCGGAAGGGTATCAAATGGTTGCCCACAGAGGATTTTCTTCTATGCCATCTCTTTACTATAGCATCGTATACGTGATTGTACTATAGCTATTGTAGTTCATGACAGTGAACAGGAAGGAAGAAACTGACAATCTTACTCTGTTTACTTAATTTTCCTATCCTTATTTCTACAAATTTTTTCACACTTATATCCCGTGTCCGACGCCTTCATCATTTCCTGCGTATTCCAAACTTTTGTAAAAGTGAAACAAATTCTTTTTGTGGGTGCTTATTACTGTTACAATAATTATTGTTATAGTTATTACTACTACGATATTTTAAAGAACTACACTACTGACCATTAAAATTGCTACACCAAGAAGAAATGCAGATGATAAACGGGTATTCATTGGACAAATGTATTATACTAGAACTGACATGTGATTACACTTTCACGCAATTTGGGTGCATAGAACCTGAGAAATCAGTTCCCAGAACAACCACCTCTGGCCGTAATAACGACCTTGATACGCCTGGGCATTGAGGCAATCGGAGCTTGGATGGCTGCTCATGCAGCTTCAACACGATACCACAGTTCATCAAGAGTAGTGATTAGCATATTGTGACGAGCCAGTTGCTCGACCACCATTGACCAGACGTTTTCCATTGGTGAGAGATCTAGAGAATGTGCTGGCCAGGGCAGCAGTCTAACATTTTCTGTATCCAGAAAGGTCCGCACACGGCCTGCAACACGCGGTCGTGCATTATCCTGCTGAAATGTAGGGTTTCGCAGGGATTGAATGAAGGGAAAAGCCACGGGTCGTAACACATCTGAAATGTAACGTCCACTGTTCAAAGTGCCCTCAATGCGAACAAGAGGTGACCCAGACGTGTAACCAATGGCACCCCATACCATCAAGCCGGGTGATACGTCAGTATGGCGATGACGAATACACGCTTGCAGTGTGCGTTCACTGCGATGTCACCAAATACGGATGTGACCATCATGATGCTGTAAACAGAACCTGGATTCATCCGAAAAAATGACGTTTGGCCATTCGTGCACCCAGTTTCTTCGTTGAGTACACCATCGCAGGCGCTCCACTCTGTGATGCAGCGTCAAGGGTAACCACAGCCATGTTCTCCGAGCTGATAATCCATGCTGCTGCAAACGTCGTCGAACTGTTCGTGCAAATGGTTGTTGTCCTTCAAACGTCCCAACCTGTTGACTCAGGGATCGAGACGTGGCTGCACGATCCGTTACAGCCATGCAGGCAAAATGCCTGAAATCTCGACTGCTAGTGATACGAGGCCGTTGGGACCCAGCACGGCGTTCCGTATTACCCTCCTGAAGCCCACTGATTCCATATTCTGCAAACAGTCATTGGATCTCGACCAACGCGAGCAGCAATGTTGCGATACGATAATCCGCAATCGCGATAGGCTACAATTAGACCTTTATCAAAGTCGGAAACGTGATGGTACGCATTTCCCCTCCTTACAGGAGGCATCAGAACAATGTTTCACCAGGCAACGCCGTTCAACTGCTGTTTGTGTATGAGAAGTCGGTTAGAAACTTTCCTCGTGTTAGCACGCTGTAGGTGTCGCCACCGGCGCCAACCTTGTGTGAATGCTCTGAAAAGCTAATCATTTGCATATCACAGCATCGTGTTCCTGTCGGTTAAATTTCGCGTTTGTAGCACGTCGTCTTCTTGGTGTAGCAACTTTAATGGCCGGTAGTGTATCTTTGATATTTCTGATTTTTATTGTATATATTTGTGTGCATGTAACAAAGTGTTCTACGGTTATGTTTCATTGACAAATAATACAATAAATGAGTGTAAGTGACTAGTACAGTAAAATTTTCGTGCTGTGACTTCTTTGTAGGTGATCAACAGCTGGTCTTTTGCGTCCACGTGACAATCGTATAGTATGTATCTTATGTTAGACGCTAAACAATGCGAAAATCTAGGCTACATCAAAGGTGCGCTATTTGTAGCTGCTGCCCCTCAGTTCTTTGCAGAAATACATCAGACATCTCTGTGGATCCATACGCACTCAGTTTGCTGTAGGTTCCTGTGTCAATGATTGAATGGTATTAACATTACAGTAGTGTTAACGTGCAATAAATCTTTGTTAAAATCTGATATTGTGATGGGTAATAAAGGGAGGGAGATTACAGTTCAGCGTCACGTAGACATGAACGTCATTAGAGGTGCAGCATTAGCTCATTTGGAGATTGATGGGGAAGAAAATTGCACTGTGCATAAAATGGAATCGTCAGCCAGGTTTGATATCGGAAAATGTGCTATCTAAATGACTCTTATCGCACCACAGTCCACCCGTGATGGCGATACTAAATATTATGGCCCATATTTACATAGTGCAGTACAGTAAAGTGAAAGCAAAGGCCAAGGGAGAAATGTTATCATATAACATTCCGTCGATACTGACATCATTACGGACGAAGCACTAGCGTAGACTGGGAGGGGGGGGGGGGAGAGGGGAATAAATCGATAGTTGCCTTGTTGATAGAAGTATTTATCTAATCAGCTGAAGTAAAAAGAGAAGAAGGAAATACGATTTGTGTTTAACATCCCGTCGACGAGGAAATCACTAGAGACGAAGCCGAAAGCCGAAGCTCGGATTGGGGAGGAATTGGAGTTGAAGACGATTGTGTCCATTTCAAAGGTATCATCCTGGTATTCTCCATGGAAATGGCAGCTCACGGATTTGAACCGGTGCCCACCGGGATGCGTTTGTTGAGCGGGTGAAAAGGAAGAGACGCTCTATTAGGAATGATACTCCTCTCGTAGGCAAATAATTTTTTCAAACACATGTACCACTTCGATTGATGACGCTGTCATTGTTTTTTTACATATTTATAATTTGTTAGTGCAAGCAGACTGAAACCATTCAAAAGGTTCAAGTGGGTCTGAGCACTATGCGACTTAACTTCTGAGGTCATCAGTCGCCTAGAACTTAGTACTAATTCAACCTAACTAACGTAAGGGCATCACACACATCCATGCCCGAGGCAGGATTCGAACCTGCGACCGCAGCGGTCGCTCCGCTCCAGACTGTAGCTCCTAGAACCGCACGGCTACTCCGGCCTGCCACTGAAGCCATTATTTTCGAGGGAAGTCTGCCAGTCGGTACATGTCAAAAATGACTAAGTCGTACAAAGTATGAGAGCAATTATCAATCGTGTCAGTTACGTTTCGGTCTTCGCACAAGACGCTCATGCAACGGTCTTCTTGTCAACACGTCGACGACCCCTACCAGTTTTGGAGAATAATTTATATTCCCGATAACACAGTATTTTAATACAACGTGGAATACATTAAATTCCTGAACTATTAAAACCCATGCAAATATTACATAACAACTGCACATATACGAGGTGCATTCAAGTTCTAAGGCCTCCGATTTTTTTTCTAATTAACTACTCACCCGAAATCGATGAAACTTGCGTTGCATCTCGACGTAATCGCGCTGCAGACGTACACATTTTTCACAACGCTGACGCATGATTCCACGGCAGCGGCGAAGGCTTCTTTAGGAGTCTGTTTTGACCACTGGAAAATAGCTGAGGCAATAGCAGCACGGCTGGTGAATGTGCGGCCACGGAGAGTGTCTTTCATTGTTGGAAAAAGCCAAAAGTCACCAGGAGCCAGGTCAGGTGAGTAGGGAGCATGAGGAATCACTTCAAAGTTGTTATCACGAAGAAACTGTTGCGTAACGTTAGCTCGATGTGCGGGTGCGTTGTCTTGGTGAAACAGCACACGGGCAGCCCTTCCCGGACGTATTTGTTGCAGTGCAGGAAGGAATGTGTTCTTCAAAACATTTTCGTAGGATGCACCTGTTACCGTAGTGCCCTTTGGAACGCAATGGGTAAGGATTACGCCCTCGCTGTCCCAGAACATGGACACCATCATTTTTTCAGCACTGGCGGTTACCCGAAAATTTGTTGGTGGCGGTGAATCTGTGTGCTTCCATTGAGCTGACTGGCGCTTTGTTTCTGGATTGAAAAATGGCATCCACGTCTCATCCATTGTCGCAACCGACGAAAAGGAAGTCCCATTCATGCTGTCGTTGCGCGTCAACATTGCTTGGCAACATGCCACACGGGCAGCCATGTAGTCGTCCGTCAGCATTCGTGGCACCCACCTGGATGACACTTTTCGCATTTTCAGGTCGTCATGCACGATTGTGTGCACAGAACCCACAGAAATGCCAACTCTGGAGGCGATCTGTTCAACAGTCATTCAGCGATCCCCCAAAACAATTCTCTCCACTTTCTCGATCATGTCGTCAGACCGGCATGTGCGAGCCCGAGGTTGTTTCGGTTTGTTGTCACACGATGTTCTGCCTTCATTAAACTGTCGCACCCACGAACGCACTTTCTACACATCCATCACTGCATCACCACATGTCTCCTTCAACTGTCGATGAATTTCAATTGGTTTCACACCACGCAAATTCAGAAAACGAATGATTGCACGCGGTTCAATTAAGGAAAATGTCGCCATTTTAAGTACTTAAAACAGTTCTCATTCTCGCCGCTGGCGGTAAAATTCTATATGCCGTATGGTTCTGCCATCTCTGGGACGTATTGACAATGAATGCGGCCTCTTTTTAAAACAATGCGCATGTTTCTATCTCTTTCCAGTCCGGAGAAAAAAAATCGGAGGCCTTAGAACTTGAATGCACCTCTTACATTCGCTATTCATAAATTTGAGCCATATAGAAACTAGTATAAGTAAAGTGTTTATGTGATCGAAAATCAATCATAGTTTAGTAACAAACAGCAAACGCGATCGTCATAATATTTCCTATTCTTTATCTCTCTGGTGGAACTGCATAACAGTGTTAGTTTGATAGCGATAATTGTTGCCAAACTTTGACCTGATAATAGGGTAGTTGTTCTGTGATTACACAGGTTCCTTTGCCTTTGATATTCTTTCATTATACCATCTTCAGTGTTGTATGGACAATATATACCCGTTTGCCATCTTATATTCATAACACTACCTGCATGAGTCGAACTGAAGACAGTTTTATTGTTTGTATGTACTTAATTATGACCATATAATCAGGCCCTGTTTTGTGTTAAAGTTGTTTTGAATTTTTTCTGTACTGGTATCTGAGTACTGTAGGTGATTCTTTCTTCATATATACAAGATTTATTTTTTACCTTAGACTGTGTGTACTACAAATATGTCATAAGTGAGGCCGGCTCAGAAATCAAGCTGCACATGTACAGCTGAAGGCTAAAAATGCACTTTATTTAAAATATCTAACGGCTGTGAGCAGTTAACTTTATGAAGTTCTCATAACGTTGGTCTCGAGAAATGTGTAAAGGAGGTAGGAAGCGACATATAGATTTTCACATCTTTCCTAGCGTGCCTGATTTCTGATTCTTATGAAACCAAGTAACCTTTATACAGAAATGGCGAACGTAATTGAAAGTCTTCAGAGGAAGCAAACAATAATAGCGGAACCATTTTTTCCGCGCTGATTTCTTAACTGATAAAGTAGTTAAGGATGTTGCTTATCTTCCAGTTGCATCGCGTTCGAGAATGATGAAAATGTAAAAATGATACTAAATCTGTGTCACTGTTGATACAGCGGGAGGCGGCCTTCGGTTTACCCTGACAAGCTCTATTGAAATCATCTCCCAGCTCCTCCCATTTTATCAAAAAGTCTAGGCTGCTTCTGGTGAGAGATAATACCAACTAGTGCATTCTAAAATAGCAATCACAATAAGAATTGTGTCTTGGCGTATGAAAACGTACTACAGTTACTAAAATTGGTTGGTTAAGTCGCAAACTGGACTCCTTTAGGTGTCGAGGAACGAAACACAGTAGTGAATACTGATTTATATTTGATGAAAGAGTTCACGCAAATACTCAGGTATTGTGACTTCTAATGAGTTACAGCAATGATTATTTCAACATTTGTTGAAACTAGGATCCAGTTTCAGTAGAAGGAAGTGTTGAAATAACACAGAAACATTCATGTGTTGCATACAAACCCAAATAAAACTTTTCAAATGGCGTAAGGTATAAAAAATTATTGAAAATCAACGCTTGTAGGTGACCATCACAGAAAAATAAAACAACATTGAAAATAGTAAAACGACAGCGGAAAGCTTAAAGTTCAAAAGGCTCACTGACTTGCATGTATGTGTTTATTTATTCCTCCCAAGTAATTAAGCACATCATTGGAATATTAAACCCCATTGATTGGTTGAATTATTTGAATATAAAATATTTTGATTAAATCGGTAGTAGTGGACATGTAAATAGCTGCTGTTTTGTTCACCTTCTCCAGCCTCTTACCTTTGTCCACCGTCTATAGAAAAGGAAATTGTCCGATACGATTGAAAATGATCTAACAAGGTTTGATTTATAACGAAATTGACCGGCCGCTGTGGCCGAGCGGTTCTAGGCCGCCATGAAAAATCTTCAGCACTTTTTGGTACATTATTCTGCTCTCATTATGCAATTTACTAGGTGTAGTTGTATTTCGGGGCTCACAAAAATTCGTGTTAGTCTTGAAGAAGGATACATAATGATATCAGACTGTACTAAGGATGAACGCAACCACTCTGATTCTTGTAGCAACCGTGTTTGTTTTCCGGGATTTTTCGTCTTGTTTCGTCGAAAGGGGAGAACCTGGACTCATCGGAGAACGAAAATGATTCGTACATTACTAACGAACAAGGAGGTAACATGAGTAAGATAAGGAAATAAAAATCTGGAGAGGCGTAGCTTAAATTTATGGGGAGAAAGCATAATTTATGTTTTTCGTGGTCAGACAAATTATGCGTTGTAAATTTTCCACACTCTGTTCTTTCTGTCTGTGTAGTCCAACGAGCATGTGTTCCGTATGTAAAGATACTGACGTCGACGAGAGATCGAACATTAGTTTGCCTTCCTCATTCCATTCTAATAAAACCGAAAATTTATGTCTGTTCGACTGATGATCCTACAAGTTAGCATGTATGAGGTTGCTATGCGGCTACGAATAGCAGTAAAATAGCTGACAGTCACATACGACACAATCCATCACACCAGGTCATAAAGGTACGTTCTCCAGTCGTCAAAATGAGAGGCAACACTCGCTATGAGGAAATTTACATCGTTGTTAAGTCCTTTAACGTACTGGTAAAAGAACTGAATACTATACCCTAGATATCAGAAACCCCGAGTAATTGTGAAGCCATTTAGATTTATTATCAATTTTAATTATTTTCAAACCGAGAAAGACGCAAAATCAAGATCTCTATTTCATATTTTAGCGAGTTACCGTTGACGTTTCTCTGATTCCATGCAACTGAAATGTAGCTACAGGTCACAGACTTAACCGCCGGTAAGGCTTTAGGAAGAAAGCTTTCCATCAAAAGTTGAGAAGGTCTCTGAATTTGCAACTATATGGGATTTCTTTCTTGAGAAAGTTCTCTTTCGTTTCCTCACTGTTACGCTCGACTGCGTTACTGGTGAAATGTTGCAACCGCAGAAAGTGACTGCCGATAAAATCTTTTTAGGGTAAAACCTAAGATTGGAGGTCTGTAAACGAGTTTCCGAAGCGGACAATAGAATCTAAAAGTAAGCTGAAGTAAGTAAGTGAGCTCCAGACCTCAAAGACTGACATATGAATCCGTAGCACTGCGAACCATATTGGAATGACATAAACTGTAGCTTGGCTAGTTAAAGGCTCTCCTATGCTCGTGAGATTTTCTAGATATTCAAGTAAGTTCAGAAAGTATCCCTGGAACTCATCAACTAAAGTTTGACTTATGGAGATATGTAATTAAAGAAAATCGTACTACAGGAAGTATTTACATATTCAAAGCCATTGGCTATAACTCGGAAGGACAGACCAATACGTCTAACACCTGGACATAGTTCTAAAGACAGGAAGGTACACAGCAAACACACTGCCTGTCTTACAATCCTATTATACACAGAAGCACAACAAGCAGGTAGTATATTCATTGTGTTCATGTCGCATACTTCGTAAGCAATGTATTTTTATCACTCCACTGCATTTGTGCATCTAAAGGCGAAAAATATTATAAGCATTCTGCAGTTGTGAAGGAGTGAAACTTGTTAATGAAATCACAAACTGTGGATGTTATATACACACATCAAAAAAAGTATTGCATTACCCTGGTTCCCAGAACTTCTGACACAGACGTATTGTATTACAGACACAGTCCCTTTGACTGTCCAGAGATGTCACTTAACCCGCCCAAAGATGTAAACAACCATGCATGAGCAGAGACTATTAGACGGAGGGGTTCCGACAGCCGATTAGTTCCAGTCATTCCACTAGGAAGCAGCTACACCGCTCGTGTTGTATGCAGTTCAACCATGCCTAGACGGTCAATACTGCGGTTCGATCGCGTCCGCATTGTCACTTTGTGCCAGGAAGGGCTCTCAACAAGGGAAGAGTCCATCGAGTGAACCAAAATGATGTTGTTCGGACATGGGGACGATACAGAGAGACAGGAATTGTCGATGACATGCCTCGCTCACGCCGCCCAAGGGCTACTACTGCAGTGGATGACAGTTACTTACGGATTATGGCTTGGAGAAACCCTGACAGCAACGCAACCTTGTTGCATAATGCTTTTCGTGCAGTGACAGGACGTCGTGTTACGACTCAAACTGTGAACAAGAGGTTGCATGATGCGCAACTTCACCCCCGACGACCATGGCGAGGTCCATCTTTGAAACCATGACACCATTAAGCTCGGTACAGATAGGCCCAACAACATGCCGAGTGGACCGCTCTGGACTGAAATCACGTTCTCTTCACCGATGAGTGTCGCATATGCCTTCAACCAGACAATCGTTGGTGACGTGTTTGGAGGCAACCCGGTCAGGCTGAAAGCCTTAGACACACTGCCCAGCGAGTGCAGCAAGGTGGGGGTTCCTTGCTGTTTTGGGGTGGCACTATGTTGGGCCGACGTACGCCGCTGGTGGTCATGAAAGGCGCCGTAACGGCTGTACGATAAGTGAATTCCATCCCCGAACCGATAGTGCAACCATATCGGCAGCATATTGGCGAGGTGTTCGTCTTCATGGACGACAATACGCGACCCCATCGTGCACATCTTGTGAATGACTTCTTTCGGGATAACCACATCGCTCGACTAGAGTGGCCAGCATGTTCTGCAGACACGAACCCTATCGAACATGCCTGGGATAGATTGAAAAGAGCTGTTTCTGGACATCGTGACCCACCAACCATTCTGAGGGTCCTACGCAGAAACGCCGTTGAGGAGTGGGACAATCTGGCCCAGCAGTGCCTTAACGAACTTGTGTATAATATGCCATGACGATTACAGGAATGCATCAATGCAAGAGGACGTGCTACTGGGTATTAGAGGTACAGGAATCTGGAGCACCACCTCAATAGATCTCGCTCTATGGTAGTACAACATACAATGTGTGGTTTTCATGAGCCAAAAAAGGGCGAAAATGATGTTTACGTTGATCTTTATTCCAATATCCTGTATAGGTTTCCGAACTCTCGGAAACGAGGTGATGCAAACCTGTTTTTGATGTGTGTAGCATGCACTGCGTATAAAAGTTAAATGCGTCGTTTGTAATATTTAGTTACGGAAATGATTATTTGACATAGAATGTTAAGGTTCTGCGGACAAAGGCGCATATTTTTACTCACAGTGCCTTATTATTAAAGACGTGTGAAATACCAGTACACTGTAGGTGCTATTCGACAACCCGTTGTGGTGTACGTGGAATAAATCTAATCAGAGTAAAGTTTCAGCAAGTTACACGCACACTATGATATCAGATAAACACTGATACGCGTAACAATTTGCATACGGGAGTCCGAAATTTCTCGCAAGGAATACGATGGTTATGCAATTTACTAGCTGTAGTTGTATTCCGGGAAACACCAAAATTAGTATTAATCTTAAGGAAATGTAACATAATGATATTAACGTATCCTAGGAATTAAAATTAGCTGCTGTACACAAAAAATATCTATCTTGCGACGAATATAAAACATATTATCTTTTACCTGCATGATATACTTATTAAGACATGAGTGTTATCGTATCTTATCATAGATCAAACCGAGCATGTTGAAAATGTGGCAGTTAGTAGAGGAAGTTTTGAATTAAAAGCTGAGTATCACTTTCAAAATAATTTCCCTAGTTTACTCGTTCACTGAGTTCTCTAGATACTTCTGCATTAAAAGTTTTGAGTGGACATAATTCTTCACTTTTCAATACAGGCATCTGCATCTTACCAACATAACTCTATTTCATTCTTTGCATAAGGCGTTTGGGAAGACTTTACTGAAGAGAGGTGTGGTGAGCACATTGATCTCTCAGCCGTTAATGGTGTCTTTCTAAAGCGACCACTATTTTTATTTCAAATCACTCCTCACTTAGTCTCACCGGACCGATTGGACACGCTGACCACTGACTTACTGAAGCGAATTACGGGGTTCGACAGTCTTCGTTCATATTAAACAAATTCAGTATCTTTCGTTGCGATATGGTGACGGTTTCAACGAAAGGGGAATTTTACTTATGACGTATTTAACGCCAACGAAGACGTATAATTTTTTTCTGTACTAAACTACATGGAGTTCCTCCAGTGGTACTGGCCTCGTTCTACACCGTTTTGCGACTCTGCATCCCTAAAGATATACGTTCACTCAACGAGCGGAAACAAACAATAATTTTAGCAGTGTTCCTATAGGCGAATTTGAATTTAACAACAACATAATTTTGCGTAGTGTTTAGTTGTACCTGTTTTCCAGCGTAAGTCGCTGACGATGCTGTGTAGATATAAACATTATGGTCAGTTCAAGAATACTGAACGCATTTATATCGTAATTTGCCAATAATGCAGAAAAATGTACTGAACGTTGATTTATGTTTGCAAATGCGTTACATGCACAAATGGATATCAAAATATAGAGAATTTTGTGAAAAGCTTACATCAAGGAAACATTGAGCTACTTCCATTGTGTTTGAGCGAACCTGAAGATAATATCATGGATATTTCCAGAATCCTGTAAAAAATGTGAAGTATTCTTTTTATTTAGTTAACCATCCAATATTTTCGTATCGTCTCTTATCTACTGTTTAACTCTTCTCTCAAATCATTGTATTATTTCAGATTCGTTTTATTTTTGTAACAGATATACCGGAAAATTTGAAAACAGTAGAAAAACATTTACGCCAAAAATAATACTCTTTCTGCACTTTTTCGGTTTTTTTTCCATTTCATCTAGTTTAACCATTTTTTCTTAACTCAGGTCTGTCATTTTTAATTTTTTCTTCTGATTACTAATTAGATACATAACAGAAATGATCAATTTCAAGGCGGCCACTGTGGCCGAGCGGTTCTAGGCGCTTCGGTCTGGAATCGCGCGACCGCTACGGTCGCAGATTCGAATCCTGCCTCGGGCATGGATGTGTGTGGTGTACTTAGGTTAGTTAGGTTTAAGTAGTTCTAGGTTCTAGGGGACTGATGAACTCAGATGTTAAGTTCCATAATGCTCAGAGCCATTTGATCCATTAATTTCAAATTTTTAATTTATATGCCTGCCCCAGCAGCTTGTTACTCGTAGATACAAGATACTTACTGCAATTCTGCTCCCAATTCCTTTAATCTTTTACAGTCTGAAACCTTATCAATTAAATTAATTCTTTTGGTTTTACATTTTATTTTTTTATTTTTATAGTTTCCTTTCTAGTTTTAAAACCGTTTCACCCGGGAAAATTTCTCTGTGACTTCTCCTTTCAACTGCGTGATGGACGTCAGAAAGTCATATTTCTAAACAAGTGACCACGGAATAAAAAAGTCATCTCAGATCGCTCAACTGAAAAAAGTAGACAAAACTTGATGGAAGAAGAACGCTATTCTACATACAGAATGCGAATGAGCTTACTCCTCTTCTAGCAGGACCGAGTCGCTCATACAACTATAATGGTGGTCGTTACAAGTGAGTGGTATGCATCACGTTTATCAATCAATGTTTTACCTGTGCCTACGTGTATCTTGCAGAAAGGCCATGAAGGAAAAATTAGAGTTTCGAGCTCACACAGAGACTTAACAGCAATCGTTATTCCCGCGCATCATTATTACCCTGAAACGTTGGTGGGGGCGGAAGGGGAGGAACGGTGGAACAATATTTACCATTTGCACACTCCACTATGTTCGCATACTGAGGATAGATGTAGATGCAGATATGATTAGCATTCCGTGAATTATGAAGTGACTACAATCGTCTCACATGTTCCCACGTAGTCCTATGAATTGAGATGAATTTAATCATATATATATTTTCCTGTCTGAGAAATGTCATATTCTTGACTACGAGGGCTTGCTGAAAAGCAATACCTCCAAATTTTTTCATTCTTATTATTTATTCTTCATGTCCATACATTTATTTCTCAACATAGTCAACCTGGCGACGAACACATTTCTTCCAACTGGAATTCATTTTTTTATACCATCACTATAGAACGTTTGACTTCGTTCACGGAGCCACAACCTCCCCTCTGCTTGCACCGCTTCGTCACTGTCAAAGTGATATCCTAGGTGTTCTTTACGTTTTGGAAACAGATGGAAATCGAATGGAGCCAACCTGACGTTAGCACCACAGTTTCCTCCATTACGAGCACGAAAACACAATATCTTGCACTACTGGTATCAATACAATCATCACCGTAAACAGGTTTCATTCTTCTGCTGATTTCAATTGGACGCACATTTTCTGATTCCAGCACGCTGTTTCTTACACGCCGACACAGTTACGTTAGACACTGTCATATTACCCGCTTCAGTTCAGAGCTCTCTAGTGGCAGAGGGTTGCAACTTGCGTCATTGAAGATGGAAAGTCGACAAAGTAACATGCATGACATGTAATGGCTCAACCGATATAGAGAAACAGAATAACAATTCGGTGGCATTACTCTTAAGCAAGATCTCGTATTTTGATGAACATGTAGGCTTTCGTTCTTTTTTATCCATAAAACCGACAAGAAGAAGATGCTGTGATATGCAAATGATTAGCTTTTCACAGCATTCACACAAGGTTGGTGCCGATGGTGACACCTACAAAGTGCTGACATGAGGAAAGTTTCCGACCGATTTCTCATACACAACCAGCAGTTGACCGGCGTTGCCTGGTGAAACGTTGTTCTGATGCCTTGTGTAAGGAAGAGAAATGCGTACCATAACGTTACCGACTTTGAAAAAGGTCGGATTGTTGCCTACCGCGATTGCGGTTTACCCTATCGCGAAATTGCTGCTCGCATTGGTCGAGATCCAATGACTGTTAGCAGAATATGGAATCGGTGGGTTCAGGAGGGTAATACAGAGTGCCGTTTTGGATCCCAACGGCCTCGTGTCACTAGCAGTCGAGATGACAGGCATCTTATGCGCATGGCTGTAACAGATCGTGCAGCCACGTCTCGATCCCTGAGTCAACAGATGGGACGTCTGCAAGACAACCACCATCTGCACGAATAGTTCAAAAAATGTTCAAATGAGTGTGAAATCTTATGGGACTTAACTGCTAAGGCCATCAGTCCCTAAGCTTACGCACTACTTAACCTAAATTATCCTAAGGACAAACACACACACCCATGCCCGAGGGAGCGCTCGAACCTCCGCCGGGACACGAATAGTTCGACGACGTTTACAGCAGCATGGACTATCAGCTCGGAGACCATGGCTGCGGTTACCCTTGACGCGACATCACAGAGAGACCGCCTGTGATGATGTAGTCAACGACGAACCTGGGTGCACGAATAGCAAAACGTCATTTTTTCCGATGAACCCAGGTTCTGTTTACACCATCATGATGGTCACATCCATGTTTGACGACATCGCGTTGAACGCACATTGGAAGCATATATTCGTCATCGCCATACTGGCATATTACCTCTTGTTCGTAGTGACGGCTCTTTGAACAGTGGACGTTACATTGCCGATGTGTTACGACCCGTGGCTCTATTCTTCATTCTATCCCTGCGAAACCCTACATTTCAGCAAGATAATGCACGACCGCATGTTGCAGGTCCTGTACGGGCCTTTTTGGATACAGAAAATGTTCAACTGCTGCCCTGGCCAGCACATTCTCCAGATCTCTCACCAACTGAAACCGTCTGGTCTATGGTGGCCGACCAACTGGCTCGTCACAATACGCCAGTCACCACTCGTGAGGAACTGTGGTATCGCGTTGAAACTGCATGGGCAGCTGTACCTGTACACGCCATGCAAGCTCTGTTTGATTGAATGCCCAGGCGTATCAAGGCCGTTATTACGGCCAGAGGTGGTTGTTTTGGGTACTGATTTCTCAGGATCTATGGACCCAAATTGCTTGAAAATGTAATAGGATGATATTTGTCCAATGAATACCCGTGTAGCACCTGCATTTCTTCTTGGTGAAGCAGTTTTAATGGCCAGTAGTGTACTTGTATGGATATGGTGTCTGTTCTTTCGCACATGACCGAAAGAACAGACACCATATGCATAGAAGTATATAAGTTCTGGCAATACCGGCCATGACCTCTTCTTTTGTGCGGATGCACACATACTACAAAACTCTCACGGGACTTGGTAAGAATGTCTTCCACGAGTTCAAATGGTTCAAATGGCACTGAGCACTATGGGACTTAACATCTGATGTCATCAATCCCCTAGAACTTAGAACTAATTAAACCTAACTAACCTATGGATACCACACACATCCATGCCCGAGGCAGGATTCGAGCCTGCGACCGTAGCAGTCATGCGGTTCCAAATTGTAGCGCCTAGAAACGCTCGGCCACTCCCTTCCACGAGTAATGAGTATGTTAGGTTGGGACATTATGAATGTAGTATGTGGACATACAAGGTCTCGGCGGGGGGCGTGCAAGGGGTAAGTCCCTACAGTCGCGCTATCCTCAGTGCTCTAGGTGGCTCAGATGGACAGAGCGTCTGCCATGAAAGCCAGAGATCCTATGTTCTAGACCCGGTCGGGGCACCCATTTTCACCTGTCCCCGTCGATATATATCAACGCCAGTCAGCAGCTGTAGGTAATGTTTTCATTCTAATTCCATTGTAACAATCGTCCTAAGGATCTTGCCGGAGGAGCTTTATGGTCTGGTTAATGTTTTCAGGGCATTTCGTCTCGTCCTTACAGAAAGCACAGGGTATCAATAAAAGTATGCCTCTGTCCTTGGACTCATGTCCACTCCTACATCCAGCCCGCATCTCGTGGTCGTGCGGTAGCGTTCTCGCTTCCCGCGCCCGGGTCCCCGGGTTCGATTCCCGGTGGGGTTAGGGATTTTCTCTGCCTCGTGATGGCTGGGTGTTGCGTGTTGTCCTTAGGTTAGTTAGGTTTAAGTACTTCTAAGTTCTAGGGGACTGATGACCGTAGATGTTAAGTCCCATAGTGCTCAGAACCATTTGAACTATTTTCCTACATCCACTTCATTTTTCCTCATCGCAATAACATATACCAGCACGACAACGCAGTGTCACACAGCTCACAGAATAAGTGTGTTGTTCGAAGAGCACCAGGATGATTTTGCCGAACTCCGTGGTCACCAATTCCCCGTATTTAAACCCAGTCGAGATCTGTGGGACCACCTCTATTGGGTTGTTCGCCCTTGGAACCTCAACCAAGAAACCTAGCGCAGCTGGCCATGGCACTGATGTAGGCATGACTCCACATCCCTGTCGGTACCTTCCAGAACCTCGGTAACTCTCTTCCTGCATGTCTGCGCTGCAAAATCTGGTTATTCAAGGTTTTGGAAGGTGATTTTGTTCAATTGCTTCTGAGCACTATGGGGCTTAACATCCGAGGTCATCAATTCTCTAGACTTAGAACTACTTAAACCTGTATAACTTAAGGACAGCACACACATCCATGCCCGAGGCAGGATTCGAACCTGCGACCGTAGCAGCAGCGCGGTTCCGGACTGAAGTGCCTAGAACCGCTCGGCCACACCGGCCTGCTTTGACAGGTGTTTTATGGTGATGATGACGTTTGGTTTGTGGGGCGGTCGACTGTGCGGTCATCAGCGCCCGTACCCCGATACGTACACAGGCCACAGGCCAGTCCAGCCACTCTCACGAATGATGGTTAAATGATGAGGACAACACAAACACCCAGTCCTTGGGAAGAGAAAATCTCCAACCCGGCCGAGAATCCAACCCGGGAAATCATGATCCAGAGACAGCAACGCTAGCCAGTAGACCACGAGCTGCGGTCTTCTGACAGGTGGTCACATTAATGTGATTGGGCAGTGAAAAAGGCGGGACATGGTCATTAAGAGGGTGCTTTCTTAACACAGACGGTAATGCGTGCTTTGAAACGTGTTCCCATGTTAACCACAAGGTTGATAAGGAAGGTGTTTTGAGGTAGGGCATTTCACTCCACCACCAGCGCGATCGTCAACGGCTGGATGGCTGTGCATGTGGACGTGCTGCAATACGTCTCCCCAGCGCATTCCATACATGCTCAATAAGTCGGGGAACGGTCAGACCAGTACTTTCGTCGAATATCCTTTCGTTCAAAGAGCATCTCCATCTGCGCTGTTCGATGCGGTCACTCATTGTCATCCATAAAAATTGAGATCAGGGCCGAATGCACCCCTGAAAAGATGCAGATGGGGAAGGAGTGCAGCGCCACAGTAACATTTAACGGTGAGTGTACAGCTTTCAAAGATTTGGAGGTCAGTATTCCCACGCAGCATTAAGCCTCTTCACAAAACACCTCTAGCACCAAAACGATCGTATTCGAAAATATCCCTGGGTACATTACTTGTTCTGATCTCTCGCCATAAGAGGCCACCTCCAGCATATCGTAGTCATGTAGCAGCAAGAACTCCATAGTTGAATATGAGCGAGCTGAGTAGACTGCAGCTTTATGTAGCAGTAGCTCGGATGCCACATAATGCACGTTAACGACAAACGATGTTTGGTAGTAGTCACTCCTTGATGATACTACTTGGACCAAATGACAGTGTGATAAAGGTGGAAGTTTACAGTCTTCTCTTAGGTAGAAGATAGGGCCATGAGGGATAGCACAATTCGCCTACCTCTAGCGTGTAATTTTTAAACTGTTCTCTTTACTTGATTTTCTTTTTTGGTCAGTTTGGGTTCCCTCTCTTGTGCCTGCGTCCTTGGTTAGCGCCTGACTCTCCACCCAGTAGGTACGGCAGTGGACACATAACTCTCACTATTCGCGGAGGAAATGTGTCATTGATAGCTATGGAAGAAAAACCTACCTCAAGGCATTTGAGACTACCACACCCGGGTCTCCCCTCCAAAAACCTCGCACAACTTTACTAAACTTAAAGTAATGTTCGGTGCGTATACAGTCGTGCATTGTAGAGTTGTGTGCTGTACTGGCACTCGTAATAAGTTTCATTTAAGACTAAACAGGTGGTTGGATGAGAACAGCGTTCGCTGGTGGGATCGGTGTCGGCCAATGATTCGGTCATATCCAGTAATGGTCCGTGATATTCGTCCAAAGCTTACGTGGCAAATATAAGAGCATGTGGGCGCCGAGTGAATAGAATCATAATTCTGCACCTGCTCATCGTAGCAGACCTTGCCACAGCGGAGAAACGGCTGAAAAAAGAAGAAGAATGTCTAAAGGGAAGTCAAATGAAAAGGAGACACGTGTAACAAAAGTAAGCAAACTGTTTATTATCTACAAAGGAATCGTCATAACTGTTAATAGATTTATCTCGCTGTGAGACAAGATGGTCATTGCCTTGAAGGGAAAAAGCGGTTGCCCGCGGAACTAAAATTGCACCCAGGCAGACACCTTTCCGTCCGAAGCATATCGATGGTTACTAATGTGTTTCTTCAGGGCTCCAAAAATATGTCAGTCGCATTGTAAGTCAGCGGGACATTATTGGGGATGTGTAACGGCTTCTCAGCGAAACTTCTGCTGCGTAGTCAGTACCCTCATATGTGGCCAACGCTGTTTTGACTAAGCTGCAGTATTTCAACTGGGAAACCCTAGCACACCCTCCATACAGTCCTGATCCCTCCCCATGCAATTGCCATAGTCTTGAAGCCCTGAAGTAAGACATTCGTGGTCGTCGAATTGCTTCGGTCGAAGAGGCCCACGTCTGAGTGCAATCCTGGTTCCGCCGGGAACTTTAAACATTTTTGCGTCAAGACTTTGACCTTCTTGTCACACGGTGTGACAATTGTATAAAAGTTACGGCGATTACTTTTCTACATCTACATCCATACTTCGCAAGCCACCTATCGGTACATGGCGGAGGGTACTTTGAGTACCTCTATCGGTTCTCCATTCTATTCCAGTCTCTTATTGTTCTTGGAAATAAAGATTGTCGGTATGCCTCTGTGTGGGCTCTAATCTCTCTGATTTTATCCTCATGGTCTCGTCGTGAGATATACGTAGGAGGGAGCAATATACTGCTTGAATCCTCGGTGAAGGAATGTTCTCGAAACTTTAACAAAAGCACCTACCGAGCTACTGAGCGTCTCTCCTGCAGAGTCTTCCACTGGAGTTTATCTATCATCTCCGTAACGCTTTCCTGTAACGAAGCGCGCTGCTCTCCGTTGGATCTTCTCTATCTCTTCAATCAACCCTATCTGGTACGGATCCCCCACTGGTGAGCAATATTCAAGCTGTGGGCGAACAAGTCTACTGTAACCTACTTACTTTGTTTTCGGATTGCATTTCCTTAGGATTCTTCCAATGAATCTCAGTCTGCATCTGCTTTACCGACGATCAGCTTTATATGATCATTCCATTTTAAATCACTCCTAATGCCTACTCCCAGATAACTTATGGAATTAACTGCTTCCAGTTGCTGACCTGCTGTATTGTAGCTAAATGATAAAGGATCTTTCTTTCTGAGTATTCGCAGCACATTACACTTTTCTACATTGTGATTCAGTTGCCATTCCCTGCACCATGCGTCAATTCGCTACAGATCCTCCTGCATTTCAGTACAATTTTCCATTGTTACAACGTCTCGATATACTACAGCATCATCCGCAAAAAGCCTCAGTGAGCTTCCGATGTCCTCCACAAAGTCATTTATGTATATTGTAAATAGCAACGGTCCTACGACGCTCCCCTGCGGCACACCTGATATCACTCTTACTTCGGAAGGCTTCTCTCCATTGAGAATGACGTGCTGCGTTCTGTTATCTAGGAACTCTTCAATCCAATCACACAATTGGTCTGATAGTCCAAATGCTCTTACTTTGTTCATTAAATGACTGTGGGGAACTGTATCGAACGCCTTGCGGAAGTCAAGAAACACGGCATCTACCTGGGAACCCGTGTCTATGGCCCTCTGAGCCTCGTGGACGAATAGCGCGATCTGGGTTTCACACGATCGTCTTTTTCGAAACCCACGCTGATCCCTACAGAGTAGAGTTCTAGTCTTCAGAAAAGTCATTATACTCGGACATAATACGTGTTCCTAAATTCTACAACTTTTGAAATTATAAACAGTTACTTAGTTTCTTCTGTCTCGTTTTCACTTGAGTGCCCTTAAGAACAAAACATAAACTGATGGAAGTTATTTTATGATCTTGCAATGAAGGCTGATTCTGATTTTTAGGCTTTTGCACACTGACCCATTTATACAACATTCCAAGGTCGTGTGAAATACTGTGCCTTAAACATGTAAACCGAAACATTTGTTTGCCACGAGTCATAGCGAAGCTACTGAAATCGCGTACTGATTTCAGTAATTAAACGCAACGAAACGTGCAGCCACTGTGGCTGTCACCATCAGCAAGTGAAATGAGGTGCGGCGTACAGATGTTGTTTGAAATGTGCCACAGAATAGTAATGAGGTAGCGGCGCAGCCGAAGCCAGACCTGCCAGTTATCTGTCGCCGGACTGTGCCCACCGAATCGGTCGCCACACTGCAACTGCTACACTTCTCCAGCAATTGACCCAAATCTTCTCCCACGTGCAATCCATATGAACTGTTTTACAGTAATATTATCATGGAACTCTTCCATTTGGTCCGTGTTTGCGTAGAAAAATAGTAATATCACAAACTGAGTCCGCCTTGATGCCAACTACTAACGATAGAAGAAAATTACCACATACAAAAGGCTATAGTCGAAGGGAAAAATGTAATAAATGAAAACACAACACTCTGCAACAACACACTCTTTACCACTCTGAGAGAACTGACCAAGGACACAGAAGAGAAAGCACACACACACAAAAGGACCACCTCCCCATCACTCACAGAGACATAGATAATGAACAGAAGCGTCGTAATTCGCGCTACAGTTTTTCATAGCCTTTCTCTCTACTTGCGATACGCCTCTCACGACACACGCGAACAGCAAGATGGCGTAATATTATGGATCAGAAACAAAGTGCAGAAGTTTTTTTTCTCTGTTTAAAAAGCAGCCACACACCATCCAACGAACGTGAGCACACGAATAGCTAAGCAACAGCTAAATACACACCGAAATAACTGGTTTCCACAAACACTACCACAACCCCAAGTATATACTGCTGACATACGAAGTTCACCTTTGAGTATTTGTTTACTAACAGCCGCTCACATGGTTGCAGATGACACGATGTTCGCTAAGTATAAAAAGACGGCAACAGAAAAAGAGCACAGAAAATATGTCACAAACAGGGCCAATAATAGCTTAAAACATACTGTAGCATACAATAAATAAGGTAGTATAAAAGTATCAATATAAAACTATATTTCAAAAAACGATTTGTAAAAATGTAATCATGTTTCTGAATGTTTTAGATTAAAAACAAAATCCACTGATGATGGTGATATTTGTCGCCGAAACTAGTTTGGGATAATAAAGAAATAATCAAATAACACGGTGTTTGCATCAAGGCGGACTCAATTTGTGATATTGCTATTTTAGCTGTTGTACATCTAACTCTTTGTTTTCCCACAGCTAGTATCCTGGCTGCGTACGAATCTGCCATACGTCAAGTATTCACCGCCAACTTATAAATGTCATGAATGGCTCTATAAAATATCCCTCAGAGAGGACTATTTTTCACTAATTCTCCCTAGTGAGGATTTTTAACGGAAAGGAAAGAAACCGTAGTGAAAAGTTCCATCTTGCACGTATTTCGCTGTCACAGAGTATGAATACTGAAGAATCGACATGAGATTCTTACTGCTTGCATGGTCCCTGAGTCTTATTTTTCCCGTACTTTTGTAGGCTGCCAGAATCATTGTTCACAAACATTTTTTGAAGAGCAGTCGCCGGCCAGAGTGGCGCGGCGTTCCTGTGATATCAAGTGACGCTCGCTGTGGGAATCCACGTTTACGACGCACATATGTAAACGCAGCATAAAGTATTCTGGCGGCGTCGCTTTCTCATATGTGGGCGAGGACAGATAATAGCCGGAGGGAATGCGACGCCTTGTCGCGTGAATAACTGCACCTATGGCGGCTGCGCTCTGTGGAGGATCTAATACTGAAACATTCCTTTCCTTATGATATCCCTGCCTACATTAAGAGCGTTGTTTAAGATAACTGATGAGATACACTGTCGCTAAATACAGTATGGACAAGAGAAATGGAGATGCCTTTTATTCAAAACGTTAAAACATAACCCTAAGGAACATCACACAAAAAAAAAAAATTAAGAGGGCGGGAAAATAATGCCACAATTGACTAATAGTGGCATTTATAAACGACAAAACTGCAGCCAATACAACGGAACCAGTGGCAAGCAATTAATCTTTCTCAAACGGATTTAAAATATCCACCCCTACGACAGTAGAGGCTCTGGACTCGTAAACTGGTGGTTGGAGGTTCAGATCTCCGTCCGGCCACCTAAATTTTTTTCTGTGGTTTTCCTAAACCGCTTAAGGTAAATATCACGGTGATTTCTTTTAAAAAAGAACAGGGCCAATTTTATTGCTCATTCTTCGCCCATCCGAATTTATATCCCATCTCTAACGACCTCGTTGCCGATAGAACAGTTTAAGAAAGACGAGGATAGGAATTGGTCAAGGACCTGTTGAAGGAACTATCACACTATACTGATCACGAATAACGCAAATCAGGTTGACTGAAAGGTTTTGACACTGAAACAAAGGCTTTTATGTTGACCTGTTGAACAGTTTGTGAAAAACAGTTTTTCCGTCCGAAACCTTATCGATGTTATATTATTTCGGAAAATACTCCCACAAAGTGATTGCTCTTGGCTGATTTGGCGGACTATCCCTTGGTAGAATACTTTTTCGGTATTCATCTTACAAGGGAACCTCCACATCGCACCCCCCCCCCCCCCCCCCCTCAGATCTAGTAATGAGTTGGCACAGTGGATAGACCTTGAAAAACTGAACACAGATCAATCGAGAAAACAGGAAGAAGTTGTGTGGAACTATGAAAAAAATAAGCAAAATATACAAATTGAGTAATCCATGTGCAAGATATGCAACATCAAGGAAACTGTGAGCTGAGGAACGCCGTGGTCCCGGGGTTAGCGTGTGAAGCTGTGGAACGAGAGGTCCTTGGTTCAAGTCTTCCCTCGAGTGAAAAGTTTAATTTTTTATTTTCAGACAATTATTATCTGTCCGTCCGATGCAAGGTAACTGAGCCGCAGTATGGGGACGGCAAGTGAAATACCGGGTGATCAAAAAGTCAGTTTAAATTTGAAAACTTAATAAACAACGGAATAATGTAGGTAGAGAGGTAAAAATTGACACACATGCTAGGAATGACATGGGGTTTTATTAGGACAAAAAAAGTATTACTTGACGCGCGCGTCGTTTGGTGATGATCGTGTGCTCAGCCGCCACTTTCGTCATGCTTGGCCTCCCATGTCCCTAGACCTTAGTCCGAGCGATTATTGTCTTTGGAGTTACCTGAAGTCGCAAGTATATCGTGATCGACCGACATCTCTAGGGATGGTGAAGGACAACATACGACGCCAATGCCTCACCATAACTCCGGACATGCTTTACAGTGCTGTTCACATCATTATTCTTCGACTACAGCTATTGTTGAGGAATGATGGTGGGCATTTCCTGTGAAGAACATCATCTTTGCTTTGTGTTACTTTGATATGCTAATTATTGCTATTTTGATCAGAGAAGCGCCATCTGTAGGACATTTTTTGGTTCTAATAAACCCCATGTCATTCCAAGTATGTGTGTCAATTTGTACATTTCTATCTACATTATTCCGTGATTTATTCAGTTTTCAAATTTATACTGAATTTTTGATCACCCAGTACTTTGTGAAAAGATTCAAATTTTGCGAAGCTGCACAGGTACACAGAGCAGTATTGTTTACGTGATCGTATGTCAATTATCAAAGTTCAGGCACTCACACATAATCGACTTCCCTCTCCAAAATTCCAGGACATGTTCAGATTTGCTTCGACATATGCAGGATTTGACGGTCTACACACGGAAAAATTTGAAAACGTTAGAAACATATGTTTTGACAGAGCACAGGGAAAACTGTGCTACCGTGAAACTGTTGCATTCATTTGTTGCAGTTTATATGTCAAACGCTTATGTTTTCATCGCTTTTTCGGGAGTGATTATCACATCCACAAGAAACCCTAAATCGGGAAAGGTGGAAGAATCTTTTTACCCATTCGCCAAGTGTACAAGTTAGGTAGGTCGACAATATATTGGCCCGAATCTCGTGGTCATGCGGTAGCGTTCTCGCTTCCCACGCGCGGGTTCCCGGGTTCGATTCCCGGCGGGGTCAGGCATTTTCTCTGCCTCGTGATGGCTGGGTGTCGTGTGATGTCCTTAGGTTAGTTAGATTTAAGTAGTTCTAAGTTCTAGGGGACTAATGACCACAGATGTTAAGTCCCATAGAGCTCAGAGCCATTTGAACCATTTGACAATATATTCCTGTCATGTGACGCACATGCCGTCACCAGTATCGTATAGAATATATGAGACGTGTTTTCCTGTGGAGGAATCGGTTGACCTATGACCTTGCGATCAAATGTTTTCGGTTCGCATTGGGGAGGCACGTCCTTTCGTCTACTAATCGCAAGGTTTTGACGTGCGGTCGCAAAACACAGACACTAAACTTATTACAGTGAACAGAGACGTCAATGAACGAACGGTCAGATCATAACTTTGCGAAAATAAAGTAAGTAAACTTTTCACTCGAGGGAAGACCTGAATCAAGGACCTCTCGTTCCGCAGCTGCTCACGCTAACCACGGGACCACGGCGCTCCTCAGCTCACATTACCCTTGATGTTGCATATCTTCCGCATGGACTGCTCAGTTTGTATATTTTGCTTATTATTTTCATAGTTCCACACAACTTCTTCGTGTTTTCTCAATTGGTCTGTGTTCAGTTTTTCAAGGCCTATCCAATGTGCCATCTTATAACTATATCTGAGAGGGGTGCGATGGGGAGGTTCCCTTGTTAGTCTCCTGTGCGCTACGTTCATCCGTCGCTACTGTACAGTGTTGATCAAAAAGAAGCTTAGCCAGCAAAATTTACCAAGTCTCAAGAAAAATTTGAAAAGAAAAATGGATATGTTAGCTTTCAAACGGCACATACTCGCCACATATTATAGCTTAAAACACTTTTCACACTAATGTGCATTTACATTAGAAAGCACTTGTTTTGTTTAAAGCGTTATATTTATTGCAATTGCTACCACTAATTTCATTCCTGTAATAAGAATGAAATCAAAAGACAGCTGCTACTTTTATATTTCGTTGTGTACTTCTGATTCATTAGCGCAGGTGGTTAAGGACGGACAGCCAGTAAAATATTAGCTCTAATGAAATGAAATCTGTATGTTGGAGGGTTCGACAGGCATTCACAGGCCACTTTCAATAACAAATTTTAGGGATTATTCTCCAAAGGAAACGTGAATGTGTGGTACTCTCTAGCGGGTGTCGCGCTCGTGAATTTCGGGAGCGTATCATAAGGTAGGAAGTACAGCTTCGGCACTGGCGGCTGCTTTTCGGAAGCCCCTGCAGCTCTTGTTAACATGCAGGAAGGCTCTTCTGCCCATAACGAAGCGTGCCGCGCGCTCACTTCCATCTGTAGGAACTCCTGTCGCACTCGCGGCAGCTCCCTTTCTTTCTTTGTGAGTGTGACTGAAATTTGTTCGCATTTATTACGCGACTGTGCCTGCGGTTCGTGTTGTGAAGAATCGATAATGCAGTTGCGGCAGTGTTTCCTGTGCCTCAGTCACCATGCCCACCGATCCGACAGCGTGTTACGGACAAGCAAGCGACCACGGACGTTTCATAAGAAGTGACATATCGCCAAACGGAAGTAGGGTACCATATAAAGGCTTATGTAATAGCTTATTACGTCAAAATCGCCTAGTAACTAAAATATTCACATTACCGACATCGGCAGTTTATTGCCATTTTCAGATGTTATGAATCAGCTAAAAATTTTATCATAACTTAAAAAAATTATATTGTACGCCATGAATATAATGAAGTGATACAAAATATATCAATGAATTATACATCATGTCATCACATAGTAAAACAGAATCTCTTTTACTCTGTGACGATATGATGCGTAATTCAATCGTAAAAAATTTCCGATACCGTCAATGTGAACACAGTAGTTACTGGGCGATCTTGACGTAATAAACTATAACCGAGAGAAATTCGAAAAGAGAAGTAGTTCCGTTAGCTTCCAAAGGGCTCATACTTGCTACATATTACAGCTATGTATATATAGGGTGGTCCATTGATCGTGAGCGGGCCAAATATCGCATCAAACATAAAAACTACAAAGAACTAAACTTGTCTAGCTTCAAAGGGGAAACCAGATGGCGCTATGGCCCGCTAGCTAGATGGCGCTGCCATAGGTCAAACGGACATCAATTTTTTGTTACATATTCGTGTAGTACGTAAAGAAATATGAATGTTTTAATTGGACCACTTTTTTCGCTTTGTGATAGATGGCGCTGTAATAGTCACAAACATATGACTCACAATTTTAGACGAATAGTTGGTAACACGTAGGTTCTTTAAATTAAAAAACAGAACATAGGTACGTTTGAACATTTTATTTCCGTTGTTCCAATGTGATACATGTACCTTTGTGAACTTATCATTTCTGAGAACGCATGCTGTTACAGCGTGATTACCTGTAAATACCACATTAATGCAATAAATGTTCAAAATGATGTCCGTCAACATCAATGCATTTGGCAATACGTGTAACGACATTCGTCTCAAATGCGAGTAGTTCGCTTTCCGTAATGTTCGCACATGCATTGACAATGCGCTGACGCATGTTGTCAAGCGTTGTCGGTTGATTACGATAGCAAATATCCTTCAACTTTCCCCACAGAAAGAATTCCGGGGACGTCAGATCCGGTGAACGTGCGGGCCATGGTGCTCCGACGACCAATCCACCTGTCATGAAATATGCTATTCAATACCGCTTCAACCGCACGCGAGCTATGTGCCGGACATCCATCATTTTGGAAGTACATCGCCATTCTAACATGCAGTGAAACATTTTGTAGTAATATCGATAGAACATTACGTAGGAAATCAGCATACATTGCACCATTTAGATTGCCATCGATAAAATGGGGGTCAATTATCCTTCCTCCCATAATGCCGCACCATACATTAACCCGCCAAGGTCTCTGATGTTCTACGTGTCGCAGCCATCGTGGATTTTCCGTCGCCCAATAGTACATATTATGGCGGTTAACGTTACCGCTGTTGGTGAATGGCGCTTCGCCGCTAAATAGAGCGCGTGCAAAAAATGTGTCATCGTCCCGTAATTTCTCTTGTGCCCAGTTGCAGGACTGTACACGACGTTCAGAGTCGTCGCCATGCAATTCCTGGTGCATACAAGTATGGTACGGGTCCAATCGATGTTGATGTAGCATTCTCAACACCGACGTTTTTGAGATTCCCGATTCTGACGCAATTTGTCTGCTACTGATATGCGGATTAGCCGCGACAGCAGCTAAACACCTACTTCGGTATCATCATTTGATGCAATCATGGTTGACCTTTCTCATGTGGCTGAACACTTCCTGTTTCCTTAAATAACGTAACTATCCGGCGAACGGTCCGGACACTTGGATCATGTCGTCGAGGATACCGAGCAGCATACATAGCACACGCCCGCTGGGCATTTTGATCACGATAGCCATACATCAACACGATATCGGCCTTTTCGCAATTGGAAAACGGTCCATTTTAACACGGGTAATGTATCACGAAGGAAATACCGTCCGCACTGGCAGATAAGCACGTGATATCACATACTTATACGTTTGTGGCTATTACAGTGCAAGCTATCACAAAGCAAAAAAAGTGGTCCAACTAAAACATTCATATTTATTTACGTATTACAGGAATACGTAATAAAAAAATGGGGGTTCCTATTTAAAAAAAAAACAGTTGATAGCCGTTTGACCTATGGCAGCGCCATGTAGCGGGCCAACCATAGCGTCATCTGGTTTCCCCCTTCAAGCTAGATAAGTTTCGTTCTTTGTAGTTTTTTCGTTTGACGCTTAATTCGTGAGATGTTTGGCCCGGTCAGGATCAATGGACCACCCATATACATATGGGCTGTTCGGAAAATAAGGTTCCATGGCGTGGGAATTGGAAACCATAGTGAAAATCCGTTGAAGCTTTGCACAGATGCGTTGGGCAGTGCCTGTAGTATGCCCATCGATCTCGTCACGTCTCTCTTTTCAGTTCCGAACACACAGTGAGCACGTAAAGATGCTTAGAACAATAGTGTCTCCCGCCAAGTACGAGGGCCTGGCGTGAAATTTCGTCTGGTGTCATGCGGCCCACATAACATAGCTGACATGTGTTTCTTTCTGCATGACAATTCTCGGCCGCTCTCTGCAGGGGCGTTGAAGACTCTCCTGCAGCGTTTTTGATGGGAAGTGTTGTGTTTGATCACCCACAATAGAGCCCGTAATTGACTCTCCCTGAGTTTCATCTCTGCTCACATAAACCGCTGGCTATGAAGACAATGTTCTGGCACAGACAACGAGCTGTAGACCAGCGTAGAGTATTGGCATTAAGCACAGGCGGTTGCCCTCTATGACTAGGGTATTGGAATGTTGGTACAACATTACGACAAAAGTCTAAAACGGAGCGGCGACTATGTAGAGAAGTAGCTGGAAGGTGTAGATAACTGTTGCAAACAAAACATTTTTGATTTTCATAGTGGTTTCGATTTTGCAACTGATCGGACCTTACTTTCCGAATAAACCTTCGAACGTTTCAGGTCACAGGGTGATCATGTTAATGATACTAAACCTCCATTCTCAGCAAATAAATTACAGTTAACAGTCACGTGCTGTTACTCTGGTAATTCAGTAGTCAAGGAAAAATTTTTGTTTCAGAGGTTACGTTGGCAGTGTGAGGAAACAGTTGTTCACTGCGATTTACTTATTATTGGCTTTGGTACTACAGCCACGTCAAGAAGGCAAAATGTGTGAAAGTTTTCTTGTGAATTGCTGCTAATACTACAGTTTCGTATTTAATCTCCAACAAGGTTCACAAGCACCGAATCTCTACTCTTTAATGTAAAGTGCACCGATAGCTGAGTTTTACGGAAAGGGCGAGATTCGTAAGATGTTTATGTGATGCCCTTGTCAGTACGAGACAAGGAGAAGTGACGAAGGAACATTAATTTTGTAGGACGATGGACTTTGTACTCTGTTTGTAAAGTTGCCATTCCTGTATTATGAGAACTTTATAGACCTGCTGCCAAGGCCCTCTGAGAAGATTTATCTTTCCTGTAATGACAGAATTAACCAATAACGTCAGCTGTTCATTTTTTAAAATAAAAGATGTACACTTTCCAGTATCATAGTGATTTTTAATATTAGAGATAAGGTGTTAGGTTCTTCAACAACTCATTTTGAATTAAAAATGTTAATACAACTCAAGTAGCTTATTTATTATTTTATTTTCTGGTAACAGGTTTAAACTATGCCATCTCGACACTAAAATGTTATTGTGCGTGCAGCGCAGACAACAATGAATTAGCAGTGCCATATACTGAGTACTAGTTCACTGTGTAGCGAAACAACTTATCTGGGTTTTAGCTGACCAGTGCCCACTGCGGGACACTATAGCTTCATTAGCGCTTGCTCTGCCACTGCAATAGCGTTATGATCTGAAGAAGGTATACCAGAAAACGGTTGCCACAAATTAAAGTAAAAAATAAGCGCCTTGGGCAGTGTCAAGATTTGTGATAGTGGACTTAACTCCTAAACGAAAAAAAAAACCAGCTGGAACTGCTGTTTTACGAAGATAGATTTTGTTAGCTGTAGTAGAGTACGTTTTCTGAAGTTCAGGCATCGTGTTTAGAATCCTGATGGTCAGAAATCATACAGAAATACGCAGTTACAGTAAATAAACGGTAGCATGGTATGTTAAAAATTAATTGTTACGTAACATCTTATAGCGTAGGAATCTACTCTGATAACACAACACATTGACAATAACCATACGAGGCCAGAAGTTGAACCTTACCTAGATCGAAACTGTTCACCGAACCAACAGCAATCGGCTATACTGGTATGTCAGGCAGCATTCATGTGTTTTATTTTAATGATTTTACACATCATTGCAATGATTTTGTTCCCAGTTACAGAATGCACAAATCATTAAAATTCAAAACTAAATTTCATTAATCATGATCGATGTTTCTCGAAAGCCTGCAACTGTATCACGATTGATTTAAGTAATACAACACTGCATCAGTTAAGTTTTATCATGATTAGAGTGACGTGTTTCAGAAATTTATTCCCACTTTCAGGTGAAGCTATTTATGTGTATGTGTGTATGTATATGTATGTGGTACCTGTCTGTGTATGTGTTGGTATTCCCCTCTAGTTCTCCAGTCATCTTTTTAATGTTTTGAGGTACTGTCCTCTTTCAATGTGCAGAAATTCACTCGCCAACACCTTAAAACCGTAAAAATGGGACTGGAAGGCAAAAGCAGCACACGCAGACGTCACATACGGTACCAATTTAAATAGCGGCACACCAGAACGGCAACGAAAAATCGCCTCGTACATTGTTTCCTGAATTATGTCATAAAATTCTAAACACGTCCAACGAAATTGTAACAGATGGCAGAGAGACGTGCAAGACTTTCCCTGTAGCTTAAGTTTTGGTGATGTTTTGGTGATATATAGGGCGTTCGGACGCAGGAAGAAAGCTACCAAATTCTGTATGAGTGAACGCCCACCACAAGTCGCTCAACAAATACAGAAACAAATAGGAAGAAGAACAAAAGAGGAAACGAGTATACAGTTCAAATACTGCAGTAATTTGTTTGCTTAACGCTCGCCGCGTTATTGCCTCTGGCAAAAGGTAGCAAGGCACGCTAATCGTGCACGTAAACAACTTTAACTTGCGCACACGCTTCTGCTATTTGCAGTCGCTGATGCTTCGCAAGAAAGCTTTACTCTTTGATATCTTCGCGTGGCTCTAGTAGCTGACACAATTCTACGATGTTACTGCGGAATGAAACGGGGAAGTTGGCTGAGTACGTTAACAGTTCGTTTCCCAGTACAGAGCGTTATAAAAGACGGAATGTGAATTCATATTTTCTTTATATTAATTTTCCCATCGTTAAATGCAGATTCTGAGCTAACCTCATAAACCTCGCTTATTTAGCTTATTCCGAACTTAATCTGATATATTTGTAATTCTGACATGACCTTCCGGTCATCTTTATGTAGAGTCAGACTATGTTGTTATCCTGAAGATGAGCTTCACATAGAGGCTCAAAAGCAAAAAGACTGTGTCTAACTAAAATGTTCCGTAGTTATTGTGTATTTCATAAATAATTATAAATATTATCGCAAGGGACTTTTTAATTGAGTAAGACAGAGGCTAAGAACAATTAGTGTCAGTAGCTGTATGTTCTCGGTATGGGACAAATATCAGAATATCGACTGTTCGATCCACACGTTCGAAATGGTGCTGCAGTTCGCGTCAGCAATTACAGTCTTACGAAACAAGTTCAGACGTAACTGTAGCAGAGATAATAGTAGTAATATCAATCAGGAAGTGACATCGCGTGTACAAAATTAAACATCTGTGGATATCTGAGACGGAATCAATGTAATTTCCCGAACAAAGAAGCCCTGTTGTTGAGCTGCGGTAAAGTATGTTTTCTCAGGCAACGAGACAAATACACTGATGAGCCAAAATATTATGACCATCCACTTAAAAGCATGTTGTTCCACTTCTGGAACGCAATTCAGCAGTAATTCTGCGTGCCATGGTTCAAATGGCTCTGAGCACTATGGGACTCAACTACTGTGGTCATTAGTACCCTACAACTTAGAACTACTTAAACCTAACTAACCTAAGGACATCACACACATCCATGCCCGAGGCAGGATTCGAACCAGCGACAGTAGCGTCGCACGGTTCCGGACTGCGCGCCTAGAACCGCGAGACCACCGCGGCCGGCTGCGTGCCATGGGTTCGACAAGCACTAGATAGGTTTCCAGAGGTTTGTGGAAACAGATGCCTAAGCATAGGTTACACACGTCCCGTAATTTACGGGCGGTTGGTTTGTGGGCGTGCAGCTGGCACCCGATAGCGTTCCAGTTCGGTTTCGTCGGATTCAGATAGGCCGAATTTGATGGACAATACATCAACCTCAGTTCACTATCATGCTCCTCAAGCCATTTCAGCTCGATTCTGGTCTTGTGATACGGGCAATTATGCTGCTGGTAGGTACCATAGCTATTGAGGAAGACATAAAGCATAAGGGGTTACAGGGGTCCCTAATAAAGTTCACGTAGTGCGCAGCTGTCACAGGTCCCATGGAAGTTCAGGTGAATGTCCTCCATAACACAATATTGCTCCCACCGGCCTGTGTCCGTGTCGCACTTAATGTTTCGTCCGCAGCTCGTGGTCTTGCGGTAGTGTTCTCGCTTCCCGAGCACGGGGTCCCGGGTTCGATTCCGGGCGGGGTCAGGGATTTTCTCTGCCTTGAGATGACTGGGTGTCTTTCATTACCATTGACTCGCAAGTCGCCAAAGTGGCGTCAGCTAAAAAGGACTTGCAATTCGGCGGCCGAAAACCCCGCATGGGGTCTCACGGCCAAAAATGCCGTGCGATCATTTCATTTCACTGAATGTTTCGAGCAGCCGTTCGCCTGGCTGACGGCGTATCTGGACATCGTCGTCGACCTGGTTTAACAATAAACGGGATTCATCCGACCAGGCGACTCGATACCATTGATCCGGGGTCCAATCTCGATGATCCCATTCCCACCTGATCAAAACTGACGATGTTGTTGGATCAACATAGGAAAACGTAGGGGTCCTCTGCTGCGGAACACTGTGCCCTGAATGGTGTGCTCCAAAACTCTTGAGCCTACGCCAGCACTGTACTCTGTCGTCACATCTGCCAGAGGTTCCCACCTACCCTGCTTTAGAGAACGGGAAACAATCCGATCCCTACGTTCTGTGATGAGGTATGGACGTCAGAATGCTTGTCGCCTACTCGTGGTTTCAGCATTCTTCAACCACCTTCCATAGATGCTCACGAAACTAGCACGCGAAAAGCCAACGAACTCCATCCTTTCCGAGATGCTCGCTCCCATGCACTGGGCCACAACAGTCTGGGTTTTCTCAAAGACGCTTAAGTCTCCCGATTTACGCATTTGCACCGCTTATCGTTGCTAGAATGATTCCCCATTCGTCTCTGCTCCACTCATATACTTACCTTGCAGCATACAACCTTGTGATGGGTAGAAATCATAACGTTTTGACTCATCGATTTACCTATCGTTGAAAATACGAATGCCTCAGGAACTCAGAATAATACACACTTTTTTGACATCGCGTTCTACTCCGCAGATAGACACCAAACGCTGTGGTCCAGTGGGTAATGTGATGATGTCGTGTGACTAGGGCCTCCCGTCGGGTAGACCGTTCGCAGGCTGCAAGTCTTTCGATTTGACGCCACTTCGGCAACTTGCGCGTCGATGGGGATGAAGTGATGATGATTAGGACAACTCAACAACCAGTCCGTGAGCGGAGAAAATCTCCGACCGAGCCGGGAATCAAACCCGGACCCTTAGTATTAACATTCTGTACTGACCGCTCAGCTACCGGGGGCGAACAGTGGGTAAGGTAATAAGTGAATTTTTCAGTTGTGTTCGTAAGCATTTAAGGTGATTATGGGATGGTTCCTATTGAAAGTTCTGGGTAGACATCCTAGCCCTACCCGAGCCTGTGTTCTGTATGTAACTGCCGTGCTGCTGGCTGACGAGACGTTAAGTCCCAATCTCCTTCTTTGGACAAATAGACGGGAAGTCGCATAAAAAGAAACCTCTCTAACTGATGTTGCTAATCACTGTAAAGCAGTAATATTCCATGACGGAGGTTCCGTCTCAAATCCTGTCCAGGCTGAGGCAGCTAAAGGGGAAGATATGTGAGGTATAGTTCCTGATGGTCAGATTTAATGACCCCAATTATCAGGCAGACCTTGCACTGGTGCCTTTCGAAGTGAGAACGTAATATACCGCTTCTGATGAAAATTCTGTGCGTAGGGAAACAGAGACTCTGCGCTCTGCGTCGGTATCGAATTTCGCTGAATATTTGTCCGAACAACACTACAGTTATGACATTACGACTGACCCACCATCAATAGATGCGATAAACTACAGGTAAATAAATGCTTGTTTCCCGCATTAGCGTAAGAGTTCTGTAGTGAACGTGGGACCTTCTACCCACTGTTTTACGTGTACCAAACTTTGTTAAAATCGATTTCTTCCTATTGAAAGTCGGCGTTAGACCTCATGAAGGTAGCTTTCCTGCTCTGTTTCAAATTTTCCATTACATATGTGACCCGTCCCTCCTGTCATAACTGTTGACTTTACCAGGAGGTGATGCATCGAGCAAGTCCACAGCGTGAGACAATAGATCTCTGTCTTTATCTTTCCGATCAGAGAATGCTGCTTGTTTTTGCAGTAAACTGACACTCAGTTATATTAATTAACGCTGAGTTTTCAGTTGTCCTGAATGGATCACTTTAATTGCGGATGAATGTGTTACTTAAAATAGACAGATATATCATTAGGACTATGTCATATTCATAGATTTCCTAGTACTCCACTCCCTCTCATCACAATCCATACATCTGTCCAGTTTAAAACCACTTTGGTAGTCACCAAGTGTGTTCTCCGTACTTATTTTTAGCTTTAAAGAAACTTTTTTGTAAATGATTCGTATTACTAGGCCAAAGCTTTTATCAGTCTGAGATTATGATTTTTTCTCCCTGTCATAAATTTTCTATATTATATAGTTTTCTGTTGTACATCTACATTTACATTTATACTCCGCAAGCCACCCAACAGTGTATGGCGGAGGGCACTTTGCGTGCCACTGTATTACCTCTCTTTCCTGTTCCAGTCGTGTATGGTTCGCGGGAAGAAGGACTGCCGGAAAGCCTCCGCGCGCGCTCGAATCTCTCTAATTTTACATTCGTGATCTCCTCGGGAGGTATAATTAGTGTTCAAAATGGTTCAAATGGCTCTGAGCACTATGGGACTCAACTGCTGTGGTCATCAGTCCCCTAGAACTTAGAACTACTTAAACCTAACTAACCTAAGGACATCACACACATCCATGCCCGAGGCAGGATTCGAACCTGCGACCGTAGCAGTCGCACGGTTCCGGACTGCGAGCCTAGAGCCGCGAGACCACCGCGGCCGGCGGTATAATTAGAGGGAAGCAATATATTGGATACCTAATCCAGAAACGCACCCTGTCGAAACCTGGACAGCAAGGTACACCACGATGCAGAGCGCCTCTCATGCAGACTCTGCCACTTGAGTTTGCTAAACATCTCCGTAACGCTATCACACTTACCAAATAACACTGTAACGAAACGCGCCGCTCTTCTTTGGATCTTCTCTATCTCCTCTGTGAACCCGACCTGGTACGGATCCCACACTCATGAGCAATACTCAAGTATAGGTCGATCTAGTGTTTTGTAAGCCACTTTCTTTGTTGACAGACTACATTGTCTAAGGACTCTCCCAATGAATCTCAACCTGGCACCCACCTTACCAACAAGTAATTTTATATGATCATTCCACTTCTAATCGTTCTGTACACATACTCCCAGATATTTTGCGGAAGTAACTGCTACCAGTGTTTGTTCCGCTATCATATAATCATACAATTAAACATCCTTCTTTCTATGTATTAGCAATACATTACATTTGTATATGTTAAGAGTCAGTCGCCACTCCCTGCACCAAGTTCCTCTGGCACGCTTTCAGCTTTCCACGTCTCTGTTATATGAGTATTTATTCCTAATATTACAGGACGCTCTTCATAACTTGTAAGTTCTGACTGTATGCCACCAATACTGGGTACACGAGAAACTTAGCTGTAGGGTCAGCCGTTTCTACGTATTCTGATGAACTCGGACCATGTGATAAGTAAACGAAACACCTACATGCAATGACCTTTTTTTGTCGTTCTAGAATCGAAACCTTCGGAAAATAGCCAAAATTTACCGACAAGGTTGTAAGACAAATAAAGTGCATTGAGTTAAAGCTGAGCTACAAATGTGACTTTGAAGACAAGAGTATTAAATCACCTTTTTCCTCTTAATCACTTTTAAGTTCGCCATGTAACACTGTACTAAGCAATGCATAAATATGAAGACATATATGGCACAAGGAAATTACGATCTCGTTGTTGGAGCAAGTTATAAGCTGTTGTGTCACTGCTCCCTCATGCATGCTGCGAAATCGTTGAAAAAGTATTCAAACAATTTAATTCTGCATTTAATTTTAAATCAAAATCAGACACTGGCAACAGATTTGATTAGCTGTTAGTCTGTTTCGCTCCTATCTCGGTTTGAGTTTGCTTTCATCCCGATCACTGAATGATATATTTTAACGTTGCAGCCCTCCGTCTCCCTCTATCTCCTGCACTCAAGCAGAAGCTTGAGAAAGTATAAGAATGTAAGGAATCTTCACTGTTAGAATTAAACCGGTAGTGAGACGACAGATATCGGTGAGTGGCCACTTACTGGTTATCTGATTTTGCTTAAATATCGTGCAATAGATAGCAATTCCCTCCACATTGACTAAACTCAAATGACATTAGCGGCGCTCTTTCCTTTATCGGATGAGAACCATTTCTCCGATGGCGCTCCTCGTACTTTGTAGCGTACCTAGGATCTGTGCCAACGCGGAGTTCCATCCTGTTCCCTGTTTCATCAACATAATCGTTAAGAACAACAGACTTACAAGCGAACAAAAACATGAAATCATCACAGTGATTCATACTGTTCATCTTCATATTGCATGCGTGATTCAGTTCGGTAATGCGAAGACAACGGCATGCCAGTACAGATTACGAAGAAGGAATTCGCTGTTTACTTCCCTGACTTAGGCTGGTTCACTAGATATTGCGCAATTCTATGCCACCCAAGGTATATTCATTATCGTTCTGATTCTTCTGAGTAAGATATGTATTTTGACTATTATCCTGCAGTCAACCTCCACCGGTCCTAACGTCTGGATAAGAATGGAGAGATGCCAGAAACCTCATTCAAGCGACATCTATATAGGATGTATCATAATTAAGGGAGTAAACGCATACTGTTGAAAGTACACGATAACAGAAGCAAAAGAGACTTTGTAAACATGAGCTTTGAAACACATACCGTAAAAGTTATGAACACTTATTTATCTTCGCTACTGTGAAACGTATCTCTTCTACTGAGCAATGGCTCATAGCTCTTAAGGTATGCATTTAAGAGCCCCGTTATTGAACTTTTTTTGTTGTTTTTGTTTTGTTCGTACTGCTTCCTATGGTACCGGTGTGCGTTTGAGAGCCCGTGTTTACTGAGACTTTTTTTTGCTTCTTGTATTGTGTACCTTCAACTGTAGCAGTTACGTCATTAATTATGATACACTACGTATAATGAGTCCGCAACTCGTGGTATCGCGTTAGCGTTCTTGCTTCCCGAGCACGGGGTCCCGGATTCGATTCCCGGCGGGGTCAGGGATTTTCACCTGACCCGAGACGACTGAGTGTTGTTGTGTCGTCTTTATCATCATCACTCATCCCCATCATGGTCGGAGGAAGGCAACGGAAAACCACTTCCATTAGGACCTTGCCTTATACTGTGGTGTGGGTCTCCTGCATCGTTCCCCTACGCTGTGTCAAGAAGCATGGGGCTTCATTTCCATTTCCATATATAATGACTATTCACTGAGGTCTGTAAAGCATTAGGCAGGTAACTGGCCACGGCTACATCAGTACCGTAAAACACAAAAGAAAACAATCACCAAATTCTATGCTGCGCGGGATTAGCCGCGCGGTCTCGGCGCTGCAGTCATGGACAGTGCGGCTGGTCCCGGCGGAGGTTCGAGTCCTCCCTCGGGCATGGGTGTGTGTGTTTGTTAGGTTAAGTAGTGTGTAAGCCTAGGGACTGATCACCTTAGCAATTAAGTCCCATAAGATTTCACACACTTTTTTTTTAACCAAATTCTATCAGAAGAAAACATGTACTCACTTCGTATGGAATGATACCTTCTTATATTACTTACTGTTTCGGCTTGACTCCGTCATTAGAAGGAAAAAAGTATTAAATTGTCCTCTTATTGAGATTCGCTACTTATAAAAAAATCTTAATCGAGTGTCGTTTATGTTCTGCCTATGTTTATCAAATTGTCACGGCCACACATTCACTATGTCATTTTCATACTACCGATATAACATAAGGTAATTTCATTATAAATAAAGAGCTGTATGTAAGATGTGCCGCTCTTGTTGGTAAATATTTCTGAATTTTTATCATAACTGTGCTAAGAAGCAAAAAAAAACTGTAATAAGAATCTATGAAAAAAAACTCACAAGAACAGGAGACAAACCAATGGAACAAGCTGAAAAGGGAAAAAATGTTAGCATAATGCGAACTACCACAGTAAGGAAGATGTGCACGGAGGAGATTAGTTTAAACAGAGGCAATGGCCGATGATTTGCCAAAGTCAGAGGCTGAATGACGTAGATTCTAGGGAGCTGCAGTTGCTACAAAGTAGGATCAGCAAAAGGAGTAACATCTGGATTTTGACGACTGGTGAGAAACATAATTCTTCATTACGCTCTGATAGAGATTATGATATTATAGTCAGAATGACCACCTTCTGCAGCATGTTATTGTATTATATACTTTGTACTGTATCCTAATTCGAATGTAATAACTTGTTTTGAAAAAAACTTCTTCTCCACTGTAAACAGTATGAATTATTAAAGCACTGATTTTAGTAATTACCAAGTATAATTGTTTACAAACTACGCATGGAAATCAATTCTGTATTTCATAATTTTCAAAAAGCTTTCGACAGATTGTTGCATGACAAATATTACAGAAAATTCACTCACCCACGAAGTGTTTAACTGTTTTTGGCAGTAGCGTCAAAGGCATCGTTTGGATGTGCCCAGAAAACTGCAAGACGGCCGGTACCATTCAGCGACCACATACATGGAAAGTAGTTTTCTCGTGGCAGTTAACACTTTGTGGCGTGTATAGCCTATGAATATGATTCCCGCATCCTTGTAAGGTATCTGGATGTGGAGGTGTTTGGCTTTGAAATCGATACAATGTAAAACTGGAAACAATAAATACGAGAATTTTTGTGGAGTCGCGTTGATGTAATTTTGTATTACGGCAGCCAGATATCGAAATCTTATGAACTGCGTTTACTAAATATTAACTTATTGAAGTATCAGGCTGGTGGACGAATCTCGAACTACATTTTATTACTCTAATTTCAGCGATTGTAAACTAAGTAATTGCCAGAAGCGTTTAGTATTGATGTATAACAAATTAGCATTTAGTAGTAGAAACTGGAACAACTCCAACTACCTTCGTGTTCTCTATGATACAGAATATTTCTATTTCTGCGATTCGGACTGAACACTACACTGAATATTTATTCCAAGTAAGTAACGGCCCTGCACTTGTGTGACAGTCGAGAACTTTCATTACAAGCAAGTACAGCAAGAAGACGTTACACGTGAATCTGTATGTCTCTGCAGTCGGAAACTAGGAAGACGAAACTGTCCTTCATTCTTCGGCCACTGGCACAAACAATGATGAATAACTCGTACCTGAAGTCAAACGTATCGGGTATTTCTTGGGGAGGACTATGTGGCCTCATGCAGGCTCACTGTATGCTTTGCTGTAATTCACGCAACACTTTAACCATTGCTATAATCACTCGCTATGATCTCACATAGAGCTGATAACTTAACGCGAGCTCTAGCTACGCTACAGAAATGAGTGTCTGGAAATTGGCGTATTTCTTATATTTCATATAGACATGGACTGTGGAATGATACCACCAACATATTTTTGTTTGAATTATTAAATTATTCCATGTAATTAATTTCGTATTAAAGTAAAAATTTAAGCTTAAATTTATCCATGTTATATGGATGTTGTTTGAAGGCTGGGACTGTACTATCAGATTTTTATGAAATAATATATGCTGCAACAATCACTTGTTACTAATATTAGCACGACGCGTTTCGGCAGCATGCCTACAGCATCAGGTTCATTTACAGTTACTTTTACATTGTAATTAATATGAAGTGAGGTTAGTTTCCTTTTCTGTGTGTGCCAGTGAGATTACGTCCCGAAAAAGACGCCTGTTCAGGAAGATTAATATGTTATACTGTGTAAATTATGTGATAAGCATGAACAGATCATTTTCTTAGTGCATTTACTTACGTTTTTTTGGTAACTTCGTTCTCTGGCACACAGAACATAGTAACAAGTACATCACAACTTAACACTTTCATAACCATTTGTTTACTACACTCCAAAGAGACCTAAAAGCTAAGATAAACTAGTTGCTATTGCTGAAACAGTAGCAGACAGTGAAGAGGAAAACTTCTATATCCAGATGTATTTATGTAATGGTACATATTAGGTGAGTAGTTGGTGAAGACTATCTTTTTTTTCAACGAAACAGGCATTCAACATTGAGAAGTTTTTAAAGAAGTCGTTATTACTGCTTTCAAGTTTATCATTTAGTAACATGTCTCCATGTACTGTGCCATGAATAAATATTTCCAGTTCTTCATTTGGTGTCCCTTGTCCATTTTATGTAATACATGAAGGTCATGAGCAGTATCATCGATTGGATGGTCTGTGTTTATTATGTGGGTGTCCGCCCCGATAGCTGAGTGGATTGCCGTCCTACGGGCCAGGGTTCGATTCTCGGCTGGGTCTGGGACTTTCCCCGATCAGGGACTGGGTGTTGTGTTGTCTTCATCATTTCATCCCCAACCGGCGCGTAGGTCGCCCAATGTGGCGTCGAATGTAATAAGACCTGCACCACGGCGGTAGAACCTGTCCTGCAAGGGACCTCCCAACTAATGACGCCAAACGCTCCTTTATATTTCCATTATGTGAGTGGCTATTGCTGGTCTATTGTAGTTGTTCGTGTGTTAGGCATTTATATGTTCGTTGTATCTTTTTTAGAAATCCCGCCCGGTTTGGCACACATAGTGGGCTTTGCAAGTATTACATACTGTTTTATAAACGACTGATTGTGAGGGTGTCTCTGTGTGTATGTTAAAAATTGTCTTTATCAACTACTCGCCTAATATGTGCCATGACATAAATACATATCTAAATAAAAGATTCCGTCCTCACTGTCTATTACTGTTTTAGCAACATAAACTAGTTTGTCTTAGCTTTTAATACTCTTTGGGGTGATGCAAAATATGACCATGAAAGTATTATATTGTGGTGTCCTTGTTACTATGCTCTGCGTCCCAGACAACGAAATTACCAACAAAACTGTAAGTCAATGAATTAATAAAATAATCTAATCAGTCTTATCACATAATGTTCACAGTATAAAATATTTATCTTACTGAACAGGGGTCTTCTTCGACGCATTACCTCATTGGCACACACGTAAAAGGAAACTAATTTTACTTCATATCAATTACACCGTAAAAGTAATTGTAAATGCGTCTGGTGATGGCAGCATCCTGCCAAGGCTCGTCGTGCTACTAAAATATTAGTAACAAGTCACTGTCTCTCTGTATGTTATTTGATAAATAGTAAAAATTAATTTTTAATCGTCAGTTTCACCCGAGCGTGAAGATTACTCACAATCAGAAATAAATTGCTTTGATATTTCATGTGTGAAACATATGGTGATTTTTCATGTGGTATAACAACGTTTATATGTTAAATTAAAATCGAAGGGCACGCTGCTATCACCATTGAAAAATATGGTCCTGCCTTGTTTAGGTTTTTCCTGTGATTGTCCTAAATCGCTTAAGGCTGATGCTGGGTTTCTGCAACGGTACCGCCGATTTCCTTGACCGTCCTTCCCCAATCCAAGCTTGTGTTCCGTTGGTAATCACCTCGTCGTCGAAAATATGTTAAAACCAAATTCCCTTCATTACTTAATGAGAATTTCTACAACCTACACGAGTGAAAACCTTCACGTCTTTCACTGTACGCTCGCCCAAGACGACCGCGCGGCAGGGGTTTCCACTAAAGTCTCTATACGCCCGAGTGCTTCCGTCTTAAGATGGGTATCGCGGTGAGGATATGGTACTCTGTTACGGGTGTAGTGCTTAAAGGATTAATTGTTGGAATTATCGTATATCTACAACATTTGATAATCCAATATGGTGCTAGAAATAAATAACCACTTTTTGAGACTTAAGTGCAGTTGCTACGGACTGAGTAATTTGATGCAGACTTTGCGGTTCCTACTTCATGTACAGCACGCCGTTTTGAATCATTACGTTCAGTGCTTTCTGTCCATCTCCTTCTTCTTCTTCTTCTTTTTCTTTATCGTCGTATTGTCCCACGTCACGTAGGGTCGGCGTTGCTCTTCTGGATCCTTCTCCTCCATAGTACTCTATGCATTGCCTCTTCCATCTTCCATCCGTTCTCCCTTAGATCTCCGGATATCTTATCCTTCCACCTCATCTTCGGTCTTCCTCTCCTTCTCGATCCTTCAGTCTTTATATCTTCAACTTTGTTTCAGATATACTCGTCCCCTTTTCTCTGTAAGTGTCCGTACCACCTTAGTCTGCTCCCTTGTATCTTTTTTCCCATGGGTCCCACTTTCACAGCTCCTCCAACAAATTCATTTCTAATTTTGTCCTTCCTTGTTACTCCACACATCCACCTCAGAATCCTCATTTCCGCCACTTCCATCTTCCTTTCCTGGGCTACTGTGATTGGCCACGTCTCTGCCCCGTATATCATAGCAGGCCTTACCACCGACTTGTACACTTTCCCTTTCAACCCAATGCTCACCTTCTTGTCACACAACACTCCACTCATTTTCCTCTACTTGTTCCAACCGCAATTTATTCGGTGTTGTATCTCGCTTTTCGGTCCTCCATCCCTCTGTATGTACAACCCCAGGTATTTAAATTTGCAGACCGATTTAAGCTCTTATCCTGGATCTTGCAAGACCTCATCTGCACATCCTTCAGTGCTAAATATTCTGACTTTGTCCTGCTAATTTTCATCGCTCTTTCTTCTAGTGCCTTCCTCCAATCCTCCAGCTTTTCCTCAAGTCTGTCGATGCTCTGCTCACAAAGAACCACATCATCCGCAAACATCATATTCCACGGTGCTTCCTTCTTCACATCTTTCACCAGCACATCCATAATCAGGTCAAAGAGGTAGGGACTAAGCGCAGACCCTTGATGTAACCCTACTTTTACTGGAAACTCCTTTGTCAAGCCCACACTACTTCTCACCTGTACATTTCCTTCACTAACCTCACATACTTCTCTGGCACGCACTGCTCAGTCATGCTTCTCCATATTTCGTCCCTTGGGTCTCTGTCATATGCTTTCTCCAAATCAATGAAAGGCATATGTAGATCGGCTTGTAGCTCCCCGTGTCTCTCCACTACCCACTTTAAAGCATGTGTTGCATCAGTCGTTCCTCTTCCAGGCATGAACCCAAACTGGTCTTAACACACCACAGTCTCCTTGCGCAATCTTGCTTCTAATCAGTGCTTTCTGTCCATGCCCTATCTAATTATGACACTGTATTTTTCGCATACATGTGTTGCACTAGTGATGTTTTCCTTATTACAGGGTGGTGACTTTGTCTCATGAAAAGATTTTCCTGAGATTCGTTGTTTATCATAAGTTGAAATTCGAAATCTCTCCAAACCATTTTTTATTCTACGTGACAGAAAGATTTGTTTTACTAGCTTTCATGTCATCAGATGGACTGCGTTTAGTTGCTACGGCAATTGTTAGTGATTATTCAGTCTTCAGCCAGTATTTAAAGTTTTATCAACAATTCTGTAAGTTGTAAACTCTTTCATCTCCTAGAATTCATTGTCACCGTCGTCCAGCAGCATTCCGTGCAACTTCGTATCACTGTGCGCTACCTTCAAGTATGTTAGGAATTCTCGCAGTAACACTCTTCGAACTGTTTTCAGTCCGATGTAGTATAAATTGACTTCGATGGCAAGAACGCACCACGTTTCAAATCTGACACCCTTCACACTACGGTCTTCGTTGACTTGAAGAGCGACACAGCGAAGTAGTCGACAGAGCACTAATTTTCATAAAAGTAGAAATAAATAACAGAAACATGAATATTCAGTGCTGATTTGTTAAACATGCGATTTCAAATATGGATGGGTATTTAATTTGTTTCTAAATTAAAAATCCATTTTTACTTTTGTGCGGATGACGGATACATAGCTACGTGACAAACTCTGACGAGCAGTTCATTACTCTCATAAGCATGTAATAGGAAACGGATCTGGAGCCCAATAAAGCACAGACAATAACAGGCATTATCCGCCCGGGTTGCGATGTGATAAAGCTCCCGCTTCTGGGACGGAGGCGTGCCGGCCACGGATTAACGAAGAGGGCCAGTGCGCCGGACAGCCGTGGCTTTTCGGCGGTTTTCCACATCACTTTTGGTGAATAACGGGCTAGAACACACGTACCGCCTTAGATACATGCTACGCTAACATTTATATAACTTTCTCGAGCTTTTAGCATTTACTCTAGACGCTGACAGGTGGGTTACACTAATTCCAATCTGGGGTGGGGGGAGGCTGGTGGCGAAGTAGGTGACTGATGACCTTAGATGTTTAGGCTTCTTAAACCCACAATCAGCAGCAGAAGCAATAAAGGACTTCCTAGTGTTGGTTGAATGCGTCATGGATATCAACAAACTTCACACAATTCAGTGCCTTTCTTCCTCTTTTTTGCACGGCTTTACAAACGAATGTATCCTAAAGAGAATCTAAGAGCGTTTTTGAACAAATTGAATCAGAGCATTTCTTTACTCTGCTAACACTTCAACTCCCTCTAGAGATACTTAGAATTCCCTTAGATTTAACTGAGTCTTCAACTGGAATCAGATTCAGAATTTGCTTGTTCTCTGCACAAGTCGCCGCCTACAAATTTTAGACATTTATGTTAATTTCTCAATAGCGCTGCAGTTTTCGTGAACAGTAGTGCGGTGCGACTCGTCTGCACTAGCGCTTGCCGGTGATTCACAGAGAGGAGCTTTTGGTGGCAGGGCAGACAGGGCTGTGGGCAGAGAGCTGGAGGTGTCTCTTTGAGCGGCACTTAGCGGCCCAGCCGCAGGACAAAGGCGGAGCGCGGGCGCACTACTCGTAATCGCGCTGCCACCACCGCCACCGCCTCCACCACAGCTTTTTCGCTTTGGCCGCTGCCCACGGGTGCTTTCGCCAGGGCCGCTTCATATTCCGTGCACTGTCGGCTTCTAAAGCCCTAACTAGTTGGATATATTTCAGCAAAACTACACAACACAGCATCAAATAATGGACAAATGGATGTGACTGCAGAAAATTAAACAAAAAAAGATGTGTACGAGACCAATGCAAAAAGGAAGTTACATATTATTATAACAGGCCAAGTAACTTTTCTCAACGCTGCACTACACTAGAAAGAGACGGTGGAGATCTCTTCTGAAAAGCACGTTGCAAGACTTCCCGGATATGCTCAATAATGTTCATGTCTGAGGAGTTTGGTGGCCAGCGGAAGTGTTTAAACTCATAAGAGTGTTGCTGGAGTCACTCTGTAGCAATTCTGGACGTGTGGGGTGTCGCATTGTCCTGCTCGACTTGTCCAAAACCGTCGGATAGCACAATGGACATGAATGGATGCACGTGATCAGACAGGATGCTTATGTGTGTGTCACCTGTAAGAGTCGTATCTAGACTGCACACACCTCACACCATGTCAGAGCCTCCACCAGCTTGAACGGTTCCCTGCTAACGTGGAGGGTGCATGGATTTATGAGGTTGTCTCCATACCCGTACACGTTCATCTCCTTCATACAATCTAAAACGAGACCCGTCCCACAAGGCAACACGTTTCCAGTCATCAACAGTCCAATGTCGGTGTTGACGGACGCAGGCGAGTAGTAAAGCTTTGTGTCGTGTAGTCATCAAGGTTACACGAGTGGGCCTTCGGCTTCCAAAGCCCATACCGATGATGTTTCATTGAACGGTTCACACGCTCACACTTTTCGATGGTCCGCCATTGAAACCTGCAGCAATTTGCGGAAGGGTTGCACTTCTGTGGCGTTGAATGGTTCTCTTCAGTCGTCGTTGGTCCCGTTCTTCAGTATCTTTTTCTGGCCGCAGCGATGTCGGAGATTTGATGTTTTACCGGATTCCTGATATTCACGGTACTCTCATGAAATGGTCGTGGGGTAAAATCCCTACTTTATCGCTATCTCGGAGATGCTGTGTCCCATCGCTTGTGCGTCGACTATAACACCACGTTCACACTCACTTAAATCTTGATAACCTGCCATTGTCGCAGCAGTAACTGAACTAACAACTGCACCAGGCACTTCTTGTCTTACATAGGCGTTGCCGATAGCAGCTCCGTATGTTACCTGTTGACATATCTCTGTATTTGAATACGCTATACCAGTTTTTTTGGCGCTTCAGTGTATCATGCATACCACATCAGAACTGTGTCTGTAGGAAACCCGGAAAATGTACTGTCTACTGACAACATGCCACTCTTGTTGCCCAATGGTCTTAGCGTGGGAAGACATGCGGTACTTACTTTTTGAAGTCCCCTAGTATTCTTGATCATACTTTTATTTAGATGTAAACGAACAAAGTAGACGCACACGATAAATGTGCAGAAAAGGAAATCAAATTGCATATTCCAGATAAAACAATGCCTCACAAATTAAAGGTTTAAAGAGGTGATTAGACATACAGGAAAAAGAAACACCTTTAAAACCGGTGATACATCAATACCCAGTTACTGTTAATATCATATTATTGAATTTTAGGTAAGGACCGTCTGTCTGCAACTGACAAAGGCAATATTTGTTTTGACAGACATGTGTCGCCTCAGTTTATTAGAGTAGGCATAAAAAGTATCAAAATAAATAACAGAAATAAACATTTTTTAAATGGAGACGTGTTTTCGCTTACGCTGCAACTTTATGTAATGCTTTCAGTTACTGTTTGCCAATTTCAACCTCACATTCACTGTCAAGTACACTAGCCGATCAAAAGTGTTCAGATGCCTATCAATGAATATTGATATGGGATGTGTCAACTCTTTGCTTTTATGACGGCTTGAAATCTGCTGGGGACACTTTCAGTGAGCTGTCTGAATGTCTGTGGAGGAATGGCCACCCGTAGTTCTTCAAGAAGCGAGACCGGAGGTGATTGTTGGAAGTTTGGGTCTGAAGCGAGGTCGACTTTGTAACTCATCCCAGTCGTGTTCCATTCTGTTTAAGTAGGGAATCGCGGAAAGCCAGTCCAGGAATGTTAGAGTGCAAAAACAATTGCCCCACAGATGCTGCTTTATAAAAGAGTGCACTGTCATGTTGGAACCAACCGTCATTGTCTCCGTATTGTTTCTCTAATTAGCTCTAACTTCTGTAAAATTTGTTCGTATTCTTCCGCATTTAGCTTTTTCTTAAGCGCAATAAGAGGACCGCGATGCAAAACAGCCCACACCGTAACACAACTTCCTCTGTACTTCACTGTTGGCATTACAGATGATGGTGGGTAACGTTCTCCATGCATTCGCCAAAACCAAACCTTCCACTATATTACCTCAGGGTACAGCGTGATTCAAGACTCCAAATCACTTGTTTCCAGTCCTGCACTGTCCTTTGCCATCGTTCTTGACACCGCGTCAACAATCGCTTAGCATTGACTACAGAAATATAAAGCTTATGAGGAGCTGCTCGACCCCTGCTCCCTATTCTTTCTAACTCCCTATGCCAAGTCGTTGTGGTAGCTGGACTGCTGGTATCACTTTGGTACTCACGAGTGATTCCTTCTGTTGTGTTCATGCGGTTTTTTTTACAAACAACCTTCACACTGTTCGACGGTCGCTGTCTCGTAATACACGAGCTCTATCTGGTATTGGTTTAGCTGTGATTGTTTCTTCGCCTTTCCATTTCACATTTATGTCACCAACAGTCGACTTGGGCTGATTTGGAAGGTTTAAATGTCTCAGATGGATTTGTTACTCAGGTGAGATTCAATTTTCAGTTCATATTCGAAGGCACTGAGCTCTTCTGAAATACCAATACTGCTTTTACTGTTCCTCTGCTGACAACACACTGTTCCCAGCATTCTTTTGGAGTGGCGGTTCCGCCTCTTGTAACATTTAGTGGTCAGTTCCGCATAACATAGAGATGTCCGGATACGCTTCGTCAGTTAGTGTATTGAATTATTAACACAAAACTAAAGAAAATTAATCAGACGCGTAACTTTAAATGAAAGATACATCTACATGACGTGTTTCATTCATTTTCTCCGCTTTGTGTAAACAGGCAGATGCTTGATAGGGATTATTGTGCTAAAATAGGCAAATAGCAAATAAAAGTACTCTATAATGCCACAACCTAAGCGGAAACATGCTTTCGTTGACAAGTATGTGATGGCCGTGGACACAGTTGTGAAGAAAAAACTTGGTTGCCCTGTGCCGAAAATTATTTTTGGTTCTACAGTCAGAAGAACAGCTTCACTAACAATGCAGAAAGAGCACATTAGCATCTGTAGAGTAATATCAGCATACACAGTAACTAATAAAAATACAATGAACAAAATTTTTGAGTTATTTGTTACTTACGTGTACAATAGAAGAATATGTAAGCTGGAAGTGTTGCAAACAAACCTCGGATGATGCCTTAATAAATTGAGGCGGAAGACGTCTCGCAAAACAAATACTCCCTTCATTTAGTTGTAGACAGACCGTACTAACATAAAACTCATTAAAACCATAAGATAAGAGATACATGAAATCAAGTACTGATGGGTAATATCACTTCCCCGAAGTGCTATACAAAGCTCACAGAAACTCCTCGTACTGAAAAAAGCGTGTGAATAATTTCGATTTACATCTGCTCAATTATTTTTAGAGCGCAGTCGAACCTGTGTATGGTTTGTGGAAGGAAACACAAAACCAGCCAGATCGTCATACTGAACGGAAGTTGCAGTCAAAATGTAGTTCACCTGAGAAAGAGGTTGAGACTGAGGCAGGGAAAGATAAACCAAGAGTCGCTTAATCTAGATTATGTCGGCGCAATATCCGAAAAGATCGGTGAATTCTTACGCAGTCGTGGCATGCAGCATGTTTTGTTCCAGTCAGTGAAGGTAAAAAGTTTTCTCTGTAATCCTGAAAATGGTCTAGGTATGGAAGTGATCCCCCAAGACAACTCAGTCACATTCGCAGCTCGAATCATAGCCAATCTTTGGTATTTTCATTCAATAATATCGTATGGAATAATGTTTTGGGGCAACTCATCATATAGAAAGAAAGTTTTCGTTGTTCGAAAACATGATATAAGAATAATACGTGATGTTCACACACATTCATCTGGTACACATGGGTTTATAGAGTTAAGCATTTTGATTACTGCTTCACATTATATTTATTCCCTCTGAAGTTTGTTATAAATAATACACTGTAGTTAAAAAGGAATAATGACATACATAATTACAATACCAGAAGAAAAAAATTACAGTTGTTACTCCACATCAAGGTTGTTTTAACACAAAAGGGGGTGAACAACGCTGCCACCAAAATTTTCGGTCGCTTTCTTAATGATATTTGGAGACTGACATATAGTGACGTTGCATTTGAAAACAAACCTAAAAAAGTTCTCCTTGGCAACAGATATTCCGTAGAATAATTTCTATTTTATGTTATCGGCAAGAGGTGGTGGATATGAATTACTAATTCACATATGTAATTCAAAGAAAGAAACCTATAAATGGTCAGCTTGTAGCCATGTTTACAAATGAATGAAAGAAGACTCGCTTCATATCATTACAGTTAATCATAGAAATGATCCGTAGGACATAAAACGAACTAACCGAAAGTCGAGTGTGTACCGCATTACACGCAAACCTCTAGAACATTCGAGGGGAGGTGCAAGAAACATGAGCGACATACTCGATTAAAATAACCGAGCTAATCATCTGTCGCCGAGCACTTTCTTCAATATAATCAGTGAAAAATGAGATGAGAACCGTGTCGATGATAAAACATCATGTTTTTGGGACGGTGTAATTCGGAGACTACCGAAATGCATATGATGGGCAGCCAAAGAAAGGTTTCAATATGTAAACACGGCATGTTGTATGACACTCAAGTAAGTAGTCACATCCACGAGAGCTGGAAAAGGATGAGAGAATGTGTGTTTCACGGAATATCAGTGCAGACGATGAGAAAAAAAAGGGCGTAGCTGGCATCGGACTCAAACTCAGCTATAAAAGCGACACGAAATCAACGATAGTCCAGTCTGGTTAGAGTCCAGGCAGAAAGTTCACAAACAGCACTTCTCACAGCACCTGAAGAAGACATTTGGGTCGAACGTCGTTATTGCATAAAATGGAAACAACTCCGCTGAACACCTAGAAACTCACGATTAAGGAAGCTGAATATATTGATCAACACTAATAACACTCTAAGATTGTCGTGGTCAATAGATGTTGTGGATCTGCGAGTACTGTCCAACAAGCTGTACGCTGCCTGGACGTGCAGTCCCGAGCCAGGGAATACACAAGGTTGGCGCCGGTGGCGACACCTGCAACGTGCTGACATAAGGAAAGTTTCCAACCGATTTCTCATACACAAACAGCATTTGATCGGCGTTGCTTGGTGAAACGTTGTTGTGATACCTCGTGTAAGGAGGAGAAATGCGTACCATCACGTTTCTGACTTTGATAAAGGTCGGATTGTAGCCTATCGCGATTGCGGTTTATCGTATCAAGACATTGCTAATCGCGTTGGTCGAGATCCAATGCCTGTTGGCAGAATATGGAATCGGTGGGTTCAAGAGGGTAACACGGAACGCCGAGCTGGATCCCAACGGCCTCGTATCACTAGCAGTCGAGATGACAGGCATCTTATCCGCATGGCTGTAACGGATCGTGCAACCACGTGTCCATCCCTGAGTCAACAGATGAGTACGTTTGCAAGACAACAACCATCTGCACCAACAGTTCGACAACGTTTGCACCAGCACGTCCTATCAACTCGGAAACCATGGCTGTTGTTACCGTTGCTGCTACATCACACACAGGTGCGGCTACGATGGTGTACTCAACGACGAACCTGGGTGCACGAATGGCAAAACGTCATTTTTTGTTTGGCGACATCGCTGTGGACGCACATTGGAAGGGTGTATTCGTCATAGCCATACAGGCGTATCACCCGGCGTGAGGATATGGGGTGCCACGTCTCGGTCACCTCTTGTTCGCATTGACGGCACTTTGAACAGTGGACGTTACATTTAAGATGTGTTACGACCCGTGGCTCTACCCTTCTTTCGATCCCTGCGAAACCATTTCAGCAGGATAATGCACGACCGCATGTTGCAGGTCCTGTACGGGCCTCCCTGGATACAGAAAATGTTCGACTGCTGCCCTGGCCAGCACATTCTCCAAATCTCTCACCAATTGAAAAGTCTGGTCAATGATGGCCGAGCAACTGGCTCGTCACAATACGCCAGTCACTACTGTTGATGAAGTGTTGTATCGTGTTGAAGCTGCATGGGCAGCTGTACCTGAACACGCGATCCTAGCTCTGTTTGACTCAATGCCCAGGCGTATCAAGGCCGTTATTACGGTCAGAGGTGATTGTTCCGGGTACTGATTTCTCAGGATCTATGCACCCAAATTGCGTGAAAATGTAATCACATGTCAGTTCTAGTATAATACAGGGTGTTTCAAAAATGACCGGTATATCTGAAAGGGCAATAAAAACTAAACGAGCAGCGATAGAAATACACCATTTGTTGCAATATTCTTGGGACAACAGTACATTTTCAGGCAAACAAACTTTCGAAATTACAGTAGTTACAATTTTCAACAACAGATGGCGCTGCAAGTGATGTGAAAGATATAGAAGACAACGCAGTCTGTGGGTGCGCCATTCTGTACGTCGTCTTTCTGCTGTAAGCGTGTGCTGTTCACAACGTGCAAGTGTGCTGTGGACAACATGGTTTATTCCTTAGAACAGAGGATTTTTCTGGTGATGGAATTCCACCGCCTAGAACACAGTGTTGTTGCAACAAGACGAAGTTTTCAACGGCGGTTTAATGTAACCAAAGGACCGAAAAGCGATACAATAAAGGATCTGTTTGAAAAATTTCAACGGACTGGGAACGTGACGGATGAACATGCTGGAAAGGTAGGGCGACCGCGTACGGCAACCACAGAGAGCAACGCGCAGCTAGTGCAGCAGGTGATCCAACAGCGCCCTCGGGTTTCCGTTCCCCGTGTTGCAGCTGCGGTCCAAATGACGCCAACGTCCACGTATCGTCTCATGCGCCAGAATTTACACCTCTATTCATACAAAATTCAAACGTGGCAACCCCTCAGAGCCGCTACCATTGCTGCACGAGAGACATTCGCTAACTATATAGTGCACAGGACTGATGACGGCGATATGCATGTGGGCAGCTTTTGGTTTACTGACGAAGCTTATTTTTACCTGGACGGCTTCGTCAATAAACAGAACTGGCGCATATGGGGAACCGAAAAGCCCCATGTTGCAGTCCCATCGTCCCTGCATCCTCAAAAAGTACTGGTCTGGGCCGCCATTTCTTCCAAAGGAATCATTGGCCCATTTTTCAGATCCAAAACGATTACTGCATCACGCTATCTGGACATTCTTCGTGAATTTGTGGCGGTACAAACTGCCTTAGACAACACTGCGAACACCTCGTGGTTTATGCAAGATGGTGCCCGGCCACATCGCACGGCCGACGTCTTTAATTTCCTGAATGAATATTTCGATGATCGTGTGATTGCTTTGGGATATCCGAAACATACAGGAGGCGGCGTGGATTGGCCTCCCTATTCGCCAGACATGAACCCCTGTGACTTCTTTCTGTGGGGACACTTGAAAGACCAGGTGTACCGCCAGAATCCAGAAACAATTGAACAGCTGAAGCAGTACATCTCATCTGCATGTGAAGCCATTCCGCCAGACACGTTGTCAAAGGTTTCGGGTAATTTCATTCAGAGACTACGCCATATTATTGCTACGCATGGTGGATATGTGGAAAATATCGTACTATAGAGTTTCCCAGACCGCGGCGCCATCTATTGTTGACAATTGTAACTACTGTAATTTCGAAAGTTTGTCTGCCTGAAAATGTACTGTTGTCCCAAGCATATTGGAACAAACGGTGTATTTCTATCGCTGCTCGTTTAGTTTTTATTGCCGTTTCAAATATACCGGTCATTTTTGAAACACCCTGTATATTTGTCCAATGAATACCCGTTTATCATCTGCTTTTCTTCTTGGTGTAGCAATTTTAATGACCAGTAGTGTAATTTCTATTTCTCGTTTTCTTGAATATTGCTAGAAGTGACAGTATAAGTTGTTATGCTTCCTCTTCCAATCCAACGTCCTGGAATGCTGTCAGTCAGGTAACGTCGAACGTGATTAGAGAAGTTCTTTAAGCACGTCCGACGCTATCTGAGTGATATCATTCCAGAATGTTGGATTGCAAGATGAGGAACAGAAGATGTACGTCATCGCTGGTGGCTTCCCAGGTCTCCAGATCTCAAACCCTGTGACTTTTATTTGTGGATTTACGTAAAGGACCGCGTTTCTATCTCCCCTATACCACACAATCTTGAAAGTCTACGACGTCGCATTGTTGAAGCTGTGAATTCGATAACGAGAGACCAGCTGCTTCGTGCGTGTGGCAGCAAATGAGCCACAGTTTCGATATTTGTCGTGTAACACATGGTGCTCACATTGAATGCATAAAAATGTGAACTTTTCTCTTTCCAGTAACTTTAGAATTGTTTTTCTGTCTCTTGTAGTTTGGAAGCAACAAGTGTTTGAAATCTGTGCATTCTTTTTGAAGAGCCCTGTATTACAGTCTGCAGTAAATAGCAATTTCGTGGTATAGAGGTTTCTGTTATGATATACTTCGCGCCACAACACTAGTATGTGAAGATTGCAGCAAGTGCCCTCGGCACGTGTTCACCGTTCCACACCTTTCTTTCTCACGCAACCGGTATTAGCAGTTCGTGAGGCTAGAATCCATCACTGTCACCGATAATAATGCGTCAGACGTTTTCATGTCTATGTGCAATACAAGACACGTTCGTGAAGCTATGCGGTAATCGTTGTTACCAACAGAGGTTGATCAAGGGCAGCGAAGACGTCTACACGCAGTAGCTTTGAGATTGCGCATCAGTTTCTTTCAGCTCCAGTAAATGTACCTTGATAAGGAGAGGCGACGCCGGCATAATGTTAGCTGCTAACAATATTGATTTGTTTCCCTCACACGCGCATTTGCTTATGTAATTTGTCTCTTGTGTCTGTGTCCAGTGGCTCCGGATGAAAAGTACGTAAAGCCCCATGCTCTCATGATACAAGCAGCGTGGCAGCACTATCAGCAGCGGCACTACAAAAGCAATTATCCGTGGGTTTCTGGGCATTAAGATTTATTTATATTAGCTTCTTGCAGCAAATTTCGAGGCTGACAGCCTCTTCCTGAGACCAGTTCGTGTGAAGGGATGCTGTATGATTGACATTCCTCAACCAACTGCAAAGTGCATAGCAGGAGATACTTCATACCATTGTTAGTAACTGCCTTTGCTGTTCCATGGGCGTATGAGAGTGGTGGAAAAATTACTACCAAATGTAATATTTCACGGAAGATATTTGCGTCTTTGGACTGCGGTCTGAAGTCCACAAAAAAGAACTCACCAAGGCACGTAATTCTGTACACAAATCGAGCCAGGTGGCGCAGTGGCTAACACACTGGACTCGCATTCGGGAGGACGACGGTTCAATCCCGCGTCCGGCCATCCTGATTTAGGTTTTCCGTGACTTCCCTAAATCGCTCCAGGAAAATGCCGGGATGGTTCCTTTGAAAGGGCACGGCCGGCTTCATTCCCCGTCCTTCCCAAATCCGATGAGACCGATGGCTGTCTGCTCTCCTTCCCCAAACAACCCAACCTTTGTACACAATATAAATAAATATCTTTCTACAGACACGATCTGTGGAATTATTTCACAGTTAGCTTAAATACTTGTTCTCAAATGAGGAATCGAGGAGTGTACACACATGACAAGGACGGCGTGCGTATATATTAAATCATAATCCTTGTATCCTCACTGACGCGCAGTTCGGAACCGTGCGACTGCTACGGTCGCAGGTTCGAATCCTGCCTCGGGCATGGATGTGTGTGATGTCCTTAGGTTAGTTAGGTTTAAGTAGTTCTAAGTTCTAGGGGACTGATGACCACAGCAGTTGAGTCCCATAGTGCTCAGAGCCATTTGAACCATTTTATCCTCACTGAAGTTGTCCTATATTAAAAGGCACAGCGATCACATTATCCAGATCTTTACTACCTGCTGCCCCATTCCGCTGTTTTATTCACTTCTTTGAAACTTAAATTTTGCACTTCGATGACGAATAAGAGAACAGCATATCGAGAAACAGTAGTTTCTGTTTTAGTGGCAGATGGCAGCTTCGCATATCCCCAGAATCATTTACAAAAATAATCATTTATGGTTCTTATTATATTGTTAGTCCAAACATTGTCGCCGGCCTGGGTGGCCGAGCGCTTCTAGGCGCTACAGTCTGGAACCGCGCGACCGCTACGGTCGCAGGTTCGTATCCTGCCTCGTGCACGGCTGTGTGTGCTGTCCTTAGGTGAGTCAGGTTTAAGTAGTTCTAAGTTCTAGGGGGTTGATGACCTCAGTAGTTAAGTCCCATAGTGCTCAGAGACATTTGAACCATTTTTGAACCAAACATTTTCGAGGCTGGGTGAACAAAAAGTAGAGAAACGTTAAGATTGTAGTTTTAGTGTTGCAGTTGTGCTACATAGTCCCCCCCCCCCCTTTCAGTTAAACGCACAGAATGTTGTCGCACAACCATTTAAAACTGTCAGAAGAGTCCTTTTTATGGAACGTCGTTCAACTCGCTCGTCACGTTTGCAAAAAATGGTTCGAATGGCTCTGAGCACTATGGGACTTAACTTCTGAGGTCATCAGTCCCCTAGAACTTAGAACTACTTAAACCTAACTAACCTAAGGACATCTCACACATCGATGACCGAGGCAGGATTCGAACCTGCTACCGAAGAGGTCGCGCGGTTCCAGACTGTAGTGCCTAGAACCACTCGGACATTCCGGCCGGCTCACGTTCGCACCTTCTTGTTTTGTCGAATCACCAGAGCACCGTTCTGTGCTTTGCTGTTTGATGGTAGGTTCGGACTGGTAACACCAAATCTCGTTACCCGTGATGACTTTTTTCCAGAAAGGAACAGTCCACATATTTCAATAAGTCAAGTCGTTGCAGGCGTCCACAACCCGTTGTTTTTGTTCATGGGCAGGATAAACTTTGGACACACTTTTCTCTTTTCGAAAGTATTCTGGATAATGTCTTGAACCCTTGATTTAAAGATGTTCATTTCGTTGCTCCTTTTCAATTTGTGATAACTTTGTTGATAAGCTACGGCCATACGTGGCCTACTTAAAATTTCCTTCACACAACTGACTGGTTGAATGCGCATTGGTTATTTACAGTTTTTAGTCCAAGATGCCACCGTATTAATTGCGCTGACGTCGCTTATAGGCCAGGAATAAAATCAGTCTCGGAACTTTCCGGACAGTGTACACCAAAAAAAGATAAATACCTCCAGATGGTTAAAACAAGGGATAACGTAAAACGTGCTCTATGCAGTTACTTCATGAAATAAAAGTAAACTTTGTACGTTGAAAAAACGCAGAGAGCAATAAATAATTAGGTGGCACTAATGGACAAGAACAACATATACTAACTCCTCATTGGCACACAGGAGCTCCTCATGAAATATCGTAACTAAATACTCCGCAGAAAAGTATTGGGGCTGCTGTAAGTGGGAGCTACTGATTACGAGTGTGTACTAACTGCTGCAAATGATGGAGGCTGCTGTAAGCTGAACGAGGCAAATGTAGAAACCACAGCAACAAATAACTTGCTACGGATTTAGAACTCTCTCCACAAACCTTAATCGTTTCTCCAATTTCCATTTGCTTTAGATTAATCGTTAAAGACGCCATCCGTTGAACCATGGAATGTAAAATATTCCCTAAATTGCCGTAGTTCATAAGGTCTTTATGAAGCAATTTCTAGTCTTCTTCTTATGAACTATGAGGTAGTTCAGTAATTACGGTATATCATACAAACTTATGCAATAAAGAAAATAACATTCGTCGACCGATCGAAGTGGTGCAGTGGTTATAGCAGTAGACTTGCTGGCCTTAAATTCCGATATGAGCACCCATTTTTATGTTTTGCGGGTTATCTCTAAAAGGCTCCAGCAATGGTTGCTTTGAATAGGTACAGGGCCGATTTCTTTCCCCACAACTGACTGCTCCGAGCTTGTACTCCGTCTGTAATACCTACGCAGAACTCTGATGTTCCCTCTTGTTTCCCGCCGCGAGCAAATGTCTCTTCAGCCGATGTCGCCGCAGCGCGGCAAACAGTCTCCTTTCCATTTCCGGTGGAGACGTTAATCTCCGGAGTTGCTTTAGCGCCACGCTGTTGTGCTGCTTTGCCGAACATTGACGGAAGCTTAGAGTGAAGTAGGCTACTGCCCAATGTATTTGTATGAGTTAGAGCCAAACCGCTTTTTCCACTGCACTGAATAGAGGGTGGGTTTTTAAAAGGTGAATCTAATGAAATTGTATATCGTCCATACTTTGACTGGGAGAGCTCTTAATCCAGAGTAACCTAAAAGAATTATCTGTGCACCACACATATAGAACTATTTAATGATGTCCTGTGAAATTTTTTCATGGAACTTTTTCTTTCCAGTACAAAATTCTAACCTAAAGGTGTTTTATTGCGATCCACCACTCGCCAGGTATTGACAAACTGACTATCTCTCAGGCGATCTCTTATTTCGTACAGGAAAGCTAGCGTAGATTCGGCACAGCGCTTTTAATCTACCAGGAAGATCCGCTACAATACCAAGCTGTCACATCTGAACAAAAAAAAAATAAATAAATAAAAATGCCGCTCACTACATAATTTTCAAAACACCCGAACTAGTTGACTATCGTTGACGCTTACTAACCTACACAGCTTTTTATAAGTCAAATCAGAGGGATAAGCTGCAGCACGATTTCTTTATTTGCCGAGTGGTTAAGAGAATCGATTTTTCTGGAAAAAAGGGAAGCAAGAAAGGTAATCATACAGGATGGTTATTTAGTATACAATAATGGATTTACATGCAGACGAATTGCTTCCGATGTCTGTTCGTCCGATGTTCGTGAAAACGTAGTTTACGCTTCCACAACGTAACTTTAATGTTATTCCGCTACAGCTCTACATTCCCAACCGAAATTGTATGAGTATTCTCAACTGTCATCAGCTCGATATGTTTGGAACGCCCTTACTCCGCCACAACTCTACATTCCCAACCGAAATTGTATGAGTATTCTGAACTGTCATCAGCTCGAAATGTTTGGAGCTCCCCTAAAGGATCGTTTCGATATTTCATACGTATATCATCTCCAAATATTAGGGACGCTTCAGAAAGTTATTGATACAGGGTGATAATTATTTAACTATATGAAATAAAATCGTTATAACTTCAGAACGGTTTGCGTTAGTACTTTCAAACTGCACGGTTGGCCGTGGGGCATGATGGGTATTAGTATGGTTTGGTTTAGCGACGAAACCCACTTTCATTTTGATGAGTTCGTCAATAAGCAAAATTGGCGCATTTGTGAGACTGACAATTCGCATTTCGCGATCGAGAACTCTCTTCACCCTCAGCGGGTGTCTGTGCGGTGTGCAGTGTCCAGTAACGGAATAATCGGTGCGATATTCCTTGATGGCATGGTGAGTACCGAAGGTACCTGTAGGTTTTGGAAGATTATTTCATCCTCATTATGCAAAGTAACCCTGATTTCTTCAAGATGTGGTTCATGCAAGGCAGAGCTCGAACCCATCGAACCAGGAGAGTGTTTCATGTCCTGGAGGAGCATCTTGGGGACCGCCCAGAGGCCACTGGAATGGGCCTCGATTGGCTGCCATATTCTCCGGATCTGAACACATGCGGAACCATTTTGTGGGCTATTTTAAAGCCAAGGTGTATAGCAATAACCCCAAAACCATTACTGAGCTGGAAACAGCCATTCAGGAGGTCATCGACGGCCTCGATGTTCCGACACTTCAGGCAGAATTTCGCTATTCGTCTGCGCCACGTTATCTTCAATGATGGCAGGCACATCGAACACGTCATAACCTAAATACGAATGTCTGTAGTGGCGTTTACATATTGATTAAAGTGTGTGCACGCCATGGTTTGTAATTAATTTACGTTTTCTTCATGTAATTCAATAATTGCCACCCTGTGAATTAAATGTGTTTTAGATATTGACAAAAAGTTGCGTACGTTAGAGCCTGTGCGGGGACAAAGGAATTCAGATAGGTGAAATGAAGTGATACAAACATATTCAATGGACAAAGCCTTGGGTTACGTATTACTACTCGTTTCCAATATGCCAAACATGAAACCAATATCGTGTATCTATAGTCGTCCTTTGCCAGCCGGAGTGGCTGAGCGGTTCTAGACGCTACAGTATGGAACCGGGCGACCGCTACGGTCGCAGGTTCGAATCCTGCCTCGGGCATGGATGTGTGTGATGTCCTTAGGTTAGTTAGGTTTAAGTAGTTCTACGTTCTAGGGGACTGATGCCCTCAGCAGTTAAGTCCCATAGTGTTCAGAGCCATTTGAACCCATTTATACTCGTCCTTTCGATACAATTACAATGTTTATTCACCCGGCCAAACTTTCTTATAAGTTCTGATCAATATATATTATAAAATTACAGGGTGTTTCAAAAATGACCGGTATATTTGAAACGGAGATAAAAACTAAACGAGCAGCGATAGAAATACACCATTTGTTGCAATATGCTTGGGACAACAGTACATTTTCAGGCGAACAAACTTTCGAAATTACAGTAGTTACAATTTTCAACAACAGATGGCGCTGCAAGTGATGTGAAAGATATAGAAGACAACGCAGTCTGTGGGTGCGCCATTCTGTACGTCGTCTTTCTGCTGTAAGCGTGTGCTGTTCACAACGTGCAAGTGTGCTGTGGACAACATGGTTTATTCCTTAGAACAGAGGATTTTTCTGGTGATGGAATTCCACCGCCTAGAACACAGTGTTGTTGCAACAAGACGAAGTTTTCAACGGCGGTTTAATGTAACCAAAGGACCGAAAAGCGATACAATAAAGGATCTGTTTGAAAAATTTCAACTGACTGGGAACGTGACGGATGAACATGCTGGAAAGGTAGGGCGACCGCGTACGGCAACCACAGAGGGCAACGTGCAGCTAGTGCAGCAGGTGATCCAACAGCGGCCTCGGGTTTCCGTTCGCCGTGTTGCAGCTGCGGTCCAAATGACGCCAACGTATACGTATCGTCTCATGCGCCAGAGTTTACACCTCTATCCATACAAAATTCAAACGCGGCAACCCCTCAGCGCCGCTACCATTGCTGCACGAGAGACATTCGCTAACGATATAGTGCACAGGATTTATGACGGCGAAATGCATGTGGGCAGCATTTGGTTTACTAACGAAGCTTAGTTTTACCTGGGCGGCTTCGTCAATAAACAGAACTGGCGCATATGGGGAACAGAAAAGCCCCATGTTGCAGTCCCATCGTCCCTGCATCCTCAAAAAGTACTTGTCCGGGCCGCCATTTCTTCCAAAGGAATCATTGGCCCATTTTTCAGATCCGAAACGATTACTGCATCACGCTATCTGGACATTCTTCGTGAATTTGTGGCGGTACAAACTGCCTTAGACAACACTGCGAACACCTCGTGGTTTATGCAAGATGGTGCCCGGCCACATCGCACGGCCGACGTCTTTAATTTCCTGAATGAATATTTCGATGATCGTGTGATTGCTTTGGGATATCCGAAACATACAGGAGGCGGCGTGGATTGGCCTCCCTATTCGCCAGACATGAACCCCTGTGACTTCTTTCTGTGGGGACACTTGAAAGACCAGGTGTACCGCCAGAATCCAGAAACAATTGAACAGCTGAAGCAGTACATCTCATCTGCATGTGAAGCCATTCCGCCAGACACGTTGTCAAAGGTTTCGGGTAATTTCATTCAGAGACTACGCCATATTATTGCTACGCATGGTGGATATGTGGAAAATATCGTACTACAGAGTTTCCCAGACCGCAGTGCCATCTATTGTTGACAATTGTAACTACTGTAATTTCGAAAGTTTGTCTGCCTGAAAATGTACTGTTGTTCCAAGCATATTGGAACAAACGGTGTATTTCTATCGCTGCTCGTTTAGTTTTTATTGCCGTTTCAAATATACCGGTCATTTTTGAAACACCCTGTATGTATACAATGTGCGTGCCGTTAAAACTCAGAAAGGAGACCCAGTACGATCGATGGAGTTACATAGTATGACAGCCCTCTATCCCGTTTTCACCTGAAGGGCATGTTTTCGAAAATATAGTGGCTGGGAAGTTTCGCCCTCTAGAATTTTCTAGAACATTTCAGAACACTCGACAGTGTTTGAAACATTCCAGAACATTAGATAGTATTAGACAGCATCGCACAACATTCTAGAACGTTCAGAAATGTTCCGCAATGATCCGTGATGTTCTGGAATGTTCGGGAGTAGTATGGAACATTCGGGAAGATTGCAGAACTTTCGGGAACATCCCAGATCACTGTGGAACATTCCGGAACACTCTTGAACGTTGTGGAATGTTCTGGAACATTGGTCAATCGAAGCCTTTTTGGCATGTTCAGGAATTCGCCGCTGGTGGAGTACCCATTGATATGGGATATACCAGGTGTAGAAGTATGAAACCGGGATTTCCCTATAGATGGTGCTAGCCGTCAGTGTAGGACCCGTGAGGTCGCGTCTGCAGCGTCGTCTGCTTCCTGTAACGGCTGACGGCGAATGTCAACACACAGTAACCCAAGTTCCATACAGCGGTATCTGTTACAAACCCGTAAAATATGTCGAAAGAATGAAACAGACGAAGAGCGCGAAGCACGTTTAAGTTCCCAACAAACGTAAATGGGCACCGTGAGAAGCAGAGAAACCGATGAACAGCGGAATGAACGGATTGAAGAATCAAGAATGCGACACAATCTTATAATATAGTAATTTCTTGTGGAAATTCACTGGTAATCCGTACAAATCATTAAAAATAAATGTGTGTTTGTGTGTGTGTTTCACATCTCTTCCTAAACCAACCGACCGATGTGCGGCTGACCCCGGCGGACGTTCGATCCTCCCTCGGGCATGGGTGTGTGTCTTCGTCCTTAGGATAATTTAGGTTAAGTAGTGTGTAAGCTTAGGGACTGATGACCCTAGCAGTTAAGTCCCATAAGATTTCACACACATTTTTGAACCAACCGACCGATTTCAACCAAACTTTGTACAGATACTCCTGATTGTAATCTAAGGACCGCTGTTGGGTTGGGAACAACGTACCTATCATAGTTCAGGAGACAGGAAGTCATAAACAAGGAGGTGAGTGAAAAACTGCCGCATTGTGGATGTCGTTTAAATTTATTACTTTTTTGCTACTAACTGTATTCGCGACGTATTTCGCAGACAGCATTCACATATGAATGTACCTAAACAAATGAATCATTGTACGACACACAGTTCAAAAGGTATTGACGTCAGAAACTCTGAGATGCGTGAAGCTTTGATATATTTATTCCTTACTACTAAGATACTCCTACTGCCTAATCAACTGAAGGAAATCCCTGACACGTGGTAGTGCTTTTGACGGCTTTCAACTGCGAAGCGCGAAGGGCTGTAGCTGAAAGCAATAGCCGTCTATAGAGTTATCAAGAGTCGTTGCCGTAGAGACGTTTACAAAATCGCCTTGTAGGCACGCGAAGCAGCTGTACTTATACATTTGTACATTATACGTATGTCTCTGTACGACTGTTTCATAATTTCAAAGATGTCTTCACGAATACATGGATAATTATTTTTTTTCGATATTACATAACGAACACAGTTCGTTTTATGTTACTTTTTCTAACAGAAATTTGGCAACATGAATACTCGTGCAATGCCGCGTTTGTCAGCTAGTATGTTATAATGGTCCAATTTTGCCACACCATTAATAATTGCCACTGTTATTATGGCCGAATGACATGACACGCAATCGAAGCTGTCTTTGTTTTCAAAGATATTAGCATTTGCTTGGGGTTCCAACCTGTCTAGTAAACTCTGCTGATGCTATGCGACTATTCTTGTATTGTGGACGGGAAGATCATTTAGATATACAGAGATATCCGCATTCCAGTTGGTTTCCACGAACCTCTCTGTCACCACTCTCGTAAATACCATTCGCTGCGCCACAGCAAGATAGACATACAGTCATCTGACTGAGACGTTATGTACTGTGACTTATCAACCCATCTCCCACCATTCACTGCTCTACATACCAATGGCGGTATTGGTTGCACTATTCTAGCCGACGTTTCACGTTTGTTCGTTTGATCAGTGCCTTTTGAGCACCAACAGGAGCATGTCAACGAGCTCGATCGTCTCCCGGCGTATCAGGCCATCGCTGACCTGTACCTAACCTACAGCCCTAGTCCTCTTCTCTAACTGGCAACTATGTCCGGCGACAGATTTTCACAAATCAATTTCAGAGCTTACTGGTCCCTTTTTAAACAATTTGCGCCCAGCAGAGGCATGAGTGGGTTTACTTGTTCTCCGTTGTATCGTTTTTCTAATAACATCGCAAATGATGGCCTAGGGGCGTTTTTAACTCTCTCTCTACAATTATGCGCAGTACCCCACTCGACTTTGTAAGATACTTATGTAAACCGCTAGTTCGCTGGTCTATTTCTATTTGCAGGTGTAAACTACACGTCGTAACATTATCGATGATAATGAACTGAATCGAACCATATTAAGTACCGAATTGCATCCACACTTGGTAAATATCTGCGGTTAAGCTACCATCAAAAGACAATTTTTTTACAATAAAATTTACAAGGGTGCCACCAGCTCAAGCCCTTCCTAACTTACAAGAATGACTGAACTGGAATTAATTCAAATTTGGAATTCAGTGGAAACAAATGAAGTAGCAGGACACACAGTATTATCCTTTACGGCATATTTATTCGTTAATAAAGATTTTTTGAAATAGCGTGCACATCCTATGGGTACTCTTATTTGGTGCCTGAACATGAACTACATTAATCTATTTTCGATAAGTGAAATTATATTGTACAATTTAACTGTTGTGATTAATGGAAAAGGTGAGGAAGGGGAAACTGGAAACATCCTCTCAAATCATTTAATCTAGATTCACACGACAGAAAAAGATCACAGGAATAACCGACCACCTTTACAAACATGCACTAATTTGCAAAGAGGTTTATTTCCGTTGCAAGATTTGGTCTGCGTAAGTACATGAGATGAGAAGCCGTGCGCCCACGTTCAAAGAACGCAGTTCACCACGTGGTGAATTGGGTCACACATTTATGGTTTCAAAGTAGAATTTAAGTGCAAAGCACAAATACAAGAAGCGTTTTTTAGGGAACAACTATAAAAAGAATTTGTCACTACAACGGAAAACTAAATCACCATGGCAGAAAATTTCCGATGATTCAAGGTACACGTGGTCCGTTAAGAATTAAACCATTACAAAAGTTGGCCTTAATTCACGAAAATCCGATGTTTCAACGAATTTATCCCGCACAAAACAGATTAAATTATCACTGGCAAAACCTATCGGTGTGCAGTAGGAAGCGGAAACGTGCATGGTTTACCAAACCAGTAGTACAATACGAACACAAGCATATACTATCACCAAGAAACCACAAAAATAAAAAAAAATAAAACCACTCACGCAAAACACACAATTAGTCTCAAATTGGCACGAGATATAAGTTCACTAGCTGTTCCTAATCATGTTCAATAGTGGATGCTCCACACGACGATGTCCCAAAGGAACAAAGCCAATTTCCTCCACAACTATTTTTAAACACGATCATGACCTATTATTAATTAGAATACAATACATTGAAATACTAGTGCAAGGCACCATTTGCTTGCATTTTACGTTGGATATATAGTGAATTACTTTCAGTTCCACTGCTCAGTCTTTCTGGGAGAGTTAATAAGTAAAACCGCAATTACGCAGTGGATCAAATGAGACGTAACTTAATAATATGAGGGAAACATGTATGAAAAGACTCGACAGACACGTTTCAACTTCACTAAGCTTTTTCCGTAAATTCATACGTTCGATCGGACAGAAAAAAACGTTACTGATGATGAAGCATACCTCTTGCATTAATACAGTCGCAGTTGAGCAGCATGATGTAGCACAAAGCATCTTTACTAGGGTACCCATAGACATGTGGCGCATAGTATATTTAGTTTCGTGACTGCCAAGACTACAAACTTTGTTAGTCGTATATGAATTCGAGACCGCCTACTATACAACATGATTCAGCTGTGAATAGTGATGCCGTTTTGTGCAACCCGCAGTTCTATAACTGATCTTCAAAAACAACGCGTGACATTCTCATATTCTCTCGCTCGCGAGGCGAAAGCTAATTGTCTTTCAGGAAAAAAGGAACGTGACCTTTTTGTAGGAACTTTAATGTAGTTAAATTTTGTATGGAGATACGTTTTCTCTGGAGGCCACGCTTTTCGAGTTATTCAAGGAAAACATACAAAAACGACCTTCAAATACACCTCCACGCCACAGTCATCCCTCACTAGTCAGAATTTCTAGTATGTATTTCGTGGCACGTCCTCCTACCATCATACGACTGCAAAAAAAATTCCAACTACACTAACTGTTCCTGATATTCGACCGTTTTGGTCTGTATTGATTGGGCTGTTACGTCACCAGCGTAGTCAGCTACTTCGTTAACATTATTAATTTAAATGCGCCTGTGAGTGTAATCACACACATCCATGCCCGAGGCAGGATTCGAACCTGCGAGCGTAGCGGTCTCACGGTTCCAGATTGAAGCGCCTAGAAACGCTCGGCTACAACAGCCGGCTGTGGTGATGAGCTAAAAACGGTTTTATCTCACAGTTACTGAACGAAATCGCTCATACGAACACCATTCCGCCGATAAATGTGGGACGTATCCCACATGAGTTGTATCATTTCAAGAGCTTTTCACTGGCGTGGAAATACCTGAAAACCGGTCACGAGAGTTAACGATATCTATAGCAACATTTTCTAGCTACAGGAAAGGAACGTGGTAGAACGGAATTACGGACACAAAGATGGTTCAGCCACATGGTAAAACTTACGCAGCTGATATCTGTCATGTTTCCTGACGGCACAATGGTACTTCGCAGTGAGCAGAACAATACCAACAAGCTCTAAGCTCCATGAAATTCACCTAACACCTTCACCCTAGTTCACGTGGTGTAGTAAGCAGCAACGAACACAGGTCCTATGTACAAACTCGGGCATATGGCATTTGATGAAACACGAAGCTACTGTGCTAAATAGTACTACAGTAGCATATACAGGGTAGTCAGGAACTGTCTGAAAAGCTTCTGGGGTGTTGCAGGGTAGTTTGTGGAGGGAGAATATTGTCAACAAAAGCATTCGATACGATGCGTCGTTTTCGATTTAATTATCGTTGACGTTAGCCAACCAGATCGTTGTGCTCGTAAACTGAAGCAACTGCGCACTCTAAAATGCTGTAATACACAGACAACTGTGAATCCGTAATATACCACTTGTGGAAATGATCATTACCACTTAGAACTTGCCTTTTTGGGAAGTGAGGTGAACAAAAGCTACGTTTGTTCGATTTGAGAAAATCAAGCGGAGACCTCGTTTGGTGTCTCTTTCTCTTCCAGGATGCTGGAATTTGTGCGCGCAACAATCTGATTGCCTAACTTCAATATTAATTTAATCGGAAACAGCGCAATTTATTCGAATTTTTTCTTAGCAATTATTTCTCAGCCCATCTTACCCTGCAACACCCATACAAGCTTCTCACACTGTTTCTGACTACTGTGCATAACACCAGCTGATGTACTGACTGCTGATGACAGACGGAATCCTGTGACCAAATGAAACGCGACAAATTGATGAAAAGGACGCACTATGTTCTACCTTTCAAAAAAGGCGAAAAAAACTAAGCACAGTTCCATACGATATTTAACAGCACAACGTCATTCGTTCAGACTAAACAAGAAGTGTAAAGAGTACTTCGCAAAATTTTTAGACCAAGCATTATAGTTTCAATTACAACGGTCAAAAGGAAATGTAAAAGCAAAAATGGTGACAAAGCTAAATTTTTGCTTTTAATTTCAATAATATTTACTTATATTATACGATTGCAGTCCTCCATTTTAATTTTATATACTTCTCTCGATGAAGAAGACGATTTAATTTAACGCAAGCTACAGCACCTCTGCCGTCAACGAAGAAGAAACAGAAGAAGATATAAGAAACCTTAGTGGAATCTATGATGTAAAGAGACTAATCAGGATTTAGATCATTGGAGGGAGATGCCACAATTTATGGCCGGCCTACGTGTCCGAGCGGTTCTAGGCGCTTCAAGCTGGAATCGCGCGACTGCTACGGTCGCCGGTTCGAATACTGCCTCGTGCATGGATGTGTGTGTGATGTCCTTAGGTTACTTAGGTTTAAGTAGTTCTAGGGGACTAACCACCTCAGATGTTAAGTCCTGCCGGCCGCGGTGGTCGTGCGGTTCTAGCGCTGCAGTCCGGAAACGCGGGACTGCTACGGTCGCAGGTTCGAATCCTGCCTCGGGCATGGATATGTGTGATGTCCTTAGGTTAGTTAGGTTTAAGTAGTTCTAAGTTCTAGGGGACAAATGACCTAAGATGTTAAGTCCCATAGCGCTCAGAACCATTTGAACCACAATTTATGCAGTTGTTTCGAAAGTAGACTAAGCATTTTTACTTTAGACACACGTGTTTTATCAACGCCGATTATGTTATGTTACTTTCCACTACAGAATAGAATACTTAAATCGGTGAATGGAGGAAACAGGAATTTTAATTAATTTTGGAAAAGAATTTAATTAATTAGGGAAATAGGAATATAGCTGAAAGAATGTAGCCGACGAGGGCATAATCCGGCGAGCGCATGGACGGGCTTTAGGGGTGGATGGAGGCCCGAAATAAAGACTAGGAAGATGACAAAAAGAAGAAAAAAAGAAATACAAGAAAAAAGTGGTAATGGGTGTGCTTGGTAAAGAAAACGGCATGATATCACATCCTGTCCTGACCACGAACTTTTTATCTTTATTTTTTGACCTAGCAGTCATCTCTCAATGATATGTAGATACGCTACAAGCGAAGCTTGTTTCGAATTCCACGTTAAACTGTATGTCGCCTTTTCCCGGTTTGATAACTGGCTATGGAGACGCAATTAGCCAAAGAGACGTCCTATTGAAACATTTACACCAGGACATTGAGTCACACTAAATAATCTATACATATAAACATACATTCTCCTTCTATACTTCTTCTGAATTGAAATACCCCGCTGCTTTTTTTTACTTATTAATGAAACCTAATGTCATAAAATACTGTAGGAATTTTGATAATGATTTCACTAACAGTTACATTGATTCACGAGTAAGGTTCTTGTGTATAATTTATAAATATTTGCTGAACTATAACGACTTATGGCGGGCCCATCGTGTTTTATTATCTACACTCCTGGAAATTGAAATAAGAACACCGTGAATTCATTGTCCCAGGAAGGGGAAACTTTATTGACACATTCCTGGGGTCAGATACATCACATGATCACACTGACAGAACCACAGGCACATAGACACAGGCAACAGAGCATGCACAATGTCGGCACTAGTACAGTGTATATCCACCTTTCGCAGCAATGCAAGCTGCTATTCTCCCATGGAGACGATCGTAGAGATGCTGGATGTAGGCCTGTGGAACGGCTTGCCATGCCATTTCCACCTGGCGCCTCAGTTGGACCAGCGTTCGTGCTGGACGTGCAGACCGCGTGAGACGACGCTTCATCCAGTCCCAAACATGCTCAATGGGGGACAGATCCGGAGATCTTGCTGGCCAGGGTAGTTGAATTACACCTTCTAGAGCACGTTGGGTGGCACGGGATACATGCGGACGTGCATTGTCCTGTTGGAACAGCAAGTTCCCTTGCCTGTCTAGGAATGGTAGAACGATGGGTTCGATGACGGTTTGGATGTACCGTGCACTATTCAGTGTCCCCTCGACGATCACCAGAGGTGTACGGCCAGTGTAGGAGATCACTCCCCACACCATGATGCCGGGTGTTGGCCCTGTGTGCCTCGGTCGTATGCAGTCCTGATTGTGGCGCTCACCTGCACGGCGCCAAACACGCATACGACCATCATTGGCACCAAGGCAGAAGCGACTCTCATCACTGAAGACGACACGTCTCCATTCGTCCCTCCATTCACGCTTGTCGCGACACGACTGGAGGCTGGCTGCACGATGTTGGGGCGTGAGCGGAAGACGGCCTAACGGTATGCGGGACCGTAGCCCAGCTTCATGGAGACGGTTGCGAATGGTCCTCGCCGATACCCCAGGAGCAACAGCGTCCCTAATTTGCTGGGAAGTGGCGGTGCGGTCCCTTATGGCACTGCGTAGGATCCTTCGGTCTTGGCGTGCATCCGTGCGTCGCTGCGGTCCGGTCCCAGGTCGACGGGCACGTGCACCTTCCGCCGACCACTGGCGACAACATCGATGTACTGTGGAGACCGCACGCCCCACGTGTTGAGCAATTCGGCGGTACGTCCACCCGGCCTCCCGCATGCCCACTATACGCCCTCGCTCAAAGTCCGTCAACTGCACATACGGTTCACGTCCACGCTGTCGCGGCATGCTACCAGTGTTGAAGACTGCGATGGAGCTCCGTATGCCACGGCAAACTGGCTGACACTGACGGCGGCGGTGCACAAATGCTGCGCAGCTAGCGCCATTCGACGGCCAACACCGCGGTTCCTGGTGTGTCCGCTGTGCCGTGTGTGTGATCATTGCTTGTACAGCCCTCTCGCAGTGTCCGGAGCAAGTATGGTGGGTCTGACACACCGGTGTCAATGTGTTCTTTTTTCCATTTCCAGGAGTGTATATGTGAAGGCTGCTCTCTGGAACTACTGCACGAAGTTTGCTACTCGCGCCACACTGGCACGATTGTCTGGTCGATAAATGAGTACCGCGGACCTTTGATGCAAGGCTCACATTGTTAGAGGTTTGTGGTCGGACATTGCGCTCACTCCTTTAGGAGATGAAGTACGCCAGGAAGTGGCGTGCGCTGTATAAATCGTTCAGCTTATATAAAAATGATCATATTCAGTTAGCTGAAGTTGTTCTCTGAATTTTAATCGCAACTCTACGCAGCGCCTTTTCAACAAAGTTAGAGCTATACCAAGCAAGTTGTCCGGTCGTAGAAACTTTGTGGTACACGTGCGAAGCCAGGGCGGTGCCATAGTTACTTACAAGAAGGCAGGTACGGAGAAATCTTTGTGCGCCTTCGGAATTAGAGAAGTTCTAACCCCAAAAGTCTTTCAGGAGTAGTTAGAACGAACGACAGTGGTTCTGAATTGCTTCACTGCGACTTGTGCAAATGATTTAACGATTTAGTACCTCACTACTAAAATCATAATCATCTCTGGAGGTGAAACTCAGACGGTCGTCTGCCGAAAGCGATCGCATGGGTGGTCGCACTCAGTTATTATGTTTACGATTGTTGTTGTTGTTGTCTTCAGTCCTGAGACTGGTTTGATGCAGCTCTCCATGCTACTCTATCCTGTGCAAGCTGCTTCATCTCCCAGTACCTACTGCAACCTACATCCTTCTGAATCTGCTTAGTGTACTCATCTCTCGGTCTCCCTCTACGATTTTTAAACTCCACGCTGCCCTCCAATGCTAAATTTGTGATCCCTTGATGCCTCAAAACATGTCCTACCAACCGATCCCTTCTTCTAGTCAAGTTGTGCCACAAACTTCTCTTCTCCCCAATCCTATTCAATACCTCCTCATTAGTTACGTGATCTATCCACCTTATCTTCAGTATTCTTCTGTAGCACCACATTTCGAAAGCTTCTATTCTCTTCTTGTCCAAACTAGTTATCGTCCATGTTTCACTTCCATACATGGCTACACTCCAAACAAATACTTTCAGAAACGACTTCCTGATACATAAATCTATATTCGATGTTAACAAATTTCTCTTCTTCAGAAACGCTTTCCTTGCCATTGCCAGTCTACATTTTATATCCTCTCTACTTCGACCATCATCAGTTATTTTACTTCCTAAATAGCAAAACTCCTTTACTACTTTAAGTGTCTCATTTCCTAATCTAATTCCCTCAGCATCACCCGATTTAATTTGACTACATTCCATTATCCTCGTTTTGCTTTTGTTCAACTTATATCCTCCTTTCAAGACACTGTCCATTCCGTTCAACTGCTCTTCCAAGTCCTTTGCCGTCTCTGACAGAATTACAATGTCATCGGCGAACCTCAAAGTTTTTACTTCGTCTCCATGAATTTTAATACCTACTCCAAATTTTTCTTTTGTTTCCTTTACTGCTTGCTCAATATACAGATTGAATAACATCGGGGAGAGGCTACAACCCTGTCTCACTCCTTTCCCAACCACTGCTTCCCTTTCATGCCCCTCGACTCTTATTACTGCCATCTGGTTTCTGTACAAATTATAAATAGCCTTTCGCTCCCTGTATTTTACCCCTGCCACCTTTAGAATTTGAAAAAGAGTATTCCAGTCAACATTGTCAAAAGCTTTCTCTAAGTCTACAAATGCTAGAAACGTAGGTTTGCCATTTCTTAATCTTTCTTCTAAGATAAGTCGTAAGGTCAGTATTGCCTCACGTGTTCCAACATTTCGACGGAATGCAAACTGATCCTCCCCGAGGTCTGCATCTACCAGTTTTTCCATTCGTCTGTAAAGAATTCGCGTTAGTATTTTGCAGCCGTGGCTTATTAAACTGATAGTTCGGTAATTTTCACATCTGTCAGCACCTGCTTTCTTTGGGATTGGAATTATTATATTCTTCTTGAAGTCTGAGGGTATTTCGCCTGTCTCATACATCTTGCTCACCAGCTGGTAGAGTTTTGTCATGACTGGCTCTCCCAAGGCCGTCAGTAGTTCTAACGGAATGTTGTCTACTCTGGGGGCCTTGTTTCGACTCAGGTCTTTCAGTGCTCTGTCAAACTCTTCACGCAGTATCGTATCTCCCATTTCGTCTTCTTCTACATCCTCTTCTATTTCCATAATATTGTCCTGAAGTACATCGCCCTTGTATAAGCCTTCTATATACTCCTTCCACCTTTCTGCCTTCCCTTCTTTGCTTAGAACTGGGCTGCCATCTGAGCTCTTGTTATTCATACACGTGGTTCTCTTCTCTCCAAAGGTCTCTTTAATTTTCCTGTAGGCAGTATCTATCTTACCCCTAGTGAGATAAGCTTCTACATCCTTACATTTGTCCTCTAGCCATCCCTGTTTAGCCATTTTGCACTTCCTGTCGATCTCATTTTTGAGACGTTTGTATTCCTTTTTGCCTGCTTCATTTACTGCATTTTTATATTTTCTCCTTTCATCAATTAAATTCAATATTTCTTCTGTTACCCAAGGATTTCTAGCAGCCCTCGTCTTTGTACCTACTTTATCCTCTGCTGCCTTCACTACTACATCCCTCAGAGCTACCCATTCTTCTTCTACTGTATTTCTTTCCCCTATTCCTGTCAATTGTTTCCTTATGCTCTCTCTGAAACTCTGTACAACCTCTGGTTCTTTCAGTTTATCCAGGTCCCATCTCCTTAATTTCTCACATTTTTGCAGTTTCTTCAGTTTTAATCTACAGGTCATAACCAATAGATTGTGGTCAGAGTCCACATCTGCCCCTGGAAATGTCTTACAACTTAAAACCTGGTTCCCAAATCTCTGTCTTACCATTATATAATCTATCTGATACCTTTTAGTATCTCCAGGGTTCTTCCACGTATACAACCTTCTTTCATGATTCTTAAACCAAGTGTTAGCTATGATTAAGTTGACCTCTGTGCAAAATTCTACTAGGCGGCTTCCTCTTTCATTTCTTAGCCCCAATCCATATTCACCTACTATGTTTCCTTTGCTCCCTTTTCCTACACTCGAATTCCAGTCACCCATTACTATTAAATTTTCGTCTCCCTTCACTATCTGAATAATTTCTTTTATTTCATCGTACATTTCTTCAATTTCTTCATCATCTGCAGAGCTAGTTGGCATATAAACTTGTACTACTGTAGTAGGTGTGGGCTTCGTATCTATCTTGGCCACAATAATGCGTTCACTATGATGTTTGTAGTAGCTTACCCGCATTCCTATTTTCCTATTCATTATTAAACCTACTCCTGCATTACCCCTATTTGATTTTGTGTTTATAACCCTGTAGTCACCTGACCAGAAGTCTTGTTCCTCCTGCCACCGAACCTCACTAATTCCCACTATATCTAACTTTAACCTATCCATTTCCCTTTTTAAATTTTCTAACCTACCTGCCCGATTAAGGGATCTCACATTCCACGCTCCGATCCGTAGAATGCCAGTTTTCTTTCTTCTGATAACGACATCCTCCTGAGTACGATTACATAATGCAAACTACTTGCCTGCTTGATAAATTGCGTATGAATTGTAATACTTAACATAAATTTCAGGTGGAAATCTCACTTAAACTAAGGAATCGCATTATTGATGAATATTTTATCTTAAACGTAAACGCAGTACTTTAGTTACTAGTGTTCGTCACCAGGGTAATAGGAGAATCGTAAGATAAAGACCCGTCGCGTAACGTGACGAATTAGCAGTAAAGAGTGAGAACAGGAGACTGCAAGCTGACTATAGACAGTAAAAATGGAAAATTATAAGTGAGCAGATATTTAGGCATACATCCCAGACGGTTCCTATAATTATGTTCGGAATTACGAGTATATCATCAACTCCCTTGTACACCACAATATTAGCGTCTCTTATCCTCCACACGAACTGGCAAGGCACTTCATCTGGTGCGCTGTTAACATGACAAACTGACGCAAGACCCCCGCCTTGCAGCAGAGCACCACCTATGGTTCAGTCTAGGCTCCCTCCATTAGCCCTGCTTGTCCTCTTAATTATACATGGGCCACACACCCGCGGCTTGCTCTCTCGTCTGATGGCTGCGCCATCCGCTACTCATGCTAGTGACGGCCACAGTGAAGTACTCTGGGGGGGATATTAGCACATGTTACTACCAGTTTATTTCAAAAATCTATCGGCCGTACATTACCAACAATTTGTTTTCTGATGCACGTAACGCGGAGTTATTAAATGCAAAAGTGGTCAATAAGCTGGAAAAATATCGATATTTCGTTCACGGGGAAACATAATAATGAGCTACGCTGAGCTCCTTTACCACTTTAAAGTATTTCAGGCGGTGAATTTCATCGACAAAGACACAAAATAGGAACAAGTCGCTCTTGGTGCATCATGTGCTTCCACATTCTCTGATGTCTCCCGGCTAGAAATTAAATCATCATTACACTACAAGTTCAGAATTAAATCTGCATCTCAATAGTACAAAGTATGGATTGAACCACAAGATTCACAATAAAACGTAAAAACGTTTCAGTATAACTGGTTACTGAAGACAGAAGCGCACCGGACGGAGCAACAAATTAAAAACGTCATATCTACACTGCGTAACACAATCAAAAAACACTTCTTCGAAACTTCGTGATTGTCTCTCATCGAAATCCATAAGTTTGAAATTTGGCTCAAAGATGACTACAACCTCCCTCTGTAATGATGCAAAAGCGCGGCGCCCTGCGAAGCTACCCCAAGTTTTAAACAGTGAAGGTGTGAACACATGCGAAAAGAAAATCAGAGCTCAGAAGTTCATGTGAGCCCTAAAGGTAGGTTAAAGATCTTAAAATGGCACCAAATTGCGTCACGATTCTGTCCAACGCCACCGTGGACACGTCACACGATGAGAAAGTTGTCACACCCACTCTAGTCCATATTTTACCTCTTCTTTTGACACCTATGCAATTGAAGGTAAGAACCGCAACGGCCCACGTTAAAAGCACGCGGTTTTCTTACGGGTGTCATGACATTTGCTTCTATGAAGAAGACATCGACTTTTGCTTCTGAAGACGATAATTAACTTGTCTAAACTGGTAAGACATTGTGAAAATGTACAGTATATGCAATTCAGGACTAAATTTTATTCCGGAAAACTACTTTGTGTTCCGACAAGAGAGCAGCGGCTCATTTATCGAACGAATTTTCCATTTTAACTGATAGTGACACAAATGTTTTGTGGAACGTTCACTTTGTTCCATAACGTTTGAGGGCGTTGTTTGTAATCTGTTGTTAGGGTGGCTGGCTCATCCACAGTTTGTGCAAGTATTTCATATTTTCTCTTATCTTACTGGTGTCTTAAATGACGGTTTTACAACATATAACTATTTCAATGCTATCTTCCTGGACAGAAGCTATCGTGATTGTACAGGTGACAATGGTAGAGTTAGACAGAGAGTGAGTGCCATTTTATCTCATATTGCTTCTTACTTCTTTTGTCACAGCATTCGCTTCGACTGATTTTCTTATGCGCACTGCATATTTATTTAAATATTCAAATACACCGCTGCTCATAATCGACACGAAAGGGCCTCGCGGGGTGCATTAAGGACGTCAATGGAACCACCATTGCCGGCCACGGTGGTATCGCGGTTCTAGGCGCGCAGTCCGGAACCGTGCGACTGCTACGGTCGCAGGTTCGAATCCTGCCTCGGGCATGGATGTGTGTGATGTCCTTAAGTTAGTTAGGTTTAAGTAGTTCTAAGTTCTAGGGGACTAATGACCACAGCAGTTGAGTCCCATAGTGCTCAGAGCCATCTGAACCATTTGAACCACCATTTCCCTCGGAGTGTTCATTCCTACACATTGTGCAGTCAAAACCCACAGTTTGGAGTGCAGTGAGCAAAACATTTCAAATACACCGCTACTCAAATCGACACGGCTTTCTTGACAACTTTCGAGAGTGCTAACATCCCATGGACAATTCAACTATTCTCTAAGGACACTGTCGGCCAATAATCCCATTGACTATGGTCGCACGCTTTTGGAGTGCAGTGCAACCTCAACGTTTCCTTCCGTGTTCAGGGTGGAATCACTGGGGGCTGCCTGTAACCGTTCTGCGAAATTTGAGTGCGATACGAAGCAGCCATCTTGCATCGTACCCGGCAGTGGCGTGATCACGTAGGTGTGCTACATTAATACGTCTGTCAATAAAACAGCAGAGTGTCTCTCTAAGATCCTCCACTTCCGCAACACGTTCAGTTCCACCCGCCTGCCTTTGTTAAAAATGTATTTGTACGGAGACAACTTGTACGGAGTTCCAGGTACCTCCAGATTGGCAACTACTAGACACTCCGCCGGCCGCGGTGGCCATGCGGTTCTGGCGCTGCAGTCCGGAACCGCGGGGCTGCTACGGTCGCAGGTTCGAATCCTGCTTCGGGCATGGGTTTGTGTGATGTCCTTAGGTTAGTTAGGTTTAAGTAGTTCTAAGTTCTAGGGACTTATGACATAAGATGTTGAGTCCCATAGTGCTCAGAGCCATTTGAACCATTTTTAGACACTCCTCTGGTTCTGCATGCCTACCAACAGGCACAGGAACATCAGTGTAGCCGACCAGAGTGGCCGAGCGGTTCTAGGCGCTACAGTCTTGAACCGTGCGACCGCTACGGCCGCAGGTTCGAATCCTGCCTCGAGCATGGATGTGTGTGATGTCCTTAGGTTAGTTAGGTTTAAGTAGTTCTAATTCCTAGGGGACTGATGACCTCAGAAGTTAAGTCCCATAGTGCTCAGAGCCATTTGAACCATTTTGATCCCTTTAAGACCCTCCCTCCCATCCCCACCCCCTCACCCCTCCACCCCAGTTCGGCAAAACCATCAGTACGACCCGCCCACTTTTGTCAAGCACTTTCAAAATGTACCTATACAGAGTTAACCCATGACAAGACTCCTAGGCGGTAGCAACTACGCAACACTGATGTTGGTTCAAATGGCTCTGAGCACTATGGGACTTAACTTCTAAGGTCCTTTGCCGTTTTATTCACTGTTGCGTCAATGTCGCACCACCCTGCGATCACGACACAGGTGGTGCGAAACGGGAGGGCTGAAAAGCATTAGCATTCTTTTCTGCTACGAATCGCTTTCATATTCCGTTTTATTGTTTTTAAATGTCCATAGTGACTCCACCTTCGACACCAGAGCAAAAATTGCTGTCGCAATGCGCTCCAAAGAGGTACGATCAGGTTCAGTATGGTTGCTGGCCCACTATGTCCTTAGAGAACGAGTGAATTGTCCAGGGGGTGTTAGCAGTTTCGCACTGCGAACTGTCATTCCTATCGCGAAAGTGACGGGCTTTATGCCACCTACTGAGGTCCTTCCGGATGGATTCTGAGCAGCGGTATATCTGAAATGATTTCCTCCACTACGAATTAGGAAAGCGTTTGATTTCCGCGCTGAGCGTTTCGGTTCTGACCTAGATAGCACTGGCGTCAAGAGAAGGGGATAAACGCGGCTAAGAGGAGGTGTGACACGTCCACCATGGTGTTGGTGAGAATTTTGGAGAAAGTTGGTGTCAGCGTGATATCACTAGCCTAACTTACACCTCAGATGAACTTCTGAGCACTAGCCTTGTTTTTACATGTGTCGACATCTTGGTGTTTGAAGCGTCGCCTAGCACAAGAATGACGTCACGGGGTGTCACGTTTTTGCGCCATTACAGAGTAAGGTTGTAGACTCACTTGAGTCACATTTCAAACTCGTAGGTCGAAATTGGGGACAATTACAGGTTTTCGAATAAGGGATTCTGTAACTGCTTTGGGTGTTGTATCTAGATTACATACACAATATTTTGGGGTCATAAGTGCCCCACAATTTTTACGTCAACCACATCGCAGAAAATAATGGGATATTTTCTAAACAGCGAACTGCTTTTGCAAATATGTTCATATATACCGATGAGCAAATACGTAATGACCACCTGCTTAAAAGCGTATTAGTCTACCTTAGAAACTTAATACAATGGTGAATATCTGTGGAATGGATTCAACAACTTCCTGTTAGGTTTGGCAGAGCTATGTGACACGAGCTATCTACGCACGTGCCACGTAATTTTCGTAATTACGGGCCATGGTTCCAGGGTGTGGAGCTGGTGCCCGATAGCGTCCAAGATTTGTTCCATCGGGCTCAGATGAAACGAATTTTTTGACCAAGACATCAATGTTAGTTCTTTATTATTCTCCTGAAATCACTGTAGCACGGCCATAGTCTTGTGGCACGGCCAGTTATCCTGGTGGATGATGTAATCAGCGTAAGAGAAGACATTAAACATGGAGGGATGCAGGTGGTCAACAATAATGTTAACGTTGTCCACGACTGTTGCAGTGCTTAGATTACTGCTACAGGTCTCATGGAAACCCAGCTGAATGTTCCCCATAGTATAACATCACCCACACCGTTCTTTTCCGTTGCGAGGTGTAAGTTTCGAGTAACTGGTGTATCCAGACGCCTGGTTCAACAGCAAACGTGATTCATCCGATTCCATTCACGAGTTTCCATTTGTTCAAGGACCAATCTCGAGAATCCATTGCCCACAGAAATGGTAACCGACGACCTCTTTGGGTCAGCATGAAGAGACGATCGGGTTATTTGGCGCGGAGTTCCATGTTGAACGATATGCTACGAACGGTGTAATTGTCATTCTTGCACTAGCATTGTGCTCTGTCGTTGGATCTGCCACAGATCGCTGATTATACAACTTTATATGTCGGGCAAGCCTACCTTCACGTTCTATGACGCGACGCGGAGGTGCAACACTTCGTCGTCTGCGCGTGGTTTCACCAGCCTTCATCCACTTTCCATAGACGCTGACGGCAGTAGCATCAAACCAGCAGGCCAGCTTTGTCATTCCTAAGATACTCGTTCCCTGGCGCCGGGTTATAACAAATTATACTTTGTCAGAGTCGCTTATGTCAGTGGATGTCGCCGTCTATAGCTCTTACTGTCAGGAGAGTAATTCCCAATTGACTCTGCTCCTTTTGCATACTTTCATTACAGCGTCACGTGCCTGCAACGCCACCAGTTGGCATTCACTCTTGTGGCTGGCGGTGGTCGTAACGTTTTGGCTCATATATGAAATTACATTAGCTTCATCCTACCACTGTTGAGGCTGTCAGGAAACCGTTGTCCTAATACCTGCTTCACTGGCCGGCCGGAGTGACCGAGCAGTTATAGGCGCTTCAGTCTGGAACCGCGCGACCGCTACGGCCGCAGGTTAGAATCCTGCGTCGGGCATGAATGTGTGTAATGTCCTTAGGTTAGTTTGGTTTAAGTAGTTTTAAGTTCTAGGGGACTGATGACCTCAGATGTTAAGTCCCATAGTGATCAGAGCCATTTGAACCATTTGAACCTGCTTCACTGTTTGCCTTTCTTCTGTTCCTTTACTGTCAGATCCGCAGAAGTCGTCTCTCAGTTCATTACTAAACTGTGTAAGAGACCAAATTATCTATTCTAAGTATTGATCCACTGACGACTACACGAACTACATACAGGCAGAAAATCATTACATATAACTTCATACCCGACAGCCCAACTGGAAGGAATTTGAACCTTAAAATCGCATGGAGGCAACAAAGAAGACTGGCTCAAAGTAAAAAGACGACGAAGATTTGGGAAGATAAGAACAAGAAAGCCACTGCTAAGTAACATTTACACATGATCCTTAGAGAGAGAAACTAAATATAATCGAGCCTTTGCTGAAAATTGATGCCTCTGAATTTTTGACGTGAAAACTCTTAAGGCATTTTAAATAACAGAAACGTTAGTAACACTCTATATCTTTATTCTTCAAGTCTACATATTTCTTTCAACATAGTCACATTGACGACGAAGACATTTTGTGCAACGAGAGATCAGTTTATTGATACCGTCCTTGAGAAGGCGTCGGATTGTTGTAGACGTCGCAGCGCTCGTGTGTGATCTGATATAGGAGAAGGGGCTCCAATTGTGGATGAATGTTTCCTGCTCTTAGAAGCTCGATTACAGCAAACTGCTTCTAACGCACCGCCACAGTTAAGTTACACACTCGCAAGTTACATGCTACAATTTCGAGCCGTCTAGCGGCAGAGGCTGGAAATATGTGGCCATGAAGAATAAAGATGTAGAATGTTAATAACGTTTGTTTTATTTAGAAGGCTATTAAGAGTTTTTACATAAAAATTTCTGATGTATTATTTTTCAGGACGCTCTCGTCTGTGGGGAATTACTGTACCGACGATAAGAGCCGCAGATGGCGAAATCTACTGATATACGCTACTTTGACAAAGGACAATTGGTTAGGTTGCGGCGTCTGGGAACAAGTAAGTCGGGAATGACAAAGCTCGTTGGCTCCTCAGGTGCTACTGCCGTGATCGTCTATGGAAAGAGGTTGGAGGACGGTGAAACTGCGTCCACATCTCATCAAAGAACGCGAAGTTAGGCTTGCCCGCTACGTAAAGCAGTACAGGCAGCGATCTTTGGTGGATCTGACGACAGAGTACAATGCCAGTGCAGGCACAAGTCTTTCGCATTTACACCGTTCAGAGCATGCACGTCCGAAGGAACTTCGCATCGTACTTTTGAACAACACAGGTACTGCAATATCATATTTTTGCGTCGAAAAAGGGCAAGCGGATTTCAGCTGAAATGTCACCCCTGTGTGGGAATAGGCATAAAGGATTACGAGTGCACGTTATAGAAACATGGTTCAAGACTTATCGATGTTTGGATACGACCGTGAGAGGTGTTCGACCGCTCTCGATAATCGCGAAACTCGGGTTCAAGTGCCAGTCTGGAACAGATTTTCATTATATTCATTTAGTTATACAGCTGATGGTTGTCCATATTCGCAACTGCAAGTACATTTCATGTTTTTCTAACATACTGCGGCATTATGATTGTTGGAAATAGGCCAAATACAGGTAATAAAAGTGAAGTGTTGCACAAAGATGTGTCATTCCACTATTATACTACAATATGAACGACGTTTTGTGAATAGACTATACACACACACACAAACACACACACACACACACACACACACACACAGACAGACGCGCGCGCGCGCACACACACACACAGACACTCTATAAAATTTCTTAAGTCAGTTATTAAAAGATTAGATGAGAATAGAAAAAAATACAGTAAAAATGTGAGTAAAAGGTCATTGCAGACGTATGTGACTTGCCAATCACCAGACTGAAAAAGGATGAGCCAGCCCTTACACATTCTCCATCCAATCCCCATCTCTCCCCATGCGATTTCCATAACTTTGGAGCCCTGAAGTAAGAAATTCTTGGCTATCGGTTTGCTTCGAATGAAGAGTTGCAAGGCTGAATACAATCATGTTAGGCTATAGCAATTTTATTTCCGTGAAGACACTGACCGTCATATCTCACAGTGGGATAAATGTAATTACAGTTGTGGCGATTACTTTCGAAATAGAAAACAGTTTACGTACTTTTTCCATTTGTCTCGTTTTCATTTGACTGTCCCTTATACGCTGAGTGAACTGTCCCAGTATCTTGGCTGTTAACCAGAGTCTGCCACCTAGGATCCACGACTGAGTCTATGTGATCAATCCATTTCAAATCCCTACAAATTTTTACACCAGGGTATTCTCGTGAGCTATCTGATTCCTACGGTGAATCATCGATGCTGTTTGTGAAGTCCTGAATTGTACGGTATTGTACATTTAAGGCAAGTTACCAAACTTTGCCCGCTTTTAAATGTTATCAAGATTTGCCTGAATATTTGTGCAGGTTTTCAGGCAGTATTTCGTAACAGATAACTGTTGTTGTGATTCACTGATCACTCAATATATACCCTCTAGTTTAAGATCCCACAGATCGTTAGCACAGACGCAGGATAGCGAAGGCACAAAGAGAGCTGTCACAAGACGTGCACGCAGAAAACATGGAGCTTATCAAGACACTGTATTTTGGGAGAGAACGTGCGTGAAACTTTGTAACTCACTATCTTTGAACGTTTTGCTACTGAAAACTGTGAACCAGCTGGTCAGATATGCTTCAAAGACAACAACGGGTCGACACATTGGTAATCTTTCTACACCACTGGCCATTAAAATTGTTACACCAAGAAGACAGGCAGATGATAAACGGGTATTCATTAGACAAATATATTATACTAGAACTGACATGTGATTACATTTTCACGCAATTTCGGTGGATAGATCCTAGGAAATCAGTACCCAGAACAACCACCTCTGGCCGTAATAACGGCCTTGATACGCCTGGGCATTGAGTCAAACAGAGCTTTGTACAGGAACAGCTGCCCATGCGGCCACCATTGTCCAGACGTTTTCAGTTGGTGAGAGATCTGGAAAATGTGCTGGCCAGGCAGCAGTCGAACATTTTCTGTATCCATAAAGGTCCGTACAAGACCTGCAACTTGCGGTCGTGCATTATCCTGCTGAAATGTAGGGTTTTGCAGGGATCGAATGAAGGGTAGAGCCACGGGTCGTAACTTATCTGAAATGTAACGTCAACTGTTCAAAGTGCCGTAAATGTGAAGAAGAGGTGACCGACACGTAAAACCAATGGCTCTCCATACCATCACGGCGGGTGATACGCCAGTATGGCGATAACGAATACACGCTTCCAAAGTGCGTTCACCGCGATGTCGCCAAACACGGATGCGACCATCATGATGCAGTAAACAGAACCTGGATTCATCCGATAAAATGACGTTTTGCCATTCGTGCACCCAGGTTCGTCGTTCAGTACACCATCGCAGGCGTTCCTGTCTCTGATGCAGCGTCAAGGGTAACCGCAGCCATGGTCTTAGAGTTGATAGTCCACGCTGCTGCAAACGTCGTCGAACTGTTCGTGCAGATGGTTGTTGTCTTGCAAACGTCCCCATCTGTTGACTTAGGGATCGAAACGTAGCTGCACTATCAGTTACAGCCATGCCGATAAGATGCCTGTCATCTCGACTGCTAGTGATACGAAGCCGTTGGGATCCACCACGGCGTTCCGTATTACCCTCCTGAACCCACCGATTCCATATTCTGCTAACAGTCATTGGATCTCGACCAACGCGTCAGCAGTGTCGCGATACGATATATCGTAATCGCGATAGGCTACATTCCGACGTTTATCAAAGTCGGAAATGTGATGGTACGCATCTGTCCTCCTTACACAAGGCATCACAATAACGTTTCACCAGGCAATGTTGGTCAACTGCTGTTTGTGTATGAAAAATCGGTTGGAAACTTTCCTCATGTCAGCACGTTGTAGGTGTGGCCACCGACGCCAACCTTGTGTGAATGCTCTGTAAAGCTAATCATTTGCATATCACAGCATCTTCTTCCTGTCGGTTAAATTTCGCGTCTGTAGCACGTCATCTTCGTGGTTTTGCAATTTTAATTGCCAGTAGTGTAATATACACCTGACATTGTTTACGTTGTGATAAACTTCTGTTTTCATCTTCATTGGTAATGGTACTTTGACACTGCAGTAAGGGAATGAGACAGATATTAGTTAACTGAGACATCTCTTATTATCAATACAATAAACAGAAGAGCCAATGAAGAATATATCACAGCAACCATTCTTGTGGGAGGTTCATAATGTGAATCTTGTTGATTTCATGTAGAATATGATGATAATGAATCTGATGATATTAATGGGTAGCACATATTGCGGGATCGAAGTGCTTACAGTTCTACGCAGTACATAATTTTGATGCACGGGGTTACTTTTCATATCATCTGTCAGATGGAGAAACTCCTTACTTCGTCTGCTTTGGTTCAGACAACTGTTTTGGGAAACGTGACTGAAAAAGATGTGATGAAGTAGCTCAAGAAGCATAGTGTAAGTCTGACTATTTAATTAAAACTATTTAAAGATACGATAAATAATTTAGTATGCTTGATGAAGGGATGAAAAAATAATAGACGGAAGTTGATTTAAGAAACTGATGCTTGCACTGAATTATTTTATCCAAACATTTAGCAACGTTAGACATAGCCGCTCTTGTAGCTTTTTCACAATGTTACGTCTTTGAAAATTGAGTCACAGTCTTTGTCTTGATGAAATCTGGACGTATTAACTCTGGAACATCCTGGTCAGAAGTCTATTTTACAAATACTGAGATCGATTTTATCACTCAAGCTACATGCTAATACTGCAACTGCAGTTTTATTACGTTCAACCCTTTTCTGCATGGATATTATTTTGAAAACTCTTTTTCGCTTAGTATGCTTGCTTTAGAGTATGTTGGTGGACATACACTTATTAAAATGTTGAGTCGCAGGTGCTCTTAGGTTTTAAAAGGTGGGTCTCCGTAGTTACCTTCATCCCACATACGCAGAATGCAGTGCCGGGATAAGCTTTAAGCTCAGTTATGATGGAGAGTAATGTCTGCGTTCCATTTGTGTGGCTCCCGCAGCGAGACTGTGAACAAAACATAAGGCTCTGCTTTCCGCCGCTACCTTATAACACCGTTGCCACGAAAATGCAAGCAGTATGTATAGCGAAGTTCACCGGATCTGCCAGACATATAGTAGAGCCACATTGATAACAGCTGTTGTGCAACATATACGCTGAGGTGACAAAAGTCATGGGATAACGATATGTACATATTCAGATGGTGGTGGCATTGTGTGCACAAGGCATAATTGTCAATGCATCATCGGAGCTGCCATACGTACTCAGATGATTTATCCAAAAAGGTATCCAACGCGATTATGGCCGCACGACGCACTGGCAGATGGCGTTCACGTAACGAGCGAGAGAGTGGAGTTTCTGTAGTGTTGTCAGTGTAATAGACAAGCAAGACCACGTGAAATAACCTGTATGTGAGACATACGCCGAATGTATCCACCAGAACATTGCTTGAAAACTGGTGTTAATGGGCTATGGCAGCAGATGACCAACGCGGGTGCCTTTACTAATAGAACAATAATGCTTGCATCGCCTCTCCAGGGCCCGTGACAATATCGGCTGGAACTAAACGACTGGAAAACCATGGCCTGGTCTGATGATTCCCGATATGAGCTGATGACAGGGTTCGAGTGCTCTGTAACTCCCATGAATTCAGTGATCCAAGTGGTCAACAAGGCACTATGCAAGCTGGCGGTGGCTTCATAATGGTGTGGGCTGTGTTTATATGGAATGGACTGGGTTCGCTGGTCAAAGTAAACCGATCATTGACTACTTGAAGCCATTCGTGGACTTCATGCTCCCAAACAACGAAGAAATATTTATACATGACAATGCGCCATATCACCGTGCCACTGTTCTTGATTGGTTTGAAAAACATTCTGGACAATGAGAGAGAATGATTTAGCCACTCAGATCGCCGGACGTGAATCCCATCGAACATTTATGCTACATAATCGAGAGGTCAGTTCGTGCACAAAATGCTGCACCTCTTTCGCAATTAGAAGCAGCAAGGCTCAATATTTCCGCAGGTGGACTTCCAAAATCTTGTTAAGTCAATGCCACGTAGGGTTGTTGCACAATGCCGGGAAAAAGGATGTCCGATACAATATTAGGAAGTATCCCATGACTTTTTTCACCTCAGTATAGAGCTATACAAGCGTTACGTTTGGTTTTGTTATTACATTACCAGCTGAATCAATTGCAACAGCCAGAAACGACGGATGAATGAATCCAAACTCGGAGGAAGTAGAGAACAGTATACAAGCAGTAATGTTTAAGGTTGCAGAGAGATAACTTGCAAGTATGCCCCACAGTAGCCTCTCATGTGTGGACGACCTATCGATGTGGAGCAATGGGATGACTGTACTCACGTTCGGGAGGGAGGCTGTTAAGTTCCCCATCCGGCCATCAGGATTTAGGTGTTTCGTGGTTTCGCTAAACATTATAGTTTGGGGACACACATGAATTACTCGACTATTGTATATTCTGATGTAGTTTTAGAACGTTGGTACTTCGACACAACAAGGCGATATTAGAAAACATGTAAGTTGTTGAGTTTAATTATCTGACACGTTAAATTTCCATAGTGTATTAACATAGCGAAATCCCACGCCCAGAACGATATGGTGTAACGATAGTTTAATCAGAAAGGTTGCAAGCAAAATGGTCTGTAATCCTTCTTCACATCCAGTCACAATACGTCCGAGGACATCACTCTACTCACTACATCTGGTTCCTGTGACGATTCTTCATACATGACTGCAATCGTTTAAGGTGGCGGTTGATATTCATTGTAAAGCGCTGCACAGGAATAGATTCCAGAAGGTTAATAGTATTGAAATGGTTCTTTAAAACCAGAGGATATCTCAAGTATTAGAAAGGTCTGCAGGTATTTGGAATTTTTATATTTTCCCATTCAGGTCTTCTACCGATCTGATATGCCCAACACACCTTCTGAATTACCCACGATCCACACCCACAGCTGTTTCCCGCAAAAACGGATCTATTTTATCCCTCCATGGTCATAGTCAGTCAGACGAATGATGTAGGTTGATATGTCTGCTGATGATGGCACAGAAAGTGTGCAGGTGCAATCACTGAATACGTTTATTCATCGAAGATTAATAACATGTCTACACTGACGTGAACTGAAACAAAATATAAGTAATTTCTTAAAATAGAGCAACAACACTTATGGTAGCTGAAGGCCGGTTAGATTGTCACTGAGTGTAAGTTCATTAAATATACACATTATAAAAGTCAAATTCCAGTAGGAGCCGGCCGCTGTGGCCGAGCGGTTCTAGGCGCTTCAGTCCGAAACCGCGTGACTGCTACAATTGCAAGTTCGAATCCTGCCTCGGGCATGGATGTGTGTGATGTACTTAGGTTTAAGTAGTTCTAAGTCTAGGGGACTGATGACCTCAGATGTTAAGTCCCCTTAGCGCTCAGAGCCATTTGAACCATTTGAACCAGTCCTGTAGGACACTAGGATGCTCTGTGTTAAAGTTCAGACCGAAGGAACATAGTTTAACTCCTGCAAGGAGTAAAATTATTTGAGCCCAGCATGTAGCCATTTGAAGGTTCCAAAAGCTCAAATTTACAAATTCACAACTCTACCATTTCAACTAAGTCCCTCTCCTATTCGGCGAGGAGGGCACGAAAACTGTAAGTCCACAGCTGGTGGCTACCAGGATCACGAAGGAAGACGTGAATGGCAGCGATGTCGTGGAGGAGGCTCTCAAGTGGGAATCCTGATTAGTGGAATCCTTGTCGAATCGGAAAACTGACTCAGAGCGAACTGATGTGGTCTGGGCCGAGTGCTGTCCTAGATACCACTCGGCGCTAGAGTACTGCCAGGCCTATTTTTGATCACGTTTCTTACTGACAAGAATATATCTATCCGACACGCAGCCTCTAGAGGCGCTTGGACCGCTTCCTGGTGGACGGTTGGAGCATGGTCGTCTTTTACCTGTCTTTTAGACATCTTCGAATCATTGATGTGATGTTGGTTGCTGACACTGCAAGCGTTAAGCATCTGGATAGCAGTAGTCAATTGAATTCATCATACACTACAGGCGGCATTAACATGGAACAGTTGCTTATTTGCATCTTTTACATTCCCTTGACATCATTTCCTACAGATTGCAACCAACTCTATATGAAATATTTATTCCAACATCGCAATTGCTACATGGGATGAAGGAAAAAATGCCGCACTTGAGGTCAGTACGAGAATCTTCTTTGAAATTCGACACAAAACTTTATGTAGAAAAATCGGATCTGGTGGATTTTGAAAACACAAGTATTAAAACGAGAAGTTGTCAACATCGTCACATCATGCAGGGCATCATAATGTACAGAGCGAAGTGTATTAGTTAGCACCGCGGTACCTGCGCTCGTAGCTCACTGAGCAGAGTGCTAGGACATCAACCCCACATCGACCATGGTTTTATAGTTCGCATCCTCGTCAGGTTACTTTTTTATTTTTTATATATTCGTTCCCAATTCTCATCGTTTATAAAAGGGACATCATTTTGTCACATGACAATGGGCTACCACACACAGTGAGCTCCATTAAACACCTTGCTTGTGTCTATGACCCGCGCCTTGCACAACCATAACTGGTCCTGTCAGCTTCATGTAGGGCGGCTTCCTGATGTGGTACACAGACGATGAATTGCTTTTTGTGCTGGATGTATCCGATAAACAAGCTGCTTTTGCTTGTACGTATGTTGCATGATACCCCCGAAGGCGCCACTCCGATAAGGATGTTTTTCGTCGCCTGGAGCAACGCCTTCGAGGAATTGGTAACCTTCGTGCACAAGTAATGGGCAGAGGTCATCCACAGACTAAATGTACTCCACAAACAGAGGACATGAGTGTTGAAACCGTTCACCAGCCACCTCATCGAAGCGCACGTGATATCGCAAGGCAGTTCTAGATATCTAAAAAGCTGTTTGTTGAAGTGTTGTACGATGAAGAACTGCATCCACACCATTAAACATTAACGCAACACCAGTGGCCAGAAGACAGCATTTGCGGAGTATATTTTGTGAATGGCTTTTGCACAAAGTGAAAGATAACGAACGTTTTATAAATAATGTGATATTGACTGATGAATCAAGCTTTACTCGTGAAGGTATTTTCAACCTCCACAACATCCGTTATTGGTCTGGACACAACACACACGTTACCCGTGAATGTGGCTTTCAGGCCGACTTTCGCATCAACCTGTGGGCTGGAATCGTGGGAGGAGTAAATTTGAGCCCTTACGTATTGCCGGACGAGTTGAACGCACCTCTTATCTTACGTTCTTTCCCATATTTTGCCTGACGCACTAGAAAACGTTGCACTTGGTGTTCGGCGACAGCTATGATTTCAGCATGATGGTGCACCGCCACACTTTGGAATGAACAGTGTAACAATATGAATCAAGCGTTTCCAGGGAAATGGATTGGTCGTGGAGGTACTATATTCTGGCCTCCACGTTCCCCGGACCTTAATTCACTACATTTTTATTTGTGAGGACGCTTAAAGGAAAAAGTTTATAGTACTCCACCTATGGACGTGCACGACCCAGCTCGCGTGCATGCCGCTTCGGAAATGGTGGATGCAGGTGTGTTTCGTAAGGTTCAGCAAAGTATGATCCAGTGAGTGGCGAAGTGTTTGCAAATGCAAAGTGGTCATTTGGAACATCTTCTCTATAGTGAAGGTTTCTTGTATATGTGCGTACCGCCTCTGTGAAGATAAGCCTAGACGTAAAACATACAGAATGGAATTATTGTGCATAGCATAATGTCCAGTCTAGGTAGCCTACCTATTGTGCTTTTTGTACTTCATTGTATACAGACGATGTTACAGTATCCACTACTATTTTCTGTTGGCCTTATTTGTGTCATGGACGTAACAAAGTGGTCGTATACGTCTATAACAAGTTCACTTTGTATCTTAATGTTTCAATAAAGGTAACAGTAATAGAAATGAATACACAAGATACCGCGTTGTGGAGGTGTAAATTAGATACAATTTGATAATTTAACTAAAAAAAAGTTCGGCGCCAACGCCACTCGAAAATTTTCTAGTCTGCATACCCGTTCACCACGGAATTTCCTCTTCTCACTTAGCTAATGGGACAGCTCCGGCACCTGTTCTTGGCCACACTGCACGCAGTTACTGCGTTGTCAGAACCTCGTTTATTTAAATCACATTTATATTAAATTTACTGGTAGGACTAGTTTTTGCTACATACTCTTTTATCTTAAATCGGGAAGAGGAATAGCGTGCTGATCGCCAAGTGAGGCATTTTTCTTGAATCTGTGTATATCTGTGCTAATCTAAAAGGACTCTGTCAGTAGTAATGACCGTAGTCCTGTAACACCGCAGCCGTCTCTACCTCATTGTTACTTAGTAATTATCAAGCGATATATGATGATTGATTCTTGAAGTATCAGGCTGCATATTTGCTGAATAAGGCTGATGTAAGGTGCAGTTGTCACATCTTGATAACATTTGTAATATTTGACACCTTAACTAAATCTAATAGGTGATAGAAACCATGCAAACGCAGACTGATGATGCAGAATTCAGCACACATTTGATCAGTCCATGGGGCAAGTAGCTCCTGTACCCGACAGCCTTAGATGAGAAACTTGCGAGAGGAAACATTAATTTCTGGGAAGAGACTATCAATATTTCGGGAATCACAACTCCTAATTCACTTACTCTGATTTTCGTAGACACCCCAGCTTGTCATCCACACGAACGATTCGCGTAATTATCAGAATTTAGAGGCGGCTTCCTTGTAAGCCAGCACAATGCTAGGTAAGTCTTCCGTGAAACTTCCCAGTCCGTGAGATACGGTGTGTCAACTGTGTACAAGAGTTGGTGTGAAAGGTGGACCTAGTTGGAAGTGGCCGCGGCATTACGCACGCGCTTGGAGTGGCCCTCATTCGAGCAGCCATTCAAGAGCGCGCACTAATTAGGACGAATGTTGCAAATACACAGTCAGCTAGGATCTTCAGCCACTGTTTAGGAACAAGCGTGCTGCTTGCTACACTTCCTCTCGCACCTCATCACCGTGTAGGCTGCCTCTGATGGTGTAGAGAAAGACGACACTGGAAAACGCGACTGCAGTCCATGATGCCTGTGCCGTACATATCACCAAAAGCTAAGTTCTAATTACAGTGCATTTTAAATTCGGACCAGAGAATAGCGGATAATACAAGTGGGGACCTGGCCTCTACTATCTTTTAAGAACTAACATAAAAAGTTCTGCAGTGTTTGTGTTTGTTTCTTTGTGTGTGTGTCTGTGTCTGTGTGTGTGTGTGTGTGTGTGTGTTTGTGTGTGTGTGTAAAACTATTTTCCAGGAACTATTTCGTTTTTAATTTCAGTATGGATTGTTTACAGCCACTCGCCTCATTATGGTGAAGTGTAATGTGATGCGAATACATAGAAAGATAGATCCCTTATCATTTAGCTACAAAATAGCAGGTCAGCAGTTAATTCCATAAATGATCTGGGAGTACGCATTCGGAGTGATTTAAAATGGAATGATCATATTAAGTTGATCGTCGGTAAAGCAGATGCCAGACTGAGATTCATTGGAAGAATCCTAAGGAAATGCAATACGACAACAAAGGAAGTAGGTTACAGTACGCTTGTTCGCCTACTGCTTGAATACTGCTCAGCAGTGTGGGATCCGCACCAGATAGGGTTGATAGAAGAGATAGAGAAGATCCAACGGAGAGCAGCGCGCTTCGTTACAGGATCATTTAGTAATCGCGAAAGCGTTACGGAGATGATAGATAAACTCCAGTGAAAGACTATGCAGGAGAGACGCTCAGTCGCTCGGTACGGGCTTTTGTTAAAGTTTCGAGAACATACCTTCACCGAAGAGTCAAGCAGTATATTGCTCCCTCCTACGTATATCTCGCGAAGAGACCATGAGGATAAAATCAGAGAGATTAGAGCCCACACAGAAGCATACCGACAATCCTTCTTTCCACGTACAATACGAGACTGGAATAGAAGGGAGAACCGATAGAGGTACTCAGGATAACCTCCGCCACACACCGTCAGGTGGCTTGCGGAGTATGGATGTATATGTAGATGTAGATATATTTTACTTCGGGCACTAAAGATTTTAACATGCGCCCACACAACTCTCTCATCATCATCGTGGAGAACACAATGGTGCGAAGTTATTTTTAATGATGATTGCAAAAAACGTGGTTAAAATGGCTCTAAGCAATATGGGACTTAACATCTTAGGTCATCAGTCCTCTAGACTTAGAACTACTTAAACCTAACTAACATAGGGACATCACATACATTCATGCCCGAGGCAGGATTCGAACCTGCGACCGAAGCAGCAGCGCGGTCCCAGACTGAAGCGCTTAGAACCGCCCGGCCGCAGCGGCCGGCTCATGACTGCAGGTTCTGCCCCTACATCAGTAATGGTCAATATAAATAAAAGTAACTCACTTTGCACAAATAGACGCAGAGACCCATTACTGTATGGTTACACGTTTGACAAACAGTCAGTATAACTAGTCACATATCTCAGAGTATACGTTTAGCACACGTAACGGCGGTACAAAACTAATTGTAGGAAAGGAAAATGCCAGGCTGAGATTCAGCAGGAGTGTCCTAGTGAAGTGTAGTCGACCTTCGAAAGAGGTAGAGTTTAAAACTCTCTTCCGACTGATATTTCTCGCCATTCAAGGGCCTTCACCTGGTAGAACTGATAAAAGAAATAGAGAAGATCCAAATAAGAGTAGCGCGGTTCGTCACAAGTTCGTTAAATACGCGCAAAAGTGTCATTCAGATGCTCATTCAACACTTAATGGAACAAGCTATAAGAGAGGTTTTGGGCATCACAGTGTGGTTTACTGTTAAAATTCCCAATCGCACGTTCCAGGAGCAGTCAACCAATATATTGTTTTCTTCTACGTATAGCTCACGGAAAGTCCAAGACGTAAAATTAAAGAGATTCGAACTCACACGGATGCTTACAAACAATCATTCTTCCAGTGCATGATTCGAGACTGGAAAACAAAAACTGAAAAGCGACAGTGAATCGCAAGGTACCCTCCGCCACAAATCATAAGCTGACTTGCGGAGTACAGGTGTAGATGTGAATGTGGATATCATATGCAAGAGAGACAACTGCCGATGTGTATCAGACAGCGACATATAAGACAAATATAAAAAGCAGCATGGCGGGAGCTCTAATCTATACAAAATATAAAGGCATCGCTATGTTTGTCCACTGAACATTCAATAGCTCATTATATTCATAGAGCGTCAAACAACCTGTTATGCTGCCATCACTACAGCATCAGAAACATGTGATCTTCCAGCATGTGTATGTCCCGATACGGAACATGATCTTCAAGATACTAAACAACATGCTGTGACGGTCTGCAGATCCCGTCGCATTGTGATAACAGAAGGGAGTAATGCGGAATGCTGTCTCTGCAGATGGCATCAGACACATTTATGATGGCCTTTAAGCACGACCGCAGGATTTGAGCACGATGTAAAAGAATACGGAATTAATTTCCAAGGCAGCCTATACATATGTGTGCTACCCAGAGATTATGATCGTTTATATCGTTCTGTTTGAAAAATATGCAAATGAAATCTTTTGTAATGGTGATTTTTGATTTTATACTAATGCATTTCCGGCGCGATGTAAGATACAAGTAGTAACAAAACTGGTGTTGGCTGTGCACGTAATTATTTCGTTTCTACTACTCATACACAGAAATCACTACGGTTTAGAGACACGTATCATGCCATGAGACCACTGTATGCAGAGATTCGTCGCAGATATTAATTACCTGTAATGTTAAAAATTTGAAGTAGAATTTTTTCTTGAAAATTCTCATTTCTGGAGCGCAGTCGTCATCAGTGTGGAACGTCTGTTCTCTCTATCACCACATCAAAACTTTCTGGCACTCTCTCATTCTTAGTTCAGTTTCAGGCTTTCACTCAATCAAGTCCTACGCTTACATGTCAATTAGGTAACACGTGATAAGTTTTACAAAGTTAATTATTGCAGATTTTTAATTTCCTCTGTAGATAGACACTGAAAAGTTTGCCAGAAATCTTTATTATGATTGTTACTCACATCCGTAGCTGAGATCGCAAACTCACGTCTGTGGAGTGGCGTTCGAATCAGAGGTAGCCTGTTCGAGTCCTGTTGGACGCGAGGTTCCTTATCACCAGACTTAGCATCAGTGGCTGGATTAAATTCCAAACCCACGCAGTGTCTCAAGGAGCGAGGAGATGTGACATTTTTATGGTGATTCGTCCGTCTGATGGATAGGTTAAATTAGGTGGCTGCCTTAATGTTATTTGGCAACGGCCTTGCCGCAGTGGATACACCGGTTCCCGTCAGATCACCGAAGTTAAGCGCTGTAGGGAGAGGCCGGCACTTCGATGGGTGACCATCTGGGTCGCCATGCGCTGTTGCCATTTTTCGGGGTGCACTCAGCCTCGTGATGCCAATTGAGGAGCTACTCGACCAAATAGTAGCGGCTTCGGTCAAAGAAAAGCACCATAACGACCGGGAGACCGGTGTGCTGACCACACGCCCCTCTTACTCGCATCCTCAGCTGAGGATGACACGGCGGTCGGATGGTCCCGATGGGCCACTTGTGGCCTGAGGATGGACTGCTTAATGTCATTCAATAAGAGCAGGCTATGTACAGGCACCATCTTTCAAACTCTCCCTTCTCTGATCGTCATATAACACAAATATAGCACCACACTATACCCGCATCCATTACAGTCAACACTTTACAAATATACGTAAGATGCAACTCTGAAACACTGCGGGGAAAGGAGCTCACTGTGCGCGAAGGAAGGAAATTGTTTACGACTAGGCGGCTGAACCTACCCACTGTGTTGTCCCAGTCAGTAATGCCATACGAAAATTTTTGACTACCCTTACTAAAACTTCATTGTTCACATTAGCCTCGTAATTGGCAGGGAGCTTCAGTAAGTACATAAATTTTCTTTTAGCCATTAAAGTTTATTTCAGTCAAAGATAACACAAAGCTTTTAATGTTTATGCTGGTCACGCTGACTAGTCATACATTAATAGCCCATAAATACTCAAGATGTCTCTAGTAGTCATCTACCTGAAAGCCTCATGGAAATGATTTAACACTGCCATCGGCTAAGAAGTGTCTATGGCCAACTGACAGTGACTATTCAGCCGAAACTGGTTTAGCCATTAAGCAGTTTCATGAGAGCATTTACTGATACAAACTTCATAGTTACAATTTATTGATTCTGAATCGACTTGAACGTGTTACGGAGGTATGTCCGCTGTTACTTCTCCGATGCCACGGAAATGTACAAAAGCATACACTATCTGACAAATGTATCCGGATACCCCTATACAGTGCGGAATTGACCACTAGATGCCACTCGCCAGTGTAAAAGGAGGCGGGGATACTGTCTTGTGAGTAGAGAAGCGTTATCGGCAAAATGAGTTGGTCAGGAGAGCTTAGTGACTTCGTGCGTGAACTTGTCATTGGGTGTTAGTTGCTAAATCAATCAGAGACATCCAACCCTTGTCCAGAAGCCTAAGCCGACTGTTGGTGATGTGATTGTGAAGTGGAAACATGAAGGAACAGCCACACCTGGACTAACACCAGGCAGACGTGATGTACTGATGCACTGTGGAGTGTGATTGTAAAAATATCCCATGTAACGAGCGGAAGAAATCACTCGTGAGCTACAGAGTGCTATCAGCAGTCCAACAAGCATAGTAACTATGCGTAGGAAGTTGAAAATAATGGGGTGCAATGTAGGGTAGTCAGATGTCCTGCTTTAGCAGGAGATGCCCGGCTTTCTACGGTATCGTCCCACCAAATACCTAAGAGTCGGGACTGTTCGGCTTTTATTAGGCATTTTAGCGATAAGGTAGAGAATGCACAACTAAAGCCGTCAGCACACGGACCGTGCCGTCGAACGTTAACGTTGAGCGTGCCAAGTTCAAACGTGCTGTTGAACGCTCAGGAACGATGCGACTTTTGCATAAGGAACGTGGGCCCCAACGTGGTATACGCGACCGCAACGCACTCCAGCGGCAGTTGAGGGATGTTTCTAGTTCGTAAATCACACTTTTACTCAACGGGCGCGCTTGAAATTCCCACGTTAGCTATATCAAAACGCACATTTCCTCCTTCGTCCATGAAAAGGAAAGTATCATGTCCAATCAAGAAGGACACAGGCTCGTAAAAGTTCCATTACAAACAGTGCGATACAAATTTGGAATACTTCTCGGCATAAGATAAACATTATTTCATAATTCCCACATTTTAATAAAACCCCAAGGTCAGTCTAACTTGATCACTGTTCCTACCCAGTAGCAGAATCTTTGCAACATCTGAATTACGAAGCGTAAGAGAAAAAGGAGCAAAATATTTTTATACAAATAGCGCAAGCTGTCCTGTAGATTAAGCCAATCGAACAAAGGTACCCCTCAAAAAAAATGGTGAACTTATATTTTCATAACATCTACTATTATAGTATATACTTATATGAAACTAGTAGAGTATCAGAAACTAATAAAGACGCGAATGTCCGGAAAAAAATTTGACTGTGTGAAAACGCGAACCACCGCCCCAATTTATTACTGAACAGTGACGCAACTCATTAGGCTAAACCAACGACAGAACCTACGTACCTAATCATATTATCTTACCCTTGCTGGAAACCTTAATCCTAGACATGTTGCTAACTGAAATTTAATTATAAGAAATTGTACCAAGAACAATGCTTTTTGGGTGGATCTTCATTGTGTAGCTGCCTTCAAATAGCCTACTCTCACAATACGCATGTTACAATAATTCTTTTGTCACGAATATGATGTTTCTCATTATTTTATTGGAACGAGTCACATAGTTAATGGGTTTTCCAATGACTCTCAATTTGCTGGTGCTCAGAAACGGCATATATACATATAAGCTTGAAATGAATGCCAATATGGCGCCTCACAACTCTGTACTGAAGGTAGACGGCGTGCGTGTGGCGTTGTGCCATCTCATTGGTCAACGCTCAGATGCACGCTCAGAATATCTGACATGCCAGATATTGCTCTGCACGTTCGGAAAGACTCCCGAACGTGCTTTTCCACGCTATGACGTCAGAAACTCGGCACGCTCAACGCTCATGTCGCCCGCGACAGTGTTCCTTTTTTTCAGTAAGTGGCAGACTTTATTTTTCGTCAGACATCATTTGTAATATTCCACGTTCAGGTATTAACGTGTTATTCTTACAAGTTATTTCCAAAATACAAAAGTAACTTCAAAGTCCATCGTTAAAATTTGTTTACTCGTGTTAAACACTTTATACTGGTCTATAGCACGATTTTCCTTATCCAGATCATAATGCCACCGTCGATAAGTGTTGATTTTCACAAACGTCCAATGGACAAAGGACGCAATAAATTGCAGACCGAAAGATGATATAGCTGGTACATATTTTAATATTACCTTGTCCAGAGTTCCACGAAACGGTTTCTAAGATAAATAACGTTGTTGAAAGAGTCGATTCAAATCATAATACTAAACTACAGATTATTGTTATTTCTTTGTAAATCTGACTGAAGTAATCAAAGTTATTGAATATTTTCGTTTTTCGTCCCAGAAGAATAGTGAATTGTTTGTTTTATGTAATGAAGAGCTTATAGTTTATTTTCACATAACGTAATTTTAGGGAGGAGAATGAGCAGTTAAGAAGGCTTAGCACTTAGTTGCAATCATAAATTCTAAATTACAAGGCTTTTAACTGATTGTCTTTTTCGGTTTCATAGATGGGTAGATCACATAACTAATGAGGGGGTGTTGAATAGAATTGGGGAGAAAAGGAGTTTGTGGCACAACTTGAGAAGAAGAAAGAAGAAGGGACCGATTGGTAGGACATGTTCTGAGGCATTAAGGGATCACAAATTTAGCATTGGAGGGCAGCGTGGAGGGTAAAAATCGTAGAGGGAGACCAAGAGATGAATACACTAAGCAGATTCAAAAGGATGCAGGGTGCAGTAAGTACTGGGAGATGAAGAAGCTTGCACAGGATAGGGTAGCAGGGAGAGCTGCATCAAACCAGTCTCAAGACTGAAGACCACAACAACAACAACAACGTTTAAGACTGATCTCGCAAAAAACTGATTGTTAATAAACGACAGAAAATACCTAACTGACTATTTCTATTTAAAATAGGCAGAAAGGGTTTTGTGGCAAAATGTCCGGCTAAATATAACTCAAATTCCGGCTTCTTTTGGAACTGGTACTCTAGTAAAATGGTCGAGCAGCTCCTCATAAGCCACATTTTTCTGTAGTCAACGCAAAGCGACGTTTAGTGGGGTGTAAAGAGGAACACATTACTGGAAGCGAGTGATTTTGAGTGTTGAATTATACTGTACCAGTGGCAATGCGACGGAAGGAGTAGGGTCCGGCGAATATCTGGAGAACGTTACCTGCCATCATGTGTAGTGCCAACAGTTAACGTACGGAGTGGTGGTATAACCGTACGGAGGTGTTTTTCGTAGTTAGGATGTGGTCCCCTTATTACTCTTAAGAAAAAGCTAAATGCGGAAGTATGTGAACACATTTTGCTGTGTACAGTTTAGAAACAGTTCTGAGACAATGACTGTATCAGCTTGAGATATCAATGCAACGTGACATAAAGAAGCATCGGCAATGATTGTGGACTGCAACATTACGGAAATGGACTGGCCTGCGCAGTCTCGCCCTAAAGCCAATGGAACGTCTCTGGGATGAATTAGAACATCGGCTTCGCTCCAGACTCAGCGTCCAACATCACTGCCTACTCTCATTTCGGCTCTAGAGGAAGAATGGACATTGCTCTACAGACATTCAGGCACCTCACTGAAAAGTGTCGTAACCAGAAACCAAGCCGTCAGAAAGGCGAAGGGTGAACACACCTTATTTTGATTTCCAATACTAGGTTCTGGATACTGTTGATCGGATAGTTTATGTAATTTCGTTTGAAGGGCAGCAAGATCTTTTTAGTGTACTTTGAACAACAAACTGAAGATGTGCCTGTATAAGCAGACATGCAGTTTAAAGTGGTAATCAATCAGTGTTACATTAATGTCTGTGAAAAGTATAATGCAAAAAGGATGAGACTTAGACTTTAAATTTTAAAGAGTGTTGCGCGAGGGTGTCGCCACAGAATGATTCACCTTACGGCAAAATGATGATGCGTAGTAGCAGCAGTAGTTCGTGGTAGGTTAAATGTTGAGTGTAAGATTCAAGAACTAGAGGCGTAATAGCGCCAAACAGATGACTGAGGCGAGCAGCGTTTTCCTGTGCACTGTCACGCCTCATCATTGGCGTGAAACGTGTAATAAAAACCTATGGAATTTTGTACGTGGCGGCTTCATCTTGCTACAAGATAGGAGACACGGCCATCCGATTTTGAGCCGCCAACGTATTATTACACACGCTGTTCACTTAAGTCCAGGCAATACGAAACAATATTGAAAATGACGTCCCAGTCACCTCTAATACTGGCTATCACACAAAACCGGTTGAGGTTACTGAAACGGAGGCACCTACGTGTGAATGTGAAGAAAGTGCCTACCTTCGACTATTGCACCTTCAGCTAAAGCCTTTCGTATTATTGCGGGAGAGGGTTGCATGAGCATCCAGGTCACATACACTCCGGCTGCACGTTTGCCATCTGCTGTGTTCGGGTACACGCTATTCCACTCCTTTCCTAAGTTTTGTCTCCAATTGACCTTCAGCTCCCGTTCCTTCTTCCACTGCTACCGTTTCGTAGCAAAATGCACGCGAAAACTATCCTTCAATGGTCAACTCAAAAAAAAAAAAAAAAAAAGAAAAGAAAACGCTAATATTATAATATTAAGAAAAAGAACCTTTTATGCGGAGGCAGATGAGATGAGATTAGAAGAGTCTCATGCGCCATACATACTCTAAGGGAAAAATTAATTAAATAAATAAAACTACACACGAAGAAGGAATAATCCGCACGAGAAGGGAATTAGTACATATGATGTACGTGTACAGACGTACAAATGTTCATTATTTCAGAAAAACTGTATGATTTATTGAAGAGAAAGAGTTTCACAAATTGAGCAAGTCAATAACGTGTTGATCCACTTCTTGCCCTGACGAAAGCAGTTATTCGGCTTGACATTGATTGATATCCTGAGAGATATCCCGCCAAATTTTGTCCAACTGCCGGCCGATGTGGCCGAGTGGTTCTAGGCACTTCAGCCTGGAACCACGCGACCGCTACGATCGCAGGTTCGAATCCTACCTCGGTCATGGATGTTTGTGATATCCTTGGGTTGGTTAGGTTTAAGTAGTTCTAAGTTCTAGGGGACTGCTGACCTCAGATGTTAAGTCCCATAGTGCTCAGAGCCATTTGAACCATTTTGCCCAATTGACGCCTTAGATCATCAAAATCCCGAGCTGGTTCGAGGGCTCTCCCTATTTGCGGAGACATCCGACGACCTTTCTGGCCAAGGTAGGGTTTGCCAAACACGAAGAGAAGCAGTAGAAACTCGCCGTGTGCGAGGGGGGGGGGGGGGGGGGCATTATCTTACTGAACTGTAAGCCCAGGGTACCTTGCCATGAAGGACAACAGATCGCGGCATAGAATATTGTCGACGTACCGCTGTGCTGTAAACGTGCCGCGGATGATAACTAAGGGGTCCTGATATGAAAAGAAACGGCATCCCAGACCATCACTCTTCTTTGTCGGGCCGTATTGCGGGTGACAGTCAGACGGTATCGCTTCTGGAGCCTCTCCAGACACGTCCCTGGAATCTCACTGCCTGCAGTAGATTTGTCTTCAGTGATGAGTTCCGCTTCGAACTGAACCCCGATGACCAGTGAAGATGTGTTTGAGAATATATAAACATCCGAAACAAATGGTTCAAATGGGTCTGAGCACTATGGTACTTAACAGCTGAGGTCATCAGTCCCTTAGACTTAGAACTACTTAAACCTAACTAACCTAAGGACATCACACACATCCATGCCCGAGGCAGGATTCGAACCAGCGACCGTACCAGTCGCGCGGTTACGGACTGCAGCGCCTAGAACCGTACGGCCACCGCGGCCGTCCATCCGAAACTTTAACGTATTTTTCTGAATGTATGATTAACACTAAGACAGTGTTTCTGAATAGAATACTAATGAAATTCTATCAGACATCTCCCGGAAAGAACTTTGTTGGCCCCCTCAGATTCACTTCCAACAAGTAACTATTTCTTTATAGTTATTCAAAATCTCATAAGCTGGAGAGAAATGTTGTTTCATTGTTTTTGGAAAGTGTGAAGAAGTTATCAGTTTCACCGAGGTAGGTTAAAAACACCATAGAGATGGCTGGTCGGGGTCCTCTGCTCCTTCGCTAAGTGGAGGGTATAAATCATATACATCGTTGATTCAGTGACGTGCTCGGCTATAGATTTAAATACCAATTACATTTGGCTGAGAGAGATGGATTCATCCTGTATAGTTCAAGTGTGCAATTAAGAGTGATGTGCCAAAAAATTATCACCACTTGCTTAATAGTGTGATAGTCCACCTTTAGAACGCTATACAGCAGCCATTCTGCTTCCACATGTCCTTGGTAGGTTTCCGGAGATATGTGGGGCCAAATATTTATACCCAAGTCACGCAATTCCCATAAATTACGGGCTGGTGTTTTGTTGGTGCGGAGCTAGCTCCCGACAGTGTCCCAGATGCAATCCGTCAGGTTCAGATTAAACGACTTTTGTGGCTAGATCATCAACATGACTTCACTATCATACTCCTCATGCCACTGTACAACGATTCTGACCTTGAGGCATGGGAAGTTAATTTGCTGGAAGATGTCACCGCCGTCGCCACGAAGAGATACAGCAGGTCTATAATGACGTTCACTTAGGCCACAACTGTCTTGGTGCATTCGATTGCTACCACAGGCCGCATGGAAGACCAGGTGAATATTCCTCATAGTATAACACTAACCCCAACGGCCTGAGTACGTGGCGCAGTGCATGTTTCAAGCAGTCGTTCTTGTTAATGACGACGTAGCCGACACGACCATTAACCTAGTGTAACAAAAAACGTGACGCATCCGACCAGGCCAGATGATTCGATTGTTCTCCGATCCAATCACGGTCATCGTGTGCCCATTCAAGTCATGATAAATTATGTCGTTTGGTTAACATTGGAACACGAAGAAGTCGTCTGCTGTAAAGATTTACACCATCTGATCAAAAGTATCCTGCCACCGGAACCCAATGTGGAATTGACCATTAGATGTCACGAGAGGCCAGTTGCAAAATGGTCGAGGACTATTGTGGCGTCAGTTGAGAAGCAGGAACAGGAGAATGTGTCGGTGAGGACAACTCAGTGACTTCGAACTTCGACTAGTCACTGGATATCACCTGAGTAAACAATTTCCTCAGGGGCATTTCAGGCCTTCTAAGGCATCCCAGGCCGACTTTTAGTAATATGACTCGCTAGTGATAGCTCGAAGGAACAACGAAACCTAGACAAACACCAGGCAGACCTCATATACGGACGTACAAGGACCGTCGAACGTGACGGAGAGTGGTTATAAAAAATCACATCAGATCAGCAGAAGAAATCACTTGTGAGCCCAAAAGTGAGACCAGCAGTTCACTTAGGACAATGACTCCGCGTAGGGAGTTAAAAAGGCTGTAATCAATACTAATCGACGATTGGTGTGCTGTAAAGAGCGAGGCCGCCTGATAGTAAGTGATGGGTAATGTGTGATTTGGAGTGATGAATCTCGCTATAACTTGTGGCATTCCGATTGAAGGATTTGGGTCTGGCGAATGTCTTGAGAACTTTACCTACCATCATGCGTAGTGCCAACTCTGAAGTAGGGAAAAGGTGCTGTCATAGTATGGAGGTGTTTTTCGTGATTAAGATATGGTTCCCTTATTCCGCTTAACAAATCGCTAAATTCGGAAAGATATGAACACATTTATAGCTTCATGTTCTATGAACAATAGAAAAACAGTTCAATGACGGTGATCGTATGTATGAGGATGAGATGCCTATGCAACCTGTCATAAAGCACCATCTGTAAGGCAGTGGTTTGTGGACAATAACATTCCTGAAATGGACTGATCTGTCCGGAGTCCCAACATGAAGCCAGTGTAATACCTTTGGTATGAGTTAGAAGTTCTACTTCGCTCCATACCCTCTCGTCCAACATCAATACCTTCTCTACTGTCGGCTCTTCAGGAAGAAAGGGCTTCCATTCCTCCACAAACATTCAGACACCACATTGAAATTGTCCCCGACAGATGATATGTGTCCGTATACTTAAATGCCATATCAGGATGCACATACTTAAAGAGATCAAATATCAGATTTGAAAATTCTCGGTATCAAAATTCCAATTTTTAGAAGTAATATTCGAGTTGTTCTGTCTTTTGCGACTGTAGTAGAGGCTTATTCAGACTTATTTAGGCAGTAAAGTATCGTCAGTGCTCAGAGTATCACTTGTGGTTTTCCTTACAAATCCATTTAATGAGATGATAAACTGTTCTCATGTTAAAAATTTCCTTTATTACTCACGTTCTTCGACTCCTAAATTATTTCCGTGCGTTGTTCTGTACAGAGGTACCGCTGTGGTTTGCGTACTGAACCCACATCCGGAAGGAGGACAGTTCAAATCCGCGCCCGACCATCCTCATTTACTTTTTCCGTGATTTACCTGATTCGCTCCAGGCAAATGCCGGAGTTGCTCCTTCGAAAGAGCACAGTGAGTTCCTTCCCCGTTTTTAAAACATTCCGAATGTTTGCACCGTCTCTACTGGCTTTGTTGTCGACGGGATGGTCCTAATCTTCCTTCCTTCCTTCTACACACGAGCGTTAGATTTTTAGCGCACTTTATTGTACTCACACCCAGTATTTTTTCGTTTGTATGCGTTTATATATCCGCGTTCAGCTGGTGTACTTTGTTTTTATCACGTTGAATGCAATAGTGTTTTGTTTTGTTTTTGTGTCTGTGGCAGCGTCTGCTATTCCTCTGTGGTTTATATGTCTGCGCGTTTTTGTACATACAATTCTCTGTGTATGAGTGTAAAATGTTTTGTGGAGGTTTGGAAATGGGTATGTGTGTGTTGGGGGGGGGGGGGGGTGGAGTGGAGGGAGGAGAATGGCATATTCTAATTGTGCGTGGGAGGATTTTGTGTGAGAGAGTTCTTTTTTAAATAAAGTAAAACGCGTCTGATGCAGATAACACTTTATACAGTCGCAAAAGAAGATATTATTTGTAAAACAGCCCTTTGGGAAGCGAGGCTACCGAAACAAAGGGACGACATGTCTAATTTTTAATTGTCATAGAGTCTGCAACAAGTTCTCTGAACTTCTCTCTCTGTCTCTACTCAACGTCTCGCGGTCACATAACATTCACAACAGCATCAAATGACTTAGTTAAACTGTAGAACGCAGGCGTTGACAGGTGTGAAAATTACCGAACTATCAATTTAATAAATCATGGCTACAAAACACTAACACGAATTCGTTACAGACGAATGGGAAAACTGGTGGCATAAAGGGAACAAAAGAAAAATTGGAGTGGGCATTAAAATCCGTGGAGAAGATATAAAAACTTTGAGGTTTGCCGATGACGTTGTAATTCTGTCAGAGACAGCAAAGGACCTGGAAGAACAGTTCAACGGAATGGACAGTGTCTTGAAAGGAAGATGAACATTAACAAAAGAAACACGAGGATAATGGAATGTAGTCGAATTAAATCAGCTGATGCAGAGGGAATTACATTAGGAAATGAGACGATTAAAGTAGTAGATGAGTTTTGTTTTTCAGGGAGCAAAATAACGCGGCCACTCTCGCCGGAGGTTCGAGTCTTCCGTCAGGCATGAGTGTGTGTGTTGTTCTTAGCGTCAGTTAGTTTAATTAGTGTGTAAGCCTAGGGACCGATGACCTTAGCAGTTTGGTCCCTTAGGAATTCACACATATTTGAACATTTGGGGCAAAATAACCGATGAAGGTCGAAGTAGAGAGGATATAAAATGTCGACTGACTATGGCAAGGAAAGCATTTCTGAAGAAGAGAAATTTGTTAAAATTGAGTACAGATTTAGGTGTCACGAAGTGTTTTTTGAAAGTATTTGTATAGAGCGTAGCCATGTATGGAAGTGAAACATGGACGATAAATAGTTTGGACAAGAAGAGAACAGAAGCTTTCGTAATGTGGTGCTACAGAAGAATGTTGAAGATTAGATGGGTAGATCACATAACTAATGAGGAAGTATTGAATAGGATTGGGGAGAAGAGAAGTTCGTGGCACAACTTGACCAGAAGAAGGGATCGGTTGGTAGGACATGTTCTGAGACATCAAGGGATCAACAATTTAGTATCGAAGGGAAGCGTGGACGGTAAATATCATAGAGGGATACCAAGAGATGAATACACTAAGCATTCAGAAGGATGTAGGTTGCAGTAGTTACTCAGAGATGAATTAGCTTTCACAGAACAGAGTATCATGGAGTGCCGCATCATACTTCATTTTGGACTGAAGACACAACAACAACAATATCAACATTCTATAGTCGTAAGGAATGACTTTAATTTTGCTAGTGTCGACTGGAAGCAAACATTTTTCGGAGCTGTTGCTGAGCATGTTGTGTGCAACTGCTTCAAACAGCTAGTCTGGCAACGGAAAAACGAGTGAAGTATTTTAGAATTGTTGGCGTCAAAGAGACACAATGTTTTCTACAAGATCTGATTAGTAAGCACTACGTATTACCGAACTAATCAACAGACTCCTGTTGGTGGTGCTACAAGAACATCTACAAGTACATCTCAGAGAACCATATCATCTCATACAGTTGCAGTAATCGGCTGACTATTATTTTTATTAGTATTATAATGTTGAAAGAATTTATTTATAAATCGTTGAGAGTTAGGTTCGATGAATTAGGCATCTCCGAAATTTTTATTCAGAGAACTTTTCGCTTCTTCCTCTGACGAAACAAATGATAAAAATCGGAATCTAGCACGTCTTTCTGTATCGCTGAGTGAAACAGGAGTATTTGTAGTTACGCAATATACATTGCTTTACAAAAGAAGTGTAGCACACAGAATCGAAGGAAGAAATGAAATACATCTGTATTTGATGTTAATTCAGTGATTACAATATCGAGTCATATTTAGAAAGAACTAGGCAGTGTGAGCCCACTTATCATTATGACGTTACCCCCTCTATGGTCTGGATGCATGGACTGATTCGGTTGGTAAGCGTGTCATAATGCTTTAGTTTCCACTCCTGAGGTAAGCTCCATCACAACTGGCGTAAATGGTTACTGATGTACTGGCTACAGCCACTGGTACAGAGTTGGCGTGCGATCGGGTCCCCACATATTGTGTCTGGAGCAAACATGTGAATCTTGCCAGCCTCTTGAGTACCTCAGCATTACCGTAGCAGCAGCGCGGTTCCGGGCTGAAGCGCCTAGACCCGCTCGGCCATAACGGCCGGCACTCGAAATAGCAGCCGCTTGCGTTCTACTGTTAACGGCAGTCTACACAGGGGACGGTAATTCCCTAATCCGGCTGCTGATAGGCTCCAACCAATGGTGCGAGATGACACAGCATTGCAGGGAGTCCATTATTTCTTCTCAGATGGAAGGCGCAGATGTGAAGGGACTACGACGGGTTTGGTCCATAGTACAGTGTGTCTCCCTTTCTGTGGTCAGGTGAGGTCAACAGGAAATTTAACAGCGAGTATGCCTACCCCCAAGTTCTGATACAGTCCAACAGCGGGCCTCTGTCTCACTGGAGCCCTCCACAAACCTGAATATTGCAATGTTATATCAGCTGGTCAAATGGCGACCCACAATGAGGCCCTTTAAAAGCTCTGTCGGTCGCTGACAACGCCGTCACTTACAAGTAGACGGCATCTCTTTGTCATTCGCAGTGACCACTGTACATCTGACACTGTTAACGCCATTTATATGCTCCCCCAGGTGTCGTAAGAACACTGAACACAAACAACGCTTATGCACTGTGGCGGCAGTTCTATCTGTCACAGAGAGTTGTAACTCTAATAATTTACATATCTGCAGATGGTGCGTACATGTACGAAGTTGCACTGAGATACCATCATGTCTTCTGGGGGCTTCACTTTTTTGTTGAGCGCGTTTGTTGTTGAATGTTACTCTGAAAATTTGTAATGGTTTTCCCATTGAGAGTCAAGAAACATTTTACATGGTGCACTTGAATAAGTGTCTGCCGTTGTGTTGAAGGGAGAAAGCTCCTGCCGTTTGGAGCGAATGAGTATTGCGTGACTGATATTTTGTCTGACCTCGTACAGGCGATTGGTGTCACAGCGAAACGCAGGACGGTAAGACGCGCTTTATCGACGCATTTCGCCGCGACGAGATTGTTCATTTCCCACGCACGCGACACTCAATCTGCGTGGTCTCCTGGCAGTGTAATTTTCGTGTGCTTCCGTGTCAGGGGTGTGCCGCGAGTATCTTGATGCTAGAAAAATCACTGGTGCCAGAGCCAGCTACCGCCTACAATGGGCAACAAAATCTTGACAATAGTAGTCACAACTAGACTACTGACCATAAAAATTGCTACACCAAGAAAAAATGCAGATGATAAACGGGTGTTCATTGGACAAATATATTATGCAAGAACTGACATGTGTTTACATTTTCACGCAATTTGGGTGCATAGATCCTGAGAAATAATTACCCAAAACAACCACCTCTGGCCGTAATAACGGCCTTGATACGCCTGGGCATTGAGTCAAACAGAGCTTGGAGTGCGTGTACAGGTACAGCTGCCCATGCAGCTTCAACACGATACCACAGTTCATCAAGAGTAGTGACTGGCGTATTGTGACGAGCCAGTTGCTCGGCCACCATTAACGAGATGTTTTCAGTTGGTGAGAGATCTGGAAAATGTGCTGGCCAGAGCAGCAGTCGAACATTTTCCTTATCCAGAAAGGCCCGTACAGGACCTGCAACATGTGGTTGTGCATTATCCTGCTGAAATGTAGGGTTTCGCAGGGATCGAATGAAGGGTAGAGCGACGGGTCATAACACATCTGAAATGTAACATCCACTGTTCAAAGTGCCGTCAACGCGAACAAGAGTTGACGGAGACGTGTTACCAATGGCACCCCATAACATCACGCCGGGTGATAAGCCAGTATGGCGATGACGAATACACACTTTCAATGTCCATTCACGGCAATGTTGCCAAACACGGATGCGGCCATCATGATGCTGTAAAAAGAACCTGGATTCATCCGAAAAAATGACATTTTGCCATTCGTGCACCCAGGTTTGTCGTTGAGTACACCATCGTAGGCGCTCCTGTCTGTGATGCAGCGTCAAGGGTAACCGCAGCCATGGTCTTCGAGCTCATAGTCCATGCTGCTGCAAACGTCATCGAACTGTTCGTGCAGATGATTGTTGTCTTGGAAACGTCCCCACCTGTTGACTCAGGGATCGAGACGTGGCTGCACGATCCGTTACAACCGAGCGGATAAGATGCCTGTCAACTCGAATGCTAGTGATACAAGGCCATTGGGATCATGCACGGTGTTCCGTATTACCCTCCTGAACCCACAGATTCCATATTCTGCTAACAGTCATTGGATCTCAACCAACACGAGCAGCAATGTTGCGATACGATAAACTGCAATGGCGATAGGCTACAATCCGACCTTTATGAAAGTCGGAAACGTGATGGTACGCATTTCTCCTTCTTACACGAGGCATCACAACAACGTTTCACCAGCAACGCCAGTCAACTACTGTTTGTGTATGAGAAATCGGTTGGAAACTTTCCTCATGTCGGCAAGTTGTAGGTGTCGCCACCGGCGCCACCATTGTGTGAATGCTCTGAAAAGCTAATAATTCGCATATCACAGAATCCTCTTCCTGTCGGTTAAATTTCGCGTCTGTAACACGTCATCTTCGTGCTGTAGCTGTTTTAATGGACAGTAGTGTATTATCGCGAATTGAATTAGCGGCAAACCGGCAGTTCAGTACAAGGCACCAGCGGCATTAGAACAGCAGCACCATACAGGTAAAAAACAATTCTTCTCCATGGGGTACACAAACCATCGACCGGTATATGTACCTCTCCGAATCCAAGTCACAGGGTTCGTAATTGAACTTCAATGCAGGAACACCACCATCGTTGCTCGAAGCAGGAGGACAGTTTTCCTACTCCACCAATACCGAAATGTTTCAAAATTATTTGCGAAACCTCTAGTCCCTAAGACACACTCACAAAAGAAAATCCTGAGGAATTATCTGAATGGGGCCAAGGTCGAAGCAGTTATTTGGATTGGGACTGACTGACAGAGTTATTAGATGCCTTCTTCAGCCCATCGTGTCTAATTTTGTCCACCTGGCACTTTAGATCGCCAAGTTGGATGGCAGATATATTTCCAAACGTTCTCAATTTGTTGAAGATCCGTCGACCTTGCTGGTCAAGATAAGGTATGACAACTACGACGCCAACCACTGGGAGCTCTCGCAGTGTGCGGGTGGGCATTATCTTGCTGATATGTAAGCCCAGGATGGCTTGCCATGAAGGGCAACAGAACGGAGCGTGGAGATCGTCGACGTACCGTTGCGTGGAAGACAACCAAATGGCCCCCGGTCTCCTGGTTGTCGGGCCGTATGTTGCGCGACAGTCATGTTAGTACCCCACCACTGTCTAGGGTGCCTGCAGACACGTCTTCGCCCATCATCGGAGCTCAGTTCGAAGCGGGACCCATCACTGAAAACAATTCCACTAAAGTCAAAGAGATTACATGCCGAAGACGAGTTGTAAGGTGGTTATAATGTCGCTCCTTACAAGCATTCATCAACATACTTTGCCGTGATTTACAACCGCAATTAAGTATCATTTGATAGGTTGTATATCGTATATATGAATATTTAAAGAAGACAGACATCGTCACGTACACCTTGTAAATAGTTGTTAACGCTTATTGCATGAAAGGTGACGGAGTGTCTTTATCATCAAAACGGAGTAATGAATGATTGCCTACACTAGTAGAGGTTGGAGCGCCAGTGGAAATGAAATGGCAGACGTAACTCAGTCCTGGGTGGAAAAGGCCGCACAGGTGTGTTGGTCCTGCTTCACACAGGAAGTGCCAAGACAGACGGTCAGGGCACCTGAGCACAGAAGCACAATACAGCGGCGGCCGGCTGATTTTGTAGTGGGGCCAGAAGGGTAACCGGATAATACTTCGGAAACTCTAAAAGTCTTGGACGCAACAGAGAGGAACGAGGAAGCGTTACCTCGTAAATCGCAGGCTGGGTTATTTCCGAAGGTTTTGTACTCTGTGAAGCGTACCATTGTAGGAGTACAGGTATTTCCTCGCAAACTTTCCGCGCTGGACGACAAAAGACTAAAATATGATTGGTCGGCGGTCGGAAGAATCTGTAGAGAGGGAGAATATTCCGTGGTTTCGAGAATAGTTGTCCTTCTGCAGTTAAGAGGGAGGGGAACCGAGTTTTGCTGGGAAGCCAGCGGTGGAGAGAAGAGTTCTTCCGTTTTGAGCACCTGGGGTTGACGGTCGCTCAGTATCAACTTTTGTTGGTACAGACGGGCTTGCTGCCTTTGCTCTCAGGAGATTCTATAGTTAGAACGGATAGGCACTGTACTGTTGCTAACTTATACGATTCTGGACTTCGCCTCTGGGTAGGGAGTCGTCGTTGAGGACACAGCGTACAGTGATTGAAAGCATTTCTTCTGTCTATAGAGGCGTTATCTGAATTCCGTCCTCGTGGCTGGGAGTTCGCGTTTCCTGTCTGTAGAACACAGAGAGGACAGCGTTAGGTTATAATAGTCAGAGGACCGCCTCGTGCCGTCCTAGTGTTTGAAAGAGTTTTATGTTATGGCTAGGGTACTTCCATCATCGCAGACGTGTACGAGCACCGTAACTCCGACGCACCGGACGCAGTACATACGGTGATATTGCTAATTGCTTCGGTTTATTGGGGCTAAGTGATCACGGAAATTTGATCCCCACTGAGGTTGCACACCATTGTAGATGATCTTTGAAAGTAGTGGCGTCTAGTGTTTGGTACATAGATGATGGCCGGCCGCGGTGGTCTAGCGGTTCTAGGCGCTCAGTCCGGAGCCGCGCGACTGCTACAGTCGCAGGTTCGAATCCTGCCTCGGGAATGGATGTGTGTGATGTCCTTAGGTTAGTTAGGTTTAAGTAGTTCTAAATTCTAGGGGACTGATGACCATAGATGTTAAGTCCCATAGTGCTCAGAGCCATTTGAACTAACCTTAGATGATGTCAGTCGTCTCGCGATACTTATATTAGATCACGTAACCATAAAAAGGGCGGATTTGGGCAACTGATCAATCGTATTAGTTAGGAAATTCATTTATATCTCTTTATGTCCATTGGACATTGATATATAAACATTTATAATATAAAAGGATTTTAATATAGAATAAGTGTATAAGCGGAAACAGCATTTATCATTTAGTAGTTACTAGTTCTCTTAGTCATTCATTAAGAACCACATGACCACAATACTACGCTTATGAAACTGGAAAGTAAGACGCCATGAAGATATTGACGGAAAGATACCAAGCTCTTATCAGTATTTCTATGCTTCTGCAATATGTTGATTAAAACTTCATCCTCATGCGGCCTTCTTTCTGCTATATTCAGTAGAGAAAAAGGTATTTCCTAAAGATTGAGAACGGTGCGAGTACATGGTGGTTGTTGCTTGTGTTCTATGCTACAAAAGCTTTCACCAATTCAGAGAACGTACAGGTGCAGATTATCGCCAATTTTCCGACGATGAAAAAGTTCGGGTCATGAGGAACACGGAAGCATGATGCCAACAGGTCGTTAGCTGTAGTGCATGGACTGAAGAATAAGCTGGGACGACACTCAGGACACTAGTGTGGCAAGAAGGGTAAGCACGGGTGCTTCCGGTGAACGGATAACAACATCTAAAATACGAGCAGAGGTTACGAGCAGAACGTCATAACGAATCATCAGGAACAGATTAGTGGAAGGTGGGTTGAAATCTCAGGCTAAGGAATGTAAAGTTGTGAGGGCAGCTCGTGAGTCGTACTTTGGTAGCGCAGTCGGTAGAGCACTTGCCCTCGATAGGCGAAGGTCGTAAGAATGCGTCCCCGTCCGACACACAGGTTTAATCTGGCAGGGAGTTTCATAATGGTCAGTTGTTGGACCCGGTTACATTCGGTAAGTCTGTGATCTACGAGGCTTTGGAAATATGAGTAACAGACATCCGACTCAGCGAGAACAATGTCTTTCATTATGACATTTCTTCGAATCCGAATTTGCTTTCGTGTTCTTGACGGTAACTTCAGTCTGAGTTCTCGTCTAAAACGGAGAAAAGTATTAGCGCGATCCAGTACGTCGACGTGGCACTTTTGTTTGTTTCATCGGTGATGCATGGGCCGTTAAACCGCATTCCCTGGCATATGAGCAACGTTCACCTAATAGATAAAGAAAGAATGGCACTAGAGTCACAGCTATTTACTTGGTAGATTAACGTAGGAGGTGGTTTTCTGCGAAATGGCTGTGAAGAGCAACATAGAAAGTGTTCACGCCAGTATTGGAACTCAAATATCGAAATGAAACATCCCAGAACTATATCGTGCCAAAGCATGAGGGGTTTGGAACGTCTAAATTTTATCTGATGATCATTCTGAAAATATTAAATTTGACACACGCGTTTGTCAGTTTGAACCAAATCAATCTTTTCAGTGATGCAGTAGAGAGGTAAATCAGTTGACACTGCCGTGTGCCTCTACATACAAGTAGGACAGAACCAATGAAGCAGTGTGCTTCAATGATTTTCCTGGTATCTTTCATCTGTTTGCTTCATCGATGAAATGTCGAATCGCAAATAAAATATGATTCTTATAAGCTGTATCATTAATTTGTGTAGTCAGTCAAGGCCGCAAAATCACAGTCAGCAAGTTTTCAAGTAACTCATCAGAGTAAGAAGTGGAATTTCCCGCGCTGTTTATAAAAAAGGTGGAGTTAGACTAATCAGATTTAAGAGTTGATGAGCTAGGATGTAGTGTAGTCAGCATATTCTGCAGAACTGCAGATGCTGCAATTGCGAAGTACAACGGCGAGAGGGGTTACAGCGGAGATGCTGCGAGCGGCTGAGGGGCGTTAATGAACCCCTCTGCATAATGCACCTCTCTAGCGCTCACTTCGCGAAAGCATATTTGACCTCCGACAGGAAAGAAAATCACGTCGCTCCTACATTTTCTCTTGGTCTCTGCCGTCTTGTTTTCGCTGCATATTTACTGACTTAGTAACTCAGTAATCAGCGTCGCATTTCCTTTCATATTCCATGTTACATTTGCTCCCGTTACGTAATTAATATGGTAGTATCAGATTTTCTTCCACAAGGTTGTTTTTTCTTTTTCTGCAACCACAAACACATAATAACTTTTTCGACATTATTTTGTTCAATTCTGAACAATTTTTTACAGTATTGGCAATTTATGGTTGAAGAAAATTTCTGTTTCGTGAGGCAAAGTATCTGATATCGAACACACAAGACCTGCGTTCAATCTCTGGGTGGCCCTCAATTTTTTTCTTCCATTCCAGTAATGCTTTGTTGTGAAGAAGATAAAGTGCACAGTGCATGTTCTCGTGCGTTTTTCATGATGATATAAGTGTATGTAGAAGATGGAACTAGATAGAAAAAATAAATCGTTCACAAATGTTGAAACTTTGTTTCACATAATACAGCTATTAAATTGTGCTGTAAGTTGTTTTAAATTGTGGATCATATGTCGATTCCATTCATTAATTAGTACAATCAGCCTTAGGTGAAACTGGTCCACAATGCCACAATGAAAATCTTTACGAAATATTTTGTGTAGGCTCTGCTGGACAGATCTGATGGAGGTTAAAAACTAATATACAGCTGTACTACTTTCGTTTTATTAAAGACGTTAGATTTTGGTCATGACCCTGCCCATCTTCGGGTCCCAAAACGGTATTCAACTATGCATTGCACAACTGCAGTGCTCTGTGGAATATTTATAATATTCTACTCGTATTCTTATATCAGCTCCCTATGCTTAAAAGTGGTACCAACGGCTAACATGATTGCGTCTACCCCATTCTCTTATTTTGGACTTGAGCTGAACTCAACTCAAAATGAGAGAATAGGGTAGACGTAATCACGTTAGATGTTTGCTTCACTATTAATTCACTCAAAGTAGTCAAGAAATCTCCTCAAATAGAGCATATTAAAAACAAGCTGAAAATTGTCAGGAATGCTCAGGATGATGTCTACATCAAAGTCCCAGAAGTCCCCAAAAATTTACTTTCGAGAAAATCCGCCATCTTGGCATTTTAGAGTTTTAAGCATAGTAACTGACGAAACTTCCAACTGGTTTTTATTTTGCGTCAAACTGTTTGTCTTGCCGTTAGCGTGACCAGAAATAAATATCGCAATATAAACTTTAAATTAATCGGTTTTCTGTGTTAAAATGTTATTTTAGATCCAAAAAACGAGTCAGAAAGACTTAATATTCCACATATTTCTGGTTAATATTCCGTATATTTCTGCAGAATATTTGTTTTATGTCCTTATGATTCAACGCAATCGTCAGCACTTGCTGTTGACACTTTGACTTATGTGTTTACATAAAAACCGTAAATAACCAGGAGGTGTAAAAAGACCTGTCTAGTGGTTTTTCATTTCTATAAAACAATTCTAATGTTTTCTTTTTTCAGATAATGTCTTCCTGTAATTAATTTTGGGCCAGTGACGAGCATCGGTTCGTTGAACCATTCGAGCTTTCAACAACTCCCCCCATTTCCATGAAAAATAATGTATTATTGTTGCTGTTTTTCCCATCTTTTGCGAATGATTTTAATTGAATTTTATTGTACGTTACAACACTGCTCGTAATAAAAAAAAAAAAAACGCCAACAACGTATGATCAAAAGTTGCAGAAATTTAGGTCAGTGTTTCTCAGTACTAGTTGAGTTAAAATAAAAATTACTGTTTTTCGAAAATTAAAGCTGGGTTATAGTTAACAAGTGTATTGTTTTAGACAATAGTTGTGCGTAAACACACTAATTTGGCGAAAAAATGAATCGAATCTGACGCTTGGTTCACTTACTATGCTTAAAATTCGAATATTCCAAGATGGCGGATCTTTTCCAAAGTGGGTTTTTTCGGACTTTTGGGATTTTGATCTTGAAATCTATGTTACACATAGGCATCTGAAATACGTGAGAATGGTAAATTTTAAGTGTTTCGTTGGGTATTGCAGTTGTGTAATGCTTAGCTGAATAGAATTTTGGGACACGAACATGGTCGGATTCATGACCGAAATTGATGATCTTCAACAAAAATAAAGTAATACTGCTGTGTAATATACGATGCAAAATCTCTAAACACTGAAGATAAAGCTTTCACTATGAAGTACAAATTAGTTCGATAAAAAAGCAAATATGGTCAGTTGGCAGACTTCTAATAATAAAATGTATACTTTTCTGTAATTCAGATAAAATATACTACCAATGGTAGCACATTTATAAGCAATATACTTCAGATAGAAAAGAATTATATTTAAAAACTAATTATAACCCTAAATTGCCACACATACTAACTCTCGAGGTAAATCCATAACTCAGTAAGTGCTACAAGTGCATTCAGTTTATCCTGACAGAAAATTACGCCAATTTTAGTGGGAACTGAAGATGTGATGTTCTCGTTGCATGAGTGTTTCCTCTTATACATGTATAGGAACAGGATATGGCAGGTACTTTACCTCGTCACATTTTCAAAATTATTGAGTGTCGTTTCCTTTATACTTTCACGAGATGTTGGACATATAACCCTTTCTTATTTTTGATAACGTGGCGTTGGCTCCCCTTGACAATTTATAGCCAATAAACAAGGCTTTAATGTGATGGTTGGATACGACTCTGTGTAATGCTGTCCCCTAACGAGTTTCGAAATGTTCTATTATTTCTGTGAATACAGCTAACGACACAAGACTGATATAAAATTCATTGTCAGTTCGGAACTCACCTATTTATATTTGCTTGCTCGACATCTGCTTGCACTTCACTTTATCAGTTATTCTACAATGACCTTCAGTCTCTAAGAATGCCATTGCTTTAGGGCGCTTTCTGCATTCTCTTTGTGCCCTTATAATTTTAATGATGCATTAGTTTTTTCTTTCTCCAGTTTCTTGTTTCAATGTCTTTCACTACAGACAGTCTGTCAAGATCAAAATTTATGTTGTTTTCACAAACATTGTTTCCTAAGCTATCACAATGAATTTAACTGTAATTAAAGATGATTACCGAGGAAAGTGGAAAATTTTATTAAGATCAACGGAGTTTAAGTGTTGCATCCCACAAAACTTCCAGTTTTTAGTGTTTGATCTGACTGTGAAAGCTGTCACTTATTTTGCAGTGCGACAGAACGTTCGAACAACGAGCTTAGGAAATTCATCATCTCTCTCACTATAAGAGTTTAAAATCAAAATTTTTGTCAGTATGGATATGCTGTAGCACAGTTAGCTAGAAAACTGAGTAAACACTGACGGCAAGGGACGAGTATGTCGGAAGCCACATACTGAGACGATGCGTACTGCTCGCTAACCGTGTACTTTTTCAAGCGTATGCTGTAGGTAGGGAACTCCACGTAGGTGGAATTGTAACTCCTGACACGTCTTCCATCACTTATCATCTCTGGCTGATACAGGAAACTACTGCCCTGTCATATTCATCCATTTCTTCTGCTATAGCATACCTACGCGTTCAGGAAGACAATACACTACTTCATGGTTTCGAGTTTGTGATGGATTAGTTTGAAGAAGACTGCACTTTATACCAGATGCGATTAATAATCGTGAGTCTTGGGCGACGATGTGTGAGCTGTCACGGATGAGGATGGCTCTCATATGCTTGCGCTGTCGGTTTCAGCGTGCTATTCGCTATTAGACGGATGTTCCTAAATGAATTTCTCATGAGTGCATAAGTGTTTAAGTTCCCACTTAGTGACAGGCAATAAATTTGCTGTTAAATCGTTACGTGAATCTCTACCGTCCGTCCAAAAAGTTCCGAGACTGGTTTTACTCCTGGTGTGTAACCGACGTCCGAACAATAACTACCGTGACAGCTTGAACTAAAGACGGTAGCCAAAGATGTGCATTCGACAAGTAAGTTGGGAGCAGATAGTGTTCAACAGTGGACGTACAACCGTAGTACGACAACGTTGTTGTGTCACAAATCACAATAGAGCAATATCTCTAGTTCATTCATCCTCCAGAATGTTTCGAAGAAGACCCCCGAACAAAACAACGACGCCTTGACGCCTGCCACGACTTGATTGAAATGCAAAACTTAGACAATCAGTTTTTCGAAAAAATCATCACGAGTGACGAGACATTACGTAATGAACACGGATCCACCAAAAAAAAAAAAAAAAAAAAAAAAGGCAAAGTGCAGACGTTCATATGAAGGGTCAACGTTTTGACGACATAACCGACTTTCAAGCCGATGTGACGTCTGAGTTTAACATCATCTCGGAGAACATTTCTAACAGTTTGATGTGGTTTTATTGACATTCTGTGCCTTGTACTCAAATGGGGGGAGACCAAGTAGAACACCTGAAGTATTAAATACACAAACTCAACTTTTGTCTATAATTCATAAGTCCAATCTCGAAACTTTTTGGAATGTTTTTAGTGTGTTTCGTCCTCTTTGAAAGATGTTAAGAACGTTGCTACGAGTTCCTGGGATGTTTTCATGAGGCATCTTCCACATATTGACGGTGCACTCTTGGAAAACTCTAAGTAAATCAAAAATGCATAGTGTCACACCAGCTGTACCGAAATTCTTCACGAGGAGATATTAAAAAAAATTAGCATCAAAATTTGGTTCTACTTTACCCAAACTTCCCGTCGAATCGTTTGATTGGTATAATATCCTCTGGGAATTAATTTTTGACTTGTAATGTTTTGAGGTACAATAAAAAAAAAGAGACGAACCACGAAGGAATAATCCGAATGGGACAAAAATTGATAGATGTGATTTACACATACAGACAAACAAACAATTAAAATTTCAGAAAATTTTGAGGATTTGTTCAAGAGAAAGATCTTCACAAATTGAGCAAGTCAGTGACGCGTTGGTCCAACTCCGACATTATTTAAGCAAGCAGTTATTGGGATTGGCATTTGTTGATAGAGTTGTTGGATGTACTTGCTGAGGGATATCATCTTAAATTATGTACAGCTGGCGCCTCGGCTCGTCAAAACCCAGAACTGGTTGGAGGGAGCTGCCCATAATGCTCCAAACGTTCTCAACTGGGGAGAAATCCGGCGATCTCGCTGACCAAGGTAGGGTTTGTCAAACACGAAGACAAGCAGTAGAAATTCTCGCTGTATGCGGATGAGCATTTTCTTGCTGAAATGTAAGCCCATGATGGCTTGCCAAGGAGTGCAACAAAACTCGTCACAGAATATCGTCGACGTATCGCTATGCTGTAAGGATATCACCGATGGCAACCAAAGGAGTCCAGATAGGAAATGAAATGGAACGCCATTATGGCGGGCGACAGTCGGATTGGACCCAGTCGCTGCCTGGAGCATCTCCACACACGTCTTCGATGACCATCGGGGCTCTATTCAAAGTGAGACTCATCACTGAAGACACCTGTACTCCAGTCAATGAGATTCCGGTCCGAATATGGCCTACACCACTGCAAACGTACTTGTTGGTGTATAGAGGTGAATAGTGATCTCGATACTCTTTGAGCTGCCTCTTAATGGTGTTGAAACATCAGCTGCATGTCGGATCAATGATAATAATCCGGTGCTTTGAGTGCCTCTCTGACGAGTGCTCGATCTTCAGGTTCTGTTGTCTCTCTAGGTCATCCGCTTCCTTCTTGACACTGTGTTCGGCCATGGTCCAGTCACTCCTGCCAACATCGTCGAATAGTGTCATCGCTCTTATTCAAACGTCGAGCGGTTCGCCGATTACTCCAACAAGTTTCTTTGAGCCAAACCACAGTTGGGAATGTATGAACGAGTAAATAGAGTTAATACACTTCAATCAGGATCAGAAAATTAAAGGAAACACGATTTTCCACATTATTATTATTATTATTATTATGAAAAGGTTTTTTTATAAATTGCCTGTAGTTGTTCGTTCCCGCCTTGTTTTACTATGACGGGTGAGTCACTCTACACTGTGAGTGTGGAACAGCTAGAAGTATTTGCTGTGACTGCGCACATGGATATGAAGATAAAGCTGTGTGACAGTACCCAGGCCGCTCACGGTGGCCGAGCGGTTCTAGGCGCTTCATTCCGGAACCGCGCGACTGCTACGGTCGCAGGTTCGAATCCTGCCTCGGGAATGGATGTGTGTGGTGTCCTTATGTTAGTTAGGTTTAAGTAGTTCTAAGTTCTAGGGGACTGATGACCTCAGATGTTAAGTCCCATAGTGCTCAGAGCCATTTGAGCCATTTTGAACAGTACCCAGTGCCGACATATTCTCTATTCCTTTCGCAGGACACAACCACCTACCAAGACTCAGGCCACGGTATTTAATCCATCTCAATGTCGTAGAATCTTGTGCTGAAGAACACTACCCTACTAACTCTACTACCATTACCTGTCAGATTTCGGAAATGAACATTATATCCATAAAAGTAGTTCCACCAAGTACTTATTAGTCGAGCACTAGAGCATCACAGCAGTTTCACGAATTCGGTAAGAGAAAGTAATTGTCTCCATTTTCTCGTGAAAAACAATCATGTTTCCGCAAAATAAAGCTTAAGTTATTACAAGTAAGGCATCTTTTATTTGTCAGTTATTGACTGAAGTGTTCGATAATAGGAAGTTCAAAATGGTTCAAATGACTCTACGCACCATGGGACTTAACATCTGTGGTCATCAGTCCCCTAGAACTTAGAACTACTTAAACCTAACTAGACTAAGGACATCACACACATCCTTGCCCGAGGCAGGACTATAGCCTGCGACCATACAGCAGCGCGGCTCCGGACTGAAGCGCCTGGAACCGCTCTGCCACAGCGGCCGGCGAAGTTTTTGTTCCAAGTCCCATTAATACTGAGGAACTTGGTTTTATTTGTGATAGTACAAGTACAGAAATACTCCACAACATTTGTAACGAGTAGAATTGTAGGCAAGAAAATCCGCTCTCATATAATTAAAATTTAATAACTCCAGAGGTAAGCACAACTTTGCACAAGGACCATGTGTCATTTACTAAAGCACGTTTGAAATACTTTTGTGTGTTAAATCTTATGGGACTTAACTGCTAAGGTCATCAGTCCCTACGCTTACACACTACTTAACCTAAATTATCCTAAGGACAAACGCACACTCCCATGCCCGAGGGAGGACTAAAACCTCCGCCGGAAACAGCCGCACAGTCCATGACTGCAGCGCCTTAGACTGTTGAAAATACTTGCTCAGTGGTTTGGCACAAGGATAAAGTCTATAAACATGCAACACGATACTGAGTACACAACAGCACTGAAAACGAGCTTTGTTTTTAAAAAATGGCATTTGTAACGTTTTACAATTTCACTCTTCAATTGTCGTCCGAAAAAAAAAATTGTACAAATGGCTCTGAGCACTAAGGGACTTCACTTCTCACGTCATCAGTCCCCTAGAACTTAGAACTACTTAAACCTAACTAACCTAAGGACATCACACACATCCATGCCCGTGGCAGGATTCGAACCTGTGACCGTAGCGGTATCGCGGTTCCAGACTGTAACGCCTAGAACCGCTAGGCCACTCCGGCCGGCAATTGTCGTCCGACGTAAATGCTGACACAATAGAATAGTCTTCTAGTCTAGCAACATCAATTGCCACGAACCTTCTTTATGTATTTAGTAGTAGAATTAAGGGGTCTCAGAGTTTGCCTGGTAATATAAGAGTATCGGTAGGAGCGTGCGGTAAAGGAAAACGAAACAAACAAGCGACGATTACTAGTTGTGTAGGGGAGTGAGCTGCCAATCAACTGCCGCAACGCACGCTGCTGGATCGCACGCTGATCCAGGACTAATTCAGAGACTAGCAAATAAGAATAACACAATGACAGAATGGAGCTTACGTAAGGAACTCTGGTTACGCTTATTTATGGTACTGGTCGACTGCTGGTACATCTTAATGTGAATTTAGCTTCACATTCAAACATAGGTTGCTGTGAGGGCATTACAGTAGAATGCGGAGAACGCGACGTTCATTCTTCCACAGCAGGTTATAATTTGGATTTTTTGCAGGTACAGCTCACCAGAAACACACCTAAAAACAGTGATATTTTCAGTACCATGAAACAACAGATGTGAGCTCTATATTAACAATATTTTGTGGTAGATTAAAAATGTTACCGACTTTTTTCATCTACTTGCATAGGTACAAAGAGTTCACTACAGTAACCAAAGTGTTATCATAAAATAACGTTATTAACCACGGAGCTAAAAGACATCTTCTTTCCTTATACAGAAGTACCATGCGGTCTCGTTCAAGAGTAACAGTTCCCCCTAAGACAAATTTAGCGACATAATTACTTTGTATATCGCACAATTAATTGAGGACTGAATGCTGCGTTGTCTTGCTGAATGAACAGCCAGCCTTTAGGCGGAACGTCTGGGATTGTTACTTGTTATTCAGTGATCGCAACTGATTGCCACGATCGCCAGTGGAGAAGATGGAGCTAACTGTTGCGTAAAAAGGCCCTTCCTAAGAATGCCAAGCTCTGTTGCCACGATGGATGACGATTTTGGACACGGGTTTCAATCCGCTGTTTATACTGCAGGTGGTTCAAAAAATGATTCAAATGGCTCTGAGCACTATGGGACTCAACTGCTGTGGTCATCAGTCCCCTAGAACTTAGAACTACTTAAACTTAACTAACCTAAGAACATCACACACATCCATGCCCGAGGCAGGATTCGAACCTGCGACCGCAGCAGTCGCACGGTTCCGGACTGCGCGCCTAGAACCGCGAGACCACCGCGGCCGGCACTGCAGGTGGAAGCCCGTGTCCAAAACCGGCAGCCACCAAGGCAACACAGCATCGCATTCACAAGAGATAAGGTCTGTGTATGCAGTATGTAGCTCCCTCCTCTCTACTGGCGATTCTGCCAATCAGTCGCGATCACTGAATAGAAAACAGCAATCCGAGGCGTTCCGCTACGATCCGTCAGCGTACATAAGACACGCCAGCTGCTGAAATGGTGGCCTACTGGCAGGGGCCGGTGCCTATAACTACGAGGCTCTGCAGCGTCGTTGGCTGAGGTTTCTGAGCACGGTTTCCTATCCTGGATTTGTTCCTGAAGACACCCTTCATAGCCCCTCGAAGTTTGTCGAAATATCTCTAGGATTTCCTGTATCACAGGTATACCACCAACATCTAAGCACTTTTGCCTTAGTTCTGGCAGCTTCCGTATTTGCGCAGAGAACCATTAATTGGGAGCATCTCGGCGCTACTGATGGACAAGTGCATAAGTTCGTCATTACCGGTGAACTTCGTACCCTACATGATTCCTTTCATTGCGTCGAATAGGGCGTAGCCGCTAGGAGCCAGATCTCGCGAATATGAAGCACAGTAAACTATAATTCACGCTCAGTGGCAATGGTCTGGCGACTGGCATGTGGCAGCGCATTACCGTGTTGGAGCGTAACTACACGGATACATTTTCCGTGGCGCCGTTGTTGGATGCGTCGGTGGAGTTGATGCAGTGAACTGCAGTACTAATCAGCGTTGAGAGTGGTATTGACAGATAGAGAATCCACCAGCAGCACCCCTTTCGATTTCCTTATACAGTCGCCAAGTTTTGCTGCACAAATAGCCCCAGCCGTGACAACTTGGGACAAGGACTCCCAGCATGCTTCGACTTCATAGACTGGCGTTTCCTTTCTGGAGTCTCGTGGAAGAACCATAACATCTCGGCGGCGACCACACGCTCAGACAACACTCTCAGGATGTGCACTGTGGCATTATACCAACTGTCGCCATATCGACACACGCTTCTGTTTCTGCCCACTGGTGAGGGATTGGGGCACCCATTGGAACATGCCTTCTTCATCTTCAAACCCTCATGGATGGTGGTGTGGACGGTTCCCTGTGATAGGACTGTTGCTACCTCCAGTTCAGCAAACGTGATTCGGCTGTGTCCCGTTATCATGTCATTGATAGTCTACGCAGTTTTTGATTTTCATGAAGCTGCTGAATGCTCAGTGCTTTCGCGTTTTTCAGCATAGTCTCTGCCGTCTCTGAACTCTGATACCGATCAAATCACCGATCTGTGACTTGGTGCTGTCTCCGCAAATACGTCTGCTAATCTCTTGTAGATGTCCGATGCAGTCACTCATGCTCAGCAGAGAAACCTCTCTGTCCATCGACGCTCATGCTTGTTTGTTTTGCATGTTGCTTTATCAGTGTACAATACTGTAGTCACCGGCCGGAACAAGTGCTGCTGCAGTGCACCACCTGTGGGAAACAGTAACACTATCTGGTGGCGGTAGACAATACTATAGTCTATCTCCATGCATACATGGTCACACCTTCCAAACTGCTACTTTGTATGAGTTATAGGTTGAGGGCTAATCAATACAAAAGTGGTACAAATGGCTCTAAGCACTATGGGACTTAACTTCTGAGGTCATCAGTCCCCTAGAACTTAGAACTACTTAAACCTAACTAACCTAAGGACACCACACACACCCATGCCCAAGGTAGGATTGGAATCTGCGACCGTAGCAGTCGCGCGGTTCCAGGCTGTAGCGCCTAGAACCAATCGGCCACTCAGGCAGGGCAATCAATACAGAACGAACTAAATACTTCTAATGCTTATATGGTATAGTAGGAAGAATAGATGATTAAGTTTGATGGTGATTCGGGGATGTAGTGAGTTGAAACCTCTGCCAACATTAATGACTCTAACGCGCATGGACATCGAGTCGAATTGACTTTGGATGACTAGTATGGGTGTGAAATTACATGCTGCTTAAACTGCAACCGTAGAGGCTGGAGAGTGGTGGGGCGCCAGTCTCTCAGTAACCCATGACGAAATGGTTCAGCGGCTGAAAGCTCTGGGGAACGTGCTGGCTAGGCCAACAGTAAAAAATCCTCTGTCCCTCTGCATCGAGAGAGGTCAGAACAGTATGAACCGCATACAGGCTTGTGTTATTTCGTAGGCGGCCGGTGTGTCCGAGCGGTTCTAGGCGCTTCAGCCTGGAACCGCACAACTCTACGGTCGCAGGTTTGAATCCTGCCTTCAGCATGGATGTATGTGATGTCCTTAGATTAGTTAGGTTTAAGTAGTTCTACGATCTAGGGGACTGATGACCTCAGATGTTAAGTTCCATAGTGCTCAGAGCCATTTGAACCATTAATTATTTTGTTGGAAGGTAACTCACTTACATTTCAATGACAGTACCCCACCTCAAGTCTTCACGGGTCATAACTGTAACTGCTGCTCTTCAAATTACCGACTAAGGGAACCAGAGTTGATCGTTTTTGTACCCAGTCGCACCCCATATCATCATATCAGGTGCAGGGCCTGTATGACAATGACGAGTGTAGTCCTCCAACGTTCGTTCTGCTCACTTCCTTCATACGCGGATACGTTCATGCACATCGCGCCACATCTGAAAAAGATGATGTGATGCCTCCCTGTGTTCAGTGTTGTCGTTTGGCTTACCACTGTCGGCACAACTATCTTCGCTAACACGTTAAAGAAATCCTCAGCAATGTTCACCGTGCAGACAGTTCGTGGCGCTATAGACTTCGTCGCAATGCTTCTGTGAACAGTTCAAAGGCCAAATGGGGCCGAAATGCTTTAGCGCTCGCCCAGCACGATGCCGAGATCTTTTGCCGCCTTTAACCATTGAACTGGTGCAAAAGGAGGTCATATATCTCGGCATTGTGCTGGACGAGCTCTGGAACGTAGCTTGGAACAATTTCAGATACCTGTAACAGCAAACATCGCGTTTTCCACCGCGGACGGCACTCGACCGACTTACGGCCGGTTCCGCCTGTCTGCGGATCAGGTTGATGTGTACACACTTTACTTATGGCTCATAGATGTAGAAGTCAACACAAATGAAAGTAGCTGTAGCGATTATAGCTTTAGATTTAGTTTGTAGATAGTAGGTGCAGGAATATTAAGACAGTGTTTCACTGGACAGTAGACGCCTGGCTACACGCAGTTACATGCAGGACAATGCAACGAGTCACACAGCTCGCAGTGTACGTGCGTGGTTCGAAGAGAACTTGGATGATTTTACCGTACTCCTCTTGCTACCAAACTCCCCGGGATCAAACCGAACCGAGAATCAGTGGGACCATCTCGATCGAACTGTTCGCACCAAGTATCCTCAACCGGGAAACCTACCGCAGCTGGCCACGCCATTGGAGTCGGCATGGCTCCTTACCTGTGTCGGTACCTTCCAGAACCTCATTTTGACTTCCTGTACGTCTTTTCAGGTAGTGGTGGTTATTCAGGCTTTTGACAGTTGGTCACATTAATGTGACTGGGCCGTGCAGCGACTACGAGCTCTGTTAATAAAATGTTCCGGGCTATTATGTCTCGGTCGAATGGATTTCACACTACAACAGAACGTTTTGTCTCCCCTCTGCGGAGGACATTTTCAAGGGCGATCGTAGCTTCTTTGAATGTCCGAGTGACAAAAAAAATGGTTCAAATAGCTCTGAGCACTATGGGACTTAACATCTGTGGTCATCAGTCCCCTAGAACTTAGAGCTACGTAAACCTAACTAACCTAAAGACATCATACACATCCATGCCCGAGGCAGGATTCGAACCTGTGACCGTAGCAGTCGCGCGGTTCCGGACTGAGCGCCTGAACCGCTAGACCACCGCGGCCGGCCTCCGATTGACACCCTGGCTCGCTACTGACTGCAGCAAAATTCCGCTTCCGCGTACTACAGCGAAGTGGCGTGACGCCACATGTTTTAAATACCCGAGCGCAGCTGGCCGTTGTTGACTGCCGTCGTCCGCTGTTGCTATCACCTCGTGATGGAAGGCTGGTACACATCTTCTTCAGCACCAGATTCCAAATGTCATTCATTTTCACGCCCGCCGCCTTTATATTGAAATTCCTGAGGTGTTATACAGTCTCTATGGCCTCTCTTTATAGCTTTTCATTGTATCCGCATGCGGCTGCCAGTACTTGAGTCCTATCAAAATGCATATTGCCGTCTCCCGGTTGCAATGAATGTTCCGCTATAGCTAATCTGTCAATGTCAAAATGTTCAAATGTGTGTGAAATTTTAAGGGACTTAACTGCTAAGGTCATCAGTCCCTAAGCTTACACATTACCTAACCTAAATTATCCTAAGGACAAACACACACACTCATGGCCAAGGAGGACTCGAACCTCCGCCGGGACCATCCACACAGTCCATGATCCCACGTGGCTCTGTTAATGTCCCCTCTTCTGCAACGACTAGAGTAGTACGAGGGCAATTGCAGATGTACGATTCTCGACGAAAAATCCTCGAACTGTTTCTCTCCTTCTGCAATCATTTTACAGCAAAAACACTACTAATGACTGCCAGCTGACACTAAAAGCGCTAGAAATCGCAAAATTGGATCATTTTAGACAACGAACGCAAAATTTGATCATAATAGACAACAAACGCAAAATTAGATCATTTTAGGCAATGAAACTTTTCCGGATTCGCCATGATTTGCCATAAAAATGGTTCAAATAGCTCTGAGCACTATGGGGCTTAACATCGGAGGTCATCAGTCCCCTAGAAATTAGGACTACTGAAACCTAACTAACCTTAGGACATCACACACATTCATGTCCGAGGCAGGATTCGAACCTGCGACCGTAGCGGTTTGCGCGGTTCCAGACTGAAGGGCCTAAAACCGCTCGGCCACGCCGGCAGGCATGATTTGCCGTCTTCCCAACCAACCAACTACGTGAGGAAAGGTTCACTAGTGAAGCTATTCCAAAGACATCGCTGAAATTTGCTCAGTTCATAAATCACATATATTTATGCATTGTCTTCATGGAGTAGTACTGGGCATGAAGAATCTGACAGCGCTAATTGTTACCTATTATGTTTAATAAAATATTCCAATTATTGTTGCATATATTTTCTCTACAAGATACGACACATCATGTGTAAAATTTTGATACTGATGGAGTGTAATTAACAGTTTAAATAGCGTGTAGCACAGTATCTCCGTGGCCGGCCGCCGTGACCGAGCGGTTCTAGGCGCTTCAGTCTGGAACCACGCTGCTGCTACGGTCGCAGGTTCGAATCCTGCCTCTGGCATGGATGTGTGTGATGTCATTAGGTTTGTTAGGTTTAACTGGTTTTAAGACTAGGGAACTGATGACCTCAGATATTACGAGGGTAATCCCAAAATTAAGGTCTTCTATTTTTTTATAAGTATATAGACCTGTTTATTTCTACAATGGTTTACATCAGTTTACAGCTTGAACATTTAGCTATTTTTCGACATAATCACCATATCTGTCGATGCATTTTTGTAGACGCTGTGGCAGTTTTTGTATGTCCATGTCATACGAGCTCGCCGCCATGCTGTTCAGAAAGTTATGAACCTCTTCTTTCACATCGTCGTCGGAGCTTAATCGCTTTCAGGCCAAATGTTCTTTTAACCTAGGGAGCAGATGATAGTCACTGGGCGCCAAGTCAGGACTATATAGTGGTTGAGTGACTGTGTTCCACTGAAACTGTTGCAGGAGAGCAAAGGTTTGCCGAGCGATGTGTGGGTCAGCGTTGTCATGGAGAATGTGTACGACCTTGCCTCGCATTCCTCTTCTCCGGTTCTGAATTCACCGTTTGAGTTTTTTCAGAGCCTAACAGTACCTGTCAGTTTTAATTGCGGTCACAGCGATTCAGCTCCGACGACGAGGTGAAAGAATGGGTTCATAACTTTCTGAACAGCATGGCGGCGAGCTGGTATCACAAGGGCATACAAAAACTGCCACAGCGTTTACAGATATGCATCGACAGAAATGGTGATCATGTCGAAAAGTAGCTAAATGTTCAAGCTGTAAACTGTTGTAAGCCATTGTAGAAATAAACTGGTCTATGTACTTTTAAAAAAATAGGAGACCTTACTTTTGGGATTAGCCTCGTAGTCCCATAGTGCTTAGAGCCATTTGAACCATTTGAAGTATCTCCGTAAATAAAACGCTTTCAATGAATAACTGCCATCAATCATAACGGAAGGGTATCTATTTTGGGACAATGCAACGTGGAGTCACCACATAAATATAAATGTGGACAAGGTAGTGAGAAGCTTAACATTCTGAGAGTAGACGTTAAGATGTGGACAAAGAAGCATATTGCTTCCTACAAAACACACCTCGTACTAAATGAGGGTGCCAAGTCGATGACTTGGTCATTAGCGATGGAGTACAAGCTCCAACTGAGAAAGGATATCGGCTGTGTCTTTTAAAAGGAACAATATTGGCGTTCACCTTTGTAGTCATTTACACGTTCCTAGAAACAAAGTGAGCGCTAAAGCGAACGGGGTAAATCGCATGTGATTAGACGTGCCACAAAGCGCATATCATTACTGCGAACAAAGAGAGCAAGCTATTATCATGGCGCCGAGTGCTAAAAAGAAATCAACAACTCTTGCTTTCTCTGTGGTCGCTGCATTATAAAGAGATTAAGAGAGAGAAGATAATGGTGATTATGGGGGAAAAATGGGTTAACTGACAGGAGGAGTGGGCAAGTTTGGCATTTCTTCGACATTAACTACTTTTATAAAACGTATCATTAAACGTAATAGAAACATCAAATTTGATTAAGTGAAAGTAAACAGCCGTAAAAAGCGAAAGTTCCCCGTCGCGTTTTTCTGTCTGGCTAATATCAGAAACTAGTGTAGGGTTTTTGATACAGTTTCCACAAATACATAGATTGTTTCACGGTCGAGGGTTGTAAATATAATTTATTACCGCTACATCAGGCAAGTCGTCCACCCATAGATACTTAGTGCTGTCTGTGTGAAGCCAGGGTGGGTCGCTAGTAAATAGTTATTTTACACTTTAAATAATTGCGTATGCTTATTCAAAAATCCAATCCTACCTGTATATTATACGCTGCTGCTATCTGTCAAATGTGCATCTAGGAAATGAAGTCTGTGAAAAACCACAGTTCTGGTACTAAATACTCTCACTGCCAGCACCAGCTCTCTTTGTAGCTTCAATAGCAAGCCTGTCACGGCTGTACTCTTAATACAGAATTCATCTTCTATTTTTTTTTAAAGTCTTCGCCTTTTGTTGCTGGTTCTACTCTTCAAACATACTCCACATCTCGTTTAATGGTCTACCATGTTTGCTTCTGTTGTGATAATATTAATTATGATGTCAAAAAGAGCCTTCTTCAGTTCATATTGTTCGATTAAAACACTCACATACACTTTCCACTAAGCTGCCATCTTCTGCTTTCTTCCTCCTTTAAAGCATTTTGTTTGCGTAACGTGGAAGCTGTGTCGTGCACAGACTCGCAGACGTCTTCCCCACTTGAAAGTACACGTGCCAACGAACACTCTGGTTTCTACCTGAAACATTTCTGTAACATGAGATGCGTTTTCACGAATCGATATTGACTTGGCTGCGGTTTCGTGCAACATACAGCACCAAGGTGACATATGAGAGATTAGACAGTTTACACAATTCCGGGGGCTCTCGTTGCGAGCAAAAAAAAAAAAAAAAAAAAAAAAAAAAAAAAAAAAAAAAAAAAAAAAAAAAAAAAAACGTGGTGGGGTTACACTTACATACAGCAGCTCGTGATCTTGTGGTTAGCGTAGTTGTCGCTCGGTCACAGAGCTCCAGGTTCGATTCCTAACCATGTCGGGACTTTTCTCGGCCCCAGGCTGCTTGTCTGTGTTGTCCTATTCATCATTTCATGATAATCGGCGCGTAAGCCGCCGAAGTGGCCTCAAATAAAAAGACTTGCGCCAAACGTCCAGCTCTCCAGTAGGAGGCTCCCTGACAAATATGCCATACGCACGTTTCATCATAGTGGCTTACATAGCGGTGACAAAAGTCATGGGACAGCGATATGCACTCATACAGATGGCGGTAGTGCGCACGTGCAAGGTATAAAACGCCAGTGCATCGGCGGAGCTGTCATTTGTACTCAAGTGACTCATGTGAAAACTTTTCTTGGCGTGATTATGGCCGCACAGCGAGAACTGACTGTCTCTGAACGCGGAATGGTAGCGGGAACTAGACGCTTGGGACATTCCATTATGGAAATCGTTGGGTAATTCAATATTTCAAGATCCACTGTGTCAAGAGTGTGCCGAAAGTAACGAATTCCAGACAACGTAGTGGTCGACGGCCTTTACTTAACGATCGAGAGCAGCGGCGTTTGCGTAGAGTCGTCAGTGTTAACAGACAAGCAACACGGCGTGAAATAACCTCCGAAATCAATGTGTGAGGTACGACGAACGTATCCGTTAGGACAGTGCGGCGAAATTTGGCGTTAACGGTCTATGGCAGCAGACTACCGACGCTAGTGCCATTGCTAACAGCACGACATCGGCTGCTGCACCTCAGCTGAGATCGTGACCGTACAGGTTGGATCCTAGACGTCTGGGAAACCGTGGCCTGGTAGATCAGTCCCGATTTCAGTTTGTGAGAGCTGATGGCAGAGTTCCTCTCGATACCATTTTACGTAGCCATGGAACCCAGTGGCCAACAAGGCACTGTGCAAGCTAGTGGTGGCCTCATAATCGTGTGGGTTGTGCTTACATGGGATGGAATGGATCCTCTGGATGTTCGTCTACTTAGAGACAATTAGTAGCCATTACAGGACATCATGTTCCCAAACAAGGATGGAATTGTTATGGATAATAAAGCGCCATGTCGCCAAGGCACAACTGTTTCCGACTGGTTTGAAGAACAATCCGAACAATTCGACCGTATGGTTTGGGCACCCTATCACCCGACGTGAATCGCGTTGAATATTTATGGGATATAATCTACAGGTCAGTTAGTGCACAAAACACCACCGGCAATACTTTCGCAATTATGGACGGCTGTAGAGGCACTATGGCTCAATATTTCTGCAGGGGGACTTCCATCGATTTGTTGAGTTCATACCACGCCGAGTTGCTGCACTACGGCAGGAAAATAGAGATTCGACACGATGATAGGAGATATAACATGACTTTTATCAGTGTGCACTAACAAGGGGAGGCCACGACGTTTGGAACGCGGATTTACTGCAAAGTTCGTACACTCGTAGTACTCCATGAGGACAACAATATGTGTAAGCAGCAGCGCGTACTTCTCAAGCGTTACTGAGAAAATCTTAAGATAATTTCGGTCGTGAAACACATACCTGCGCGTGGCCATTTTTAACATGAAGCTGCGGCTTCCCAGTCGTTAGCGTTCAAGCACTGTAATCGTTGTGCCGCGATATAATATTTGTGATAATAAAAATTTGTAGACAGCCAAATAACATTGTAAATTTAATAAAAGTTTATGCTTTTATACGTATTTTTCCCATTATATCAACTGTAATATAAATAGTAAAGAAAATTACTGCGTTGAAAATAAAAAAAGAAACTGCCAAACGGGACTCGATTCCATCGATTACGGTGGTTGAACGCTAACCACTTTATATACAGGGTGTTACAAAAAGGTACGGCCAAACTTAAGGAAAAATTCCTCACACACAAATAAAGAAAAGATGTTACGTGGACATGTGTCCGGAAACGCTTAATTTCCATGTTGGAGCTCATTTCAGTTTCGTCAGTAAGTACTGTACTTCCTCGATTCACCGCCAGTTGCAACAATTGAAGGAAGGTAATGTTGACTTCGGTGCTTGTGTTGACATGCGACTCATTGGGCAGGCATTGTTGGGGATGTCTTGATTGGGCCCCTTGTTCTTCCACCTACGCTCAATGGAGCACGTTATATATACGGGATACTCTACCTGTGCTGCTAGCACATGTGCCTTTACAACTACGACACAACGTGTGGTTCATGCACGATGGAGCTCCTGCACATTTCAGTCGAAGTGTTCGTACGCTTCTCAACAGCAGATTCGGTGACCGATGGATTGGTAGAGGCGGACCAATTCCATGACCTCCACGCTCTGCTTACCTCAATCCTCTTGACTTTCATTTATGGGGGCACTTGAAAGCTCTTGTCTACGCAACCCCGGTACCAAATGTAGAGACTCTTCGTGCTCGTATTGTGGACGGCTGTGATACAATACGCCATTCTCCAGGGCTGCATCAGCGCATCAGGGATTCCATGCGACGGAGGGTGGATGCATGTATCCTCGCTAACGGAGGACATTTTGAACATTTCCTGTAAGAAAGTGTTTGAAGTCACGCTGGTACGTTCTGTTGCTGTATGTTTCCATTCCATGATTAATGTGATTTGAAGAGAAGCAATAAAATGTGCTCTAACATGGAAAGCAAGCGTTTCCGGACACATGTCCACATAACATATCTTCTTTCTTTGTGTGTGAGGAATGTTTCCTGAAAGTTTGGCCGTACCTTTTTGTAACACCCTGCATATCATTTTGCTCTATATTGGTCGACGAGCGAGCACGCTGAGCTACCACTCGGCTGCCGCCGCTTCCTGGTAAAAATGGCCACGCGCAGGTATTTATTTGAGGACCGAAATAATCTTGCGATTTTCTCAATAACGCTACAGAAGTACGCGCTACTGCTAACACATTTTGTTCTCCTCATGGAATACTACGAGTGTACAAAATTTTCAGTAAATCCGTGTTCCAAACGCCGTGGCCTCCCCTTGTAAGATTAATTCGTGCTCCCCGATACACAGTGCGATGAGTAGCAGAGTATAGTTGTTGTAAATAGGCATCACGAGCACCCAAGACTGACTGTCCAGCTGGAAAGCGAATACTGTTAGAGTCATCAGCGTTCGAGTGTTAATTGATCCGGTGCTACCCTCGCTGTCTGCAGGAAGTGTGTTGCACTTGCCACATAGCGCCGAAATAGACGAGGCGTGCCGTGCTCGGCAAGGCTCGTGATCTCGCTGTGAGTGTAGATAGCCGTTTGGGGACGCGTGCTACGGCGGGACAATTTTTAAAAGCGAGCCACGTCGGCAGCGTTTACTTGTTTGGCGGGCAGCGCGCGCAGCGCAGCGCCGCGCTGAAAGGAAGCGCGCCCCTGCTTTGAGTAGCGCGGCGGCAGCGGCCGAGGACAGAGCAGGCGGTAATTAGCCGCGCGTAACGAACGCCCACACACCGGGGGGCCTGGCGAGGACACCTCCTCAGTGGCGGCCGTTCCGGTCGTGCGTCCCTCCAGTACAAGCCCACCGCGTTGTACGCTACAATTAAAAGTTTCCGCGTGAAAAAGCTACCCCTGCAGCGCGAGAACAGCCAAATGAACCGACACGAGCAAAAAGAAAACACGAAAAAATTCCAGCCCACCTCTCGATACCGTTTTGCATTTCAGTGCGGGAAATTAACAGTACGCCTACATCACCGTAATCTGAAGCAGATTCCAACTATAACCACACAGACGTCTACGTTTGTGCTCTGCAAATTATAGCAGAACCTCGCTACTCCGTCCCCCACAAAACCGGGAGCATGATCGGAACGCAAAAAAGGTCATGTTGTCAGAGAAATTTTTTTACTAACTCATAATATCACAATAAACTGCAGTACAACTTTAATTTTCAACTAAAACCAGTCTGAAGTATAGTTCCATGTTAAAACAGCAACAAAACGAAAAGAAAACGCTCGCGCACTAAAAAACTTACACGAAAGTGTAATATACAGTAGTGCCTGTACTGTAAAATACGGCAACATATTGTTCTACATCTACATCTACATTTATACTCCGCAAGCCACCCAACGGAGTGGCGAAGGGCACTTTACGTGCCACTGTCATTACCTCCCTTTCCTGTTCCAGTCGCGTATGGTTCGCGGGAAGAACGACTGCCGGAAAGTCTCCGTGCCCGCTCGAATCTCTCTAATTTTACATTCGTGATCCCTTCGGGAGGTATAAGTAGGGGGAAGCAATATATTCGATACCTCGTCCAGAAACGCGACCTCTTGAAACCTGGACAGCAAGTTACACCGCGATGCAGAGCGTCTCTGTTGCAGAGTCTACCACTTGAGTTTGCTAAACATCTCCGTAACGCTATCACGCTTACCAAATAACCCTGTGACGAAACATGCAGCTCTTCTTCGGATCTTCTCTATCTCCTCTGTCAACCCGACCTGGTACGGGTTCCACACTGATCAGCAATACTCAAGTAGAGGTCGAACGAGTGTTTTGTAAGGACTCTCCCAATAAATCTCAACCTGGCACCCGCCTTACCAACATTAAATTTTGTATGCTCATTCCACTTCAAATCGTTTCGTGCGCATACTCCCAGACATTTTACAGAAGTAACTGCTACCAGTGTTTGTTCCGCTATCACATAATCATACAATAAAGGATCCTTCTTTCTATGTATTCGCAATACATTACATTTGCCTATATTAAGGGTCGGTTGCCACTCTGTATACTACAGCATCATCCGTGAAAAGCCGCATGGAACTTCCGACACTATCTACTAGGTCATTTATATATATTGTGAAAAGCAGTGGTCCCATAACATTCCCCTGTAGCACGCCAGAGGTTACTTTAACGTCTGTAGGCGTCTCTCCATCGAGAACAACATGCTGTGTTATGTTTGTTAAAAACTATTCAATCCAGCTACACAGCTGGTCTGATATTCCGTAGGCTCTTACTTTGTTTATCAGGCGTCAGTGCAGAACTGTATCGAACGCCTTCCGGAAGTCAAGGAAATTAACTTCTACCTGGGAGCCTGTATCTTAATATTTTCTGGGTATCATGAACAAATAAAGCGAGTTCGGTCACACACGATCGCTGTTTCCGGAATCCATGTTGATTCCTACAGAGTAGATTCTGGGTTTCCAGAAACGTCATGATAAGCGAGCAAGAAACATGTTCTAAAATTCTACAGCAGATCGATGTCAGATATATAGGACTATAGTTTTGCGCATCTGCTCGACGACCCTTCTTGAAAACTGGAACTACCTGTGCTCTTTTCCAATCATTTGGAACCTTCCGTTCCTCTAGAGACTTGCGGTACACGGCTGTTAAAAGGAGGCAAGTTCTTTCGCGTACTATGTGTAGAATCGAATTGGTATCCCGTCAGGTCCAGTGGACTTTCCTCTGTTGAGTGATTTCAGTTGCTTTTCTATTCCTTGGACACTTCTTTCGATGTCACCCATTTTTTCGTTCGTGCGAGGATTTAGAGAAGGAACTGCAGTGCGGTCTTCCTCTGTGAAACAGCTTTGGAAAAAGGTGTTTAGTATTTCAGCTTTACACGTGTCATCCTCTGTTTCAATGCCATTATCATCTCAGAGTGTCTGGATTGTCACTGTAAGTGAAAGTGTGACACCTGTACATAACTTATTACAGTTCTGCAATGACATGCGACTGATTTTAAAACATAAGAAATCACATGTCTTAAGTGGTAGTCTTAAACATTATGCTTAGCAGACGACAACCTTGATTTTGCAGCAATGTTCCTAATCCACAAAATGTCTATGGAGATAGACGTAGAGCTTTGCTTGGATCACTGATGGGCTTTATGAAATGCATTTTTAGCATCTGTATGTGATACTCGAGCCTGAGGTTCACTGTTTTTGTTGACGTAATCATCTTTCTCGTTCTCCTTGGTTGTTCGAGTTTCAGCGTGGGTGATTCAGTCGTCAGTTAATTCTGCTTCATTTGCGCAGTTAATGTCAGCTGCACTGATCCACTCACTTACGTCACTGGGTTTAAAATCCGGTTGCAAAGCTAGCGACACATGTTTACGTTTAGTTGATACTCATTCCATAATTCAGTTTTTCACACTTCAATATGTAAGAACACTGTCGCTAATTTATAAAACAAATACACTCCTGTAAATTGAAATAAGAACACCGTGAATTCATTGTCCCAGGAAGGGGAAACTTTATAGACACATTCCTGGGGTCAGATACATAACATGATCACACTGACACAACCACAGGCACATAGACACAGGCAACAGAGCATGCACAATGTCGGCACTAGTAAAGTGTATATCCACCTTTCGCAGCAATGCAGGCTGCTATTATCCCATGGAGACGATCGTAGAGATGCTGGATGTAGTCCTGTGGAACGGCTTGCCATGCCATTTCCACCTGGCGACTCAGTTGGACCAGCGTTCGTGCTGGACGTGCAGACCGCGTGAGACGACGCTTCATCCAGTCCCAAACATGATCAATGGGGGACAGATCCGGAGATCTTGCTGGCCAGGGTAGTTGTCTTACACCTTCTAGAGCACGTTGTGTGGCACGGGATACATGCGGACGTGCATTGTCCTGTTGGAACAGCAAGTTCCCTTGCTGGTCTAGGAATGGTAGAACGATGGGTTCGATGACGGTTTGGATGTACCGTGCACTATTAAGTGTCCCCTCGACGATCACCAGAGGTGTACGGCCAGTGTAGGAGATCGCTCCCCACACCATGATGCCGGGTGTTGGCCCTGTGTGCCTCGGTCGTATGCAGTCCTGATTGTGGCGCTCACCTGCACGGCGCCAAACACGCATACGACCATCATTGGCACCAAGGCAGAAGCGACTCTCATCGCTGAAGACGACACGTCTCCATTCGTCCCTCCATTCACCCCTGTCGCGACACCACTGGAGGCGGGCTGCACGATGTTGGGGCGTGAGCGGAAGACGGCCTAACGGTGTGCGGGACCGTAGCCCAGCTTCATGGAGACGGTTGCGAATGGTCCTCGCCGATACCCCAGGAGCAACAGTGTCCCTAATATGCTGGGAAGTGGCGGTGCGGTCCCCTACGGCACTGCGTAGGATCCTACGGTCTTGGCGTGCATCCGTGCGTCGGTGCGGTCCGGTCCCAGGTCGACGGGCACGTGCACCTTCCGCCGACCACTGGCTTCAACATCGATGTACTGTGGAGACCTCACGCCCCACGTGTTGAGCAATTCGGCGGTACGTCCACCCGGCGTCCCGCATGCCCACTATACGCCCTCGCTCAAAGTCCGTCAACTGCACATACGGTTCACGTCCACGCTGTTGCGGCATGCTACCAGTGTTAAAGACTGCGATGGAGCTCCGTATGCCACGGCAAACTGGCTGACACTGACGGCGGCGGTGCACAAATGCTGCGCAGCTAGCGCCATTCGACGGCCAACACCGTGGTTCCTGGTGTGTCCGCTGTGCCGTGCGTGTGATCATTGCTTGTACAGCCCTCTCGCAGTGTCCGGAGCAAGTATGGGGGGTCTGACACACCGGTGTCAATGTGTTCTTTTTTCCATTTCCAGGAGTGTACGTGCTCAATAACACTTATCGATCAAGCTGGAAACAAGTGATTTCATACTAAAACGGACCGAACTATCGCGCCTAGCAACGGTCAACTGGCTACTGATCGATATCGTAGATGATGACTCATAGACAGGTCCACACCTGACTGTGTACGTAAATAAACACCGGAAATGGGATGGTCGGATTAAGCAGGGAGTCGGACCATCCGAGGTCGGTTTAGCGAGGCTCTACTGTACTATAAAGTGGAATAATTATCACTTAAATACTTCTTTCTTCGTTTCTTTTCTCTAGGGTTTACCCCGTCTAGTACGGGGTCTGCATTTTCAGAGTTTGGAAAATGATACTCTACTGTTTTATTCTGTGCTCGGGTGCCCTTCCTGACGCCACGGTCGTCAAGATAGATTAAGGAAAGGATATCGCCATCGCCATCTGTCTGTAAATCGTATAAACTTTTTCTGTGCGTTATCGCATTTTAATTGCTGAAGATAGGCTGGGGCCAATCGCAGCACGGGACAAGAACCCGCACAGGGTTTCTGAATTGACTGTCATCGATTCAGGAGTGGGCCACCAGGTGACAGATTTCTCTTATTGTAACTTATTGTACCAGGAAATTTCGCCCCAGCAAGTCAATCCAGAGGTGACAAAATGAGGTAACTCAGTTTTTTACTTCTTACGTGTAACTCCTGTGATGTTTTACTTGAACGTTGCATGATATATGATTTTAAAAGAAGAATCAACGATTTACTCCTTGAAACTACTGTACTTTCAACGACGGCGATTTTATCAAAAAATGTGTGGCATGGAGCAAACCTCCGCAGGTGTTTTGGGATAAATCCGAGCAGGGGTTCTGGGGTAAAGCCGTGCAGGTTCAACAATATGAGGAGAATTCTTCAGTGATAATCCCCACAAAAGATCATATTCAACACACAACGCCTCAGATTGTCTCATCTGAAGATGTAATTTTACTGTCTAAAATATTGATTTAGGGAACAACTTCTGGCAAAATATTGAAATCTCTGCTTCTAACGTGGACAAACAATAAAGAACGAATGGAATAAAAATGCATGGGAAAAGAAAAGCTTGTTATCGAAAGTGAAGACGTTCCAAACAAATAAAATAGCGTGCTATAAGAATAAAATGATATCAACTAGATTTCATTACATGACTGCCAAAAAAGAAAAAAACGCATGAAAGAGTCAGATGGTTATTCTTCAGAGTCATATTCAGACTTCTCACATCATGCCAGTAACCCAGATATAGATATGAACTTAATATTTTGGTGAAGAAGTATCCGAAGAAGAAGAAGAAGAAGAGGAGGAGGAAGAAGAAGAAGAAAAGACTCAAACTTCAAGGACTAATCACAAGATCTAACAAAGTAGACTATTTACTAAGTCCCTAGATAGCTTTGTTTCAGTAACTGAACTGTTTCATTTTATCCTACTAATCCTCCTTTTGTGAAGAAGAAATTGTTATTTTTGTACAAGTATTGTAGTCCATCCTCTATAATTGTTTCTGTCTGAAATTTAGCCCAACCTTACCTCCCACCTATAAAAGTCTACATATTACCAAAACCATGTCCCTACAAACTATTATCCAACTTAAATTCATATTCTAACCTTCAACTACACAGAACGTAATCTGAACTGAACTGTAACTGATCTGAATACAACTTGTCTTTATATTAAATACACAACTGAAGTAAAGCCATTATCTGGCCCTAATCAAAGGTTATTTCAGGTACGTTATTTCAAGTATTTTTATTATGCAGTCAGCCATGTTTATCCATGTCTATCTCCTATGGGTCAAAGACCTGCGCTGAGGGGCTTTAGCCAGTTTTATGGGGTAAAACTCTGCAATTTTTGTTGTAGCGAAATCGTAAATTTCTATATAATTAATAAGCTGACAGAGATGGAATTGGGATGGATTATAGATAACAACTCAGCTTATGACTTCAATTCGAAATCGCGGGTAAATCTACCCCTCAGTTATCACAATACTGGAAAGACTGAACATTACGATGTTTTGTCCCCATTCACCTGTGTAGAGTAGTAGGTGTAAAAACGGGCAAAGGCGGGCATCTCTCCCCAAAGGGGTATTGAAGGTGCTGCAGACTGGTGGACTGATCTGTATAAGGCACCACTTGCTGACAGAATATATGAGTAAGCCGTTGGAAATTTTCTTTCAAGTAGTGTAGCAGCAACGTCGGTTATTATGGGAGATGGTGTTTGTTCTAGACTGCAAACCATAGGCATGGGTGTGGAAAAGTTTTCTTTTCAAGCCCTTATGTTAGTTTAAAGTAATTTCACAGTGACATACTGAAAACAGAATTGTCAGCTAGTCTTACAAGCAGATCTTCAGTCACCCATGTCTTTGGATTGCATATGGTAGAGGCCATCTTATTTCAGAAGGATTAGTGTTAATATTGGTACTCATTTAAACACCGCCATTTTCGATGGGGACTTTCAAAGGAAGTTCATCTGTTCGACATATCTTCTGTCCCGAACATTAAGAAGAGAAACATCTCATGGTGACGCAAAGCCACAAGCACCAGCCTCGTCACTGGACGCTGTACTAGGATTAGTTGACTAAATAACTTGACAAAAGGACCATCAAGAAGGAAGATCATAGGACTTCAGAAAGAGAAAATTCCACCCGTGAAACGATCCGATTCTTCATCACATTCCTGTGACCCTCTTCTTGCGGAAAGCGATAATGATAAGGTATAAACACCGGGAATTTACTAGACTTGAGCGATGCAACCAGTATCTTTGGTAAATGAAAAAATGTTCAAGAAATTTGCGGTGAAGTGTGGGTTAAATGTCATATTGCAAATGTGGACACTCTTAGATAGCGCCGGGACTGAAGTAGACATTTCAGTTTGCCATTTCTGTAAATAATATTTGATTTCATGTTTCTTTAGAACTAGACTTCTCCCTGCGGCTTCACCCGCGTATGTCTTCGACATATATACTGAGCACAACTCCTTCTCCCCATACTCTGTCCCTTCATCCACTTCTTACTCTCTCTTTCTCCATTTCTTCCACCCCTCTTTCTGACCGTATCTTTCTCCCCCCTCTCTCTCACTCGTCTCTCTCTTTCCATATGGGCCTGTCCTCTTCCATTTCCAGGTACCCGCTACCACTCTAGATCTTCCACTGCCACTAGCATCTCCCCCTCCTTCCCTCTGTCTATCCATTTCCTCCTACCCCTCACCATATCATTCTCTTCATCTATCCGTCTCAACCAGTCCCTAGCTCGGTCTAAGGCGATTCAGTCATGAACTGTGCGGCTGGTCCCGGCGGAGGTTCGAGACCTCCCTCGGGCATGGGTGTGTGTGTGTTTGTCCTTAGGATAATTTAGGTTAAGTAGTGTGTTAGCTTAGGGACTGATGACCTTAGCAGTTAAGTCCCATAAGATTTCACACACATTTGAACATTTTTAGTCCCCAGGTATGGTCATTGGGACGTGTAGCCCCTGCAACGTAGTTCAATAACACAGGCCATACTACTGGCACAACATGCCTGTCATGCAGAGCAGGCTACACCTCAGGCATCAATTCCGTCTTTGCAACATACCAAAGATATGATTACAACCCGTAACACGATTGGCCGTCCGTGTTGTTGAAGTTTCATATTATTTTGTGCGTAACTCCAATTGAGCGAAATGACCTAGACTATATCATTTTTTAAATGAACACACCGCCATTTGACTGTATTGTTGTTTACCTAATTACGACCCAGGTTCGGCCTTCTATGCCATTTTCAAGTGATTGAGTTTATGTCATTAACATGTATTGCAGGACATCAAGCTCAAAATTGACCATAAATTAAAAAACATATTCGCTCCCCACGAAATGCCACATGCAATATCATCATACAAATTTCGGAAAAAATCAGAATTGGTCAAACTTTTCTTAAGTAATTATTTTTCATACATGCTACAATTGATTTTTATTTATACAGATGATTAAATAAATAGTCTACTATTTTGTAATGTTTAGGTTTATTGGAATATTTTAACATATTTTTGTTACTTTTTGGGTAGCGCCCATACCTGCACCCTATTTTTAGTGCTATTTTACAATATCTTTGCCAATCTTCATTTTCGAATAGAAGCAACTAATATTAATTTTTGTTTCGGCTCCTGTCGTTTAAGAAACTTGATATAGTAGTTAATGAAGGTGATATATCCAGAATTTTTCCAAAAGAAAGTACCTTTACATAAAAACCGAAAGAGGGTGCCCATATTTATACCTTTTCATTTACCGTATTTTCTAAGGCAGCAATTGGGGATCAAATCAGCATTTACCTAAACGAGTGTGGCAAACCTGGCAAGGAAATGCCTTAGACACGGCCAACTGATTCGGTTTATATTTGTCAGGTCGCTTGTGTACGACCGAAAGTGAAAGGCTATTAGATATTTTGGCTTAACTTCCCCCCGTTTTTGAGAAAACCACCCCTGAAATTCATGCCGTGCAATCGACTCAAAATTCACCCGAACAACAAATAACTGAAAATCGAGTATTTTTCAACATATATGGGTTTCGCAAATGTATATATTCCTAGAAAGCGAGGAGAGATACTTTTACGACTCCTGCTTATGTACGCACAAGAAATAGCAGCGATCAAGGCATACGGCTGCGGACCAGAGAACCTGTGTTCGATTCCCAGATGCAGTCTACAGGTCTACAGTTCTTCTCATTTGCCGGCCGCGGGAGCCGAGCGGTTCTAGGTGTTACAATCTGGAACCGCGCGACCGCTACGGTCGCAGGTTCGAATCCTGCCTCTAGCATGGGTGTGTGTGACGTCCTTAGGTTAGTTAGGTTTAAGTAGTTCTAAGTTCTAGGGGACTGAAGACCTCAGATGTTAAGTCCCATAGTGCTCAGAACTATTTTCTCATTTATATTATTTTACGCATCGGAAGTGGTAGAATTAGGAGGGATAAGAACGTAAGTAAATCATTAAGTGATAATACGAATGTACAGAAAACGAGTTGGATTAACAAACAATAAAAATTTTAAGCCTCATCGTTTAAAAACAATGCGGAATAATACTGTTGTGAAGACTACTATTCGAAGCAAATTATCGCATAAGGGAGGAAAACGAACCCTAAACGCAGTTGGTAGTATACATAAAATAACGAGTTAGTACACTGCTCGATACTGCATCACAGCGTTCGGAAAAGTGTTTCTTAAAGTTTCCCTGTGCTTGTACGAAACTAATTGTTAATTTGGTCCTCAAGCTGTATAAGTCGATCATTTGACCAACTCGTAAAAAAAAAAAAAAAGTTTAAACCATTTGCTCGAAATCTTGGGAACTAACAAATTTAGTTTATGAAACAATCTGTGAAAAATTTTGAAACTAAACGTTGCTGATAACAACTTCTGTGTGATATCGGATTCCTGAGATCAACAATTTAATACCGTTATACATGATAGCATGTTTGTAGATGAAAGGAGTCAGCAGATTTGCATGGTAGACGTAATACCACCAAACTGCACATGTGTACGCCAAACATGTGATGTTTACTTCTAACATCAAATTAAAAACTTTATTTAGTGGCCTCAAGATTACGATCTGCTTCTTCAATTGCACAACCACGCGTTATGATTCATAGCATAATTGTTGATCAGCTATCGCCGCCGATTTTTCAGGCAGTGTTATCGTATGCGTGGTATGTATCAAAATTAATTTCCGGAAAAGAAACGTTTTTAAATGTAAACCAAATCTGTTTTCAGCGGAATCTTTGGAAGGAAAGTTTTAGTTCCGTGAAGATTGCATACATTATGTTCACACAATGAGGTGACAAGTCATTATCGTGTCGGACGACGTTTTTCTCAGCGCAGTGCAGCAGCTAGACATCGCATGGAGTCAACAAATCGTTGGAAGTTTCCTGCAGAAATACTGAGCCATGCTGCCTCTATAGCCGTCCATAATTGCGAAATTGTTACCGCTCCTGAATTTTGTGCACGAACTGATCTTTCGGTTATGTCCCACATATGTTCGATGGGATTCATGATGGACGATCTGGGTGACCAAATTACTCATTCGAGCTGTCCAGAGCGTTCTTCAATCATTTATGACCCGGTAACATGGCGCATTGTCATACGTAAACATTCCATCATTGTTCGGGAACATGAAGTCCATGAATAGCTGCAGATGGTCTCCACGTAACCGAAAATAACCATTTCCAGTCAAGGGGGGTCTCTAATCCTGCCACTGAAGGCGATGTCGTTTTGTTCGCAAAGGCACTCGCGTTGGTCGTCTGCTGCCATAGATCATTATCGCAAAATTTCACCGTACTGTCCTGACGGATATTCTCGTCGTACGTCCCATATTCATTTCTGAATTTATTTCAAACGGTGTTGCTTGTCTGTTAGCATTGACGACCTTACGCAAACTCTGCTGCACTCAACTGCCATCGGCCACCGTGTTATCCGTGGGGAGAGGTAGTGCTTGAGATCTGGTATTCTCAGCACACTCTTCACACTGTGGATCTTGAAATATTGAATTCCCTAACGATTTCCGAAATGGAACGTGCCATGCGTCTAACTTCTGCTACCATTGCGCGTCCATAGTCTATTAATTCTCGTCGTGTGGCCAGAAAACCTTTTCACATGTGTTACCTGAGTAAAAATGGCAGCTCCGCGAATGTACTGACCCTTTATATCTTCTGGACGCGACATTACCGCCATCTGTATATGTGAATATCGCTACCCCATGACTCCTGTCACCTCGGTCAATGAGAAGCACTATCCATCTACTTGTAACGGAATGAGTGAGAGAGCCATTGTGAAGCGACCAGGTTTAATTGTTTGATTATTTACTAATGCAAGTAATTTCAGAAATTAATTGGCGTATGTTCTTTCTCCTTAATGATTTACTTACCTTATTAAAGCTCCTATTCCTTGCAGTCCGAAACGGAAAAGCACAGAAATGAATAAATACTGTAGAATGTACTCTGCAGCTAGATGCCTTGGTCGCTGCACTTTCTTTGAACGGCGTTTAACTGCTGTTTAGCAGTCGAAAACAGAACACATGCCACAACGGGACCGTGGAACGGTTTCATTCAAAAGTAATTACAACACACGTTAAGATATTTATCCCTCTGGGAGACAAGACAATCAATTCCCGTTTCGTAGCAAACGGTCGGCTGAAGACGGATCCATAACTTCACCCACACCGCATTCTCTCATCCGACTGCAACTGATGTCCAGGCACGTCATTCTTCAGGTAACCAAAGACCTGAAAACCACACGGTGAAAGATCCGAGCTGTGCGGAGGATGTTGCAGTGTTGCCCAACCTAATTGCTGAAGCGTAGTCTTCGTCCGATTGTGATTCCACGCCGGAAGAACCTGTTTCCATGCGATCGCCGGAGCCTGTGTAGCGAGGAACACAGGCCACGTCTGCTCACATCTGTCTGAAGGGTAGTCGAGTCGCAGGCGCTCGCCGTATGATGATACGACAGCTGAACGACCACATTAGACAAGTCCGCCAACAACCAAGTTCATAAACCAGCAATTGTGTGCACCTTTGATTTGTCACCAAACAGTGCCCGTACCACAGCGGTGACAGTATCGAAACGTAACAACAGTTGGGCCACCTGCCGCGTTGACTGCGTGTTATGGTGGGGGTTCGCTTTTCATTTGAGAGCCCCTTATACAATGAATAGCAGCCACTCCGTCGGCACTTGGCGCCACCATCTACTGCTAGTAAGACGGAATTCTTGTCCCGCCTCTTAGTTAGGCATACTTTATACGTAATTTATATTTATGCTTGATTATCCATCAGGCATTTTATCTAATGTATAACAGTCTCTTACGTGCTTGTTTAAAATGCTGCACACAGTTTAGACAAAAAGGAATTTCAGATACTGGCTGTGAGTGGACACTGATTTAAATCAATGGCTAAAGCTGAAAATTTGTGCCGGACTGGGATTTGAGCCCCAGTCCCCTGGTTACTAGGCAGATGCTCTGACCAACATCCGGACGCAGTGGTCATCGCAACTGCTCGGACTACTCCAGCACAGTTCCCGTCAGTCCCGAATTCTCAGCTTATGCACACACTACTAATTTAGTGCTCCTTGCCCATTATCCTCGTCACTCGTGGGATTTCGCCGCTTCTCGTAAGAGTTCGAGCCTTGTGTGCATCCGCACCGAAGGAATCTCGCAGTCGTGCGGCTCGGACGTCTGTTTACGTCCCTGCCACGGAGCTTCGAGCGCTCGCGGTTGTTTACGTCGTGTTAGGCTTTGCTAGTGCTAGTTCAATAAAGAATGGCTCATTCGTGTCCACATTTCAACTTTAATAATGAATTTACTGGACCTAAATCATTTGAACTGGAACGACCTATACGTGAAGAAATTAAAATTGAGCCTCAAGATATGATTTAAATCCACTTCTCTGTCACAAGCACTTTGGTCTACGTGAGACTGATCAACTGTCGTTGCGTGACAAGATCGTAAGCGACTTCGAAGATGGAATTAAATTTAAAAGCTGTGATGGCCATGTCTGACCGGTAACTATTGATCACGAGGAGCTTGGATTAAGAACTATCAGAGAATTCGAGTTATCATTTGAGGTTCCGGATGACATCGTGCTCCGCGCGACTGCTACGGTCGTAGGTTCGAATCCTGCCTCGGGCGTGGATGTGTGTGATGTCCTTAGGTTAGTTAGGTTTAATTAGTTCTAAGTTCTAGGCGACTGATGACCACAGATGTTAAGTCGCATAGTGCTCAGAGCCATTTGAACCATTTGTTTGACATCGTGCTACAATCCTATGGTAGGGTACTTAGTAAAATAGCAGAAAAATGGAAGACCTTTACCACATACTCACTTGTTAGTAGTGTGCGACTGTCAAAACATGTACTGTCTTATCTCGAAATTGGAGGCTACAGAGCGGTAGTCATTTACTTGCTCAGGCTGTTGTCAGGAAGGTCACGTCAGTTTAGCATTTCTCCAAACGAAGAATAGTGCAGTTACCGACTGATTAAGCAGTACCAGCACCTATGGCAGCATCTTTCTCTCTTACATATGCAGATGTGTTCCAATGAACAGTGACCTATCCCAACAGCTCGACAGTCCCGTCGAAAAGCCGACACGGTAGATGACGACACGAGCATGATTGCATGAAACGTCACAACAATCGACGCCTCACCCCGTCGGACGACTGGTTAATACGTACGCAGGGCTACAATCAATATACGGCCTGTGAATAGGGCCACCTTACAGGGGGTACCAAGACTTCACATCCAGAACACCACCGTTTCAACAACAGTCAAGAGCGACCTGAAAAGTTCGAAAACGCAGAGCTACCAGCAGTGCTCTGCCAATCCAAGGACGTAAAAGGCGTGACACAGAGAGACGGGTCTGAAAAGATCCTGCCTACGGTAAGCTTGAACTGGGCTGGTGACTGTGGAGGGTACCCACTGACGGTCGCAACAAGCGACACGGTGGAGGCGTCACCCCTCTGAATTTAGAAACGTAACCAAGCACGCCGGACACGACGCAGCCACGGAACGTGTCAGCACAACAGATGGCGTAAACTCCCATGGCCGACACAAATGCGACAGAACGAAGACAGTTATATCGGCTTGCATCTATCAGTATCAATAGCACAATACGGTCGCAGATAAAGATTTCTTTACTCAAAGACATGCTACAAGCGGCGGACATCGACATCGTCCTCATACAAGAAATACACGTCGGTGATTTTCCTGTCACTTACGGGTAGGAATCCTACGTATCACACGACTCGAAAACTGGCCGCGTCATAACAATACTTTTCAAAAAAAGGTATTACGGGAGAGGATTTACTGTACCTGTCGTCGCCGCGGGTATTAGCAATGACAGCGCTTGATGTACGACTCATCAACATCTATGTACCGTCCTGTACAGACAGGGAGACGAGGGCGTTCCCGCTTCGTTGCAGAGGAAACTGCTCTGCTCTTCCGAGATCGACACGCCCGTTTAATCCTAGGCGGCGATTTTAACTGTGTACTTGCACCGAAAAATCAATTTCCTCTCTATAGCCCGTGACCATAATTACAAATGTTGGTACAGAATATGCGTCTGGTTGACACCTGTGATCATGTCCAGGGCCTCTGTCCTGGATACACCTATGCGACGAGTCATTCTGCTAGTCGTCTCGACTGAATATAGAGGGTGTCCATAAAGTTCATTTACAACTTCAGAATTTTAATACAACGGCAGCTGTTGAAATATTTTAAGAAAATTTCCTTTATTGTATCACTGTTTACAGAAGTTTTTATATACACCAATTTTTTGTGTTTCAGATACTCTGTTTGTGGTGTCACCGCCAGACACCACACTTGCTAGGTGGTAGCCTTTAAATCGGCCTTTAAATCGGACCCGCGTGTCGCCACTGTCAGTGATTGCACACCGAGCGCCGCCACACGGCAGGTCTAGAGAGACTTCCTAGCACTCGCCCCAGTTGTACAGCCGACTTTGCTAGCGATGGTTCACTGACAAATTACTCTCTCATTTGCCGAGACGATAGTTAGCATAGCCTTCAGCTACGTTATTTGCTACGACCTAGCAAGGCGCCATGATCAGTTTCTATTGATATTGTAAATCATGTACCATCAAGAGCGACGTTCGTCATTAATGGATTAAAGTTAAGTATTCCACCAGCTACGCCCGTTTTTCTCAATTCTAATTCCCTTGTCATGTTCCAGACCTCACGCCAGCCTGCGTGAGCTAAAACGCGTGCATTTCGGCCTCCTTTAATAACACGGTGTTGGCTCTCCTGCCAACCACAACACTGTTGATGGAAGGAACTGAACCTCTATAAAATGGCAACTCCTCAAGAGAAGGCACAATGTGCGTCCTGGTTTACTGAGACATAATCGAATGTCCAGACTCAACGAAACTTCAGAACGAAGTATGGAAGAGATCCATCATCGCGCCCTTTAATCTGTACATGGCACAAAAAATTTATGGAGACAGGGACAGTGTTGGATAAAGGGAGGAGCGGGTGACCAAGAGCATCCGAGGAAACATAGATAGCGTTTTAAACGTCTTCACTCGTTCACTTACGAAGTCCATCCGCACTGCTGGCAGATAGTTGCAACTACCACGTTCAACTGTGTATAAGGTCTTCCACATGAACTTACGGTTGTACGCGTACAAAGTGCAACTCTCACAGACACTTGAGTCAAATGACAAGCGAAAACGAACAGAGTTTGCACTCAACGTGCTGGAACGCCTTTCGGAGGATGAAGCATTCCTCAAGCGAGTTTGTATCAATAACGAGGCAACTTTTCATGTTTCTGGGACACTGAACAGACACAATGTGAGAATTTGGGGATGTGAACACCCCCATGCGAGAGAGAGGTGAATGTGTGATGTGGAATCATGTGCAACCGAATAATTGGTCCATTTTTCTTCAACGAGTCAACAATTACTGCAAATGTTGACCTCACCTTCTGACCGAATATTTAGCACCACAATTGTTTGACTTACAACCAATTATCATTCTCCAGCAAGATGGTGCACGACCACATTGAGGACTGCATGTTCGTCTGTTCCTCAATGAAACATTTCCAGGCAGATGGATTGGGAGGGATGGGCCAATTCCTCGGCCACCGCGATCAACAGATATCAAACCCTTGAACTATTTTATGGGGGTATGTAAAAGATATGGTGTATTAGACACAGATACGAGACATTGCTGCCTTGAAGCAAAGGATTAGAAATGCCATCGCCACCATTGATGACGCTATGCTACAGTGAACATGGCAAGAAATCGCGTACCGTCTTGATGTGCTTCGTGCAACTAAAAGCCTCCATATAGATGTCTATTAAACACTATCAAAAAACTTTTATAAACACTGATTACAATAAAAGAAATGCTGTTAAAATATTTCAACAACTGCCGTTGTAATAAAATTTTGAAGTTTTTAAGGGACTTTATGGACACACTGTATGGTACACGCAATCTTAAGGCTGACGTCTTCAAAGCGGGATTGTGGCCTACTGCCTACATTGACCATACGTCATTAACATGTACAGGGTGACAATTACTTAATTATACGACATAAAATCGTCAAAACTTCTGAACGGTTTGCCTTAGCACGTTCAAACTGCGCAACTTGCATTATGGAAATTAGTATACGCATGGTTTGCTTTAGCCCACTTTCATATGGATTGGTTCGTCAATAAGCAAAATTGGCGCATTTGTGGGACTGACAATCCGCATTTCGCGATCGAGAAGTGTCTTCAACTTCAACGGGTACCTATGTGGTGTGCAATATCCAGTCACGGAATAATCGGTGCTATACTCCTTGATTTGACATTTTGACAAGATGAGGATCATATAAGATGGAACTCGACCTCATCGAAGCAGGAGAGTCTTTGAAGTCCTGGAGGAGCACTTTGGGGACCGCATTTTGGCTCTGGGGTACCCAGAGGCCACTGGCGTAGGCCTCGATTGGCCACCATATTCTCCTGATCTGAACACATGTGACTCCTTGTTGTGGGGCTATATTAAAGATAAATTGTACAGCAATAACCCCAAAACCACTGCTGAGTCATTCAGGAGCTCATCGACTGTATCAATGTTCCGACACTTCAGCGGGTCATGCACAAGTTCGCTGTTCGTCTGCGCCACATCATCGCCAATGACGGCAGACATATCGAGCATGTCGTAACCTAAATCCGAATATCTGAGTGACGTTCACATGTAGAATAAAGTGTGGGCACGCCGTAGTTTGTAACTAATTTACGTTTTTCTTCATATAGTTCAATAACTGGCACCCTGTACATTCTCCCTATGCCTGCAGCAGGCGTGACGTAGCCGTGGTCCTTAGAAAATGAACATTGCCCACCTGAGAGACCAACCTTGTCGAGACGTCATTGAAGATGTTTGGAGATCTTGCAAATGATGCCTTCGGGCATACCTCACCTGGTGGCTGGCTTGCGCCAAACCGGCGCTACGCTATGCAATAATGACGTATGGCCTTGAGCAGGCAGTGTGACGACATCAGTCGATGGTCTTCTGTTTCACGGTGCTAAGGGAATGAGCTGAACAAGCGCCTTCTCCGGAGCGGCAAGCAATGCCTATGTAGAATTTTACACTCAGTTTTACACTGTAATGGTTCCGATATGGCGGCTATTACCGAAGTTACACATACGATTTTCGGCACTATTGAACCAGAGGTGGAAGCACAACTGATGGAGGAGGAAGTTATGGAGGACATTGGCAGGGGAGAGGTAAATAAATCCCTGGGACCAGATGGATTCCCTTTGAAATTCTATAGGACCTTTAGCTATATGATAGCGCCATCATGGACTGCTATCTGTCGCGAATTAACGTCTCCTGACGTGCCCTTGTGCCCTTACCGCCGGCATTTGTGGGGTGGTGGTGGTGGGGGCGGGGGGGGGGGGGAGGGGTTGAGTATCCCGATACACAAACCCTCGGGTGGTACTCTGGTACGGGAATACAGACCACTAAAGCTCCTTAACTGCGACTTTAAATATTCAGCAGATTATTAGCAGCACGCCTCCGAAGAGTACAGCGCCAAGTAATATCATTCGGTCAAACGTCGCTCGGTGGATATAACAACTTACAGATGGGTCTTGGTGAATATCGCTATCTAATCGCTCTAGAAAAGACGTACCCCCTTCGTGAAGCACTAGCGTTGATAGATTTCGACAGAGTGAACCATACCTATGTTGCAGAAGTCTTTGCGCACATGAGATTTGCTCGGCCATTTGTCACTGTCACGATGCAGCTATTTCGCAATGTCTCCTCCAAAGTGCTCGTCAATGGACGTACGATGAAATCTCTCATCGTAGCGAGATCGGTCAGACAAAGCTGTCCCTTACCTGTGATACTATAGGCACTGGTCTTCGACCCGTTACTTTGCTGCCTTCGTTTCCTCTTGATAGGATTGACTTTACGAGGATACACATTTAAGTGTAAATCGTATGTGGATAACTTGGTGTTGATACTGCGGAATGAAAACGATACGCGTGTTGGTTTATATTGGATCGACAAATATGGAACGGCAATTGGCAGACGCATCAATATGGACAAGTCTGTAGCGATGAATATTGGTGCTGGAAGAACAGAAAAATGTGTAGCACCTTGACGGCTCATGGATAAGTTGAAATGCCTAGGGATCGTTTTTACCAACGACATACGTCTCACAGCAGCGTACAGCTATAAGACACTAGTACAGTCAGTCCGGACGGGCGTCAGGGGTAACATCACATGGGCATTAGACATGATCCAGCACGTCAAATATGTTAACACCTATCTAGCGTCACGAATTCCGCACTTTGGCCAAGTGCTCCCGATGCCAATGATAACAACACGAGCCGCGCGGGATTAGCCGAGCGGTCTTAGGCGCTGCTGTCACGGACTGTGCGGCTGGTCCCGGCGGAGGTTCGAGTCCTCCCTCGGCCATGGGTGTGTGTGTTTGTCCTAAGGTTAATTTAGGTTATGTAGTGTGTAAGATTAGGGACTGATGACCTTAGCAGTTAAGTTCCGTAAGATTTCACACACATTGAACTTTTTTTTTAATGATAACACGACGCATTCTGGCGGAGTGCAGATCTACCATTTAAAGTAAGATAGGATGCCCTTACCGTCCGTTTTGGTATGGGTGGATTGGGTGTTACGCATGTTCACGATAAAGCGGCAGCGGTATATGTCAGCACGATGTTAAAACTGTGGAGACAACATTAGATACGTCTAACAGGAATCTTAACACAAGAACTTGCACCATTTTCTCGAATGCAGCGGTCCAGCATATTTCGCAGTCACTTTACCTTTTACGCGTGTTTTTTTTTCTTTTTTTTTTATCGGGTACAGCTACGTTCAGATGGCTCTGCCGGAAACGAGACCTTCAACGGCGCGCGACATCTGTTGGATACTAAAGACCGGACGACGTAGCAAGCCTGTTGAGAGAAATCATCCACATATCAATTGGCATATATTATGGCGATCGATTAACCATGTTTCCTTAGACGCAGAAACACGTCCAATGTGGTATCTAGCAGTTAAAGGTAAAAATGTTACTCGATTCAGACCCCATGCGATTCGTATCACGATTCACCATTGTGCCCTCTGTGCAAAATTCTGGACAACGATGAATACCGCTACATCTGCGGCCCTTCGGCAGAAGTGTTGCGTTTGGGACACAAACGATAGCTTTCTTTCTTCGAATGGGACAATACAACATTGGACCGGGGATTGTATTCTTCCCGGACGGAACGTACTATCCACGTACAAGAACGAATGCAGAATCGTGTCTTCGAGGCCAAACGGTGTTCTGTTTGTTCAGAGATAGCTCTAAGGATGTAATGAACATTTCGACTGCTTTACGGGAACGACGTCTGAAGATCGTGAGCAATCCAAAGTACCGACAGTATTTCTCTAACTTCCAATGGAGTGCGTTTCAAGATCCCGCGCATAGCTGGAACGTCCAGTGTAGGAGAAGTTAAATTATCGAAGCAATAAAGAATGACTGGAAGATAACAATGGGTGAATACCATACGCATAAGAGAAGACATACCCGGATGAAATAGCAGTGGGGGGAATGGAAATCAAATTCTGTGCTGTGTGATTCTTTTCTTGCGAGAACAGCTTTCAAGCAAAACAGAAATATTATTTGTGGTATGACAATCAAGCAGTTGTTACTGAAATTTAACTTGAATTAACTATTATATATGTAACAGGATTTTTCTTTAGTATATGAAAGATATTCATTAAGATTTGAAGTATAGTTGACGAAGTAGTTTTGAAAAAAATTTTGTTGTGTTTATCAATTTCTGATATCTGCTTTACTTTCTAATGTATACTACTTTATTACAATGTTAGTTTCAAGTGAGTCTGATTTATTGTTATATTGTTCAGCTTATATGAAAAATCTTTAATATCAAAAAATAAAAATCAAGAAAAGTGGTCAGAGCAAAAAAAGGTCAGAGAATCAGCCTAGTAAGCAGGAGACCCGGTTTCGAATCCTGGTCGGTCATAAATTTCCAACATTCCCTATTTATCTAAGTCAATGCACTCACGCAGCTAGTGTCTACAATTCCCTTCTGCCTTAATTCATAGTGGCTGCTGTATGAAAATGGTGTCTCTTCTTTCGGACATGCCCGAAGAAACAATCACCACATGTATACTTTATAGAATTTTATAATGTTCTACAGATGCTGGCGCTTCTACCTTGTATATAAGTTCGATCGCTTCACTTCAAGTTATCAGTCTGTTGGTTTCTATTCATCCCATGTATTATGCAATTTTTTCGATATGTTTCAGTTTATTGTTATTTAATGAAGGTATCTGATTTTTCTGTTCCTCAGGTATTATACGTTCGTTTTTAACAAACGTCTTGTGCTTTATTGATGCTTGAATATTGTAAATTTGATTTTAACTAACTTTTATGATTTTACTTACTCTTTTTATGACGTCTCTATCGTCCAATCGTTATCTGACGTTGGTTTACCTATGATGTAAGTCATTACCGAACTTCTGGAGATGACAGATTAATTTCCTGAGACCATTAAAGTGAAATTTAAAATAAAAAAATTGTTCAGCACACGACTGATTCTAATTTGGGTAAAAAGAAAATAGCTTTAATTATACAATTAATCCCTAATCTTCAAAAGTTTTTGTTTCGTACGAGCAGGGTTCGCATTCCAAGCTTATTTTCTATTGTTGATGTTAATGACACTCGCTTACCTTACGCCGACCATGTTAAATTTCAAGTACTTGACATTAGAGGAAGAAGAGTAAAAGTGGTAACACACATACAAGCATACGTCATCTGCTCATAGAGGCTAACAGGTAGAGACACGGCTGGTTTTTCGCGCCCAGAATTGACGACCACTGCATTGGCCCACTACTTCCCTGAGTGAGATTTTTTTGGCTTACCACACTCGTCCGAACAAATGCGAGCTGAGTCTCCATTTGTACCATACAAACTCAGCACATTAACAGTTAATACACGAAAATATGCAGAGAAAAAAAAAAAAACAGATTTTGTAGGCGGGTGGTGTACTCAATATTGTCTCTGAACTCAGCGTAATTTAACTTTCAGGCAACAGAAACTTCATCCGGACACTGAAACAATGTATTGGTACACTAACGTGTGTGAAAATTACACCTGGTAGAAAAGAGGCTAATAAAAGAAACTTCACTCTGCACGGATTATGTATATAATAGTAAAAAGATGACTGGTATTATAACAAAACCTCACTTGCTGCAGTCAGTGGCTGTAAACGTGTTTCCACGGAATGCGACGAGGCCAGAATATGCTCTTGTGGGAGTTCCCTGCATGGTGCTTGTATGAGAGGCCATCAGGCGTTAACAACAATTACTGGAAGACTGTACAGCAAAAACTGCCTCCCAGTTAATGCCTAGCGTGTCAAGTGATCGAGCTGGTCAGGGAGCAGTGATGTTTGCCATACTTCATCCGAGAATTGTCTTCATGAAATATAGCATGTTTGCAAAAAGGGGTGTATTGTGTACCGAACAGGGGACCTAGAAACGACGGAGAGGCTTCGTCCCCGCCGTAGCCCTCAGTGGTTCACAACCCCACAACAGGCTACAGCAGTGCACTCACGCCACTGCCGCCCCACACCGTACCCAGGGTTATTGTGCGGTTAGGCCCACAGTGTAACCCCCCCCCCCCCCCCCAACCCAGGAACGTCTCATACCAGACGAGTGTAACCCCGAATGTTTGCGTGGTAGAGTAATTATGGTGTGCGCGTACGTGGAGGCAGTGTTTGCGCAGCAATCGCCGACATAGTATAACTGAGGCGCAATAAGGGGAACCAGCCCGCATTCACCGAGGCAGATGGAAAACCGCCTTGAAAACCATCCACAGACTAGCCTCCACACCGGACCTCGACACTAATTTACGGGGGGAATCGGCCGGGGAAGCAGCGCGTTGGACAGCGCGGCTAGCCGGGCGGGCAAGACGGCTGGAGGGGGAGGGGGGGGGGGGAGGTAATACCACAGCCTCCCAAAATTACGTGATATACTGAATGGTGGCCATATTCCCTTCAGTGTGTAGGAGTCAAGATAACATCCATAGGTAACCATAACTATCACAGCTGGGGTTCGTCTGTAACACTCTACTATGTAGGCTAAAAGACTGCAAAAACCATGGAAGGATCTAACACGTATTTTTCTATTTGTGTGGGGCAGGGTTTGCCGCACTAGACGGTGACTACATGTCCATTCAAGTGTGAAACGTTTGTGCGTCTTGTGTGTAAGAGTATGCGTGTGACTGTCCAACCTGCAGCAAATACTGTGGACGAAGATGTATGGTTCGTAACGGCCATGCGTGCAACATGCCGGCCATAGCGACTTATGCTCATAGTAGCGATGGGAAAGCCGACCGGTTAAAACTGATGCCGATATTTTATTTCTGAGGAACCAATTGTTGCTGTTGTGGTCATCAGTCCTGAGACTGGTTTGATGCAGGTCTCCATGCTTCTCTATCCTGTGCAAGATTCTTCATCTCCCAGTACCTACTGCAACTTACATCCTTCTGAATCAGTTTTGTGTATTCATCTCTTGGTCTCCCTCTACGATTTTTACCCTCCACGCTGCCCTCCAATACTAAACTGGTGATCCCTTGTTGCCTCAGAACATGTCCTACCAACCGATCCCTTCTTCAAGTCAAGTTGTGCCACAAACTTCTCTTCTCCCCAATCCTATTCAATACTTCCTCATTAGTTATGTGATCTACCCATCTAATCTTCAGCATTCTTCTGTAGCACCACATTTCGAAAGCTTCTATTCTCTTCTCGTCCAAACTATTTATCGTCCATGTTTCACTTCCATACATGGCTACACTCCATACAAATACTTTCAGAAACGACTTCCTGACACTTAAACCTATACTCGATGTTAACAAATTTCTCTTCTTCAGAAATGCTTTCCTTGTCATTGCCAGTCTATATTTTATATCCTCTTTACTTCGACCATCATCAGTTATTTTGCTCCTCAAATAGCAAACCTCCTTTACTACTTTAAGTGTCTCATTTCCTAATCTAATTCCCTCAGCATCACCCGACTTACTTCGACTACATTTCATTATTCTTGTTTTGCTTTTGTTGATGTTCATCTTATATCCCCCTTTCAAGACACTATCCATTCCGTTCAACTGCTCTTCCAAATCCTTTGCTGTCTCTGAAAGAATTACAATGTCATCAGCGAACCTCAAAGTTTTTATTTCTTCTCCATGGATTTTAATACCTACTCTGAATTTTTCTTTTGTTTCCTTCACTGCTTGCTCAATATACAGATTGAATAACATTGGGGAGAGACTACAACCCTGTCTCACTCCCTTCCCAACCACTGCTTCCCTTTCATGTTCCTCGACTCTTATAACTGCCATCTGGTGTCTGTACAAATTCTAAATAGCTTTTCGCTCCCTGTATTTTACCCCTGCCACCTTCAGAATTTTAAAGAGAGAATTCCAGTCAACATTGTCAAAAGCTTTCTCTAAGTCTACAAATGCTAGAAACGTAGGTTTGCCTTTCCTTAATCTAGCTTCTAAGATAAGTCGTAGGGTCAGTATTGCCTCACGTGTTCCGATATTTCTACGGAATCCAAACTGATCTTCCCCGAGGTCGGCTTCTATTAGTTTTTCCATTCGTCTATAAAGAATTCGCGTTAGTATTTTGCAGCCGTGACTTATTAAACTGATAGTTCGGTAATTTTCAGATCTCTCAACACCTGCTTTCTTTGGGATTGGAATTATTATATTCTTTTTGAAGTCTGAGGGTATTTCGCCTGTCTCATACATCTTGCTCACGAGATGGTAGAGTTTTGTCAGGACTGGCTCTCCCAAGGCTGTCAGTAGTTGGAATGTTGTCTACTCCCGGAGCTTTGTTTCGACTCAGATCTTTCAGTGCTCTGTCAAACTCTTCACGCAGTATCATATTTCCCATTTCATCTTCATCTACATGCTCTTCCATTTCCATAATAATGTCCTCAAGTACATCGCCCTTGTATAGATCCTCTATATACTCCTTCCACCTTTCTGCTTTCCCTTCTTTGCTTAGAACTGGGTTTTCATCTGAGCTCTTGATATTCATACAAGTGGTTCTCTTTTTTCCAAAGGTCTCTTTAATTTTCCTAGTGAGATAAGCCTCTACATCCTTACATTTATCCTCTAGCCATCAGGACCAGTATTTTTCGGTATTTGTTTGGTCTCGATTATAACAAGTCTTTTTATTCTTCTACCAATAACCAGATCTACAAACCGAAATATCGATAGGCCATAGGAGCAGTGCTAAAATATATGGTTTTTAGATAAACTTATTTTATAAAAACAGTAACTTTTATCCTTAATGTTTCCATTGCTTTGAAATATTAAGTTATTATAGAAAATAGGAAAAGCGATGAGTACTATTTTAATAACAATGCCGACAGAAACGAGCAACAAATATATGGCGTAAGAATTGGTACAGTACTGCTAAAGCAATAATGAACTTCAAAATTTTTCAGTCTTCGTTCGATTTCTAAAAGTTCTTAAAAAAGGTTATTTTGAGTGGTTTTAACCCCAGGATTAAACTCTAGTTGAAAAAAGAAAACGATATAACTCAAAACCAGTTGTTTCAGCGATAATCGCCATCCCTAGCTCACACTGTGTGTGGACCAGTAACCTCTCTGCACTGCATATCACCCCCTCCTACCCACTACACATCTTGTCGGTTAAACAGGGACGGTTAATGCTGTTTGTGGAGTTGTCGTCCGATGATGGCTCATATGTGCTCGGTGGGAGACAGATCTGGTGATCGACGAGGCCAATAAAACTGGTCGACACTCTGTACAGCATGGTGGACTACAAGAGCGGTATGTAGACGAGCGTTATCCTGTTGGAAAACACTCCCTGAAATACTGTTCATGAATGGCAGCACAACAGCACGAATCATCAGACTGACCTACAACTTTGCAGTCAGGGTGCGTGGGATAACCAAGAGAGTGCTCCAGTTGTCATAAAAAATCGCACCCCACACCATAACTACAGGTGTAGGTCCACCATGTCTAGCACGCAGACAAATTGGTTGCAGGCCCTTAGCTGGCCTCCGACTAATCAACACACGATCATCACTGGCACCGACGTAGAACCAGCTTTCATCAGAAAACACAACAGAACTCCACCCTGCCCTCCAATGAGCTCTCGCTTGACACCACTCAAGTCGCAAGCAACGATGGTTTGGAGTCGGTGGAATGCACGCTACAGGGAGTCTTAATCGGTGCTGTCCTTGAAGTAACAGATTTGTAAAAGTTGGTTGTGTCACTGTGGTACGAACTGCTGCTCAGATTAGTGCTGCAGATGCAGTTCGGTGCACCAGAGCCATACGCCAAACATGATGATCTTCCCTCCCGGTAGTGCCAAGTGGCTACAGGGAACCCTGTCGCCTGGTGACCGTACTCTCACGTGACCACCGCTGCCATCAATCATATAAAGTGACAACTTCCTGCCAAGTATTTCTGCAGTATCCCAGAAGGAACACCCAGCCCCTCGTACCCCTATTACCTGACCTCGTTCAAACGCAGTGAGGTGTTACAATGGTGTCTTTGTCGCCTCAAACGCATCATTGATTAACATAAAGTCACCAGGTCTAATCCCAAAGGTAACTAACGTTCACGTCCGTTAGAGCATGTATTTAAGGCACATCTAATTTGCTAATAACGCCACTCTCATGAAACTGGTGCGAAATTTGAGCAGACGTCATCTTTCAGATATAAAAACACGCCTACCAACTTTCGTTTGTCTCCCACAACCCCTTCCTTGTGTTACGATTTTTACCGTCCATGAGTGTGCTCTATAAATATTAGTTCGTACAGAAGGTTTCTTTATACGGTTTCTTTGTGGCAGAAGGACTGGACGTATGCTCTTCATGCTGCCTCTTCTAATCCTCCCCCACCCATTGGGAATTAGCGTTTCGTCGGGTAGCAGGTTCATTAGCGGCGAATTAATGTAACCCGGATTTACTTAAGAAAAGTGACAGTATGCGCTGTCTTTTCATCCATTTGTGGAACGTGTACCTTCTATTAAAATATAAACTCTAAAGTGTGCCTCTGTGAGAAAATTAAATGGCCTCAAACTTGAGGACGAGCCATCTGCTCACATGGATAGCAAACCAGGATTGATGCTTTGGCTGGTCTGCGGGAGGGCAACTAATAGTAATGGCTGCGTAGTAACTCTTCGACAATACGATTACTTCAATGTGAGGGTTGTTTGCATGTCGATGAGATTTAAAATATGGAAATAAACTTCTTAAAGATCGTAAAAATATGTGATTTTTGCCTGGAGGAAAACTATTAATTAATCTTACTTAGACACTTAGTTACGCTTTCAAATGGTTCAAATGGCTCTGAGCGCTATGGGACTTAACATCTGAGGTCATCAGTCTCCTAGAACTTAGAACTACTTAAACCTAACTAGCCTAAGGACATCACACACATCCATGGCAGAGGCAGGATTCGAAGCTGCGACCGTAGCAGTCGAGCAGTTCCAGACTGAAGCGCCTACAACCGCTCAGCCACACAGTCACCCCTGCAGAGGTTCTCCAGTCATTTGTGTGTACTTCTCGTTAACCTGCCAAAGGACTGCCAACGAAATAATTTATAAACTGACTTCATAGTTGTGTTCCTATCTGACAGTCGCCAGTAACTACTAAATCGAAGATGCGACTCTAATCACCTCACAGTTCCCCATTCTACGAAAATAGCATATTTCATCTTCAGGTCCAACACAAATACTCTGTTCTCATTTTATATTTGTGAGTTATAATTAATTTAATCCTAACAAGCTCATTTTTTGACAATGTCACTGAATGAGTCATAGTCTTAAATGGATGGTCGTATACTGGTGCTAACGCATTCCTTTCTTTTTCCTGATTGAATCCTGTTAGTGAGAGAGGCCATCTCAAATGGTTATCGGTTATCTTATTAATATAGCACCCAGACGACTATGGCAAACCTTGTTTCTGTTATTAACTCCTAAATTATACACTCCTGGAAATGGAAAAAAGAACACATTGACACCGGTGTGTCAGACCCACCATACTTGCTCCGGACACTGCGAGAGGGCTGTACAAGCAATGATCACACGCACGGCACAGCGGACACACCAGGAACCGTGGTGTTGGCCGTCGAATGGCGCTAGCTGTGCAGCCTTTGTGCACCGCCGCCGTCAGTGTCAGCCAGTTTGCCGTGGCATACGGAGCTCCATCGCAGTCTTCAACACTGGTAGCATGCCGCGACAGCGTGGACGTGAACCGTATGTGCCGTTGGCAGACTTTGAGCGAGGGCGTATAGTGGGCATGCGGGAGGCCGGGTGGACGTACCGCCGAATTGCTCAACACCTGGGGCGTGAGGTCTCCACAGTACATCGATGTAGTCGCCAGTGGTTGGCGGAAGGTGCACGTGCCCGTCGACCTGGGACCGGACAGCAGCGACGCACGGATGCACGCCAAGACCGTAGGATCCTACGCAGTGCCGTAGGGGACTGCACCGCCACTTCCCAGCAAATTAGGGACACTGTTGCTCCAGGGGTATCGGCGAAGACCATTCGCAACCGTCTTCATGAAGCTGGGCTACAGTCCCGCACACCGTTAGGCCGTCTTCCGCTCACGCCCCAACATCGTGCAGCCTACCTCCAGTGGTGTCGCGACAGGCGTGAATGGAGGGACGAATGGAGACGTGTCGTCTTCAGCGATGAGAGTCGCTTCTGCCTTGGTGCCAATGATGGTCGTATGCGTGTTTGGCGCCGTGCAGGTGAGCGCCACAATCAGGACTGCATACGACAGAGGCACACAGGACCAACACCCGGCATCATGGTGTGGGGAGCGATCTCCTACACTGGCCGTACACCTCTGGTGATCGTCGAGGGGACACTGAATAGTGCACGGTACATCCAAACCGTCATCGAACCCATCGTTCTACCATTCCTAGACCGGCAAGGGAACTTGCTGTTCCAACAGGACAATGCACGTCCGCATGTATCCCGTGCCACCCAACATGCTCTAGAAGGTGTAAGTCAACTACCCTGGCCAGCAAGATCTCCGGATCTGTCCCCCATTGAGCATGTTTGGGACTGGATGAAGCGTCGTCTCACGCGGTCTGCACTTCCAGCACGAACGCTGGTCCAACTGAGGCGCCAGGTGGAAATGGCATGGCAAGCCGTTCCACAGGACTACATCCAGCATCTCTACGATAGTCTCCATGGGAGAATAGCAGCCCACATTGCTGCGAAAGGTGGATATACACTGTACTAGTGCCGACATTGTGCATGCTCTGTTGCCTGTGTCTATGTGCCTGTGGTTCTGTCAGTGTGATCATGTGATGTATCTGACCCCAGGAATGTGTCAATAAAGTTTCCCCTTCCTGGGACAATGAATTCACGGTGTTCTTATTTCAATTTCCAGGAGTGTATAAAACAAAGGGTTTAGACGCTACTTCCTTCTGATTTACTCAAATTTAGTTTTATTTATTCATTAATTTATTGTTGTAAATAACTGAATATCATGTTGACAAAAAGATCATTGTCAGGCAAAACCAAAATAAAAATGTGGAGGCCTAATTGCAAGAACAGCAATGCTGTCGGAGTTTGATTTTAACATCAAAGCTGTACACTGGACAGCCAAGAATCATAGGAAGGCTCTGGGTTGGTGAAGCTTATGGACTCTTTCCATACGGTCATGGTAGAAACAGGTTCCCGACGACACAAATTCATTTCGGAGTTACTCATAGTAGACAGTTAGTCACCCACTATGGACACGTGCAAACGACGTGACGTCCGATCGGTAATCACATGTGGTTGTCTTGTGCGGCGGTATACGCAAGTGGGGACAATAAAGATGCACCCTAGACGCGGCTGACCTCGTAACCTGAATTCTGGTCTAATCTCTGATACGCTCCGAGCCGTGCTTCTAGCACTGAATGTACATTCCTCGAGTCGGTCAACTCACCAAGTGTTGCCACGTTCACTATTTACGGCTATGTCTACATCTATACTACGCAGGTCACCTTGAGGTATATGGAGGAGGGTATTTTGTACACCACTGTCACTTCCCGCCTTTCCTGTTTCAATCATGAATGGTTCGCGGGGAGGACGACTGCCGGCAAGCTTCCATGTGGGCTCGAATCTCTCTAATTTTATCCCCATGATCTTTCCGAGAGGTATGTGTAGGAGGAAGCAATATATTTGTTGACTCTTCTAGAAACGGACGCTCTCTAAACTTAACAGTGAACCACGTCGTGATGCAGAACACCTCTTTTTCAGCGTCTGCCACGGGAATTGGTTGATCATGCTGTCGTAGTTACTAAATTAACCAGTGACGAAACGTGCTGCTCTTCTTAGGATTTTCCGTCTTTCTTCTATCAGTCGTATCTGGCACGTATCCCATACTGGTGCAAATGGCTCTGTGCACTATGGGACTTAACATCTGCGGTCATCAGTCCCCTACAGCTTAGAATTACTTGAACCTAACTAATCTAAGGACATCACACACACATCCATGCCCGAGGTAGGATTCGAACCTGCGACCGTAGTTGTCGCGCGGCTCCAGACTGAAGCGCCTAGAACCGCTCGGCCACTCTGGCCGGTTATCCCATACTGACTAGCAATTTTCGAGTATTGGTCGAGCGAGGGTGCTGCAAGCTTCCTCATTTGTTGACGGATTACATTTCTTGACGATTCATCCAGTGAATTTCAGGCTGGCATTTCCCTTTCTAGCAGTTGGCTTTGTGCGGTCTGTTGCAGCTGACTGTTCAGGTATCGTGTATGTACCACCTGCATACGCGGCATCTCACCGCAACATCCTGGCATCATACACAGCACATCTTCCAATATTAAGAACATTACTTCCCTCAGCTTCAGAGAGATTTATATACGACAAAAAGCACGTATTTCGCAGCATACCTGAAGATATGACAGTCAATTGCAATGGTGTATTGCGAAGAAACGAGTTAAATGGAATAATAAAAAAAATGGCTCTGAGCACTATGGGACTTAACATCTTAGGTCATCAGTCCCCTAGAACTAAGAACTACTTAAACCTAACTAACCTAAGGACATCACACAACACCCAGCCATCACGAGGCAGAGAAAATCCCTGACCCCGCCGGGAATCGAACCCGGGAACCCGGGCGTGGGAAGCGGGAACGTTACCGCACGACCACGAGATGCGGGCGGAATAATAACAGTGTCGGGAACTACTGTCGGGTTAGGAAGGAAATAGCAAGACGTCGAGATCGTGTAATAAATACGCAAATTCGTACAGCCTTCTAATGTAAAAACAGTCGCAGAAATAGTTGTGCAGCAGAGGGAAGGGTCAATTACATGTTGCTGTTGCAACTGTCAGGTGTGGCGTGGAAACACGTGTCAGCGTTAGAAATACATTCCTCCGGGAATTGAACACTTACATAATACACACGTTCGCGTGGCTATCCCTCACATTTGTACTTTCTTCCTTTTATGCATGCGGTTCAGCTTATCGTCGATATAAAAGTCATTACGTCTGCCTCGAACCAAAGGATATACAATGTGCGTCTAACAAGTTCGATGAATGCAACCGGTGTCTAGATAGCAACGTGGGAAAAACATGCACTAACATATGTGTAAGCGCACGGAGAGTCACTGCGGTAAACACCACGTAATTTCGATCAAACGCAGTTGAAGCACATTCACTGCCACACCAGTAACCCGTACGGATTGTCTCAATGTGTAACGAAACTACATATGAACGACACTGTCTATTACAAAGTTCTAAAAATGGCATTGGGGATGCCCGTAAGTGAACAGGACAGACGTTGTGAAGATAATATTTTTCAGAGTCAAACACGAGAGTGGTCGACGTCCACGTCGGGCTCGACCGTCAACTGGTATAACATCGTGCAAGCGCGACAGATGATGGCGCAATACAGGAGACGATTATGAGTTTGATATCGGAGCAACTGGGTGTCGCAAACACAATATTATACTCATCATTCACAGAGATTTGCTTGTAAGCAATAGATTGGTTTCTGATTTGAACCATACAAACTGTGTGGAGGCAACATTGTTGGCAGCTGGCACTGGTGCTCGTGAGTACGATCTATCTTCTCAGCCGAACATCATCAAGAGGCATGAGTGTCGTGTTACCAGTTTCATCCAGAGTGGGATTAGCGGAAGGATGCAGCTCGAAGGTATGTGACATTAACTCTTCGATCGATTAAAATAGAAACCATCATGACAATTTTCACTGCTTTAAAGTTGGTGCTGCATGTATTTTGTGGCCAGTGGAAATTATCTTGAAGCCAAATGAAGAGTTTTGTAAGAACAGCTTTAGTCTCTTTTGAAACCTTTCACAAAACTGTTCAAGAATTGTTTCCATAACAGATTCCATCTTATTTTTCAGAAACAAAAGCAGTGTATCCTATCTGTAAGGCAAGCACGGAAAACTACAATTCAAATAAAGTAGTACATTACTAGTTCATAGAAGGACGTAAAGCTTCCTAGAGACAACGCTCAAAGAACGTTAAATATTTAAAAGTTTTGATCTAGAATTGAATAATTTTTCGCCTTATTTTATAACGTACATTTTATTAAGAGGATATTAAAAACAACTCCTCATTGCGACATCAGTTTGAGAATCCTGACTGCGTCTTTATATTGATTCTGTACAATCATTTTAGCAAAACGTTATCATTTACTCGAAGCCCTGCAACTACTTTAAACTGAGCTACATGCACAAACCCCTTGGTATTAATCATTGGAATGAGTATTCAATAGTTGGAAACATATAATTGCTATAATCCATTTGTAGCCATTATACATATATGTGTGTGTTGCCTGCAACTTTGTTCGATTCTGAACAGCATGCTAGTGGAGCACCCAATTTCAGTGTGACAGAAGTTTCATTTCATAGTAAACTCTTGAATAGAGTGAAAGTTTCATATTGATGTGAAATGCTTGGTTTTGCCTAAATTTCATGCTCTCCTTATTACATTAGGTGTTACTCCACCAAGATATGCTAGAAGGCTTTGTAGAGTTAGAAATAAGTTGTAGAGATTTCCTGGCGGAGAGCTGCATTGGTGTGACGAGATAGCTCAAACTGCATTAAGGCGTTTAAGAAAGGACAAGTTTCTAGGTCTAATATCGTTGTAGGTACACACTTTTAATCTTCCAGGATGTGTGAATCACCGTACTTTTAATAGTGTATATCTTTATAGTATTCTGCATCCAGTTATTAATTTTAATAAACTATTAGGTGAACTAAAACGTATAAATCGGACATACCAGTATAGGTATGTAGTTTTAATCTTTCAGAAGATTTTAATCTCCTTATTTCTATAGTTACAGTTACAGTATTCTGCACCCAGACATTAATTTTAACGTACAGTGAGGTGATGTAAAACGTATAAATTGCATATACCAATGCAGGTATATAGTTTTAATCTATCATAATTTGTTAATTTCCTTATTTATATGGTTAAAATTATAGTATTCTGCATCCAAACATTAATTTTGACGTACTATGAGCTGATACAAAACATATAAATCCGCTATTAAGTATATGCACTAACTCACATACGCCTGGAGAATGTTCAGATGCCTTATTCGAAGTTCATATTTCGGGCGTTTTATCTATGAGATTTTTAAATATGTTAATAGTAATTGGTGTGTTTATTTTCATCGAGAGCTAACATGATATAAAAACCTAGGCAGTCGAAATTTTATCATATTGTATTGTTTCGGCGTTATTGTATTTAAGTATTTCTTCAATGATGCCACGCACTCTCCGTTATCAGCATAGATAGAAACGGATCAGATGATTTTGTGGACGCGTGCCAATTTTTATGATATTCTGCTCTGGTTTTTGCGATTTCCGTTTATTTCGGTTATTTGCGTTCGTTCTAACACTGCGTTGTGAGCTTTCAGGCTTCATTTATTACTAATCCAATAATTACCGATATTTCATTATGTCACATCAGGTGTATAAAATGTTCTCTCTCTTTTTGTAGCTGGATGTGGAAAATGTGGCTCGGAAAACTGGCATATTGCAGTAATATGACTCATTCAAACTGCTCAATTAAAAAACTGCTAGACCGTGTCTAACCTGGCAATGAGTGCACGTAAGTCACGTTAGATGCACGTGATGGGAATACGAAAGGAATAAAATGGGCGCCAGTGTTAAAGATCATCATTTTTGTGTTTCCGTGCACAGAGAATGGATAAAGTTGTTGCTTTAAATGAGAAGAGTCGATTGTGACCTCCCGACATTTGAGTATGAGTATCAGGGAACCATAGAGGCTTTTCGGTTTTTAAAATGGTTCAAATGGCTCTGAGCACTATGGGACTTAACATCTGTGGTCATCAGTCCCCTAGAACTTAGAACTACTTAAACCTAACTAACCTAAGGACATCACACACATCCATGCCCGAGGCAGGATTCGAACCTGCGACCGTAGCAGTCCCACGGTTCCGGACTGAGCGCCTAGAACCGCTAGACCACAGCGGCCGGCGGAATTTAATACGTCGCAACCATCAGTAATAGAAAAGAAGAAACGGCAGAGGTTAATATTCCGTTGAAGTCGGAGTGTTTATAGCTGTAACTCTGGCTGAGGTGGAAAAATAAAATGACGAACATCGCCTCAAATTACAATTGTGGATAAAGAGATTTAGGGAAAACGCACGATCATTGCGAGGACTAGTCGCAGAGATTTAATTACCACCTTGAAACATTCAGGCGTGTGTGTGTGTGTGTGTGTGTGTGTGCGCCTATGTGAAACACGGTGCCACAATGCTGTGGGAGGGGGGAATGACGTCAGACTGTATCACGACTATAGACATTTATCTGCAAAAAAACAAAAGCTTAACTACACCACTTTATTTTTTCTAGGTGATGATTAAAATTTTATGACTACCCCTCGTAGAATCTATTTAAAGTGAATGCTGATACTGACCTAGCAGATTAGACGGCTCTAGATTTCGGTGCTTCACTCAAGAGCGTAAACGCTAGTCGCTAGTCTAAATTATAAACTAATGTAGACGTCGAGATGTGGTACAACTGACAGCGAAGTAAATGCTTCGAAGTCCATTGTTTGAAATTAGCCTGAAAAGCAGCCTTGTTGTTTCTCCTATTTCTGTACAACAGACAAATGAACATTGTGACTGGATCTTGGAGCACTGAAAAATAATTGGCTCTTTACTGCATCTCGTCTCCTGTTAAAATACGTCTACGGTCATTCGAGAGAATGCTTGATGAACAGCAAACACACATGTGCTCTCTTTATTATGCATAGACACTTGTTGTGTTACATAATAGAAACAACTGTAACACTTCATGACCAACTGAAGATATCTAACAGTGATATACGATTTATGGTACATACCCAAAGGAGTTAATATTTTGTTGCATGAGTAACGCTTCGTATCTACGAGGTATTGAAATAATTATGTCCGAAAAGGTGGGAATATTAGACATAGAGTGCGTGATACCGGAGGACATAAAGGATTATTCGTAAGTACCTCCAGTGTTTCAGAAGACGACTGCACAAAAACCACAAGACAGTGAAAATAGACACACATCAGTGGACACAGCATCTCTCAAGTTTATAAATCAACCTACAGATGCTCAATATGGGCTTCGTTTTTGACATGGAAAGTGTCAATTCTTGGGTGCAAGTCGTTGGCGCTACGTGTCTGGGAAGGCGTGAAGGCATTCGACGTTGCGAATCTGGTAATTGAGTTGGCTATCTGCAGGTGTGAACTAACACGATGTGACAATACGGTGACGAGGGGCAACACGGAAGTAAGATGACAGCACAACCTACTGGTGCAATCTGTAATTATATGATTTCTGCTATGCTTTAATATGCTTTCATTTACCAGAGGGACACTAATACATAGCGATAACAAGCAACAAATTCCTATTGGTTCTCTGATGACCAACTTTGGGACGCATATGTCCTGTTGTTAGTCACAGGGTTAAGTTGTCACTTGAAACTTTGTCGAAAATTACGTATCTGTGGCTGTGTCACAAATTCATTGTAGGTGTGTGCGGAATCTGGGAATCCCAATTTTCCTCGTTTTTTAAACGTTGTGATACAGGATAGATCAAAAAAGGAGGAGGCCATTGTCATCGCGAATATCTAGCGAATCTTTGTACTGAGCATCACACTGAATGATTATTGAATAGCTTCCGATTAATCATAAATAGGAGACAGTTAATGAAATTCATTTATCGGTTATTCAGTGTAATTTTTTTATTTATCTCGGGTTCAGTGGGAACATGGGACCCAAAGCTGCTAGGTAATAACGTAATGTTCGGAATGCTAATAAAAAACTAAAATTTAACAAATCACTAAGAAACTGACGAAAACAGAAACCCATCAGCTGCTATTATTTAGTATCAGGCATAGTCACAGTTACTTAGTATGATGCACAAACATTAAGATTATATTAAAATTGAATTAAAAACAGTCTTGACCGCAATACTGCACTCAAGACTGTTTTATTCTAATTTAAAAATATAATCTAGACCGGAGATATTCCCCTCGAGCAATGTTTCCAAAAATTATAAAGATTGTAGATTATGATGAATATAGTAGGCAACAACAAACTACTAAAATTAATCATTCTCTGCCACATCATACTGCGTCGGTTTTCTAACTAATCTTGCTGAAGATCTTCTATTGTATTCCTGTGTTATCACTATACTTGTTTCGAAAATCACTTTATAAAGCTCACATAAGAAAATTTTATACATTTTGGAAAACAACTGCTTTGTCATTGATCTCCTCTGAACCGATAGAATTTTAAGTTAGGGGAGAAGCAAAGCCTAAGCTATTTTAAAAAAAATTAAGAAAAGCTCTGCAGAGCATTTGATGCACTTGAAAATGCCTTCTGTGGTCTCAAGGAGTCGTTAAATTATTCACATGAATTAAAGAATTCGGGCTGTGGAATGAAATGGGCAAAAGCGACCGAGAAAGTAGCAACACGAAATACTGCTCTCCATTTACATAATCCGGTGAGTTTTTCGCGCGCCTTCCTTTTATATTTTACTGGAAAATGGTGAATTAATGCAACATTCAGTGTGCTTCTGTTAGTACCGTGCATTTTCGACTGACACGAAACTTTTCCTTGTGTAACAGCCCGAAGGGATTAACACGTTCTGGAAAACAACGGAACGAAAATTTTGGAGCTGTTCCTTTCTCTGGTTACCAGCTGCAAAACTAAATGTTACAGTGAACCAGTAGTCATTATATTTGAACTTGTGGTCGCTTTTAAGCGTTTAAGCGTTTCACGAGCGTCCTTGGTCTTGTTGCGTGGTAGCGTACAGTAATGCAAGTAAGATTAATATCCTATAATTTTTTTTATCTAATGTTCGTCTACCTTACACAAGGACATTAACGAAAGAATACAGCAAACGTGTCTTTTTAACATAATGAGCAACATATACTTATCTGAAATAATTTCACGTTTTTTTTCATCATACTATTGGGTTTTAATAGAATGTTTCAAAAATGGTTCAAATGGCTCCGAGCACTATGGGACTTAACTGCTGTGGTCATCAGTTCCCTAGAGCTTAGAACTACTTCAACCTAACTAACCTAAGGACATCATCCATGCCCAAGGCAGGATCCGAACCTGCGACCGTAGAATAGAATGTTTATCTAACTGCGTACTGTTGGTATTTCGTAAACGGCTTCACCAGTTCGCCGTCTAGAATCGTCTGTACTTTTGAATTTGGTTGCATCAAGACATGAACAGTGTTTAGTTTCAAGTCCTATTAAAATATCAGGGCTCTCTCTGAGGCATTAAAAATTCATGTACGTCAAACAGCACAGTAAACATTCTGAAACGCTGTGTGAGAAGGTAGAAGAGAAGTTCATTGACGGATCCAGGATTCTAAAGAAACTAATAACTATTTGAACAACACCTTCGAACATAAAAATGTGATAACCGTTCTTAGAAATTCAGTTGGTTACTCATTTTAATAGTGGAATAGTTATGAATCGAAAACTCGTTAATAGACCTCATTTTGTGATACGTGTTACATTTTCAGAATGTAGTACTATCGGAAAATTGAACATGTAGCTATAGAATTTATCGAGTCGGAAGCACTGAGGACACAAGCGAAAGAGCACTAGTTCGCTTGGAGGCACACAAGTAAAAGGAAATCGAAAGTTGTTGTTTCCAGTCGAATATTAGTCGAAAGTAATTTGAAGAAACCATGGAAAAATCTGAACTTAGAACTACTTAAACCTAACTAACCTACGGACATCACACACATCCATGGCCGAGGCAGGATTCGAACCTGCATCCGTAGCGGTCGCGTAGTTCCAGAGTGTAGCGCCCAGAACCACTCGACCACACTGGCCGGCCCTTGCGTTAGTCTGCACGGCCATCCGCGTGGACTGTATAAGGGTTAGATTTCACTAAAGGGAGGTTTCGCAGAATGTGGACACTGCGATGTTTGCGAACGTCTGGTTAAGGTTAACCATTAATACGCGCTCATCTGGGTCGAAAACTGAACGAAGGGAAGCGGTTTGATGGGCAAAGGTGGGGGAAAGGGGGGGGGGGCAGTGTTAAGGCAAGCGCCAAGAGAAAAAGAACTCTGCGATAGTTGGGTCGGGGAGTAAGAGCAGTAGCGGATATTTTGTTGACTGCGACAGGTCAAGCAAGGGTAGGTCATGTTGATAACAGGAGTCGTGCAAGCGGATACCGTGTGAGTGCCATAGGTTGTTATATTGAAAGGAGTGCGGTGCAGCAGCGCACTGCGCTGCCTTGAGCCCTCTGTTGTGCCGTGTCGTTAGTGATTTAGCACACCATCATCAGGCTGATGCCGAACGGCGGCAGCTCGCTGTTTGTCTGCGTCTCCTATTACCGCGTGGTGCAGTTTTGCCGCAGCAACTCTGCTCTCTCGGCGTACTGCGATGCAGATTCGTCAGACAGGTGCAGGCCGTTCTCTCGCGCACGGGAGATATATGCTGCCTATTTGTCTTGTCTTCCCTTCGCGCTGGTCACACCCACGGCTTCCGGCATCGCTGCCGTTGCCGCTGGGACGACGGATGTCTACTTGGTGCCATTCTCCTGCGGCGCTGCTGGGGCACCCGAGCGCTCTTGTGCGTGGCTGCAGCAGCGTTTTCTGGGGTCTGAAACCCTTCTGCTGGTCGTAGGCCTCGAGCGAGGGCTGTCTCAAGGCATCGTCCTCCTCTGCAGCCACGGCTGCTGCCATGACGGATTTGAGGGCTGTTGTGGCTTCCTCCACGGCGGTGCGGAAGTCGACGCCACCGTTCCTCTCAGGGGTGGGGGCTGCATCCCGTCCGTCTGCCTCTGGGCGGTCGTCCCCGAAGCTGGGGGGCGGAGCTGCATCTGCGCTGTCGGTCTGCTGAGCCGGGCTGGTCTGCGCCCGTCGTCGTCGTCCTTTCCGCTGCGTCGGTGCGGCAGCGGCCGCCTCGCCTCCTTCGGCACGGAGGTGGCTCGAAAAAGCCGGACAGCCGTCGGCAGCCGTCGCTGGCGCTACTATCGTGATCTCCCGAGCACTTGGCGCACCGCACCGCGTTGCGGCAATACTTGGAGACATGGTCCTGGCGCTTGAAGCACTGGGGCTGAGGATCCGTACTGGACGGCAGAGATTCTCCCCTGACAGGGAAGGCCAGCAGCTTCCGCAACGCGAAGATGTCGCCCTCGCCGTCGGCAGTTTGAAAGGTCACGGTGTAGATCGTCGGTCTCTTCTTGTTGGTCCAGTTAGTGCAGCCTTGCGAAATCGGCTAGCGACAGCCCTTCTCGGACCACTGCCTCGTCACAGCACCAAGGCAGTCCAGCTGGGAGTGCCTTGGTCGTCTTCTTCCTTCCAGAGGAAGCCACGACGCACGAAGTGGAAAAACTGAAAATCAGTCACGGATCACTTTCAAAAACTTTGTACTACATTCTGGCTGTTTCACTATGACCCCGAGACGAAGATACAAAGCAATCCGTGGAAATAAGTGATTTTACCACATCATCGTGCGCGGTGACGATGAGTATTTTTAGGGCCTGCCACGGTAATGGTGATACAAAAAAAAATTGTTCAAATGGCTCTGAGCACTATGGGACTTAACTTCTGAGGTCATCAGTCCCCTAGAACCTAGTACTACTTAAACGTAACTAACCTAAGGACAACACACACATTCATGCACAAGGCAGGTTTCGAACCTGTGACCGTAGCGGTCGCGCGGTTTCAGACTGTAGCGCTTAGAACCGCTCGGCCATCCCGGCCGTCGGTATGGTGTTATCATAGTATACTTGTAAAACGTCATAGAAGCATAGTGTCGAAATCTTCCGACTAAGTTAGAGGAGGCTGTCAAGGCGAAGCTTCGCGGTAAGTTATTTCTGCACAAGACAAAGTCGCACGTGCTGATTCTATGGGTTATCAGATTTTGGCTTCCCCAACCACTTATTCGTCAGACACGGCAACCAGCGGCTTCTTCCTCTTTCCTTGGATTATGAAACCATTGTGTGGCAGACGTTTACAGAATGACTATGATGTGAGCATCGAGGTAGAGCATTTCGTGAGCAGCCAAAAGTCAGACCTATACAACCACGATCTCCGAGAAATTATCCATCACGTTGAGAAAAATGAGACGCAGTTAATGGTTAATACCCAGAGAAGAACTAACAACATCACTAAGTTTCATGGTCATGATATGATTATTTTTCGAGTTTAGAATTAGAACCTTATGAGCATTCTTCGCAAAGCCATCAATGAAGTTTTTAGCTCAAATGTTTTCCCCGGGAAAACTGTTCAAAACGATAAATATTAAAACACAAAGTAATTACAGACACGGATAGCGTGTGGGAGTTGATTTAAATCAACGGGGACAGTTAAAATTTTGTGCCGGACGGGGTTCGACCCGGGTCTCCTGCGAACTAGGCAGATAGACTAACCTCCAAGCCATCTGGACATAGTAGCTATCACAACTGCACAAACTACCTAGCACGCCTCCCGTCACACCCAGATTCTTAACTTACGCGCACACTGCCAACGTAGTGCCCCTTGCCCAGTATCCTAGTTACTCACGGCAATTCGCCGATTCTCTTAAGAGTCCACACCTGGACATGTCCGAAAGAACAGACATCGCAATAAATATTGTTCTTCAGATGGTTCCAGTTGTATTAATGTGACTACCGTCTATGGTCGAGTCACTTACAGAGGGCAGGGGCAGCACTAGCAATGGAGCACGCGGATATCAGTGCAGTCGTTGTTGCAATGCGGAAACCGAGCGATTTATCTGACGTCCATACGGCCTCGATCATTTGCTTTCGGGCCAAGGATGAAGGCATTTCCGAAACGGCTAAGTCTGCGAACTGTTCGTGTGCCGCCGTGGCTAAAGTATATAGTGCGGACCTATCCAAAACCGGCGCCTAGGCAAGTGTGGTGCAACACTGGCCATAGATGACAGGGCTGAACGACGGCGGCAGAGATGTGTACGTGCAACTGTTAAGCAACTGACCGCGCAAATGAACCAAGGGTCTACCAACAGTGTCTCCTCAACGATTGCTGCGTGTGAACCTCCGCTGCAGGCACCCTGGTTCATACACCCATACCGACTACCGCTCATCGGTTACGAAGGCTGGAATTTACACGCCAGGAGAGTAACTGGACGTCCACTGAGTACCGACAGGTGACCTTTTCAGACGATTTACGTTTTATTCTCAGTCGAAGAGAAATGTTTGAAAGCAAATAGCCTGCAACAATCGTCGGATGGGTCCAGCCTTGAGGAGGGAGCTTTTTGATCAGAGGAACGTTTTCGTGGCGTTCGCTGGTTGATCTCTTCATTTTGGAAGGCACAATGGGTCAATAAAAATATTAACCTATTCTTGGCGACCATGTTCCCCTTTACATGCAGTCTGGTTTTCGTCGGCATGATGGCATCTACCAGCAGGACAATGCAACTGTCACACAGCTCGCAGGGTACGCATGTGCTTCGCAGAGCACCAGGATGTGTTTATCGTACTACCCTAGCCATAGAACCCAATCCAGGAACTGTGGCTCCACCTCGATAGGGTTACACGCATCATGAATCCTCAACCGAAAAATCTAGCGCAGCTGGCCACGGCACAGGAGTCTGCATGGCTTCACATTCCTATCGGTATCTTCCATAATCTCATTGACTATATTCTTGCGTGTCTCAGAGCGGTCACCGCAGCAAAATTGATTATTCTGGATTTTTGACCTGAGGCCACAGTGATATGACTGGAAAGTGTAAAAGCAAACGGAGAAGGAGCGAGGCTATATACAGGGTGTTCCAAAGTCCTTCCGTCAAACATCTAGTGGTGATAGATCACGTTATACAGCATAACTTTTGTTAGAGACAAAATATTCGCTGTCGCCTACCAGAACGCTAGGCGTCCTTTAGTATTTGTCGGCCATGGGATAGTGCGATTTCTCTGAACTATCTGGGTCTACTAACGCGATGTGCTACATAATACCTACCCCTGTAAATTGATAGAGTGGTTTTCAACAGGAAAACCCTAAGAATGAGTGACTTTAAGAGGCAAAGTATATTTTAGAAGCGAATCAGGAACTAAAATTTTGATGGGCCTAACCATTTTAATACGGAGTAGATGACTTGATTATAGACAAAACACATTGTATGTGCACGCAACAGGCTCATAATCAATACAAAACGACGCTAAGCAGTTCCGGGGAGTGCCTGCGAATATTTTTTCTCTCAGTTGCTCGCCATCACGTGATCTATCAACTACAGACGATTAATACAAAGATTTTGGAACATCCTGTATACCAGATAACACCTAGAGCTGTTGGCCGCAGTTGCCGAACGGTTCTAGGCGCTTCAGTTCGGAACCGCACTGCTGCTACGGTCGCAGGTTCGAATCTTGCCTCGGGCATGGATGTGTGTGATATCCTTAGGTTAGTTAGGTTTAAGTAGTTCTAAATCTGGGGGACTGATGACATCAGACTCAGTGCTTGGAGCCATTTGAACAATCTAGAGCTACGCGTCCTGTTGGCCTCGTCAATGCAGTGAAGTGATGGTATCTAAGATAGTAGTGGTGGAGGTTGTGAATTATGCACAAATTCATCAGTGTACGTACTGTCATTTCCGAACTTATTCTGCAGGTGGATATCGTAAAGCTATCTTCGCTGCGCTCTTCAGTTTGCAGCCTTTACACTCACCTGAAAATTGCTCTAACATTCTAAGACGTGCACAGAGTGGTATGCTTTTATGTCTCACTGATGCATTCAGAAACACCTCAATTAAGGTTTTTCTAGTAGTTTTGGTCATATGACCGGTGACATCTCCGTCGATGACTTGCCGTCCGGTTAAGGCTCTGCAGGGTGGGCGCGCCGAAAATTAACAAATGTAGAGGCTGTCACACCTCTGTTGACGAACATGGCAAGAGGTTGGGATTCAAGTTTCATAGGCCACTGGACTTTTGAACTGATGCCCAACCTAACGGATGAGCACCAAACGAATCATATAAGTAGCAGTAGGTGGAAAGTAAACTATCTAATTGGACAGAAAACTTAATCCCAATATCCTAAAGGAATTAGGAAGCTAGGAAAAGTCCGCAGAACATGAAATATTGTACTACACCTAAGACATGAACGTAAGAGCCGAAGCCATTTATAATCATTATAAAGCAGAAAATACACAAATTCCCAACAAGTGGTCTAAAATTGGTCTAGTAGAGGGTGTTTTGTTCCACTACTACGAGCTGCAACAATTGAGATGTGAAGGGCCATCGGCGTAAACCGAAATTTCAGAACTGGAGAACTGTTAGGAAAATCGTTCAAATGGCTCTGAGCATTATGGGCCTTAACATCTGAGGTCATGAGTCTCCTAGAACTTCGAACTACTTAAACCTCACACATCACACACACATCCATGCTCGAGGCAGGATTCGAACCTGCAACCGGCCGAGGTTCGAGTCCTCCCTCGGTCATGTGTGTGTGTGTTTGACCCTAGGATAATTTAGGTTAAGTAGTGTGTAAGCTTAGGGACTGATGACCTTAGCAGTTAAGTCCCATAAGATTTCACACATATTTTTGAACCTGCGACCGTAGCGGTCGCGCGGTTCCAGACTGAAGCGCTTAGAACCCCTCGGCCAATCCTGCCGGCAACCGTTAGCAGAAAATGCTAAAAACGAGTAAATGAAAAAATATGATTGTGGCAGTGAAATTACAAGTAGTAGGAATCCTATTGAAGAGGTCACAATATCAGCCTCAACGTCAATGACGTCCGCCAAGAACACAAGGAGGGCAGCAATATCAACAGACCAACACGTCCCATCACAATGAAAACGGGAAATAAAACAAGATTTTAGTGTGTCATGCCAGAGACAGGCGTCTGTACTACCATTTCTTGGCATCTGCAGACTTTGCAGCTGAGTGGCACACCTCTTTTAATAGAAGACAACCATAATCAAAATATGATCTGAAACATAATTAATGGAGCATACATGGGATTCCGAGTCTCTTGGGTTCATGAACCCCGAGACAGTTTAGTAACAGGCACATGTGTAAATAGGCGCACATGCCAAATGCATCTCAAACACATTAATTATTAATACGCATCCAGGCTAATGCATATGATGGAGTGTAGCACTCCGTGTTGCTACGTATGCTTCAAGGCCCGTGGAGGCTTACAGCGAACACTTGCTAAATGCCGCGTCGCTGCCTGCCGTCCACTAGAATGTGGGGTTTGTGAGGCATGAATCAAATGGTCTCCAGCACTGAAACTATGCTTTTCTGCCCGCATGTTCGTTACACCTAATTTGTTCCTTACCATCAGAGATTGTTTCCAGGAGCTTGTCTCCGTTTCTCAAAATGGTTCAATGTAGTTAGTACAGGATGCATTAATATTTTGCCCTTGTTACGCATAGGGCAAGCCTTATATAGATAGCAGCATAATAAAATGGGAATGGTGCTACTCTGGCGAAGGGAGACAAGGTAGTTACAATACACACATCTTCAAGCTATGAATAACATAAATGTAAACTCCTTCCACAGGTTCTGTCGGGCCCCTCTGCACCGAGCGACCGACTTCTCATCCTCCACCGTGGGGTCAGCACGCCGCTATCCTACCCATTGTCGGTTAAGCAGCTCCTCAACTGGTATCACGAGGCTGAGAGGACACTGTTCCAGTTCTCCCGCAGCCGAAAAACCCCCTGGCAGCACCGGGAATCGAACCTGTGTCCGCATGGCAATCAACCGCGCCGATCACGCAATTGCGGAGGCGATCTAATCTAAGACTCAGCTGGTAAACAAGAGCTCCAATCTGTTCGTGGTAGCAGGTCTAGAAGGTAACTCGGTCGTGATGAACTCTCTCTGCAGACAATGACCGATTAAAAATTTACTCTCGATACTGGAACGATAATACTGCGAAGGAAGAAAGGAAGATTTAGTTTTAACGTCCCATCGATATCTGTGTCGTTAGAGACAGACCACAATGTTTCAAGGATGGTGAAGGAAATCAGCCGTGCCCTTTCAAAGGAACCGTCTCAGCATCTGCCTTGAGCTAATTAGAGGAATCACGGAAAATCCAAATCTCGATAGCTAGAGGCGGATTTGAGCCCACGTCCTCCCTAATGACAGTCCAGTGTGCTAACCACTGCGCTACCTAGTTCGGCGATAACACTGCTATAGTACATTCGTATCACACTATTTTCTATTCGACGTCCAGTTCCGTGTCTTTCAGGAAGCAAAAAAAAAAAGTGCAATGTACAAATCTATATTTGGATCTCTTTCAAATACTTACAGAAGAGCGTCGCCTCCGACCATAAACACACAGCGGGTAAGGACCGGAACGCTCGCCTTTCGTGTCAGGCTGCAGTTTGGTGTGGCCAGCAGCATGTCGCATCATTTGCATGGTAACTCCGACTAAAAGTTTCGGTCGTAATATTATTCTTAAGTGTGCCAGAATATTTAGTGTTTCGGTCACAGATAAAGATTAAAACACGGAACTAGCGAGTGGCGCAATGCGGCTCAGATGCCTTTCTGCGGGTCCTTTACCTGCCTCGCACGTTGTTTTGGGGAATCTAATGGGTTGCGCTTTTGTCCACCCAACACTGATGCTCTTTTCATGTGCTGTCAAACAATCTGTAGGTTAGTAATTCTAAAGATACTGTAAAACCACTAACACACTTACGATTACAGATTACCACGCTATGGTACGTCAGTTCCTTTTATGAGTGTTTACAGCAATGCATTATTTAATAGGAAATCCTAAAAAGCGTAAAATACACTAATGGGCATTAAAATTGCTACACCACGAAGATGACGTGCTACAGACGCGAAATTTAGCCGACAGGAAGAAGATGATTAGCTTTTCAGAGCATTCACACAAGGTTGGCGACGGTGGCGACACCTACAACGTGCTGACACGAGGAAAGTGTACAACCGATTTCTCATACAGATACAGCAGATGACCGGTGTTGCCTGGTGAAACGTTATTGTGATGCCTTGTGTAAGGAGGAGAAATGCGTACCATCACGTTTCCGACGCTGATAAAGGTCGGTTTGTAGCCTATCGCGATTGCGGTTTATCGTATCGCGACATTGCTAATCGCGTTGGTCGAAATCCAATGACTGTTAGCAGAATATGGAGTCGGTGGGTTCAGGAGGGTAATACGGAACGTCGTGCTGGATCCCAACGGCCTCGCATCACTAGCAGTGCAGATGACAGGCATCTTATCCGCATGGCTGTAACGGATTGTGCAGCCACGCCTCGATCCCTGAGTCAACAGATGGACGTTTGCAAGACAACAACCATCTGCACGAAGAGATCGACGACCTTTGCAGCAGCATGGATTATCAGCTCGGATACCATGGCTGCGGTTATCCGTGACGTTGCACCACAGACAGGAGCGCCTGCGATGGTGTACTCAACGACGAACCTGGGTGCACGAAAGGCAATACGTCATTTTTTCGGATGAACCCAGGTTCTGTTTACAGCATAATGATAGTTCCATCTGTGTTCGGCGACATCGTGGTGAAGGCACATTGGAAGCGTGTATTCGTCATCGCCATACTGGCGTATCACCCGGCGTAATGGTATGGGGTGCCATTGGTTACACGTCTCGGTCACCTCTTGTTGGCATTGACGGCACTTTGAACAGTGGACGTTACATTTCAGATGTGTTACGACCCGTGGCTCTACCCTTCATTCTATCCTTGCGAAACCCTACATATCAGCAGGATAATGCACGAACGATTTTTGCAGGTCCTGTACGGGCCTCTCTGGATACAGAAAATGTTCGACTGCTGCCCTGGCCAGCACATTCTCCAGATATCTCACCAATTGAAAACGTCTGGTCAATGGTGGCCGAGCAACTGGCTCGTCACAATACGCCAGTCACTACTCTTGATGAACTGTGAGATCGCGTTGAAGCTGCATAGGCAGCTGTACCTGTACACGCCATCCAAGCTCTGTTTGACTCAATGCCCAGGCGTATCAAGGCCGTTATTACGGCCAGAGGTGGTTGTTCTGGCTACTGACTTCTCAGGATCTATTCACCCAAATTGCGTGAAAATGTAATCACATGTCAGTTCTAGTACAATATATTTGTGTAATGAATACCCGTTTATCATCTGCATTTCTTCTTGGTGTAGCAATTTTAATGTTCAGTACACCCCTGACTGGAAACGGTGCATCTTAATCACCTATCGAAAGAAGTACACCATATCCTCTGGTGAAAGACTACTTACAGGACTGAATAGGAAACAGTAAGGTTTCCCTAGAGACAAAGTCCTTATTGCCTCAACAGATAATGTGCTTCTAACTTCTTTCCGAATGACGTCGTACTGAGCAATTGATGAGAGTTGGTAACACTGGTATTCTTACCAATTCGTGAAGTTGCAAGAACTGGAACTGAAAATACGCCGATACGTTAGCTTGTAGGATTACTGACGGTGGAACATAGTGTGTTCAGACCGCACCAGAATCAACCGTGACGCATTAAGTTGCGCGAGTGGGTACATTTTTCGTTCGATTATTGTCAATTAGTGACTGAACTGCACTGAAGCACATAGATTAACAGTATGCAGCTTACATCGTTGACAATGTTATGATAACGACAAAAAGCAATATGTAGCCTCAGTTCCAACAGAGAAGCATACGAGTTTACGATTCCTGGAGGGATTCTAATTTAAATTCCTTCTATGAATTCGGACACAGCTGCCGACCTGGCTTGAGCAGCAGCGAATATTAAGTCTAGCGGCAATAAATAAATCAATGAAATGTAGTACTTACTTTGTTAAGGAGAAGGGAAACGTCAGAAAGTTACATTAGTAGAGGGAAGTCGTAGAAGCAGACGGGTCTTAGGACTTACGGAACGCAGACCGTTTTAAAGGAGACGGAAGAAGAGGAAGCACATTGAAGATGCAGACCGAGGAATAAATTATGAGACTAATTTTGAATGATTCATGAGTACTTAATGAGGTTTGAAAAGAACAGTAGAGGAGACAAAGCCTCAAGCAGGTAGCGAGAAATGAAATCAGAGAGCTCTCCAGATTCACAGAGGCCTGTATGCAACATTAAGTCTGCCGGGACACATATGTTGAGAAAGTCTCTAAAATCTCTCCTACAGACTGCGAACTTGAAGCCCTTTGAATATTTCCAGGCAGAGCACAGTACTATTTGTGACAGCAATGAATCTTCCTGAAGACATACTGATTTGTAGCAGTACGAATGTTCGACATTAACGCAGTTAAAGAATGGTCACAATGCCACTCGCGTTGTCCCGTCGTTGTGCATAACCTACCTTAAGCATGTCTCAGTCTCGTACAAGATATATACTAAGATGGTATCTGTTCTTTCGGACAGATACCATCTTCTTATATATATATAGTTAAGACTCGCTGGCCACTTGACCATCTTCTTCTTCTGTGCGAATGTACAACAAGTGCTCGAACTCTTACGGGAATCGGAAACGCGCCGCGAGTAATGGGCATGATGAGCGGGGGCACTACGAATGTAGTGGGGGAAAATACGTTGAGAACGTGGGTGTCGCGGGAGGCGTGCCAGAGATAAGTCCCTACAGTCGCAATATCCTTTGTCCTCGGTGGCTCAGATTGATATAGCGTCTGCCATGTAAGCAGGAGATCCCGGGTTCGAGTCCCAGTCGTAGCACATATTTTCATCTGTCCCCGTTGATGCATGTCAACGTCTGTAAGCAGCTAACGGTTGTCATTTCATTGTAATTTGTACAAGATCATTTTAGAGTGCTTATGAAACATCGGTGTCTATGTATCGGGCAGATACTGAAGTACTTTCGCGACGAAATCTTTCGTCAGTCAGTTGGCCCACTTACGTCAAACGTTTTGAATATATTAACAATTAGTACAAGGGTGAGAATTTACGTAATACAAAAGAAGGAGATATATGTTATGTACGCAGTTTAAAGTGCTAATGCTTGGCTCTAGAAAGTAATTTCCTCGTTAGACATAATCGGTGCAGATGAGAGAGTGTTGTAGTTAAGGCACTGATAACGAACTACGGCTTTGGAACAAGTGTATTTGTAATCTTCTTAATAATGATCGCATATCTTCATCGTTGTCGAATAAAAACTAGTGAGACCACATCAGCTGTTTCTGTATGTACACTAAAAAAAAAAAGAAAGAAATAGCGATTGTTCACGGACGAGGTGAGTGAATACTACATATTCTCCCGGTTACACTACATTATATGCAGATACGTCTACCAGTGAGAGTGCTGCGTTTGTGCCAACGTGCAAGAGCTCGTTTTCGTTAAGAGATATAATGCAGGAACAGACACTGTTTACAGTATTCTTTGCTTAAGGAAAGTTTTTGCATTATGGACTCAAATGATAACTGGTGTGCAAAACTTAAGAAAGAAGGGCAGTTTCGCATTTTCCAAGTAACATAACTCGATGAAACTTGGACACACATTGAAAAAACTGCAACAGAATAGCACAGTACAGTACAGTACAAAACAGAAGGAACTAAAAGAAATACGCAATGAGACGTACATAAATACCTTTACTGAAAGACAATAATTATAAAGAAGTCACCGCGATTTGTCATGATTCTGAACATTAGCAATTGCGCGACATGGTTCTTAAAAGGGTGAGTGACCACCATGAATGGCAATGCATGTTCCAAAACGTGTTCCCATTTCGGCCACAAGGTTGGGAAGAAGTTTCTATAACAGGGCGTCCCATTCCTTCACCAGCGCGGTTGGCAGCTGTTGAATGATAGTTGGTGCATGCGGACGTACTTCAGTACCTCTGCCCAACACATCCCACACGTGTTAGTTGGGATCTGAGCTTGGGAAACGAGCAGGCCAGTCCATCCGCCCAGTGTCTTTCCAGGCCAAGAATTCCTCAAAGTGTGCTGTCCGTGTGTCATCCATAAAGCTGAAGTTAGTGCCGAATGCACCCCTCTCAGGTCCTAGTTATAGGGGGCGATTTATATCATACACTATGTGATCAATGACTATGTAGTCATTAGACATCGTGAGAGAGCAAAATGGGGCGCTCCGCGGAACTCACGCACTTTGAACGTGGTCAGGTGATTGGGCGTCACTTGTGTCATATGTCTGTATGCGAGAATTCCACATTCCTAAAAATTCCTAGGTTCACTGTTTCCGATGTGATAGTGAAGTGGAAACGTGAAGGGACACGTACAGCACAAAATCGTACAGGCCGACCTCGTCTGTTGACTGACAGAGACCGCCGACAGTCGAAGAGGGTCGTAATGTGTAATAGGTAGACATCAATCCACACCATCACACAGGAATTCCAAACTGCATCAGGATCCACTACAAGTACTATGACAGTTAGGCGGGAGGTGAGAGAACTTCTATTTCACGGTAGAGCGGCTGCTCATAAGCCACACACCATGCCGGTAGATGCGAAACGCCGCATCGGTTGGTTTAAGGAGTATAAACATTGGACGATTGAACAATGGAAAAACCTTGTGTGGAGAGACGAATCACGGTACACGATGTGGCGATACGATGGCAAGGTGTGGGTATAGCGAATGCCCGGTGAACGTCATCTGCCAGCGTGTGTAGTGGCAACAGTAAAATTCGTAGGCGGTGGTGTTATGGTGTGGTCGTGTTTTCTATGGAGAGGGCTTGCAACGCTTTTTGTTTTGCTTGACAATAACAAAGCACAGGCCTACATTGATGTTTTAAGCATCTTCTTGCTTCCCAGTGTTGAAGATGTATCCGAGGATGGCAATTGCATTTTTCAAGTCGGTGTTACACGACAGTAACATCCCTGTAATGGACTGGCCCGCACAGAATCCTGACCTGAATCCTATAGAACACCTTTGGGATGTTGTTGAATGCCGACTTCGTGCCAGGCCTCACCGAACAACATCGATACCTCTCCCCAGCGCAGCACCCCGTGGAGAATGGGCTGCTATTCCGCAAGAAACCTTCCAGCGCCTGACTGAACGTATGCCTGCGAGAGTGAAACCTGTCATCAATGCTAAGAGTGGGCCAACACCATATTGAATTCCAGCATTACCGATGGAGGGCGCCACGAACTTGTAAGTCATTTTCAGCCAGGTGTCCGGACACACATAGTGTATCTGGATTTGGGTATGGCACTCCTGAAACAGTCGATTACATACGGATATTCTCATGACAGTCGTAGCACCCTGACGAACGCGAGTGGAAATATCGTGGAACAATGTTGATCCTCCCGCTATCGATTTCTATTTATTGCACGAGGCATAATACAACATTTTCATGAACAAACAATATTCAAATGCGATTTCTGATTGAGAAACCCACTGCGTGACCTTCCCTCGTTTACAGATGGCTTTACTACTACCTAATTTATGCAGATGTTCTGATGTGCTAATCATTTTTAAATAACCGAGGATGCAGTACACTTCATGTGAGTTTGATGCTTGTTGAATGTCACCTTCATAGTCTCTTTATTTTGATGGCCAACAGGGGTACTTTAGGGTTGGGGTTGGGCTGTTTGGGGAAGGAGACCAGACAGCGTGGTCATCGGTCTCATCGGATTATGGAAGGAAGTCGGCCGTGACCTTTTAAAGGAACCATCCGGGCATTTGCCTGGAGCGATTTAGGGAAATCATGGAAAACCTAAATCAGGATGGCCGGACGCGGGATTGAACCGTCGTCCTCCCGAATGCGAGGGGTACTTTAGATATATCCCACTATTCTCTCGTAGTGGACGAGGTGTTGTGTATGTCTAGGTTCTGGAAGAAATGGAACAATTTTCTTGTAAAAACATTGTGTTGTAAACTGGAGTACTTATACATAAAAACTTACATACAGCGGATCTCTATGTGCACCATAGAGCATTGCATACAGAGTTACGTGTCTGCATACCCTCCTCGACACTTTGTGGAGCATCTCAGTCGTTGTGCTTTGAAATGTTACCTCAACATTTTTGTGCAATTCTTCATTAGTATTGATACAACGCTGAGCCACATGGGATATAATTTTTCCCTATTTAAGTTGTCTGCCGTGGTGAGGTTCGGGCTTGATGGTGGCCATTTCGATGAGACTGAGATCTTACTGAACCACCCCCCCAAACCCAGTAGTCTCGAAGTAGTGCAACAAGGAACTCGCGCACCTCAATAGCAATGTGTGCTAGAGCTTTACTCTGATATAACCATTCATGACACCTAGCCTTCGAGCTGAGTTATTAACCGTTTTTGTCATATGACTAATAAGAATTTCCATTCATTTAATGTGGTCCGGAAAAGTATTGTGTTGATATTCAGGCCCACATCATAATATAAGACGCGTTGATTTCCAACAGTTGCACATAATTTGGATTTTATTTGGACCGAAAACCATATTTCTTCAATGCGAACTGCGATATTTTACACATTCATCAGAAAATGTCAATGGCATTTGGAAATTGTGCAGACAAAGCACTGTAGCCTGCAAGTCGCTACTCCATGTCGCTGTCAGATAATTAATCCACAAAAAATGTTCCCAATGTCTTCATGCAATACTGACAACAATGCTTTTCGATACATTCAAAGCTGGAAACCAATTATACAACTCCTTGCTTAGGGCAACATGAGCGATTACTTTAAATGTCTAGGTGTGCAGAGTTGTTCATTGGGGGAGTACTTATTTGTGTTTGAAGAAGTGGTGTTCCAAATGGGTTTCAATGTTCTTAGCTTTGTTACTGGTTTCTAACATCAACCTTATTATAATCTCATAGACACGATTAACATTTTGGTGCAGCACACGATAAAACTATCAGCGCGCCACCGATTCTGAAGGGCGGACCGACTTCGATTTCAAAACGGACGGTACACAACAGACAAATAAAGATCTAACGTTGTTATCTTTGACGCCCCTGAGAGTAAAGCCGTCGCGACTACGATGAGTGCGGGTAGGTTGTCGTGTCATATTTTTGTTTTGATGGTGATAATGAAAGGAAAAGAACAGAGTGAAACGTACACTGTCTGATCAAAATTATCCGGACATCACTGCGTAATGCGGAATTGACTACCAGATGTTGCGAGGGCCGAACCCATCACTAAAAAAGATGGCGGCGACTATTGTGTTGTCAGCAGAGAAGCAATAAGAGCAGCATGGGTCGGTCACAGCTCGGTGCCTTCGAACGTGGTCTATTTTCTGGATGTCACCTGAGTAACAAATCCCTCAGGAACACTTCAACACCTCTATGGGTTCCCAAGTCGATTGATGGTAATTTGTCTGTGAAGTGGACGCGCGAAGAAGCAAACACAGCTAAACCATGACCTGGCAAACCTAATGTACTGAAGGCCAAGGACCATCGACTGTCATGGAGGCTGGTTGTAAAAAAAAGCATGAAATCCGTGTAAGGAATCACTCGTGAGTTTCCAGTCGACGGATGCATCTTCGTCAACAGTTTCACATACCATCTCTGTGAGAAATTGCATGGAGGTTTGTAATTATATACAAGACACTGGCGCAATGTCCAGTTAGATCTATGACGGCGTAGAAAGTTCAACTGAACTGTTTACAATGGACGCGCAGATACGAATAAGCCACACATTTCTGTGGTCAGTGCTAAGCAAAGCTTGAAATGATGTGAAGAGCTACGACACTGGACAGTGAATGACTGGGAACCAGACGTTTGGCGTGGTGAATCATGCTGTATCCTGTGGAAATACGGTGGAAGGGTTTGGATTTCGCGAATGCATGCGAAACTTTACCTGCCATCGCGTGTAGTACCAATAATGAAGCACGGAGAAGGTGGTGTTACGGTAGTAGAGTGTTTTTCGTTGTTAGGATGTGGTCCCCTTATTACGCTTCAAAAACATTTAATGCCGGAGGATAGGAACACATTTCACAGCACTGATTACTGCATCAGTAGAAGAACACTTCGGAGATAACGATTGTATCAGCATCACAGTGTACCGTGAAATAAAGCAGCATCTTTGAGACATTGGTTTGTGGACAGTAACAGTCCTAGACTGCCCTGCTCAGAGTCCCGACCTGAACCCAATGGAACACCTTTGGAATGAGTTAAAACGTCGACTTCGTTTCTTGATCCACCCGTCAACATTATCATCATCACTGATTTCTGTTCTTGATTAAGAATGGCTGCCATTCTTCCACATACATTCAGACACCTCATTGAAAGTATCCCCGACAGTCCTCTAGCCATCGTCTAGCAGAGGGGTGGGCACACCGGCCACACTTCATATTAATATCCACCAGTCGTTGTCCGAAGCTTTAGATGAGGTAGTGTAGCCTGCTTCTGTGAAACAGTACCCGCGGGCCCCAAGATGAATGTTTCCAGTCTACGGATGCATCTTCGTCAACAGTTTCACAGACCATCTCTGTGAAACATTGCATGGAGGTTCGGAATTATATTGAAGACACTGGCGCAATGTCTGGTGGTGAAGGACTATACATAAACTCTCCTATTACCCTTGCGTGTCAAATACTGACAACTGAAAAATTTTTCCAACACTAGGATTCGAACTGAGAGGCTAGAGCCCCCGCACAAACGTGCGTAAGTAGCCTCAGTTGTCGAGGTTGATCAACATGAGATCATAGTTTCAACGAAAGTTATAGCATTGTTAATTCTGTGTAATCACAACCGAGTGAAGAAGCACACCGACGAGAAACACTGAACCCGCACAGGATAGTTTTTCTTAGTGGCCCCTTCAATTTCTCCGTCCTTCGTACATTCGATCTTGTGATCTATCTTTAGTGACGTCGTCATCGACGGGACATTACAGCCTACTTTTTTTCCTTTTTTCTTTCGGTTTATTCAGTAATGACCAGTTACTCGACACACGCCAGCCGCTGTGGCCGAGCGGTTCTAGGCGCTTTAGTCCGGAACCGCGCGACTGCTACGGTCGCAGGTTCGAATCCTGCCTCGGGCATGGATGTGTGTGATGTCTTTCGGTTAGTTAGGTTTAAGTAGTTCTCAGTTCTAGGGGACTGATGACCGCAGATGTTAAGTCCCGTAGTGCTCAGAGCCATTTGAATCATTTTTACTCGGCGCATGCTCCGCTGTACTGAGAGCACATTTATGCATCGGAACCACATGAAAGGTGCTTCAGTTCGTTATATGTTTCATAGTACTTCGCCCTTTCAAGACACATTGAATCGTACTACAGAAACGACTTGTCCCCTTAATAAAACATTTTGCGTTTGCGCAGCACCGGTGGTAGAAAAGAACATTGCTTGTGTTAAATGCAGCCTTGTAACTAGCGTGCATGATATATGAGTACAGAGTTCGACGCTGGTCTCTCTCCAAATCCCTTCCTTAATTTTTTATTACACAGCGGGAGCAACCTGTTGCATGCGGTCCATTCATCAGAGACATGTAGGCCGTATGCTAATTGCTTTTAATAATGATTTTCCAATGAAAATTATCTTGGTTTTAGTGCTCTACTCTACATCTAAACTCCGAAAGTCACCTTATAGTGTGTCGCAGACTCTACACTTCACTTTTCGGAATGTGCAGGAGGGTACGTCTGATACCCACTATCTTTTACACCATTTCGTGTTTCATTCGAGAATCGTGCGTGGGAAGAACAGTTGTCGGTGAGCCTCCCTGTGAATTCCAGTTTCGTCAGAGGTAAGTTTCAGGAAGTAATGTGTTGCCACACACTTCTTGGAACGTATGCTCTCGGAATTTCAACAGCAACCCTCTACGTTATGTGCGTTCTGGAACACCATGAAGCAATTTAAGGAGTGAAACAACATTGCATTTTCTTATACATTGGCACTGAGGTTTGGAAATGTTGAATTGAAGCCGATACTGAATGAGACCGTACATATATACTTCCAGAGAAAGATAGTGATGCACCCAGAAGACATGGATGTCAATTTAGTTTTGTACATTTACACAACATCGGCGCGTATTTAATTGATTCGAGTAGTAACTCTTTGTTACAGGTAGAACGGCCCGCAGAGAGCCTTAGCGTTGTTCGTATTGTTACCTGGCCTGGCAGAGTGTAAAAGCGGCGCGAAGAACTTCAGATCTTGAGTGATCACTGTGAAGGACAGAGATATGTAGGGTACTCGTATGAGACAGCGCTATGAGCACCTGATATAGTTTTCAGGGAATCTGTGGGTCTCCATTTCGCCTGCTAGTCGAATGGTGCAATATACAAATTTGTGGGTTATTTTGATGTGACAGTGGCCTGATGTTTGACTGCATCGGATTGTGAGGGCAGGTATACTCACTGTCAAGGTTCCAGTCGACGACGTCTGATTACCACAATGGGGGATGGCCGTATTGTGTACCAAGCACTTCGCCCTAACCCCCTTCACAATGTGCTCGCCATCCGACAACAAGTAATGGACTCCCTGGAACAGTCTGTGTCATTCCGCACCACTGGATGACGACTAGCAACAGCCAGACTAGGGAATTACAGATCCTTGTGTAAGCTGCCTTCAACACCAAAACACTAGCGGCTAAGTTTGGAGTGGTTTGTAATCTGCCCCCTCCTTCCGTCTTCTATCTGTTGTCCTAGTCCAAGTAATTAATAAGCAAAGTCTTTTATCTAGATTTGAGAGGAGCGAAGATTACAATAAACTTTCAAGTTTACTTAGCTTGGCATGTTGAGATGGCTCCAGTTCTTCTTGTCTAGGGTTCTGAGTCTAGAAGCTGAAAATCTAAAATAAGATCCTCACGGTTGGTTTGAATTAAGTAAATAGGAAAATTGTTGTTGCAGCATTTTTTTGCGTAAATATAATTTCCACTGATTTTATCACGTTTTACTATAGCATACAGAATTTTGATTTTTCATATTACCAAAGCCGAAATTACATTGTTCGCACTTATTATACAAAAATAGGTCCGATCACATCAGAAACAAGCTAAAGACTCTCACATGCTGCGGAAATAACAATATTCCAAAGGGTTTAAAATTTTTGTTAAAAAATGAATTCCTACTAGTTCTCGTTACGTTATTAATTTCGATTATTATTTCGTATGTGAATACAAAAATAAACACAGTAAACAGTACAGGATTCGTAATTAATTATAGAAATTTTAAGTGTGCAAATAATTCATACTTTCAATTGTCTCTAAAAAATAATTATAACTGTACATTCAGAACTTGTACTTATCGATTATAACATCGAAACTAAAATAGTTTATAAAGTAATTCGTTTTCATAAGTTTTAGCTTGAAATATAACATATTGTATATAAAATTATACGAAACGTTTCAGAAAAGCACCTGAGATTATCTGACCTGTGTAAAATTCGAAAAATAATACTGCTATCGACAATTACTATTGAGGAAAACGTTACAGGTTCCATGACCGGGAAACATGGATTGATGACGAATACCGTCTTATTGTGTTGATCAATAAATCGCAAATCTACACTACCCCGGATGACCACTGTCGCCGAGTATGGCGGTGACGTCGAGAGAAATTCCATTTTCTAATGTTTTGGAGAGGCACAGCGGCATCGTGTGGGGAGCCATCGGGTGTGACTTTAGGTGACGGCTAGTGGTGATTGAGGCAACTCGGAGCGGTTAATGGTACGTGTCTGACATTCTGTGTGCTCATGTGTTACCTCTCAAACGACAGTATCATCGTGTCATTTATCAACAGAACAATATCCTTACACGTCCACACGTGGCTCGCATCTCCAAGAAATGTCTGCATGTTATTGAGGCACTCCTACGTCCAGCAATATCTCCAGATCTGACGCCCATAGAACATGTGTGGGACCAACTCTGACGTCATGTCCTTCCCAGTGCGTCGCCAGGGCCAGTTACTACAGGATACAACAGCTTTATGGCACCCCTCCTAATCCATTCAATGCATTCTTTCAGGCCAGAGGGTAATCAAAATCGTACTGAGAAGTGGGCTTATACTGCCAAGTTCTTTGTAGGCTGAAGAGCCAAAAAAACTGATACACCTGCCTAATATCGCGTAGGGCCACCGCGAGCACGCAGAAGTGCCGCTGCAAGACGTGGCCTGAACTCAACTGATGTCTGAAGTAGTGCTGGAGGGAACAGAAACCATGAATCTAGGAGGCCAGTCCATAAATCCGTAAAAGTACGAGGGGGTGGAGATCTTTACTGAACAGCACGTTGCAAGGCATCCCAGATATGCTCAATAATGTTGATGTCTGGCTAATTTGGATGCCAAGTGAAGTGTTTAATCTCAGAAGAGTGTTCCTGGAGCCACTCTGCAGCAATTCAGGACGTTGGCGCGTCGCATTGTCCTGCTGGAATTGCCTAGCTCCGTCTGAATGCACAATGGTGATGAATGGGTGCATTTAATCAGGCAGGACGCTTACGTACGTGTCACCTGTCAGAGTCGTATCTAGACGTATCAGAGGTCCCATATTAATCCAACTTCACACGTCCCACACCATTACAGAGCCTCCACCAGCTTGAACAGTCCCCTGGTGAGATGCAGGGTCCATGGATTCATTAGGTTGTCTCCACACCCGTATACATCCATCCGTTCGATACAATTTGAAACGAGACTCGTCCGACCGGGCAACATGTTTCCAGTCACCAACAGTCCAGTGTCGGTGTTAACGGGCCTGGGCGAGGCGTAAAGCTTTGTGTCCTACTGTCATCAACGGTACACGAGTGAGCCTTCAGCTCCAAAAGACCATCTCGATGATGTTTCGTTGAATGGTTCGCACGCTGACAATTGTTGATGGCCCATCATTGATATCTACAGCAATTTGCGTAAGAGTTGCACTTCTGTCACGCTGAACAGTTCTCTTAAGTTGGTCCCGTTCTTGCAGGACCTTTTTCCGGCCGCAACAATGTCGGAGACTGGATGTTTGGCCAGGTTTTCCTGATATTCACGGTACACACGTGGAATCGTCGTGTGGGAAAATCCCCACTTCATCGCTACCTCGAAGATGCTGTGTTCTATCGCTCGTGCGCCGACAATAACTCCACGTTCAAACTCACTTAAATCTTGATAACCTGCAATTGTATCAGCAGTTACCGTTCTAACAACTGCGGCAGACACTTGTCTTATATTGGCGTTGCCGCCCGCAGCTCCATATTCTGCCTGTTTACATATCTTTGTATTTGAATACGCATGCCTACACCAGTCTCTTTGGCGCTTCAGTGTAGATCTCACTGTCTTGTAATCACTGATATAAAATCACGTAATCCCCTCAACCCGAGAACCTTTATTTCGTTTCCACCTCCCATTGTGCGTGCTTCACTTGTTTTGTCAGCCTGTATATTAATAAACTTAACTGATTTTAACAATAGACCATTTTGTACTGTAATCTCTCAGTAGCACCGAATTTCGAGGTATAGTACCGCATCGTTCACCACCGGGAATCATGTACAGCTTCTGTAAAAACGTACTGCGCCGCTGAAAATACGAACATCGGTGTGTAATAAGAGAGCCGTGAAATTCTGCCGACCGGGCACTGCTAGCGGGCGTGCCCTTCGAACTGGAAGTTATGTACCTGTCGATAAAGCGAAAGCACAGCGGAAACCAGAGTCTAGGTCGTCTCTCTTCCAAGCGGGGTTCTCTCGAAAGCGACGGGAGATCTTGCGTCGCTCTTAATCAGCAACATGAAAAAAAAAAAAAGACTGCGATTCAGAACCCCAAACGATGTAGTAAAAAAAATTATCTCCATTCACCGTGAAACAACAGGGGTCAGGTACCGTCCGTACATGAATGCAAGCTGTGTGTCTCCTGATACGTTATAAAGATTGGATTATTGAACCCGGGCCTGAGAGCAGAGAGGGCTTGACAGGCAAACACGTAAATGGGAGAACATAAAAGCCCGCGGGCTGTTTGCACGGTTTAAGAAAACATCCTCTGTGTCAGCTGTTTTCTTACTGGAAGATTCAACAAAGCGTTATCGATCACCTGTCTGTAGCCCGCATCTCCGTACGTTAAAACAGTAGGTTTCATTTCTAGATGCCTGGGAGACATAACTAATTTTTGCAACAGTGTGGCATGCAAAACAATATTTCTGTGCTGAATACTATTTCTTCCATGTATTACAGCCAATAAATTGAATAAAGGTGCTCTAATTATTCTCTACAAATTTCTTACTGTATGCACGGTGCTTGCTATCTTCCGTTCAAAGAAATCACGTAGTTGTCTCGAAATGCTATATTATTACATATGTTGGAGACGTCGCGTCATTAACGTAAGTAATGTATGTTACTCCTCTTTTAAATTACTATAATTAGCTTCATATCGAATTATTCATCCAAAAGAAATAAACATTGATTTCGATTTGTGTGACTCTCTCGCCATTCATATCGTTCGGATTATTTACTTATGTTGTCACTGTACTGCTTTAAGGACAGAACACTTCGTTCGATTATATCATTATCCGTCCGTAGAATTTTTCACCCACTCCACTTTTTTCAAATTAATGTTCACTGTCCCTTCGAAATCGGTATCATTATAGACGCATCATTAACGAAGACAGACTTGGAACGAGGATGTAGGCGCACATTCCTTCTCTGACAAATGGTCACAACATTTTCCTGAAAGGATATAGTGAAATAGTGGTTAAACAAAGTTAAGACAATTCAAAGGTGCTTCCGAAACTTGCGTTTCCAACGCAGAACTTTAAACCATTTAGCGAAATTATGTCATTCTTCATTTCTTGAAACACGTGAGGTTTTCTCCATTTGGACATAATACATTCTGTATTAAAGCATACCTCATGCTTCAGAAGGAGAAAGGAAGGATGTGATAGGAACCCCACATAAGAAACTATGTTTCATCGATCAGGAGTGAGACAGAAAAAATCTAGAAGATTCAGATTGTGTGTCCCATGTACTAATATTCTGCAGATGAGGCAGCTCGCTCGATGGGGAATTCCTTGCCGACACGTTGTCTTCATTTCCAATGTCCTTACACAAGGAAAAGGTGATTTAAGATAACATAAATGGTAACAGAAAATAAACAATGGAAAATCCAGGATGGAGTGTAACAATTCTAAAAGAAAATTATTGTCATATAGACCAGTCTTTGATTTCAAAGAGTAGTGACGGACTGATTCAAAACGGCTCAAATGGCTGTGAGCACCATGGGACTTAACATCTGAGGTCATCAGTCCCCTATAACTACTTAAACCTAACTAACCTAAGGACATCACACACATCCATGTCCGAGGCACGATTTGAACCTGCGACCGTAGCGGTCACACGGTTCCAGACTGAAGCGCCTAGAACCGCACGGCCACACTGGCCTGCAAGGACTGATTATCTGTACGGTCAAACGCGTTGTTATGTGTCCGGTAATGTTAGTCTATACTAACCCTTCATCGGTGAATGACTGAACATTTACAAAAGCCTCCATATTCAGAAGCCAACTTGGTGAATCACGTAGAATGACCCGAATCAACATGAAACTTAAGGTTACGTGCAAGACTGAGTATAATCACCAAACTACATAGTCCACTCGCATCAATGTGACCACCGGTCAAAAGCGTGAATAGTCACATTTTGAAGGACGGGGTGCTATGAAGTGTGCAGGAAGAGATTCAGTGAGGCTTTGCAAGGTACTGACTTGGATGTGGAGCTGCGCTAAGTTTCTCGGTTGAGGATCCATGGTGCGAACAGCCCGATCGAAGTGGTCCCACAAATTCTGAACTGGATTTCAGTCCGAGGAATCAGGTGGCCAGGGATGAATGGTAAACTCATCCTGGTGCTCTTAGAAGATGATCCAGTGTGCGTTCCTGAATGAGCAGATCACCCAGGGAGCGCCATGAAAACATTACCCAGACCATAACGCTCCCTCCTCCGGCCTCGACCTTTTGCTTTCAAATGTACCACGCCGTACACGCCAATTACCATCTGTCTGATGGAGCATAAGATGTAGTTCATCTGAAAAGTCCATCTGTCGCCACTCAGTGTACATGCAATTGTGGTACTAGTGTGTGGATTCCAGCGTTTGTCGCCAATGAACAACAGTCAGCTAGTCTGCATCAATCAGACTCCTGCTCCAGAGACCCATACGCAATGACGTTCGTTGAACGATTGTTGAGGAGACACTGTTGATAGCACCTTGGTTCTACAGGGTGAAAAGCATTTTAACCGTGAACCTCTTGGAGGTTGTAGGGGATATCAAAACAAATATTTTTCCCTAATGTCATTTTTTCCTATGAGGGTTATTTAAACCGGTGGAGGCCGTATTACGCTCTTCAGTTGTTAGAGGCCGTATTACGATCTTCAGTTGTGCTTTGTTTCTGTTTACGAGTGGAGCGATACACCTGGAGTGAGTACACTGATGTGGTTGGTGCGTACTACGTAGCGCTTCGCAATGGACGAAACGGACGAGCTGTACAACACTATCCTAATCGCCGTATCCCGCATCATACGATTTTTGGTGCAGTGTACCAAACTCTGCGTGAAACCGGGTCATTTAGCAGATTACCTGGACAGGAACGCCGTCGGACGGTAAGAACGCTGCAATTTGAGGAAGCTGTCTTGCAGCATGTGGAGCGGGACCCTTCACAATCAGCACTCGTGCAATTGCACGTAACATGGGGACGAATCAGACGCATGTAACAACAGTCCTTCGAGAGCAATTGTTATGTCCATTTCACTTACAGCGTGTCCACAACTTGGAACCAGTTGATGATCCACCCAGAGCACAGTTTTCGCAGTGGTACCTGGAACAGTGTGAAATGCATCTTACATTTCCATCCTTTGTGTTGTTTATCGATGAAGCATAGTTCGGGCGTGATGGAGTCTTCAACATGCACAATGCGCATGTTTGGAGTGAGGACAACCCACATGCCATAGTTACTAGCGCTCATCAACTGCGGTTCTTAGTTAATGTGTGGATCGGTGTTGTTAGGGACTGTTTAATTGCGCCGTATCTGCTACCTAGGCCATTAAATGGCAAGCAATATTACAATTTTCTCTCCAGAGGATTGCCACAATTGCTGGAAGATGTCCCGCTCCCTACAAGACAACGCATGTGGTTCCAACATGACGGGGCACTGACCCATTTCAGTCGTAGTGTGCGTCGATTCCTGGACTGACGGTTCCCACAAACGTGGATTGGCAGAGGTGATCCTGTACCGTGGCCTGCTCGATCCCCAGATATGTCTCCTTTGGAATTTTGTGTGGGGAGAGATGCGCAACCTTGTTTACGCAACTCCTGTTGCATCAGAAGAGGATCTGGTTGCCCGGATAGTAGCAGCAGTAGGAACAATTCAGGATACTCGTGGAGTTTTTATCCGTGTCAGACAGAACATGATCCGACGGTGTGACCATTGTTTACGTGTCAATGGGGGCATTTTTAAAACTCTACTGGAACTGAAATTGGCTTGTGTTAATGTAAGGTCTCTTGGTCATAAAAAAATGGAAAAGTGTTTGTTGGTTTAATTAATTTGCCGCCAGAGTAATCTCCCTCCACGGGTTTAAATAATCGTCATAGGAAAAATGATATTAGGGAAAAATATTTGTTTTGATGTCCCCTACAACCTCCCAAAGTTTGTCGGTTTAAATACTTTTCATCCCGTATTCGGCCGTACACATCACTGTAGCCATCGTTCACTCCTGTCATCTAAGGTCCGTGGGCTCCACAGTTGCCTCGGCGTCAGTTTTGGATAGTGCCATATTGCCATGCACGGAGACTGTAACCATGCGAATAGTTTACAAGCTTAGGCGTTTCGGAAATGTTTCCAACCTTGGTCGAAAGCCAATGATCATATTCTTTTGGACGTCAGATAAATCGCCCCGTTTCCGACAACGACTGCATCGTTTTCCGCGTCTCCCGAACACGATTAATACAGAGTGATCAGAAACAGCCTGAAAAGCGTCTGAGGGTGTTGCAGGGTAGGTTTTGATGAGAAATAAATGTAAAGAAAAGATGGGATACGTTGCGCCTTTTCCAGGTCGATTAGCATTGAATTTAGCCTGTCAGGCCGCTGCGTGCGTAAATTCAAGCGGTCCGCCAGAGATGATATCCGCTGTTTGTCTGGTTTCCTAAAACCGAAAAAGAGAGCGGCACAGAAATTAGACATGGACGGTAGTTAGTCTCGAACCCAAGCCAGACACTGAGCAGTCTCGTGCGCTATCAACTAACGATATGAGACAAGCTGACTTTAATTGTATGTGGAGAGCCATTTGAATTTGCGTGGACTGCCTAATTAGCTAACTTCAGTGCTAAATTTACTCGGCAAATGCTCAACGTATTGAACTTTTGGCGTAAGAATTATTTCTCACCGCAACCTACTCTGCAACAACCTTACAAGCTTTTCAGGCTGTTTCTGACCACCCTGTGTACTTTCCACTGCTATTGCTGCCACCTGCCGTCTGTGAGGGGTTACTCCGCACTTCGAACGTAGGGGTGGTCACAGTAACGTAACCGAATCGTGTAGTATAAGCATGGATTTTCAGTGTGGTTGCTGTGGCTACACGAGTAGTATCACTACTACTGTCCAATGGCACTCTTTTAATGTAAATGGATGCAACCCTTTCCGGTGGTGCGACTGTAGGCGCGCGGCAGCAGATACCGGCCGGCCGCGGTGGTCTTGCGGTTCTAGGCGCTGCAGCCCGGAACCGCGGGACTGCTACGGTCGCAGGTTCGAATCCTGCCTCGGGCATGGATGTGTGTGATGTCCTTAGGTTAGTTAGGTTTAAGTAGTTCTAAGGGACTGATGACCTAAGATGTTAAGTCCCATAGTGTTCAGAGCCATTTGAACCATTTTGAGCAGATACCAAAGCGGTACACGGCTACAGACGGACCATTGGACAGCATCACGAGCACTACAGCGCGGCTTCTGTCGCCACAGCCGCTGCATGCCATCTTGAGACAGCAGGAAGATTATGTTCACTCTTTGACATAAAACTTGACCGGCGGCCGGCCGCTGCAGAGGCTAGGTCCGCGCCGATCGCGACATGGGACAAATAAACTGACCAACTCGCTAATTCTCTAAATCCGGCTATCTGCACGATCTGGCAACACTGTAAACTGAGGCGCTTACTGGAGGGAATCTTGCCCCATGTTAGAGAAAACGTGTCACGTTTATGCCCGTGGTCTAGCGGTAGCATGCGTTGTTTCTATCTACAAAGTCGGTTGATTGAGACCAGCTCGCGCAAAACATTTTTATAGCCTCTTCTGTCTGAATACAGACCTTACGACTTATCTTAGAAGAAAGATTAAGAAAAGGGAAACCTACGTTTCTAGCATTTGTAGACTTGGAGAAAGCTTTTGACAATGTTGACTGGAATACTCTCTTTCAAATTCTGAAGGTGGCAGGGGTAAAATACAGGGAGCGAAAGGACATTTACAATTTGTACAGAAACCAGATGGCAGTCATAAGAGTCGAGGGACGTGAAAGGGAAGCAGTGGTTGTGAAAGGAGTGAGACCGGGTTGTAGCCTCTCCCCGTTGTTATTCAATCTGTATATTGAGCAAGCAGTAAAGGAAACAAAAGAAAAATTCGTAGTAGGTATTAAAATCGATGGAGAAGAAGTAAAAACTTTGAGGTTCGCCGATGACACTGTAATTCTGTCAGAGACAGCAAAGGACCTGGAAGAGCAGTTGAACGGAATGGACAGTGTCTTGAAAGGAGGATATAAGATAAACATCAACAAAAGCAAAACGAGGATAATGGAATGTAGTCAAATTAAATCGGGTGATGCTGAGGGAATTAGATTAGGAAATGAGACACTTAAAGTAGTAAAGGAGTTTTGCTATTTTGGAAGTAAAGTAACTGATGATGGTCGAAGTAGAGAGGATATGAAATGTAGACTGGCAATGGCAAGGAAAGCGTTTCTGAAGAAGAGAAATTTGTTAACATCGAGTATAGATTTATGTATCAGGAAGTCGTTTCTGAAAGTATGTGTATGGAGTGTAGCCATGTATGGAAGTGAAACATGGACGATAAATAGTTTGGACAAGAAGAGAATAGAAGCTTTCGAAATGTGGTGCTACAGAAGAATGCTGAAGATAAGGTGGATAGATCACGTAACTAACGAGGAGGTATTGAATAGGATTGGGGAGAAGAGGTGTTTGTGGCACAGCTTGACTCGAAGAAGGGATCGGTTGGTAGGACATGTTTTGAGACATCAAGGGATCACAAATTTAGTATTGGAGGGCAGCGTGGAGGGTAAAAATCGTAGAGGGAGAACAAGAGATGAATACACTAAGCAGATTCAGAAGGATATAAGTTGCAGTAGGTACTGTGAGATGAAGCTTGCACAGGACAGAGTAGCATGGAGAGCTGCATCAAACCAGTCTCAGGACTGAAGACAACAACAACAACAACAACAACAACAACAAAGACCCTCCTTGTTAAATATGTTGAAGGTGGTGCACCAGCAAAGAACTATGTTGCCCACCGGTACGTATAAAACGAACCACATACTAAAACTGAGGCTGGTGTGTCCCCATTTAAAATCAGCTGGCGATTCCTGACGTTGCGACAGGTTTAGAAGACGTTATCTATTCCTCAGATACCTGCATATCATACCGTTGCTCGGCCACCAATGCAATGCATTTTAAATATTCGACAGGGGGCAAGGAACTGCTACGGAATTCGCATGGAGAATTGTCTTTTAGACAGAGACGAGTGTGGTTGGTTTTAAAATTTTACATCAAGTTTTGAGCAGATCTCCATCTTGGCTTCTAAAGAGGCCAATTATTTTCTGCTGGATTCGCTTTTCTCCTGAATATTCAGTTTCTACTTCAGAGCTCCATGCAATTCTGAAGACACTTGAGCAGGTGAGCGTCATCAGAACAAAAAGTATCTCATCTGCTCCGATTCCGTTAGTGCTGTGTTGGCATTGCGATACATGTACCCACCGAAGAAAATCACGCAAAATAAATTTGACATTCCTTTCCTTGCCGCGCGGGATTAGCCGAGTGGTCTAGGGCTCTGCAGTCATGTACTGTGAGGCTGGTTCCGGCGGAGGTTCGAGTCCTCCCTCGTACATGGGTGTGTGTGTTTGTCCTTAGGATAATTTAGGTTAAGTAGTGTGTAAGCGTTAGGACTGATGACCTTAGCCGTTAAGTCCCATAAGATTTCACACACATTTGAGCACATTTCTTTCGTTCCTCAACATGAAAAACACGTATCATTTTGCTAGGTACCACGACATTTGGTAATCTGAGGAAACAAGCATGCCGACGAAGCAGCCAAGTAGGCCTGCAGGGAACACAATGGAACAAAATGCTATGTCACTGCTATTTCGCCGTTGAGTCGGAGAGGCATGCAACTGTGGGAGAAGTGGCTAGCCACGCAGGACAATAAACTGCGGTCGATGAAGCTGGCTATGCGGCCATGGCGCACCTCATACCAGTCACTCCGGCGGTATGAAGTAACTCAGGCCAGAACAGGGCACTGTCTCCTAGAATGTTTTTGTACTCCAGCGAGACGACATCCAACGCAAAATCAGTGATGCTTATGGCGGTGGCGTTCACCTCATTGTGCGCCTCATATTAACAAAGTACATCTTATACTGTGATGAGAGGGGAAAAAAATGCTGGGGATCTACCCTTTATTTTAGTTGATGTACAGATGACGTGACAAGTGTGGTAACGCTTTTAAAAGTCGATGTAGCGTTTTTAGGCGCATATTTTTTCATTTCAGCGATCAGCCAGCCACATCTCTCTGATTTACTATTTCAGCTCTTTCATTTACTTTTTTACCTCTTTTGTTCTAAATTTTAGAACTAATAGAATGTGCTATTTTCATATTTATCTGTCTTTCTCTCACTGCGCGCGCTTGTGTGTGTGTGTGTGTGTGTGTGTGTGTGTGTGTGTGTGTGTGTTTAAATTTTAGTATGGACATTAAAGACATCACTGTCGTGCTCCCAAATAAACACAGTACCTAATGACATGAAAAAAATTGTGACATCAGCCGCAATTAGGCATTGAAATGAATTCAATGGCGACAAGTGAAAATTTGTACCGGGGTAGGATATGAACCTGGATTTCCCGCTTTACGCGGACGGTTCCCATAACCGCTTTTTTTAATTGGGAAATCAATCGTGGGAATTTTTTGTATTTTTTATATTTATATATTTATTTATTTATTGTAATATATTTGTAATTTGTATGTCCTGTATACCACACCGAAAATAAATGTACCTAGCACCGCATCGTGCTGTGAGTGAACAAAACAAATATCTCTGTACTTTCCTACACCGAGGTAAAATGTTCAAAAAGTCTCTCCGCAGTGCCGTATGATTGTTAGCTGCGCGTGCCGTATGCCGCATTGAATATACCGAAATGAAACTCAGTGAAATACAAGTTATTAATTTATTGAATATTCATTTTTACTTACAGATTGTCACATTAAATGTTGAAAGTATCCCCACTTGAAGGGAAGTAACCCTAGCAGGCGCGGCTAACAGTCATACGGCACTGCGGAGAGACTTTTTGAACAACCCGTATATATGGGGAAACGAAAAATGTGCTTCGTGCACGACGCAGAGGGGTGTGTCGCTACTCTCCTTACGCTTCGTCATCCAGGTACGTTTTCACGCATGTCGTGTGTTAGTCCACCGATAATCGGACATCATCTTGTCAGCTCAGTCAATGGGTATCCTCTCCTATGTGTTCATGATACAGCTGCGCGGAGGATCGCGTAGAGCACTCCCTAAGTAATTAGAAAAGTATAGTCCAAATTTTGGGTTCCTTACAATCTTGCAATGACATTCTTGTAGGTAGTTCCAAACGTCCAGTACATCCTTAGGTCCATCGTGAAATAAGTATTGTACCGCATACTGACGTACCCACGTGATGTGTTGGTTTTGATGCGCAGGAAATACTGTTCGTCCGGAAATAGTAGAAGCCGAGATGTGATGTGTTCCGGAGTAAGTTGTAGAAAATACGACAAAATTTGTCGCATCAGGCGCCATACTTCTGCCGCGCCATATGTGAGACGGTGCTCGTCCGTGTCCGGTACTTCGCAGTCTGCAAATAGAGGCGAGTCCGCCATATTTACCTTGTGAAGGCGTGATCGGGTGATTTGTTTACCATCGACTGTGGTGTACCCTGTGAATCGCATGTCTGTATCCAATGTAACCGTGTGTATCTTCCGACACACAACCTTCCAACTAATCTGAGGGTTTTTGGCCTCCGCGATTTTAGGTGGGCGCCTCTACCGTAGGACGTGATATTTTTTCCCGCTCCGACGTCTGTTTCGTCTGTGGTACGGCGAGACATACACTCCTGGAAATGGAAAAAAGAACACATTGACACCTGTGTGTCAGACCCACCATACTTGCTCCGGACACTGCGAGAGGGCTGTACAAGCAATGATCAGACGCACGGCACAGCGGACACACCAGGAACCGCGGTGTTGGCCGTCGAATGGCGCTAGCTGCGCAGCATTTGTGCACCGCCGCCGTCAGTGTCAGCCAGTTTGCCGTGGCATACGGAGCTCCATCGCAGTCTTTAACACTGGTAGCATGCCGCGACAGCGTGGACGTGAACCATATGTGCAGTTGACGGACTTTGAGCGAGGGCGTATAGTGGGCATGCGGGAGGCCAGGTGGACGTACCGCCGAATTGCTCAACACGTGGGGCGTGAGGTCTCCACAGTACATCGATGTTGTCGCCAGTGGTCGGCGGAAGGTGCACGTGCCCGTCGACCTGGGACCGGACCGCAGCGACGCACGGATGCACGCCAAGACCGTAGGATCCTACGCAGTGCCATAGGGGACCGCACCGCCACTTCCCAGCAAATTAGGGACACTGTTGCTCCTGGGGTATCGGCGAGGACCATTCGGAACCGTCTCCATGAAGCTGGGCTACGGTCCCGCACACCGTTAGGCCGTCTTCCGCTCAAGCCCCAACATCGTGCAGCCCGCCTCCAGTGGTGTCGCGACAGGCGTGAATGGAGGGACGAATGGAGACGTGTCGTCTTCAGCGATGAGAGTCGCTTCTGCTTTGGTGCCAATGATGGTCGTATGCGTGTGTGGCGCGTGCAGGTGAGCGCCACAACGAGTACTGCATACGACCGAGGCACACAGGGCCAACACCCGGCATCATGGTGTGGGGAGCGATCTCCTACACTGGCCGTACACCTGTGGTGATCGTCGAGGGGACACTGAATAGTGCACGGTACATCCAAACCGTCATCGAACCCATCGTTCTACCATTCCTAGACTGGCAAGGGAACTTGCTGTTCCAACAGGACAATGCACGTCCGCATGTATCCCGTGCCACCCAACGTGCTCTAGAAGGTGTAAGTCAACTACCCTGGCCAGCTAGATCTCCGGATCTGTCCCCCATTGAGCATGTTTAGGACTGGATGAAGCGTCGTCTCACGTGGTCTGCACGTCCAGCACGAACGCTGGTCCAACTGAGGCGCCAGGTGGAAATGGCATGGCTAGCCGTTCCACAGGACTACATCCAGCATCTCTACGATCGTCTCCATGGGAGAATAGCAGCCTGCATTGCTGCGAAAGGTGGATATACACTGTACTAGTGCCGACATTTTGCATGCTCTGTTGCCTGTGTCTATGTGCCTGTGGTTCTGTCAGTGTGATCATGTGATGTATTTGACCCCAGGAATGTGTCGATAAAGTTTCCCCTTCCTGGGACAATGAATTCACGGTGTTCTTATTTCAATTTCCAGGAGTGTAAATAACTGCGTTCAATGTAAAAGTGCCCGGAGTGGTAGAAGGGTGGGGTTATGTCTTGCGTCGGCAGTGTAGGCATAAGGGAGGACGGAGCTAAGGACTCCATCAGCAAACCTGTCAAACTTTCCGAGTGGTGGCGCCACAGCTTCATGCGCTAGCTGACAAACAGGGCCACCGCTCTGTCGTGGACATGGATTAGGCCAAGACCTCCCCTTTCTGGGGGAAGCGTCAGTGACTCATAACTTACTCTGAAGAGCATTCCTGTACTGACGTAGGCTCCGAATGCCGCTAATAGACGTCGAGCCATCAGTAACGGTATTGGAAGAACACGCGCTATGTGTGGAAGGCGCGATGCGAGGTAAACATTGACGAAGTGTGTCCTTTGGAAAATAACGCGGGTCCGCAGATGAAGGTTGAAGATCTGGAACAGAATTTGTTGTAATAAGCGGCGGCAGTTAAGAGCCGCAGTACGCCGTATGTCGTCGTGAAACTCTACTCCGAGACATTTGATAGTGCCACGAATCTGTAGGAGTTCGACACACGCTGGGGTCATCCCGTCTCCTATGGCCATGGTGACCGATTTGGCTACTTTGCGACAGCTGCCGGAAGCCACACCGTACGTGGTAATCCATTCTAGTGCTCTGTTGACATCGTCGCGATTGCGGAACACGAGAACCAGGTCGTCTGTATATGCTGTACAGCGAAATGTGACGTCAAGTAGGGTAAGAAAGGTGGGGCGTTGACGGAGGCCACAGAGAAGCGGTTCCAGTGCCAGAGCGTAGAGTAAGGACGATAGGGGGGCACTCTTGACGCACCGATCTGAAAATCGGGAGGGACTGTGTGAGACGCCCGTTAACGAGTACCCTGGAAGTCGCATCATCTGGGAGGGGGAGTTGATGGAAGCCACCTTGCGAAAGGAGATGAAGGGTGTAGAGATGGAGGGTAGAAGGGACACAACAGTGAAGACGTGGGAGGGGGTGGGGATGGGAGAGGAGAGAAGCAACCAGGGGGCGAGGGGGATCAAGGCGGCGGGAGGTGTAGAGTATGCGGATATGTTTGAGGAAAGGAGCAGATGGGGGAAAGGAATGAGGTCATAGAGGATCCGCGTGGGGGCAGGAGGCGTATACGGAAGGCGAGGCGGAGTGCATGACGCTCAAGGATCTGGAGGGACATATAGAATTTGGGGGAGGGGGGGGGCAGATCGACACAGCGCTGTGTGGATGTTATTGATACCCCCTACGGAAGCCTGATCTGATAAGATGACGTGAGGCAGGGACGGTCGTATATGGTTTGGTAATAGTCTGGTGAATATCTTCACTTCGCAGTTGATGAGTGTTAGCGGGCAGTAATCATGTATTCGAGCCCCACTTTAGGTTTGTGAACCAGTATAATTATTCCTTCTACGAAGGCCGCGGGTAGCGGCACCATGGGGGACATAAGCTCCCGACAGATGTCTCTGAACTTGGGAGCCAGTAAATACTGGAAAGTTCTATGAAACTCCACAGGGTGCTCGTTGGGGCAAGGAGACTCGTTTGTCGCTTCGTTACCTATGGCGTCGATAACATCGTCCTACGTAATGTCGTTCACTAATGCAGTTTGTAAATTCTGTGGGACAGTGCCATAAACCAGTCGTGAGACTCCTACTACCGTTGTCGGGTTGGAACATTAAGCAGAATAAAGTCGTTCGTAATGGTCGGAAAAGGCTGCACGACCGTCCTCAGTGTCGATGGTCTGTATTAGCGTCCATCTTCGCAGTTTACGTCCTCGAATGACGTGGTACATTGTGGGTCGTTCCGTTGCGAGTCTGTCACGTGTTCGCGCTCGGACTATCGTCCCTTCGAGGTGTCAGCGCATATGGGCTACGATGTGTGCCTTCGCATGCTGTACTGTCGTCTGTCGTTCCTGTGTGGGTGGCAAGGAGGCATATTCGCGAAGGATGGTGATATAGAAATCGAGGAGCTGCCGCCTGCAAGCAGCGGTCTCGCGACCATACATAATAAAGGTTCTCCGTAGGGTCGGCTTGGCGCAGTTTAACCACCAACGGGTCGATATAGGATACGTCGGGAGGCGGCGGACGCGCGAACGTAACTTGTCCTCTATGGCGCGTCGACAATCCGGAGAAGTGAGATGAGCAATGTTTAATTTTCAGGGGTGTCAGCTGCGCCACACTAGCTGGCGACGAAGGGTGACGGCACACACATAGGAAAAGGCTACTGGCCATATCTTCGCGTCGCTCTCTGTTGCTGTGAGAGGACGGGAGACGTAAATCCTATCAATGCGACTAGACGAGTGACTCGTTAAATGAATTAATCCCGGTCGATTTCGTCGGACATGTTTCCGTGTATCTCCAGCTGGAGATTACTGATAAGTGTTCCAAGTTCAGGGCACGGTGAATGAGTGGCAGCTGATCTTTAGGTGCTTGGGTGCTATTGCAATCTCCCCCTAATACGAAGTCATCGTGCCTGCCCTGAAAATGCGGTGCTACTCCTTCTGCGAAGAAGAGCGATCGCTAACGAAGGCGTACACACTGATAAACTGGACGCCTAGCACCGTTACGGCCATTCCTATTGCGTTGGGGACATATCGTAGTTCGTCCATCTCGAGGCCCTCCCTGAAGAGAACTGCGACGCCACTGTTAGCTGGCGAGGCGTGTGACATATGAGCCGTATAACCATGCATACCTGGGAAATCGACGACGAAGACTTCTTGGAGAAAGACAACGTCAACGTCTGCTGCATTGACCATGTCTTGGAGCAGCGACAACTTCGTATGGTGTTAATGTTGATCGTCGCTAAGCGATAGCTCTGTAGATCGTCTCCTGCAACGGGAGCAGTCGTCAGCGTCGCCGTTAAAGTTGGGGCCTTTAATCTGCAGGCCGCGTCAGCACCGTCATTCACCACAGCAGGCCTAGAATCGTCTTCAATTTCGTCTGCCAATGGTCCGTAAGTTAATGATGGCTGCGGGAGAATACTTGTGAGATGAGTGGCCAAGGATGAATACACAGTTGTTTCTGGTTGTGTACCAGTGACGGGCGCTGTGCTTGTCATCTGTTTGCCAGAGAGAGTGGAGACGGGTGTGTCGAAATCAGAGGAAGTGATGAGTGAAGGCGATCCTGTGTCATCCATTTTTCTCGTCTCGTCGGCTGTCCAGTCGTCAACTGGAGAAGACGCCCGCTGGAGGCAATCGTCTGAGGGTGTGCGACGTCGCTATTTATGTTTCCTCGGTGACCTTTCTTTGCGGATATGAGTTTCTGTGTCCGAAAGAGTGTGCGGTTCTCGTATCGCATCCCCCTCAGGGAGGAAAAGCAGAGGTCGGTGCAACACTAGCGTCGAGGTCCATTCTTTCGTCCGAATCTGCTTGTGTAGTCGATAGGCGGCTTTCTGCAATCTGTAAGGACACCGTAATGGTGTCAGTCAATTCAGGACTTGCGGGGGGTGTGCATTCTAATGCTTGCTGTCTTCCAAGTGGTCTTATGTCTGCTATGACGGTCGATCGTGTCACCCCTGCGTAACTGAGGGGGAGGGTCGTGAGCGTTGCAGGTGGTGCCACGTCATCTAATGGAAATTGTGTAACAAGACGTTGAATACACGCCGAGCGTACGTGACTCTCCCGGCCGCAACCAGAACAAGTACGAGGCTGTCCATCGTGCATTACGATTGCGCGACATCCACCTATGACTAAGTAGGATGGAACGTGTTTCTTTAATTCAGTTTTGACTTGTCGGACGCCGTTGAGGACCTGGTATGTCTCGAAGGTGTTCCATTTTTCAGCCACGTGGTTAGTTACCACGCCATTCGGGAGGAAAGCTGCGGTAACTACGTCCAGCGGCACTTCGGACGTGCTTTCGAAAACTTTTAGTGTCTGTAATCCTAGTCCTGCATGGTCAACGGTAACCACCCCGATGTGACATCGGAGTGTTTGAACTTGAGATTGTTCGCACATTTGCTCACAAGAGCGTGACATAACTCGTCATCGACCATCTTGACGTAAACGACGCTACTTGTGATGGATAAGTGAATACTGATTATGTGCTGTGATGGTATCTGAACTTCGTCACGGATGAATCACTCGATTTCAGAGGCTCGTGGTCTTGCGTGGCCGGGCGGGAAGCTGATCTTGATAGTAGCTTTTCTGTACGAATGAGCCATAGCGACTCAATGTCAACGGATGTCAGTACTAGCTGCGGCGAGGAAGTAAACAAACTACGCGCGCTCGCAACTCTGGGGACGGGACGTAAGCAAGACGTCCTCGCTGCTCATCTGCCGAAAGCAGACTGACGCTTCGGCTATCCGAGCACGCTTTTCATCTGACCCAAACTCGTAATTCTTCACACACTACTTACATAGTGCCCGTTGTCCACCGTACTGATTGCTCGCTGCATCACGCAGTTCAGGACAGAGTGCAACTGCACTGTAATGATCTTAATGGCTGTCAAGCCACATATATTTGTGGTGTCAAGCCGTATATATTTGTGGTGTCCTTTCTTTCTGGACATGTCCGAGAGAAAAGGAGCCACACATGTGTAGAAACTTATTACCACTTAGCGGGCCTGTTGCAGTACCTTCCACAGTGTTCACATGGAAAATCATTGAATGTATCTGCATTCACTGACAGCAAGCATTGCAGTCTGCATTGAAGTTGTGGTGGTACGTTCCTGTGACAGCAGACTGCTGAAGCCATCGGTCCCTGGGCTTACACCGTACTTAGTCTAGCTTAAACTAACTTACACTAAGGACAACGCACAGACCCATGCCCGAGAGAGGAATGGAACCTACGACGGGGGAAGCTGCGCTTACCGTGACAAGGCTCAGCATTAAAGCTGACTGACATTGAGAAAGAGTGACACTCATCTCCGATCCTTTTTTAGGATCTTTCTACGACCACTGTTTTTACACTGTGTGACGCCGCCACGAGTGGGACACTATTCCTAGTTCACACGTTGTATAGCCCCCGATGACAAACCACAAAATGGGTGGGTATGGGCACGTCCAAACACGATAGTTCCTTTCTGCCATTCTGTCACGTCTCCACAGCGTCCCATCTTAATATTCTGATTCCATGCAGCCAACTGGCGCCTACGCGCTACTTCAATGGTACACCGTGCGTCAGCGTTGGAGTGTAACGTGACCTTCTGTTACCCGTTCAGTACCATCTACAATGTTCCAATTTGATCAATGTGTATTTTATGGGGGTCATTAATATTTTACTTAGTGAACTTATCTGAGGTACTGCTGGTCAGTAACTCGTTCCTCACATCTATCCAACAGAAGAATCGGTGGTAGTTTCTTCTAACAACCACCAACACTCGTATGCACACCGCACTGATGACGACGCGCAGGAATATACTCAGACCCACCTTCAATTCTGCGCCAAGACGTTTAGTCGTATTGAATCCATTATGTCCTGCCCTCAGATCATTCCGAAATATGAGACAGAGGTCATTTAAAGCTTCGTAATTCCAATCACATGCGTATTAGCGTGTACTGTATGCAACGTTAAGTACTTTGCAGTCAGAGGTATCCGTCTTGATGTTTAATTATCAAGAGCGTTAGTGTACGTTGCTTTTGTTTCCCCGTTAAACATTTACTATTTTAGTTACCAGTAAAATGCTGATTTCATCTTCTTTGAAGAGCATCTATACTAATGATCAATTAAGTTATAGGTAGCTTTAATGTCTGGTAGAGGGAGCTTCTGTTCTTTCCATTACTTTGTATGTGATTGTGATTATCATGAACTTCCTTCTAGACGTTCGAGAAAAAGGGTTTTAGGATGGACAAGAAACTAAATCTGAACATCTGAACATAACCATATCATTCAGATCAGTCACTTGGGGCACTCCACTTCCGAAGAGATTTGGGTCAAAACAACACAATCAACAAGTGAACGGCAGCAATGACATGGCAGCTCTCGAAGGTAGCATAAGTTTTTTTTCTAAATTTCGGTTTTGTTCATGAAAACTTGTTATACTAGGTGAGAGTGGAGTGAAAAAGTGTGAAAATCATTGCACATATTTACAACCAACAAATAAAACACGTTAAAGATGTACGGTACGATGGAAAACGTTAAGGACAGACCATGATACACTATTACTCTCGTAAAAGGATTTAAAATGTGTTTGAACGAATTCTTCCAACCACTTTGCAGATAAAATGCTGTCAAACTATAAAAAGGCATAAAAGTAAGACAACCTGTACAAATCTGTCTTCATAATTAATGTAGTTTCAAGTGAGCAATCAAAACATAATAAAGAACACACGCGATTCAGTTTTATACGTAAAATAAAAAAACAGAAAGGGAGTTTGTGTGATATATTTACAGAAATTGAGGGAGACCTACTAAAGTTGACGCCTAGGTGTCGAAACCTCTTTGGGTAAGAAACAGAAAAAAGGAACACACTGTGTTTCGCTGTATTAAAAACCTAAATTTAAAGCCTAGAGAAGGTTACCGTGCCAATTTGTTGAGCGTTTCGCTATTAACTTCAATGAATGGTTGTTCAAAAATGTTTCCTGAACTTCGTTTATCGTTTTTTCTTATTTTCCTTTATCTGATCCCTTAGTGACTTCAATGAAACGAACTCAACACGCTGGTGAAAGCACGTTGTTTCTATCGTGCATTTAAGCGTGAGTGGTGGAACATCCACTGAGGGTCCACGCAGTTTGTGTCGTTTGAACAGCAACTCTGTTTTTCACGCGTTTTCGTTCCATTGACTGGAAGTGCGGTGCATGCTGGCGTGACCAGGTATATATAGGCAGCGACCTTTCGCGACAGCCGCAACGGCGACAGGCCAGCGATGCGTCTATGGCGGCCACCGTTGAATTTTATAGCGGCCACGGTTATGCCTCAACTGCAGCTGTCCCCAGATTGCAGCTCAGCTCTCCACTCAGATTGAATGAGCTACGTGACAGATCATCTGGTGACGGTAAATCAGTAACTGAGGGGACAGTTGTATTACACAATAATTTCAGGATCTTACAGGCTGTTAGTTGACGAGTGATTCATTTGCCGATTAATATGTCGTCATAAGAGAACAACTCTTGTTTGTCTGATGATTTTAAATTAACGCGAGGCATACATATTGAGTTACATGTACTTAATATTTAACCCACTATGTGTATGATATTGAGTGGTGGCTAAATTATGACCGCTTATACGTAATATTTAACCCACTATGTGTATCATATTGAGTGGTGGCTAAATTATGACCGCTTCAGTAGCCTGTATATTCGGCCTTGCAGTTTATTACCTTACGGCGGATGATCGTGGAACCCGATGGTCTAGTCAGTGAGCAGGCGATAAGGGCGCGAGTGTTATGGGGAATGGAAACATTAGAACACTTCCTGGAAGCCAGCAGGCGTGGTGTCTCCATCTCGTAAACGTGTGCCCTTGTGGATTCTTCAAAGCTGCTGTAGTTTAAATATACCTTCATCGATAGTAATACAGCTGAAACACAAAGCGCCGTGAAAAATGTAGAGATTAGAGAATGACTCATAGTCGACTCGTGTGTAGGTTCCGTCGATTGGAACTTATCACTGTGTAGCATCTATGAAGCCAACAGGAAGGTACCATAACGAACGCTACATGTTCTCACATATACAGGCACAGCAGACTGATGAATGGAAACAATTTGCCAGCCTCATGGGGTTATTGAATTTTAGTTTCGTTTAATGTTGTTGTTGTTGTTATTGTGGTCTTAATTCCGAAGACTAGTTTAACGCAGCTCTCCAACTTACTCTATCCGCGATAAGGCTCTTCAGGTCCGAATAACTACTGCAATCTGCATCCTTTTGAACCTGCTTTCTTTATTGGTCTCTTTGTCTTCCTCCACAAATTTTTACCCACACACCTCACTCCAATACTAAACTGGTGATCCCTTCATGTCTCAGAATGTGTCTTATAAACTGATCCATTCATTCAGTTAGGCCAGTAATTCCTTTTCTCCACAATTTTATTCAGTACTTCCTCAATGGTTACATGATCTACCCATCTAATCTTCAGCATTCTTCTGTAGCACCACGTTTAAAAAAATTCTGTTCTCTCCTTTTCTGAACTGTTTATCGTTCACGTTTGACTTACATACAAGGCTAGGCCCTAGGCAAATACCTTCAAAAAAGACTTCGTAGCACTTAAATCTATATTCGATGTTAAGAATTTTCTCTTCCTCAGAAATGCTTTTCTTACCACTGCCAGTCCACAATTTGTGTCCTCTCTGCTTCGGCTTATGTCCTCTCTATTTCACCCATCACCAGTTATTTTGCTGCCCAAATAGCAAAACCCATCTACTACTTTTAGCGTTTCGTTTCCTAATCTAATACCCTCAGCAACGCCTGATTTAACTCGACTATATTTAAGTGCTCTTTCAAGTCCTTTGCTGTCTCTGAGAGAGTTACCACGTCATCGACAAACCTCAAGGTTTTTGTTTCTTCTCCCTGAATTTTAATCCCTTCTCCAGATTTTTCTTTGTTTTATTCACTTTTTTCACAATATACAGACTGAATAATATAGGGATATGCTACAACCCAGTCTCACACACTTCTCAACCACAGCTCCCTCTTTCATGGTCCTCGATCCTAAGAACTGTCACTTGATTTCTGTACAAGTTGTGTATAAAGATTTGCTCCTTTGGACAGTGTATCCAGGCGACGTAGTCGAAAACTTTCTCCAAATCCACAAGAACTATAAACATTGGTTTGCCTTTTCTAAATCTATCTTATAAGATAGTCTAATGACTATCTTATAAGATAGTCTAATGAGTACTCGCATATCTCTATTAATATTATTGCATTGTTAATTTTACTTTCACAGTTTTCTTTACTCTCGTATTTTTAACTTGCTTTTAATTATCAACTTACTTTAAGCTCATGTTCTCCTGAGGAGCCGGCCGCGGTGGTCTCGCGGTTCTAGGCGCGCAGTCCGGAACCGTGGGACTGCTACGGTCGCAGGTTCGAATCCTGCCTCGGGCGTGGATGTGTGTGATGTCCTTAGGTTAGTTAGGTTTAAGTAGTTCTAAGTTCTAGGGGACTGATGACCACAGCAGTTGAGTCCCATAGTGCTCAGAGCCATTTTTTTTCCTCCTGAGGAAATGTTTTCTTCGATTTTTCAATATGAGAGGCAATTTTCCGTAGTTTTCTAGTCTTATTGCAAAGGTGAAAGCAGAGGAGGAACATTTTTTTTCCTGTCAGGGTTTCACGTGCCATCTTGGTGTTGCGTATGTTTCCAACAGGATTGTACAATACTAAGTTGCGACCTGTTGTCGGAATGATTGATATCTGAGACTCAGAGACACATTCTGCTGTAATTCGGAATACTTCAAAATAACATACGAAAGAAGTTTTCAAATTACATGTATATGGATATTTTGTTTTTTATCGAGGCAGGTTTGTGTGTGTGTGTGTGTGTGTGTGTGTGTGTGTGTGTGTGTGTGTGTGTGTGTGTGCCGTTGTTATTTTGAATGCAACAGTAATCAACATATCAACAGTGGGCTACGGTACTAGATTGGAATGCAGAAATACGGTTACATCTTATGGGCTGTATCGTTTGCTCTGAACTCTAAAGATACACAACAGTTCATGGTAATGCGACAAGAGTACGTGCAATGTCTAAGATGTAGTAATGTCCAGTGAGTGAGCCATGCTTGTTTCGACACATGGATCTTTGTGTTCTTTAGAGAAATTTTCGACGTACAGTAGCCTGCTCATCGCCGAGGACCACATCTGCCATTTACACGTTTCCTGGAGCGTTTATAGCACAACCGTTAATGGAGTCGACTGGTCGTTACCAGTGAGGCCAGTGACTTGAGCTGGGTTCCGAAAACTTCGCGACTACCTTCTCCCCGGAAGAGTCACGTCGACAGTTGCGGAACTCTCTCTGTCTCTTCGTCTCGTGGACCTTCTGAAGGCTGTAACTTCTCTCCAGATTGTTGCTGAAACTTCTGCAACCTAAGGGAATCTAAGATCTCCCACAAGTTGCCACATAGTGTTCCGACGAAAGTGTATGGAGAATACTCGAGACGTTTGTATTCGAAACGGATTCAACGGCGAGCTGCATGTTACAGGATGTTACCCAAATATTCCTCAACAAGTACTACCAGTGCTATAAACACTACATCAGATATACCACTGCAGTGCATCTTTAGGCTGCTAGACTGCTATGTGGTAAGATCACTTGTAACCCACAGAAAAACGTACTTCTGTTGCAAATTGCCTAGTGTATTATGTTAACATCATACATTAATTGAGGTAACATAATGTAAGAGAAGTGATCAGCATTTTCATCAAGAGATACAATTTTCAATAATTTTCTGTTGTTGAAGGGTTTATCATGTCTCACAAACTACTTACACATAATACCAAATGTAATCAATTTACAATATATGTAAATCAAAGTACACAACAGCTTGACTTGAATAAGCTTCAGCTGAGAGGAAACTAGCCTTCATAGACGAATTGTATGAAATATTTAAAAGAAAAAAATCTGAAGAAAGACTGTGAAAAGATTTGTCTAAAAGAAAGAAATAAAATAGACTAGAGAAACATTTTAGGCACCTTTGAATGTGCTCAAAGTTATGTACAACAGAAAGGTCACAAATCGTAATGATTGGCTGAGAGTTATCGAGTGAAACAGGAGTAATATCTGACATTCCCCAAGGAAGTGTCATAGGCACTGTGTTGTTCCTGATCAACACAAACGATTTAGGAGACAATCTGAGCAGTCCTCTTAGGTTGTTTGCAGGTGACGCCGTCATTTAAAATCATATAAAGTCATCAGATGATCAAAAAGAATTGAAAAATAATTTATACAAGATATCTGTATGGTACAAAAAGTGGTAATTGACTCTAAATTATGAAAAATGTGAAGTCATCCACATGAGCACTAAAAATAGTCCGCTGAATTTCAGTTACACGATAAAGCACACGAATCTAAAGGCTATAGGATCAACTAAATACTTAAGAATTACAATGACGAATGACTTAAACTGGAGCGATCACATAGGCAATGTTGTAAGGAAGGAAACCAAATATTGCAGTTTATTGGCAGAATAGAAATAGAAATTGAAACAGGTCTACTAAAGAGACTGCTTACACTACGCTTGTCCGCCCTCTTCTGGAGAATTGCTGTAAGATGTGTGATGCACATGACATAGGATGGACGGAAGATATCGAAAAAGCTCAAATGATGGCAGCTCGTTTTGTACTATCGCAAAATAGGGGAGAGACTGCCACAGATATGATAAACGAATTAAATTAGGGGAGAGAGTGCCACCAATATGATAAACGAATTGGGATGGCATTCATTAAAATAAAGGCGTTTTTCACTGCGAAACGTCCTTATCATGAAATTTTAGTCACCCACTTACTTCTCAAAGTGTGAAAATATTTTTTTGGCGCACACCTACACAGGAAGAAATCATAATCATAATAAAATAAGAGAAATCAGAGCTCGTCCGGAAAGATTTAAGTGTTCGTTTTCCCGTGAGCTGTTCGTGAGCGGAACGGTAGAGAAGTGGCTTAAAATTGTTTCGATGAACCCTCTGCTAGGCACTTTATTGTGAACTGCGGAATAATTATGCAGATGTAGATGCAGAATTGTAGACAGAATTGGAAGTTCTACGAGAAGAATATCCTCTACTACTCTTTAAAGTTCCAAGTTTCTAAGTTAAACTTCGAATTTTAAATTCTCAGTCGGCACGTCAATTGTGTACATGATTTCGAGCGTCAATCAAAGGCAAGTCAAATGTTTCTCTAATCAATTTTATTTCTCAGTTTCAGACAAATTATTTCACAAACATTTGGCCGTCTATTTCTCATTTTTTAAATTTCTTTTCTTTACATTTGAATATCACAGCAATGTAACTTTATATCCGTGAAATAGTTAGGTCTAGAAGAGATGAACGTATTAACTCTTTATTTACTCAGCTAGCAGCAGCAATTCCTGAAATATTTCTATTTTCCTTCAAATCATTAGTTAAGTTTTTCTCAATTACCTTGACGGCTTTCAGGTGATTAAATCTTTCGTTGCAAAACTAAACCTCACGCTGCAAGATTTGATACCCCATTTTCCAATTCTCCACTCTTCGTTTGGCTGTGATAATTCGGACAAAACTCGGTTATGTAATTTCTAGGGAGCCTTATTTCTACTCTGCTCAGATATCGGAGCAAATTTAACTTATATAGTACTTCCTGATGCATTAAAAACGCGTTTACGGTAGCCGTCCCACTTTCATTGATCGCTACTCGTTTAATTAGTCTAGTCGCAGTGTACTTTATAGAGACCAGAATCTGGCAAGATCGGGAACGAGTCAAAAACCAATAGAAACAGGCCTACCAGTAGAGGGCGTTGCAGCGAGAGTAAACCGGTGGACAACAACTAGAGAAAGACAAGAAACGAAGAAGGCACGGCAGAATAACAAGTCCAGGCAGTAACCAATATCGAACTGTAGTCCGACTCGGTAGCCGCCCGGTCATTGCAGAGGATTGGCAACTGAAGGGGCCCGGGTTCGATTCCCAGACGGGTCGGAGATTTTCTCCTCTCGAGGATTGGGTGTTCTGTTGTCCTTACGTTTCTATCGTCATAACTGATGTTCAGCTGTTGAGGTGGTTGTATGGATACGTAACGGAAGCCAATAAATAGAAAAATTGAAAAATTAGAAACCCTAAGAAATAGTGAATTCAGAAATAAGGCAACTATGTGTAGCGAGATCAATACATTAGCGCAGAGAAATTACAACTGACAGTGCAGCTGTTGCGCTGCTGGCGTTAAAGACGAACCACGGCTGCTGATTGGATGACGAGGCCGGCGTGTCCTTCCGGCGCCACTCACAGCGGCAACACCAGCCATTACTGATATAGCAGCACCGTCTAGCAGCTGTCACAGACTTCCCTACCTTCCGATTGGCCTTCAAACTCGCCGGTTCGCGATGCCAGATCCTCCCCCCCCCCCCCCCCCCTCGGAAGTGGGCACTGAGGACTGGAAGTGCTCGTAACGATGCTTGGAAAGCGAACTGGTGAAACGGATGGAGGCCTATTGCGCAAGCACTCCGCCTGGGAGGAAGAAATTGGAGCGCCTGGCAACGTGCTGGGGCGCGGCGGTGTGGGCAGTGGCAGAGTGGGCGACGATGGCCCAGAGGGCGGAGAGTGCACGGAGACCTCCACTTTCATGCCCGCGTACTCGGGAAATGGTGCTGGTGCCCTGGAGCGCAAGTTGTGCCTGCGTCGATGTGAGAGAGTCAGAGGCAGGTCGACTTGAGCTGGCAGGGTGGCGCAGTCGATAGGCGCGGACTCAGCTGGCCAGCGCTCCATACGTCTTGGAGAATCAACCATCATTAGGCACTGACTGTGGGTGGCAACCACTATGGCCGGCATCCGCGAGGGTCTTGCACCATACAAGTGTGCTCACGCAGGTGAGGCCAAGAGCTGGAGAAGAGCACGTAGCTGATACCCAGTAGGAGCTCTGCCAGGCTACGGTCACGGATAGGGGTCGTCCTGTAGGTGCTCAGAAACATCGTGGAAGTGTACACCGCTTTCAGCATCTGTTGTTTAAACATTCGCACCATATTCTCCACTTTGCCACTGGATAATGTGTCAAACTGCTGACTAAACAACTGCTTGATGCGTTGCAGAACTATTTGAAAGCCGTGAACTGAGGCTCATTGTCCTACATGATGTTGTGCGGAAGCCCTCGACGGCTAGCATGCGGATGGGAATATCGGGGATGGTATCAGTTGTGGAGGACGCCATGATCACCACATATGAGTAGTTAGAATAAGTATCAACGACAACTAGCCACTCAGTGGCTCCAGAAAGAGGCCAGCGAAATCCATCTGAATTTGGTCCCAGAGGCAATTGAGGGCTTGGGCCAGTGGGTAAAGGACTGGGAGGAGCAGCCTGGTTCTGGGCACAAGCAGAAAGCTGTGCACCATAGCCTCCACGTCTTTGTTCAGTTCATGTCAGTAGGCATGTCACCGCTCAACAGTTTTCATCCATGACATACCCAAATTCCCACAGTGGAGGTGTTGCAAAAACCCGAGGGTGGAGGGTCGATTAAATGAGAATTCGCCTCCGCGTCCAGACGGAGAACATCGGAAATGACGGAAAAACAGTGGGAGAGGGGAGCCCAGGCCCAGAGTTCCAAAATGGTGGCCGTTGGAAAATAACTGAGCTACCCATGGAGCACATAATGCACAACGTTCCATATGACAGAATGACGACGTGTGTCTGCAGCGAAATAAGTAGCCGTAATGGGAAACCCAACCAAGGTGTGGTTATTCCACATCAGTGTGGAAACAGGAGAATTCCTGTTGGTCAAATACCAGGTCAGACCCGAAGGCAGACGAGAGAGAGCATCCGCATTTGCGTGTCGAGTCGTGGGCCTGTATTTAATAGCAAAATACGAGGAGTCCAGGAAGAGCTAAAGCCGTTGTGCCATCCACTCCTGAAGCTAAGAGCTTGGCCCAAAGAGCGTGATTAGCGGTTTGTGCTCTATAACGAGGTCCTGAATAGGTAAACTTGGAACTTCTTAACGGCAAAAATAATTGCCAATGCTTCTTTTTCGATCTCCCAATAGTTATTTTGAGCGGGTGCCAGCATCTTTTACCCGATAGGTAATCGGTTGTTCAGTACCGTGATAGTTCCTACTCGTATGCGCCAGCAGTGCACCATTCCATAGGAAGAAACACCAGCGGCGAAAACCAGTGATCGTGACAGAGAAGGTAGGTTGTAATCATTGAACATAAAGTATGTTCTAGAATTCCAATTGAAACGTCCCCGTAGAAAAATTATACAAGACTGTGCTTAAACTGACACACAATATGTTTAGCGCAACGCAATCTGACTTTCAAAAATCCCTACGAAAGAATGGCCCTGACTAACATTAACCTATACGTTTCACAAATCGCTTACCTCACAAAAATCTTCGTTACTCAAGCTACTGCAATACAACGAGCGCCACTACTGCCAGCTAAATAAAAGATTCAAACTACTGAAGGCACTAACTACTGATAGGCATAGTTAGCAAATGAAAGATTTTAATAGAGAACAAACAATGTATTTACCTCACTAGTCATAATATATATAGCAGTTCATGACACCAATTCTTACAAATTTTAAAACTCCGTCATCTCTCTCCCCACGTCCACCACTGCTGGCGGCTCACCTCCAACTGCGCAACGCTACGCGCTGTTAGCATCCAGCTGCCGCTGCCCAACACTACAATGGCGAGTATTACAACAATGCAGATTAAACACAGACTGCACACGGCACAGCCAGTGATTTTTTCATACCGAGCGCTATGTGGCGTTACCAATAAGAAAACCTAAACAGCCTACTTACATAGCCCCCATGCTCCCCACAAAAAATTTTTACAAATTGTTTTGGGCAGTGGCCAATAATGATTTGATAAAATTTTTCATAATTACTATAACAAAGATATCAAATGCACACACTTATTGATACAATGTTGGTCAGAAGCTAAAATTCTCTCACAGTCCATAAAGACAGTCCTGATCGTTCATCACAGTAAAATTGCAGTGTTTTTTTTTTTTCAAAGTCTGAGCATTAAAAGAAATTGCACTTGGAAGTAGTGGATTTCCATGCAGTCTTGAAGAAGTAGTGTTGTCCTTCCAACGGAAAGACAGTGCTGACTCTTGACATGCAGACAGGTAATGGGCCACAGAAGAGTCAGTCGACGTTGAAGACTATCGGTAGGTACGTCATCACAGAGCAGACCCACTGTAGCCCTGGTAGAGATTACGGTGTTGGTGGGCCACCAGAGGTGCAGACCTATTGCAGTCCTTGTAGAAATAATGGTATCGGTGGGTCATCAAAGGTGTAGACCCACTGTAGTCCTTGTAGAGATGGCCAGCAGCTATCTGTTTGACTGTGCAGGCGCACAATCACCATTGAAGAGTCTTGCAGATAATATAACAAGTCCATAACCACCACTTGTGCACTCACAAATTTTTTTTTTGAAATGTCCTTAGAACCAGCAATGCTGTTATCCAGTCCCTCGCTGAATTATTAACACACGTGCAAACTCTATCAGCCCCTACTTCTCACATATTGTCCATATACTATGACCAACAGAAACGTGTGCACTGAAATGTAATTTACAAGTTACTTAATTTGATGAACTGGTGTCAATTACAATTTTATAACATAAGAATACAATAACAAAGGTACAAAATACATCTTTAAAGAACATAAGACTACAGATATCATTTGCAGTAGTACTGGCTTTACAATAGAATCGAAACAGCAAAAACAGCGCTTAAACTGACACACAATATTTTTAGCGCAACGCAATCTGACTTTCAAAAATCCCTACGAAAGAATGGCCCTGACTAACATTAACCTATACGTTTCACAAATCACTTACCTCACAAAAATCTTCGTTACTCAAGCTACTGCAATACAGCGAGCGCCACTACTGCCAGCTAAATAAAAGATTCAAACTACTGAAGGCACTAACTACTGATAGGCATAGTTAGCAAATGAAAGATTTTAATAGAGAACAAACAATGTATTTACCTCACTAGTCATAATATATATAGCAGTTCATGACACCAATTCTTACAAATTTTAAAACTCCGCCATCTCTCTCCCCACGTCCACCACTGCTGGCGGCTCACCTCCAACTGCGCAACGCTACGCGCTGTTAGCATCCAGCTGCCGCTGCCCAACACTACAATGGCGAGTATTACAACAATGCAGATTAAACACAGACTGCACACGGCACAGCCAGTGATTTTTTCATACCGAGCGCTATGTGGCGTTACCAATAAGAAAACCTAAACAGCCTACTTACACAATAGAAACACTGTGCAAGCAGAGAGTGTTACATCTACCTCAGTGAGATATTTATGAAACTTAGTAGAGATGTTAATCACATAAGTCTCATTCTGTTCGGAACCGATGCCCATCGTCAGCATAAGTATGAAGTGTGACCTCCACAAGCACAAATACACTGTTTTAATCGCTGCGGTATGGAAGCAAACGATATCTTAATGTCATCAAGAGGAATTTCTTGTCATGCCTTAAATACAAGCTGAGTTCGTTCATGAAGATTGATGGCTGGGAGCTAGCATGGAACTATAAATCCTCTCGTCGCATCCCAGACATGTTTCATGAGTGACAACTTAGGGGACTGTGGAGGTGAATCAAGGATTCGTACATTCCTCAAGACATTTGTGGCGTGAACCGTAGTGAGGGTTCTTGCACTATCCTTTTGAAATACGCTATTTGGTACCCTTGTCATGAATGGTATGGCAGCAGGATTTACATTAATACCACATACCGGCGAGCATTCAGCCTCGCTTCAACAATCACCAAATCAGTCCTGTTCTCATACCCAACAGTTCTCACACTATTATTTGAATAGTTGGAGAGGCATGGTTCTAGAGGATCGCTGCTTCTTCTGGCGTTTTACCAGGTTTTCCACGGGCACGTTGGTGTCACTCTGACCGCCAAAAACACACGTAAGACTCATCACAGAATGCCATCAAATGTATCAGTTGTCTCTGGCTCAACGTCAGACTGGTCTCTGTTGCTTGTGGTATGGCGGCAGCGGTAAACTTCGCTTGGCAAGTTGAGATCGCAACTCAGCTTCAAGCAATCTGTTACTAACAGTTGATGGTGACACTCTGCTGATCCGATTTAAGGCCAAGACGAACATAAGCGGCCGCTAGGAGTGCCAAGTAGAGAGGGACGCCAGAAGCGCCCCTAGTGCAAGGTTTGTACATAAGGTGACTCATGGTAGCAAGGCAACCATTTCCACGCTCACTACATTCAAATTTATTTTTAAATATCTTTCAAGAGCCCAAGGAAGAGCAGTTGGTGTCTGAATGATGGGGAGAAGGGGGGAGGAAACGGGGCGCCAAATTATATGCACCTAATGCTGACTGCAAAACGGAGGTGGAGGGGCGCCAAATGACATGTCGTGTGTGTGGGAAAATGTTATCGTAGGGTCCTGCACTCTGATACTAACATCTGTCCGGATTTCAGCTGTTGCTAACCGTTTATTTATCTGTGAGTCGAACAATCCTAAGCTCTACTCGTGATGCAGTCCGTCTACCACATTGTGGTGAAGAGGTTAATATTACACATGGAAATTAACAGTTCTATACAAAATTTTGGACTTGTTCCCTTTTCTTAGTACGTTACACCGTTATCGAGAAGTCGCAATGAATGTCATTCAGTGTTTTCATGTTTTTAGGCTTTCATTATTGACAACAGATTTTGTTATGACAGAGTTCTTGTCAAATATAGACTTTATTTAACTTTTATTCATTGAATTTTTCACGATGTGTTGAGTACAAGTATTCAGAAGCCTCCGCCTTCTCATATATAGGTCGTATTATTTTCCTAAAAGTCAGTATCAGTTAACTAGCATCTCTAGTTAAGTATCAAACACAAACTGCATGTAGAATCGGCAGTAAGAGGTATCCCCCACACTTCAGTTTGGTCTCATCACACAGTAAAAAGTGTAGAAACTAAGTATGTTTCTTGGTTGTGGAGCCCTCCTTTGTTGATAAATTGTATAAAATAATTATCGCAGCCTGGTTTGGAGCATTCTTTAGAAAAACTCATTTGGTTTTCAATAGCAAAATATTCTGCTATAAATGCCACTCTTCTATTCTGTATTCTGATGTACTTTTAGTAAGAAAAGTTACACTGTCTTATAGTCTATAGTTATTACGAAAAGCTAAGTCAGGTATTTTGTAAACAGTAATTACTTAACTTTCTGTTATTATATTATTTTCTACTTTTTCCTGTTCATTTTATAAAAGAGTATCAGTGTAGTACGATGGAGTAATACTCGATATTTTTCGCATTAATACTTTGTAGTTCCATTGACTGCAGATTTTTCGTGGCTTCCAAAGCTGGTATTAATTCTTTTATAGAAATATATTCCACCCTTTTAAATATTCGTGTATGATATGGGGTTCGCAAGTATGAATGTAGGTGTAGTCGTACTATTAACCGTTGCCATATCCTCTGTAACGTGGTGACGTGGTATTTTGTTGTTCCATTGTACACATTACAACATCTCTGAAAGTGCTCTGAACCGCCAGGAAGTCTTCGATTCTTGTGTTGCGCCGGCCGCGGTGGCCTCGCGGTTCTAGGCGCGCAGTCCGGAGCCGTGCGACTGCTACGGTCGCAGGTTCGAGTCCTGCCTCGGGGATGGATCTGTGTGATGGCCTTAGGTTAGTTAGGTTTAAGTAGTTCTAAGTTATAGGGGACTAATGACCACAGCAGTTGAGTCCCATAGTGCTCAGAGCCATTTGAACCATTTTTTTTGTTGTGTTGCGTCGATCACTAGACTACTTCCAATAAGGATCGTGCAAAGTGACGAAAGTTTAAATTTAACCAACTTTATCTAGACCACCTGTATCTCGTGTTATGACAACACACAGAGTTAATGATTAAAATTCTTCAGTTAAATAAAACTTTATAGTCGAAACAAAATTTCCAATTAAATATAAATCATGGTTATAATCTCTAATAAGTTCACTTCTATCACTGTACCCTCTGAGGTTGATATGGGTCTGGAGAACACCAAATCAAAGAAAGAGGTGGGAGGAGGATCATATAAACGATACGTTCACCACTGTACTGACATTGACAAAAGGATTTGTAGAGATACGTGAATGTAAAAAAGAGGATACAGTGGCATAAGTAGGGAAAATGGTTGAATGTCAACCAGCGAAAACATATAATGTGACTCACCTAGTCTAGTTATTCCATTCAGCGGAACGTTCTTATGTATGCATAACACCGGGCAGATATTACCATCCAAGTCCCAGGATTTCCTCTCCCAACTGTGAAACAAGTTTGACGTTGTGCAATACATTGGGTGGTAATGACTTGTTTTATAGTGAGGCATAAAACGCCTTTGATTTACCGTAATATACTTTTGTGTGTGTGTGTGTGTGTGTGTGTGTGTGTGTGTGCGAATGGCATGCACCAGCACGTGATATGTACTTTATAGAGACAAATTTATACTGTATATGGAGAATGCTTAGAAAGGTAAGACCTTGTGGTAGGCTAAATCATGGAATTATAATAACCACACGAGCGTAATAAATAAATGAGGTGAAGGCCGAAAGATAATCTGGAGAAAAATAATTGCAATGAATACAAAATTAGGAATACTGAAATGAATGGACGGAAATACCAAGAAAGCACAAACTGTGGGGAATTTATCCATACGTAGCTTTCCAGCACCCGACTTCACAGGCACAGCGTTTCTTCCACAAATATCGGATTGCTGCTGATGGAAATGCATCTCTTCATTCGGAAATGACAGTATTTGGAAATGTGTTTGCCGTGTAATTATCTCGGCTTTCACTATGAATCATTTGAGAACGTCACGCGAAACATGAACTGAGATAGCTACACATAAGCTCCGCTCAGCTGTGCCTCGTGAAAGTTTGACAGTTCTGTAATTTACGTGCTGCGGCGGACTAAATGCAGGCTAGGTGGTGATCCAGAGGGCAGCAGGCAGCTTACTGTGCAAACGACGAGTCAGAATGAGAGCTCACGTTCTGTCAATTGACCGAGCGCATTTGTTCTTAGTACTGAGTACTTACGAATTAGTACTGAGCGCATATGTGCAACCTGCTCAAAATGTGCCTATTGGTTCCTCTTGTGTGATGTTCCACATTCAAAAGTTTTGAAAAGAACTAGCGATAGCGAACTTCCTAGTGCATATAAACATTTCATAAACTGGTTATCTGGTATGAAGACATCCGCGGAGATACATTATTTATTTCACAAAAATTTCGATAAACCTAAACTTTTGATTTACTTTTACGCATTTGGGATATTGTAAGTGACTCTTACCTAATGTTTACATGTTAAATGTTTCATAGTCTCGTATCTGTTAACTGTACATTATGACAGAAGTACATTTCTGCTTATACGCAAACCCCAGTAATCTGTGGCCTAACTGAATGCAGAGTATAATTCTTGGAAAGGCGAAAGTTCGCCGTACATTGTTACAAAATGTCTCAACAACAAATGTCATCTATGTGTATTCTTGCTGAACCAACGACATAGGTAAGATTACAGTGGATACGAAAACATCGAAATGGTCTGGGCCGTGGAACAATGTAAACTACATTGACGAAATAAACCCTAACACTAAGAAGTAAATAATACAGAGTGATGAAATTTCTGGCATACATTTGTCTAGGTAACATATCTAAGTGATTAACATTGCACTACCACAGGTTAATGAAAGCGTGAGTTAAGCTAAAGTAAATTTGAAATGCTGGTACATTAACAATTCGAGTAACCGCCAAAATGTTGAATGCAAGCATGGTGCTGGATGTTAGTTTGTGGGATGGAGTTCCATACCGGTCGTACTTGGTCGGTCAGTAGAGGAACGGTTAATGATTATTGCAGATGACGCCGAAGTTGTCGTCCAATGATGCCCCATACATAATCAACATGTCTAGTGACAGAGCAGCCTGAGGCAACATTCGACACTCTGTAGAACATATTAGGTTACAACAGCGGTATGTGGGCGAGTGTTATCCTGTGGAAAAAAGAAATGGAATGTTGTTCATGAATGGCAGCATAACAGGTCTAATCACCAGACTGACGTACAGATTTGCAGTCGGGCTGCCTGGGATAACCATGAGAGTGCTCGTACTGTCATATGAAATCGCACCCCAGACCACATCTTCAGTGTACGTCTAGTATGTCTAACTCCTCACCAACACATGGTCATCGCTGGCACTCAGACAGTATTGGCTTTCACCAGAAAACACAACAGATCTCCACTCTGTCCTCCAATGAGCTCTCGCTTGACACCAATGAAATCACAAACGGTGGTGGTTTGGGGTCAGTGCATTACACACTACAGGGTGACCATGAAGAAATTCATTTCTATCAGTTCGTTATGTCACTGTGATACCAACTGCTGCTCATATTGCAGCTGCAGACGCTGTACGATGCGCCACAGCTATATGCCGAACATGACGGTCTTCCCTCTCGATAGTACCTCGTGTCCGTCTGGAGCCCGGTCTGCTTGCGACCGTACAAATACATTCTCGTGATCACCACTGCCAGCACTTATGTACAGAAGCTACATTCCTGCCAATTCTTTCAGCAACATCCAGTTTCTCGTACTCCTATTAAACGATCTCATTCAAACTCAATGAGGTAATGATAATGGCTGTCATTGTTGCCTTAAAGGAATTCTTGACCAACATCACCTCACTACGCCAGTCTCAAAGCTAACAAACGTCCACGACCCCTGCGATTCGTATTTAAAGGAAATCTGATTTGCATCCTCATAGTGGCAGTGCCGCTACTAGCGTCACTCATTCGCGACTGGCGAGAAATTGGAATAGACATCATCTTTCAGATGTAGAAACACGCCTACCAACTTTCGTTTATGTCGCACAACTCCTTCTTGGTGATAGGATCATTTCCGTTCAGTGTAGTTGCCTGAATAACTTTTCCGGCTACACAATGTCGATATTCTGGTAAGAACAAGACTTCTTCCAGGAACAGTCTTCTATGACATACGATATCTGGTTAAAAGTATCCGAACACCACTGTGTAAGCTGGAATTGACCACTAGATGTCACTAGAGGCGAGCCCGTCTGTTAGAAAGAAGGTGGTGAGTATTTCGTTGTCCGTAAAGAAGCAGTAAGAACACAGTGAGTCGGTAAGGAGATCTCAGTGAGTTCGAAGGTGGTCTAGTCATGGGAGATCACCTCAATAACAAATCCCTTGTATCTCATCAATATAACAGAGTACAGGAGTTACAAATGATGGTGCAATCAAGTATTACAGGATTTTCTTCTTTCTTTTGATGTACTTTACTAGGAATTCATGGACATTTAAAACGTCCAGATATTTGTTACACGAATTCAGTTATGATCTACTTACAGCTGAGAGTAGATAATGACTTTCTGTAAGCAAAAGCTTTACTGTTAAAAAGTATGACAACAGTCCTCACTCTACGTCATCGATTGATTTACATAGCGGAAACGTGAATGTGGCTATCACGCTTCTTCGGGAACCATCGTCATTAATTTCATATCTGATAATGAAATGCCGTCAGAAACAGCATATTTTGTTTTACCCTAAATAGCTATGCGGGCAAATTAAATGTTTCTGAATAACGTACATACTTCTTAACCGTCACTGCTTACGCTGAGGTTGTGAGGTTGCAATCTGCACATACGCAAATGCGGATAGTACTCGATACACAAGGTATAAAAGGGCGGTCCATTGGCGGAGCTGACATTTGTACTCAGGTGATTCGTGTGAAAACGTTTCCGACGTGATTATGGCCGCAAGACGGTGATTAACAGACTTTGAACGCGGACTGGTAGTTGGAGATAGACGTATGGGACTTTTCATTTGGAAAATTGTTAGGCAATCCAGTATTCTGAGACCCACAGTGTCAAGAGTGAGCCGAGAATAGCAAATTTCAGGCATTACATCTCAGCACGGACAACGGTGAGGCCGATGGCCTTCACTTCACAACTGAGAGCAGGGGAGTGTGCGTAGAGTCGTCAGCACTAAAAGACAAGCAACACTGCTTAAAATAACCCCAGAAATAAATGTGGGACGTACGACGAACATATCCATTAGACTAGTGTGGCGAAATTTGGCGTTAATGGGCTACGGAAGAAGATGAACGACGCGAGTGCCTTTGCTAACAGTACGACATCGCCTGCAGCGCCTCTCCTCGTCTCGTGAACATATTGGTTGGACCCTTGATGACTGGAAAATCGTGGCCTGGACAGATAAGTCCCGATTTCAGTTGATGACACCTTCAAATGGCTCTAAGCACTATGGGACTTAACATCTGAGGTCATCAGTCCCCTAGACTTAGAACTACTTAAACCTAACTAACCTAAAGACATCACACACAACCATGCCCGAGGCAGGATTCGAACCTGCAACCGTAGCAGCAGCGCGGTTCCGGACTGAAGCGCCTAGAATCGATCGGTCACAGCGGCCGGCGATAAGAGCTGATGGTAGGATTCGCATCAGACCCACGATGCCATGGACCCAAGTTGTCAACAAGGCACTGTAGAAGCTGGCGGAGGCTCCATTAAGGGGTGGGCTGAACCGATCTTTGACGGGGAATGGTTCTATTTGGCTACTTGCTGACCATTTGTAGCCATTCGCGGACTTCATGATCCCAAACAGCGCTGGAATTTTTATGGATGACAATGAGTCATGGTACCGGGCGAGAATTTATCGCAGTTTGTTTGAAGAACATTCTGGACGATTGGAGCGAATGACTTGGTTGTCAGCCAGATCGCTCGACATGAATCCCATCGAACATTTATGGGACATAATCAAGAAGTCAGTTCGTGACCCAAATTCTGCATTGGCAACACTTTCGTACTTATGGACGGCTGTAGAGGCAGCATGGCTCACTATTTCTGCAGGGGACTTCCAACGACTTTTTGAGAGCATGGTATGTCATGTTGCTGCACTACGCAGGGGAAATGGAAGTCACACACGGTATTATGAGGAACCCTCTGACTTTTGTCGCCTCAGTGTATAATATGCAAGATTACGGGCACTAAGAGTCATCAGCTTTAGGTAAATCGTTTCTTTAGTAACTTGTGCCTGCATGACAATTTTCGATCGAGTGTGAAAAGACCTACAGTTTTCTTTGGGATCAGAATAAAGTACGGTTTTACATTTCCATGCCTATAGATTTTTGAGTACATGCCTCCGATGTATGTTGAAGATAATACAGGAATAGCAATAATTTCCAATTTTTTCGAGGTCAATAAACGAGTTCCAAAATTAGGTGCCGTACTTAGAATATTCTGTGATTTTCTTTATTAACATTGCGAAATTTTAAGTTAGTTGAAGCCACGCCGAAGCCGACTCATTTCCATAGTTTTCTATAGACGAGACGTTAAAATCTTACTTGCCATTTCTTCTTTCGAATTTCTTGAGGTGTGTATGTGGTGAGCAAAGGCGGGAGACAGAGAGAAAGTGAGAAAAGAGAGAGAGAGAATCAGTGGGTTTCGGGAGAGAAACCAGAGAAAGATGTGTAAGAAATGAAGGTTTTGTGTGACAAAGAAAAGAGCCGTCGGAGATGGCGTAAATGAGAGTGGTGGGAAACTATCGATTGTCCGCAGTGGTGGCGGTGTCGGCGCGTGCCAATTTCCTGGCTGCCGTGACGCTGCTACCTGCGGCCTGCGGGCAGAACACAGCAAATCACGGGCTCGGCTTTCCTCTCTTCACGTTCCGCACGGCCCCTGCGGGAGAAACCTGCTGCCAAGACACGATAGGCCTATCACAGGCGCCATCAGCTTTATTCGTAGAAGCCGCTGTTTCCGTGATCTCGGGTGGAGCACGTCACAGTGTAGTGACTGGCGTACATCTTATTCACCACAAGTTTTAATAAAGACCAGCAGCTGCGTACTACAGTCCTGGCACAAAATTCGACATCGATAATTTTATTACCGTGCTTATTTCTGCCTGTTTCAATAAAATTTCTGATACGTAATTGAGAAGTACACGAAAAGAAGCGAGAGGAAATCGTGATTCCATCCACAACTGTAAATACTATTTGTATTTGCTATTGGCCAATTCCGGCTCGTGCGCCATTCTCAAGCGGCAATTGTTATGCTTGCGTGCCTGCCCCCTCCCCTGCTATCCAGCGCCCGGTATCTGTCAACAAAGTATAAAACTAACGACCAGCACTCACGCATACAATCGTTATAACGGTCTAGTCACATTATGTGATCACCACCAATGTTCGACGTCGACGTGCAGTAACTACGTAACTAGTAGCGGTGGGTATATAAGGGGTATGGGGAGGGGGGGAGGGGGGGGGGGACGCGGAAATCTGTGCAGTCGTTGTCGTAATGTGGAAACGGAGAGATATTGTGACGCCCAAAAAGGCATGGGAAGGGTGGAAACATTTCCAAAACGGCTAAGTTTGTAAACTTTTCGCGTTGCAGATGATAAACGGGTATTGATTGGACAAATATATTATACTAGAACGGACATGTGATTACATTTTCACGCAATTTGGGTGCATAGATCCTGAGAAATCAATACCCAGAACAACCACCTCTGGCCGTAATAACGGCCTTGATACGCCTGGGCATTGAGTCAAACAGAGCTTGGATGGCGTGTACAGCTACAGCTGCCCATGCAGCTTCGACACGATACCACAGTTCATCAAGAGTATTGACTGGCGTATCGTGACGAGCCAGTTGCTCGGCCACCAGACGTTTTCAATTGGTGAGAGATCTGGAGAATGTGCTGGCCAGGCCAGCAGTCGAACATTTCCTGTATCCAGAAAGGCCCGTACAGGACCTGCAACATGCGGTCCTGCATTATCCTGCTGAAATGTAGGGTTTCGCAAGGATAGAATGAAGGGTAGAGCCACGGGTCGTAACACATCTGAAATGTAACGTCCACTGTTCAAAGAGCCGTCAATGCGAATAAGAGCTGACCGAGACGTGTAACCTGTGGCACCCCACACCATCACCCCTGGTAATACGCCAGTATGGCGATGAGGAATATACGCTTCCAATGTGCATTCACCGCGATGTCGCCAAACACGGATGCGACCATCATGATGCTGTAAACAGAACCTGGATTCATGCGAAGAAATTACGTTTTGCAATTCGAACACCCAGGTTCGTCGTTGAGTACACCATCGCAGGCGTTCCTCTCTGTGATGCAGCGTCAAGGATAACCGCAGCCATGGTCTTCGAGTTGATAGTCCATGCTGCTGCAAACGTCGTCGAACTGTTCGTGCAGATGGTTGTTGTCTTGCAAACGTCCCCATCTGTTGACTCAGGGATCGAGACGTGGCTGCACGATCCGTTACAGCCATGCGGATAAGATGCCTGTCATCTCGACTGCTAGTGATACGAGGCCGTTGGGTTCCAGCAAGGCGTTCCGTATTACCCTCCTGAACCCACCGATACCATATTCTGCTAACAATTATTGGATCTCGACCAACGCGATCAGCAATGTCGCGATACGATAAACCGCAATCGCGATAGGCTACAATCCGACCTTTATCAAAGTCGGAAACGAGATGGCACACATTTATCCTCCTTACACGAGGCATCACAACAACTTTTCACCAGGCAACGCCGGTCAACTGCTGTTTTTTGTATGAGAAATCGGTTGGAAACTTTCCTCATGTCAGCACGTTGCATATCACAGCATCTTCTTCCTGTCGGTTAAATTTCGCGTCCGTAGCACGTCATCTTCGTGGTGTAGCAATTTTAATTGCCAGTAGTGTAGATTACAGGCAACACACACTGCATTTGTACACCACAGAGTGCTTACATCCTGCGGCTTTTTGTGGGTATGCAGTACCAAGAAGCAGTTGTGCGACATAAACAAAAGTTGGTAGGCGTGTTTCAGCATCTGAGAGATGATCTCTATTCAGATTTCGCGTCAATCACAAGAGAGTCGTGCTAGTAGCGCCACTATCAGGATGCTAATATTAGGTTTGGCCGGCCGCTGTGGCCGAACGATTCTAGGCGCTTCAGTCTGGAACCGCGCGACGCTACGATCGCAGGTTCGAATCGTGCCTCGGGCATGGATGTGTGTGCTGTACTTAGGTTAGTTAGGTTTAAGTAGTTCTAAGTTCTAGGGGACTGATGACCTCATATGTTAAGTCCCGTATTGCTCAGAGCCATTTGAATCATATTAGGTTTTCTTTAAATACACTCTGTAGCAGTTATGACCGTCAGTTACCTTTGATATTGGACGTAGTGAGTTGGTGGTAGTCAAGAAAGCCTTTAAGGCGACTAAGCCACCATTATCAGCACATCACTGAGTCTGAAAGAGGTCATGTAATAGGCTTAAAAAAAGCTGGCTGTTTCTTTCACGATACTGCAGAAAGACTCTGCAGGAATGTAGCCGCTGTACATAACTGCTGGCAGCAAGGGCACAAAAATGTACGGTCGCAAGAAGCCCAGGCGCTACGGAGATGGAAGACCATCTTGTTCAGCGTATGTCTTTGCGGCATCGTACTGAATTTGCATCAGCAATTTGAGCAGCAGTTGGCACCACAGAAGAAGGCCAGTTGAGGGCCAGCAGCCAACCTGTCGGCGGCCTAGACACACTAGACGTATACCTGGAGTTATTGTCTGGGGTGCGATTTCGTATAACAGCAGGAGCACTCTCGTGGGTATCCCACACACCCTGACTACACATTTTTACGTCAGTTTTGTTATTTGTGCTGCCATTCATGAACATCATTCCAGGGCATGTTTAACAACAGGGTAAGGCATCCCACACTCTTCTGTTGTAATATAGCGTGCTCTACAGGGTGTCGACATGTTGCCTCGGTTTGCTCATTCACCAGATCTGTCTCCAATCGAGCACATATCGGAGGACAACTCTAATGTCATCCACAAACAGCATTATCCGTCTCTGTATTGACTGAACAAGTGTAATAAGCATGCAACTCCATATTACAAACTGACATCCGCCACCTGTACAACACATTTGATGTATGTTTGAATGCTTGCATTCCACGTTCTGGCGATTGCATCGGTTATTAATGTACAAGCATATCACATGTGCAATTTCTTATCTCGCTCGTACATTAACTTGCTATCTTGCGATGTTAACCACTTAAATATTTTATCTAGAGAAATTTATTCCAGAATTTTCGTTAGTGTAGATTAATTTTTCTTAGGTGTCAACATTTTTTTCCCGACAGTATATAGGGTGATCAGGAATGGTCCGAAGAGCTTTTAAGGGTGCTGAGAAATAATTGTTACGAAAAAAATTCAGTACGTTGTGCCTGGGTTAATTATCATTAAAGTTAACCAGTCAGGCTACTGGGAGCGCAAATTCAAGCGGACTGCCAGTTACAGTTAGTGTCAGTAATTCTTACAGCGTCGATGATAGCGCCTGCTCAGCCTTTGTCTGTGGTTTGATCCTTAATAACGTGCCATGTTCAGTTTTTGTTTAAGCAACCAAACGAGGAACACGTTTGGCGACACAATGCTAATTAGCTCGGAAACGGCACAACGTATCAAGTATTTTTTTTTTTCTTAACAGATTTTTCTCAGCACAACGTACCCTGCAGCACCCTGACAATCTTTTATTTTCTGTATAGGGTGTCACAAAAAGGTACAGCCAAACTTTCAGGAAACATTCCTCACACACAAAAAAAGAAAATATGTTATGTGGACATGTGTCCGGAAACGCTTAGTTTCCACGTTAGAGCTCATTTTATTACTTCTCTTCAAATCATATTAATCATGGCATGGAAACACACAGCAACAGAACATTCCAGCGTGACTTCAAACACTTTGTTACAGGAAATGTTCAAAATGTCCTCCGTTAGCGAGGATACATGCATCCACCCTCCGTTGCATGGAATCCCTGATGCGCTGATGCAGCCCTGGAGAATGGCGTATTCTATCACAGCCGTCCACAATACGAGCACGAAGAGTCTCTACATTGGGTACCGGGGTTGCGTAGACAAGAGCTTTCAAATGCCCCCCAAATGAAAGTCAAGAGGATTGAGGTCAGCAGAGCGTGGAGGCCACGGAATTGGCCCGCCTCTACCAATCCATCGGTCTCGGAATCTGTTGTTTAGAAGCGTACGAACAAAAAATGGTTCAGATAGCTCTGAGCACTATGGGACTTAACAGCTACGGTATACAGTCCCCTAGAACGTAGAACTACTTAAACCTAACTAACCTAGGGACATCACACAACACTCAGTCATCACGAGGCAGAGAAAATCCCTGCGTACGAACACTTCGACTGAAATGTGCAGGAGCTCCATCGTGCATGAACCACATGTTGTCTCGTACTTGTAAAGGCACATGTTATAGCAGCACAGGTAGAGTATCCCGTATGAAATCATGATAACGTGCTCCATTGAGCGTAGGTGGAAGAAACTAAAATGAGCTCTAACATGGAAATTAAGTGTTTCCGGACACATGTCCACATAAGATCTTTTCTTTATTTGTGTGTGAGGAATGTTCCTGAAAGTTTGGCCGTACCTTTTTGTGACACCCTGTATATATCCACAACAGCACCCACAACATATTACCCGAAATTCGAGTGTCCATTTATCGTACAATCCGTGTTGTAGACGCTACCAACTTGGCATCATTCATTCCAGCAGGAGCTAAGTCGCTGTGTAGTATTCACCTTATTTGTTGCAATTACTCACAAGCAAGGCGCTGCCTACATAATTCGTTCAACTGACCTGCAACTATCTAGCTGTCTAGCTGTTTCTGTCTCGCTTCCCCGGCAGTGGAATAATACGTGTGAGCGGCTCGTGTACATGGCCATGTGTCCGGCTACTGAGCTTAGCCCTGTGCCCTGTGCACTGTGCTTTTTCAGCCTGTCCTGGTCGTGAAGTCCGACTCTGGGAACGCTCAGGCCGAAGTGACTCACAGAAAAAGCGGCGAAAAATAATGGCGAGAGCAGACTCGTGTCGCCACGTCGCAGTGCGCCCACATGTAGCTCAGCTATTGCAGATGCAGCCAGCGCTCAGTGTATATCATGACCCACTCCAAATTCCATGATAACCACACAGCCTGCTCTTTCAAGTGTAATGTGTCGTTAATTTCACAACGTAGAAAGATTATTTATTTATTTGTTTGGCATGTGGCAATACAAACTCACGTGCGACTAACATCCATGTCTTGCGTAAATTTACAAAATAAATAGAACTCAAACATTAAATCTGCCTAGCAATATATAAATTTTCAATCCATTCAAGTGTTGCGTCTGTCACTTCAAGGAAATCTTCTAGATTTTCATGGTCAGGTCGTCTGCTATAGCTTGTTACATTGTGTCTAATGGTCTAATGTTCATTGCCACAGTCACACTGACAGGAAGAAACCTTTCCCCATTGGTGGTTTCCTTTTGCACGGATGTCATGGCCTGTGCTAATCCTGTTCATTGTCTTCCTAGCACGGTCGCGATAAATCCATGCCAGGTTGCCTTTTACGAGAGCTTACGAGAGTCTGAGGTTCCTCATGGACAATGTTATTCCACGTTTCTGACCACTTCCAGTTCATATTTAAATACATTGCTTGCAGCGATTCTGCCATTATGATGGGTGGCTGCTAGGATTAAAATTGGTTCATTCTATGTGCACGCTCGCAGAGTCGATTGGGAACTGGGGAAGTGTAATTAAGCTTATAGATGGTAACCAACAAAGAGGAGTAGACTAGATGTACCCTGTAATTGTCCTCATTCTGCATTTAGCTTAACATCGATTTTTACCACATGCGAAATCTTAAGCGACATTGGAGCACAGTATTCCGCATTTCGTATGAATCTAGAGCATTATTACGCGTAAATTCCAATTGTCTGTTTTTTTTTCATGTTTCTCGGACACTCCCATAGAAAATCGTTTATTCTTACTCTTTTAAATATATTAACTGTTGTTGCTCACACAGGAATTGGTGTGTGTTGACAGGAGAAAAGTAGGAGGTAGCAATGATCACATATTCAAAAATGTAATGATATATCTTTTTTGTTATTAATTTCGAGCTATGCATATATATCATGATCAGCACTCCCCTTTGAAGTGTAGTTTACGTTACTTTGGCTTTGGCTCCTTTCCTGCGTAGGGAACGCATTCTGCTTCACAGCGGAGGTACGTGTCAATTTCTCTTCGTGTGGGGGCCATAATGCAATACTCAGGTGAGAATCTAAATTGGATGTGGTGAATGATATAACATCCATGACGAACATGTGAGTATGAAAGCTGGAACGTTGAATTGTGCATTGCACCAGCTATACTGAAATCTTCAAATCTCTCCGTTCGTTTCTATGCTCAAAAACAGAAAACTTCTACAGGTGTAAGGTCATGGTATGCATAACACACTACTTCACACTGAATTAAATGGAAGGCTTTACCTTGTGAAACTCCTTGACATCTATGTAGGTACGCCTATCGCACATTAAGCTATAACGGTTGCTAAACCTCACTAAAAAGAACGAAAACAACAAAACACCATTTTTGGAAACAGGACCCAGCATGTAACCTGAAACCGTTTAAGTCCCACATCATTTTAGCCAAATTCTTAGAGTGTTCCTAACCCTCAACTTCCCCACTCTTTGCCGTGCGGAGTGGCCGCGCGGTTTGAGGCGCCATATCACGGATTGCGAGGCCCCTCCCGCCGAGGTTTGAGTCCTCCCTCGGGCATGGGTGTATGTTGTTCTTAGCATAAGTTACTTTAAATTATTTAAGGTAGTGTGTGAGACTAGGGACCTATGACCTCCGCAGTTTGGTCCCTTAGAAATTCACACACATTTGAACATTTCCTAACTCCCTGTTCAGGCTTTAGAATTAAAAATTAAAAACTAATATTTAATGTAGAGACGTTGTTGTTTACATTATTATTATTATTATTATTATTATATTTGGCCTAAGTAATCGTAGATATCCGAATGTGACGCAAATCGGTAGATGTGCTGTACATGTACAGACAAACTAATAAGTACAGCTTCAGAAAAAATTGGATGATTTATTCAAGAGGAAGAGCTTCACAAATTGAGCAAATCAGTAAATCGTTGGACCCCCTCTGGCAGTTATGCAAGCAGATATTCGGCTTGGCACTGACTGAGAGAGTTATTCGATATCATTTTGAGGGAATCTTGCAAATTCTGTCCAATAGGTGATTTACACCGTCAAAATACCGAGCTCGTTGCAGGGCCCCGTCCACAATGCTCCAAAGGTTCTCAGCTGGAGGGAGATCCATCGACCTTGCTTGTCAAGTTACGATTTGACAAGCTCGGAAACAAGCAATAGGGACTCTCGCAGTCTAAGTGCGGGTATTATCTTACTGAAACGTAACCCGATCCCGCTTGATATGAAGGGCAAGAGAACGGGCGTAGAATATCTTCGACGTATAGCTGTACTGTAAAGGTGCCATGGATGATAACCAAAGCGGGCCTGCTACGAAAGGAAATGACACCATAATACACCATCACTTCCAGCTGTCGGCCAGTATGCTGGGCAACAGTCAGTTTGGCATCCCACAGACTCGTCTACGGTGTGAAATCTCATTAATTGGAATACAATTGTCTTCAGTGATGAGTCTCATTTCGAACTGAGCCCCGATGACCAGAGAAGACGCGACTGGAGACTCCTTGGGTAGTGGTGGGGTAACGGCCTGAGTGTCGCCCGCCATTCGGTTGAGAACCATGAGTGATGGTCTCAGGTGCCACGTCTATTCATAGTAGGACCTTTTGATTGTCATCGTCGGCACCCTTACGGCGCAGTGGTATGTCGACGATATTCTTCACCCCATTTTTTGGCCTTGATGGTAAGCCATCCTGGGCTTGCATTTCAGCAGGATAACGTCCAATCGCACACGGCGAGAGTTAATAATGCTTATCTTCGTCATGCCAAACCCTCTCGCCAACTGAGAACGTTTGGGGTATTATAGGCAGGGCCTTTCAACCAGCTCGGGATTTTGCTGATGTAACGCGTCAGTTGGACAGAATTTGGCACGATGTCTCTCAGAAGGAGATTCAACAGGTCTGTCAATCAATGTTAAACCGAACAACCGCATGCACAAGAGCCACTGGTGGACTAACACGTCACTGACTTGCTCAGTTTGCGAAGCTCTGTCTCTTGAATTATTCATCCAGTTTTTCTGAAAGCGTAATCATTAGTTTGTCTGTCCATGTAAATCAGATATACCAATTTTTGGCCCATTCAGATAATTCCTTCGTGGCGCATAGTTTTTTCCCTAGAGTGTAAAATTACACTTTGAATTATTCTTCAGACTCTGGTAAAAATAACTTTCTGTCATCCTTTATCCCATAGCAAATGGTGGGATCTTTCCAGATGCTGAAACTCGTGCAGTTAGGGTTGTTCAGGAACTCCAGCACTACTAGCAAAATTTGATTATCGACATTTCGGGACAGTTGCGATTACGTCTTCGCCACTCATCATTGTATTACTTTTTGCGAGAACCTTATGTGAAATTTTGTAAGGTGTCAGGTAAATCCAACACCTTCCATGAAAACCCTGACATAATAAGAAAATCTAGTAGTATGTCACATAGCTCCGAATAAATCGTGACATTAAATTAACCAAAGTAATACAAGTAACGAGTGAGCAAATGGAATACCACAGACTAACACAAGAATGCCTAAATGAATGTCGTACCTTCCTACCGTGAGACCGACGCAGTTCCGAGGGGAGAAACGAGAACAGAAGCCGAGAGCAGAACCCTGCTAAGCTAGAAGGCCCTACGATAAGGGACGGACTGGACACCCACGTCGCCAGCCTACCTCTAAGACTACCACCCGCATGTTTTAGCGTGAGGCTTTTTCGCGTCTCAGGTATGTCAAGGACAACCCCCAGCCCATGTTAAAAGCTAGAGCCCTCCAGAAAAGCAGTATAGATCTTACGATAACACAAAAAGGGCCACTACCACCCGCAAGTTTTAGCGTGAGACTTTTTCGCGTGTCTGTTGCATTAGGACCACCCCCCAGCCCATGTTAAAAGATAGAGCCCTCCAGAAGAACAGTATAGATCTTACGATAACGCTAAAATGACCACACCAGCTGCAGGTTTTAGCGTGAGACTTTTTAGAGTCTCTGTTACGTTGCAAACTTTAAAAACATTGCCCCACCACGAAAAGTACAACGTTTCTCATTGGATAGACAGGATTTTTGTAGGCTGAGCTTAAGGTTAACATTTAAACCCTGATTGGTCAGATGAAAACACAGCCAGATAGTTTATTTAAACCAACTTCGGTAAATTGTAGTAAGGAGAAGTTAGGTGAGAGTTGCTTCCGAGATGGCGAGGTGAGCGGAGCTGTGCTGCCCGCCGCTGCCCTGACGCTGCCTAAACACCGACAAGGTAATGAACGCACGCGATGCCGCATTTTTGAGCGCATAAGGCTTCACTCAGAACTGCAGAAGTCTCATCTATTACACCCCCTTTTTTGCTTAATACTAGTGTCGATCGTTAATTAAAACTCATGGTGTTCACATTTGCCACTTGAAGTAAAAATCTGAAACGCGATAATTTTTCTGTTATATAGTTATTGAGAAGCCACATCAGCCACTGTAATTTACGACAAGTTAGATAAGTAATTAAAGATAATTGAGGGTCACTGTAGACCATTTTGATAGTTTGCTCTTTTGTGAAACTTAATTTAAACCTAGATTATAGATGCGATATGGCATAGGTCATCCTTAGATCCTTTTTAGAACTTGGAAACCCATTCAGGGAATATTCGTTCACATTTTTGTTGAACGCAGTTGGTTTTTACCATCCTGTATTAAAACATCTCCTTTTATCAATAGTGCAATTTATAAACAATGTTTTGTGAGTAGAATAAAATTTCCAATGGTAAACTTAACTGCTTTTTCGACGTTATTTTAGCAGCTAACTAAAAATAGGAAAGCCTTGAACCCTTTCCACTAAATTTAGTTAGTATTAAAATTCTTTTACAGGGAGTGCAGTGGAGCTGACGCTGAGATCATTTAGTATTTGGTTATATCATCGCTAGTCTCACTGAACTCTTCTGAATTCTACATGTCATGTGTGGTCTGGCGTCTCCTTACCAGCAACAGGTCCCAGGTTCAAACTAGTCAATTCCCTAAAAAACACGCTGAGAGCGCTGTTGCGCGAAAGTGGTAGGGAGACACGATGTAGAACCAATAGACACCACCATGAATGTTTAGACTTTTGAACTTTATGTGTAAGTATCCAAAGTGACATTAAAGAAGAACTGTTACATCCATCAGCGTAAAATCGTACGGCACTAACTAGCCATTAAATTTTTGTGAATGAACTTTCATATACACATAATTGTTTGGCGTTATCTGAAAGATTGAAGGTAAACACCAGATATCCGTTACTAACACACGAATGTCGCTGTGGTGGAATTCTGTACTTAAAGAGATTAACAGGCTTGTAATGGAATCAGTTTGAGTATTCCACAAGTGTACTCCGGTAGCTGCTCCTTTATCTGATGCAACACCGTGCCGACTGAAGCAGGCTGAGGTCCTCGAGAAGAAGGCACTTCTGCCAAGAACCCTCTCAGCGGCCATCGAGCGAAAACGACAATCCTTCGTTTCTCCACGATCGACAGTTTTCCTTCCCACATCGAAGCACTGGTTCACCTTTGTTTACTTTTGCCATACCTAAATGGGCTACTCCCACATACATTCCGTAAGTGAAATATTACCTATCTATAATACACCAAAACAAGTTTTTGTCGTAAAAGCTTAGAGAGTCTGCCTCAGTCTGTTTCTTTTAGTCTTACAGAGGTGTTCCCCATCAAAATCAGCGCATCTTTAGATTGTTTCAGATGTATCATCCCAGACAAACGTGATGTCCAAATACCGTAATAGACGTTTTCTCTACCTTAGATCTGAAATTTTTCCTCTGTCGTTTGCTCATAACTTGTAGAGTTTCAATTACTACGGTTCTCAAGAAACCAAGGCCCATTCGCAGTCGATATGCGCTGGTTTCGTTTTCAAGTGTCATGTCCCACTCATCTAGCCCTTGTTTGGCTCGTAATATCTATTCCTACACCTACACACTGTTCACATACTCACCCAGCACATCTTCAACCGACTTCCATTCCCAAACCACGCCATATGGCCTAGCGTATAATATTCCTTCAACACATAACATACCTCATATTCCCTTCTCCACGTTGGAGTTTCTCTCTTATCGTTTGTTTCCTGTTAATAAACCTTAGCTCTTGATCCATGCCTAATTTATCACAAGGAATTTAAAATTTGTAACTTCAAAAGGCCTTCTGATGTAGGTAAGTTATGTATTGCTAACACTTAGTTTACACAACGGACTATTTACACAATAGAAGCATTTGCTGTTTCCAGAATAAGTCTGAACAGCTTCACTAAACATTAACATTTTAAACTCAGATACGTCGCTTGGAGACGCTCTAAATTTCTGAGAATGTTCCCATGATCAATGTCTCGATGAAAAACAGGAAAATAGATCCATTACAGCCAGGAACAACTTATATTTCCGTTAATGAAAAATCAGATTTCACATCACAGTCAATTCGTAATAATGCATCCAGTCTCGATTCTTTTGTCTAAAAGTGCTACTTTAAAAATACTTTTATAAGTTATCGTCTGTCTTGCTCGTGTAAAAATTGTTAGCTGTAAAGTTGTTGTAATAGTTTCACTCGCACCTCGAAATTTAGCCGGTAGAGTGGCAATAAAGAGGGAGAAATTCAATCACGTGAAAGTTTCGTCTTCTATATTGCGACTCTGTCTTAGACCATAGCTGCAAGGAGTAATAAATTACTACGCTTTGTCTCTCCCAATAGATATATTCTCTCAACTTAGAATAGAAACTTATTTGGTCTAACTCTGTTTTATGATTTACTTAAATAACCACAACAACACACAGTTAAAAGCTCCGTATCAAATAGTCAATCATTTCTGAACAAATAATAGTGTCTTGTAAATAATATATTTCAGCTATCAGTCATCATTTTGAAATTTTATTTGCAGATCTAGATTACAGCTATAAACTAGCCATTCTCATTCCACTATCATTTTTGATCAATGCATGTAATGCCTGTTGGTCGGGCTTCATCCACAATTCATTACATGCATTGATCAAAAATGATAGTGCATTGAGAATGGCTAGTTTATAGCTGAAATCTAGATCTTCAAATAAAATTTCAAAAGTACGACTGTTAGCTGTACTCTATTATTTACACGTCAACATAAAAGTCGCTACGTGCAACAGCATCTGAATGGAGAGTAACCTGATAAATAATAATGTAATATTTTGGTAACCATCTTGACGTTGAAGCTCTTCTGTCCGTGTATGCTTACAAATACATTTGTTTTTGGAGAGGGTCGTCGTGAGCAAAAAATTTCCCAGATAGGCTTTGCTGAAGTTTCAGCATCATGAGTGGATTTTTTACTATCTTTCCCTAAAACGGGAAAATTGCTTTTTATTATTTGTACAAAAGTGGTGCAAAAATGGTAACTTGTTTTAAATTTTCAGAAATGTAATATTACGCTCTTCGCAAAACACAACAACGAAAGAGATTCAATACAGATCAGTCCGCCCTGATAGCTGAATGGGTCCGCCCCGATAGCTGAGTGGTCAGCGTGACGGACTGCCGTCCTACGGGTCCGGGTTCGATTCGCGGCTGGGTCGGGGATTTCTCCGCTCAGGAACTGGGTGTCGTGTTGTATTCATTATCATTTCATCCCCATCCAGCGCGCAGGTCGCCCAATGTGGCGTCGAATGTAGTAGGACCTGCACCAAGGCGACCGGACCTGCCGCGTAAGGGGCCTCCCGGCCAATGACACCAAACGCTCATTTCCATTTTCAGTCGTGCTAACCATTCTAAAATATTGCACTAGTGTGTGGGAACCACACCATGTAGGACTAACAGAGGATACTGAACGAATACAGCGTGCCCCGGGAGGAAGGGTCAATATTCAGGAATATAACAGGAACTATCATTCGGAGCAAAAAGTCTAGTCAACATCGTATCTAAACTACATACCTCAAGTGTTAGCAGGACTAATTCATCTTCGTTACTGTGAAACACATCTCTTCTACTGAACAAGTGCTCATACCTCTTGAGGTGTGCATTTTGGAGCTTATGTTTACTAGACGATTTTTTTCTTGTTTTGGTCCATACCATCCTCTCCCAAAATACGGAAGACAAAGAGCTTGCAGTAGAAGACATTATTTTCAAAGTATAGAAAGTGAATAAGTTCTCACAGCTCTTAAGATGTACACTTTAGAACCCTTATTTGCTAGACATTTTTTTGCTTCGAATGATCGTGCCTGTCATATCCCTGAATGTTGATCATTCCTCCTGGGGCACCACGTGCAGAGACGGGCAGCACGAGTGGTCAAAGATTTCTTTACTCAAAGTGAGAGCGGCACAGAGACGTCGACTTCCCGGCGAAAACCTCCTTATAAAGTTTCAAGAACTAATTTTAAGTACAATCCCTAGCAATATACTGTATCCCCTACTTATCACTCCCGTGGAGGGGCATTTACGAAGTCATTCTTAGCGCGATTTATAATTGAAATTAACTTGAAAAAATCACTCATACATGTTATATTGGGGAGTAAAAAAATGCTTAAAGGAAAGCCTTTACGAGCACATAAGAGGTTTCAGCTTAAATCTATGAATATACGTTGCTATAGGTACAGTACAGCACTTTTACATTTAAGTTTAATAGTTCCTTCTAATGACATTGTGATTACAACGATTAATTTATCAAGACCCCTCAATGATTACACCTCTTCGAAAGCCATCGTTTCTTTCTCCTTTCCCTCTTAAACTAGTAGAAGTGAAATATTTTTCTTCTTTCGGATGAAATTTGCTGCATAATTGGCCCTAAATGAAACGAGAAACGTTCTATTGAATAATTTAGTGGTGCAAACGTTACCAACAATAACTGCATCATTTGTGGCCTATGACTAAAAATTTCATCTTAAGAGGTGGAAAATTTAAGTAAATTTTCGTAAGTTTGCTGTTAATAATAACAATAATAATGACAACAATAATATTTCTGTTTTCGTCTCTAAATGATCCTGTGCTAGCACTGCGTACTCAAAGGCTGTTGCTTACGAATGTGTCGCAACGGCATGTTTTCATACACAGCAGCTATCAGCCAGTTAAATGTGACATTTTAATGACTGTGTTCCTGGTTCATGTAACACACACACACACACACACACAGACAGATCGTGCGCAATAGTGTGACAGTCATGAAGTTAGGATAATGGCAGCTTCCTTTTGCTTTTCCATAACTTTCTACGTCTCGGAACACTTTATGATTTGTTACGGCTGTATCAGACAAGTGGGTCAGCTTGATATATGATGCGAATATGCTATTTAATTTTAAGTACGCATACAGACAAGATCAACTCATACTACAAATAATAACAGTCACTGTGTGTTCTATAGTAAACGATAACTTGGTACAGTGTTCCACAGCTGCACTCTGTGAGCTTCACGGGCCTCCGTGTTACCGCCGGGAGATCATCTCACCAGTCAGATCGAGCTGACGAACAGGTACGTTCACCACGGAGATGAAATTGGCAGCGCCAGGCAGCCCGTGCGAGAACATCCGGCAGCGCCACGCTACACGGAAATAACGCGATTGCCTTCCGCGCGCTTCCTGAAAAATCGAGATGGCTGACGCTGCACCACTCCACCCGGTTTTCTGCGAGCAGTTGGCAGTGTATCACTGCTCTCGGAATAAAACTGAGCATTTGCCTCTTACTGTTCTCGTACCAGTGTACAGCAGAGTATTTACTTCTGAAGCGAACGGAGCAGCCCATCTACTAAGTGTTTAAGGCGTAAAATACAAGGAAACTGAAACAGGACATCAGTCTCTCCTGGAGGTGAATGCCCTAGAATCTCTGATTTAGTCTTTAAAACTACAAGAATCTTAACATATTGGGTCACCTTTCTGCTGCGTGGTGCTATGTGTTTGAATTTTTTTATCAAAGATCACTGGCTGCGAACAGAACATACGAACTAATCCACATACGCAATCAAGCAGTAACGGCACACTCGTACATCAAAAAAATTTTTTCTCGAAAAATGAGCTATAAAGCACATAAAAGTTTTCATTCGAATGGTGAGTGCGCCACGCTCAGTTCACGATTCTGATTCAGCAGAATATTTGGAATACAGCTTCACTGTTTTAGTTGTCTTGAGGAGAAACTTTATGGTAACACTTTTGACACGCTATTTCGCCCAATATGGGATGCATAAAGTTGTGAGTTACTGAAGCAGTGAAAGCTTGAATTTATTTCAGAGTCACCCGTCTCCGTCGCTGACCACGCCTGTGCCGTGGCGCTCGAATTGGACGTCAGCTGGTTCGAAACCTGGTGGTGGAAAATTTTCACAGCCAACATCTGACTGGCACAGTGGGAAAGATAGGGGCGAAAAGTTTCTAATAAGCAGTGTTCGCACCAAAGGCCTGGATCAAATTCCAGACCTCTGTGCACTATCTCATAAAGTGAGGTCATGTAACACTGTTGTTGGTGATCAGTACGTCTCTTTGCGGTGTTAAGTCTGGCGGCTCTCTTAGTGCTATCTGATGGGAGTAGGCTATGCCCCGAAACCGGCCCTCTAACTTCCATTCATCCATAACAACACAAGCCTAGCACTACACTGTACAGGCACTCATCACAGTATCCATACGACACAGATACACATTGACACTTCATAACAAGTCGTAGAAGGCGACGGCAAACCTCATCCACTAGGATCTAATCTACACTGAAGAGCCAGAAAAACTGGTACACCTGCCTAATATCGCGTAGGACGCCCGTGAGCACCTGAAGTGTCGCAACACGACTTGGCATGGATTCGACTAATGTCTGAAGTAATGCTAGGGGGACACCATGAATCCTGCAGGGCTGTCCCTAAATTCGTAAGAGTACGAGAAGGCGGAGATCTCTTCTGAACAGCATGTGACAATGTATCCCAGATATGCACAATATTGTTCATGCCTGGGTAGTTTGGGGGCCAGTGGAAGTGTTTAAACTCAGAAGAGTGTTCCAGGAGCCATTCTGTAGCAATTATGGACGTGTGCGATGTCGCGTTGTGCTCCTGGAATTTCCCAAGACAGTCGGAATGCACAATGGACATGAGTGGATGCAGGTGATCAGACAGGATGCTTACCTACGTGTTACCTGTCAGATTCGTATCTAGACATATCAGGGGTCCCTTATCAGTCCAACTGCACACGCCCCAAACCATTACAGAGCCTACACACTTGAACAGCCCCCTGCTGACATGCAGGGCCCATGGATTCATGAAGCTGTTTCCATTCCCGTACACGCCCATCAGCTCGATACAATTTGAAACGTGACTCGTTCGACTAGGCAACATGTTTCCAGTCATCAACAGTCCAGTGTCGGTGTTGACGGGCCAAAGTGAGGTGTAAAGCTTTGTGTCGTGCAATCATCAAGGGTACATGAGTGGGCCCTCGGCCCCGAAAGCCCATATCCATGACATTTCGTTAAATGGTTCGCACGCTGACACTTGTTGATGGCCCAGCACTGAAATCTGGAGCAATTTGCGGAAGGCTTGCACTTCTGTCACGTTGATAGACTCTCTTCAGTCGTCGTTGGTTCTGTTCTTGCAGGATCTTGTTCCGGCCGCAGCGATATCGGAGATTTGATGTTTTACCAATTTTCTGATATTCACGGTACACTCGTGAAATGGTCGTATGGGAAAATCCCCACTTCATCGCTATCTCGGAGAGGCTGTGTCCCATCACCCGAGCGCCGACTATAACACCAAGTTCAAACTCGCTTAAATCTTGATAACCTGCCATTGTAGCAGGAGTAACCGATAACAACTGCGTCAGACACTTGTTGTCTTATATACGCATTGCCGATTTCAGCTCCGTATTGTGCCTGTTTAAATATCTCTGTATTTGTATAGCATGCCTATACCAGTTTCTTTGGCTCGTCAGTATATAACGGTGGTGCAGGATTTTTGCGTCAACTGCCCTACGCTCATTCCATGAGTATGGGATTACTTTGACTTTGGCTTTCGATGTCAACACTAGCTTTTAGTGTGATAATATTATTTCAAGATCAACCTTGTGAGAATTTTAGGTCTTTTAAAACTGATTGTTGTGGTGCAGAAGTTAAGCACTGGCCTTGTGTTCACAATCAGCACTATTTAAATCTCCGTTGCTCATCCTGACGTGGCCTTTAAGTGGTTTCCCCAAGTCACTTTTTGGCGAATGCCGGGATGTCTCGTCAAAAACGGCCACAGTTGATTAATTCTTCATCACTCGATCTAGACTTCCACTACTGATTGCCTCTATAGTAACAAGATATTAAACTCTAACCATCTGCTTCTGACATTGTATGTTTTAAAGAAGAAGTTTTATGAAGTAAATTAATTCAGTAATTTGCCAAGTAAGGGTGAGCTAATAAACCATCCATAGTGTCTTATAATTTATACACCGGTCTTTTTATCACGAGTGTCATTTACTCTGAAACGACCACAGAGGAAACGTGGCAACTTCCGCAGTACTGCAAGGTGTGTGAGTTGGAAATATTACCCCTTCCAAAATATTCTTGAGTAATGAACACAAAGGGAAAGTAAAATATATTCAGATTAATGCAAAGAGGTCCCAGGACACTTTCTTCCCCGTACCATACATTAATGAGACAGAAAAAAGCAGGGCTGATGTTTCTGAGAGCAATACATCCTTCACCACCCACAGTGCAATGACTTGAGAAGTGTAAACGTAGATCTAGACTAGAGATGAACCTAAAGTTTACTTTTAACACTGATTAGCTAATTATTTGTTGGTAGCAGTGTTAAGACCACTGTCTATTTGTTCATGTTCCACCTCGTTAAGTTAAGTCACTTTTATTTTGCAGTAGGTTTCTGCAGCAGTGTGAAATGTACACAGGTACTCCAGACTTGATACAAACAATGCATTATTCCCTCTTTCATTGATGCTTGAATGGTGTTTAATAGAATGAAAGACAGTTTGTTCACAAATGAATACTTTTTCTCTGAAACCTTCGAACTTACATTTACAATCGTTTCTGGTAGTGTTGGTCTGTGTCTTACGGAGAACAAATTCGTGTATGAAGTTTTAACTTCTGGAGTACTTTTGTGCTGGTGACAGGGACATTTCAAATTTTGGGTGCCGTAAGAGCATTGTGTCAAACTATAGTTGGCCCTATCATTAATCTACAAACATTGTTCTCAATTTACTAGGTGTTCGCATACCATTTATGTATTGTATTATGGTGAAGAAGGAACATTGATTAATGTGTACAACGTCCAAAACATTTCTTCACTTGCATGAATTACACTCACAGTGAAAGACAGAAGAGCACTGCTAGAATGGAGGAAGATTATTGTTTAATGTCCCGTCGACATCGAGGTAATTAGAGACGGAGAACAAATTCATATTAGGGGAGGATGGGATGGAGATCGCCAATGCCCTTTCAAAGGAACCTTTCAGCAATTCGCCTTAATCGACTTTGGGAAGTCACGGAAAACCAGCCCTCTACTAGAAATGTTATTAGTCTGGGATCTGAACGATGGTCAGAAATTTAGTCAGAAGTGATTATAGAACGGGCCATTGTTTCGGCATCCTACCTTGTAGTCATTTTCAGACAAAACTGTGCATCTGTCACACCAATATATTTTTGAATTACTGTTTCATTTTCTGCTGTTAATGTTTTGTTTATTTTACGTATTATCGTACAACTTCGGCCTTACTAGAGTTTGCAGATACCTAGATAGAAATCGTGACAGCAAGGTCATAAAAAAATATATGTTGGAAATATTGGCATAATGGTCTGTTGCACACCTTCAGTAAAACTTCCGAAAGTGAACATCCTGTTTTCTTTCAGCCTGAGTTCACAGTTGCTGGAACGTTTGTGAATGATTTTATTATGCCTGCAACTTTAATTAATTTTCGTATCATTGCACAGTTTCTGCCTTAGGCTATTTTCAAGTACGTCGATGCATCATTTCTAGATAAAGTTAAAAGCACTGACTGCCCAGAATTTAAGTTACACTTGATGTAATAACGTACCAGATACGTTTGTCAGCCCTTTCATCATAAAATATCAGCGATGGTAAATATTTTCAGTTTACTGGAAGGTGTTGCTACAAAGGACATATGTAAGCGGTATACTACATACAGGGTGTTCAAAAATGACCGGTATATTTGAAACGGCAATACATACTAAACGAGCAGCGATAGAAATACACCGTTTGTTCCAATATGCTTGGGACAACAGTACATTTTCAGGCAGACAAACTTTAGAAATTACAGTAGTTACAGTTGTCAACAATAGATGGCGCTGCGGTCTGGGAAACTCTACATATCCACCATGCGTAGCAATAATATGGCGTAGTCTCTGAATGAAATTACCCGAAACCTTTGACAACGTGTCTGGCGGAATGCCTTCACATGCAGATGAGATGTACTGCTTCAGCTGTTCAATTGTTTCTGGATTCTGGCGGTACACCTGGTCTTTCAAGTGTCCCCACAGAAAGAAGTCACAGGGGTTCATGTATGGCGAATAGGGAGGCCAATCCACGCCGCCTCCTGTATGTTTCTGATAGCCCAAAGCAATCAAACGATCATCGAAATATTCATTCAGGAAATTAAATACGTCGGCCGTGCGCTGTGGCCAAGCACCATCTTGCATAAACCACGAGGTGTTCGCAGTGTCGTCTAAGGCAGTTTGTACCGCCACAAATTCACGAAGAATGTCCAGATAACGTGATGCAGTAATCGTTTCGGATCTGAAAAATAGGCCAATGATTCCTTTGGAAGAAATGGCGGCCCAGACCAATACTTTTTGAGGATGCAGGGACGATGGGACTGCAACATGGGGCTTTTCTGTTCCCCATATGCGCCAGTTCTGTTTATTGACGAAGCCGTCCAGGTAAAAATAAGCTTCGTCAGTAAACCAAATGCTGCCCACATGCATATCGCCGTCATCAATCCTGTGCACTATATCGTTAGCGAATGTCTCTCGTGCAGCAATGGTAGCGGCGCTGAGGGGTTGCCGTGTTTGAATTTTGTATGGATAGAGGTGTAAACTCTGGCGCATGAGACGATACGTATACGTTGGCGTCATTTGGACCGCAGCTGCAACACGGCGAACGGAAACCCGAGGCCGCTGTTGGATCACCTGCTGCACTAGCTGCGCGTTGCCCTCTGTGGTTGCCGTACGCGGTCGCCCTACCTTTCCAGCACGTTCATCAGTCACGTTCCAGCCCGTTGAAATTTTTCAAACAGATCCTTTATTGTATCGCTTTTTGGTCCTTTGGCTACATTAAACCCCCGTTGAAAACTTCGTCTTGTTGCAACAACACTGTGTTCTAGGCGGTGGAATTCCAACACCAGAAAAATCCTCTGTTCTAAGGAATAAACCATGTTGTCCACAGCACACTTGCACGTTGTGAACAGCACACGCTTACAGCAGAAAGACGACGTACAGAATGGCGCACCCACAGACTGCGTTGTCTTCTATATCTTTCACATCACTTGCAGCGCCATCTGTTGTTGAAAATTGTAACTACTGTAATTTCGAAAGTTTGTTCGCCTGAAAATGTACTGTTGTCCCAAGCATATTGCAACAAACGGTGTATTTCTATCGCTGCTCGTTTAGTTTTTATTGCCGTTTCAAATATACCGGTAATTTTTGAAACACCCTGTATTTACAAAGGTGACATCCACATGGATAATAGAGTTCCTGTATCTGTACAGAAAACGAAAATTCTTTATCTTGGATAAAAGACGAGGATACACACTGATGAACCAAAACATTACGCCCACTGCTCATTGCAAGACTCAGGGCACGTAGTAGGTCTGCGGACGTGTGACGAGGTAAAGGAAGTACAGGATGGCTGTCACTAGATTTTCGCTACTTGAGCCAGTGTACACAGAAAAGTATTTACTGTAAGGGTACCAAACTTCATAGGTATGATGTTCAGACTGTGCGCTCCAGAATTTGTGTCAGCGTCTTGACTCGCTTTTAGGTGCCGCTACTGAATCTCTCTCTCTCCCTCTCTCTCTCTCTCTCTCTCTCTCTCACACACACACACACACACACACACACACATACAGAGAGAGGGGGAGAGAGAGAGAGAGAGAGAGAGAGAGAGAGAGAGAGAGACAGAGAACGAGAGAGAGAGACAGAGAAGGAGAGAGATGTAAGTACATACTTGTGGAATACCAGAGCGCTGAAAAGTGCGAGTAACAGTTCACATTCCATACTTGCTGACAAACACACACACATAAAGACAAACACGAGCAAATGTAGATACTGTTCATTCACAAGGTCTTCCTATTGCATGTGGAATGTTGACAAACGTAAGGCTTCAACGTATTAAATTTGTGTAGTACATTTTACCTTGTCATTAGCTTTTCTACACCTGTCTCGGGCTATGTTTTTGCTTCTCCCGTCCCTGTTTAGCGGCTTCGGCATTTACAAGTTTATTAATATCGTCGTAAGACTTTTTATCGTCACCCTAAAAAGAGTAAAAGAAGTTGGGCTGCAAAACAGCGTGAAAGCTAATACGCTGTCATCGGAGCCAGGCACTCGTCGACACCACCGGCGGAAGGCGGGAATGTGACGCGTGACATGTTGTCGCCCATCAGACACGGTGGCCTGAATTTTTCAGACAATCGATTTGCGGGCTCACCGCTGAACAGGACCACATCTGGTGCCGCGTGCGGGGGGCGTGGGGGCGGGGGCGGGGGCGGAGCGCGGGTGCGGCGGCTGTCAACCGCCGGGCGAACAAAGGCCGAGAGCCTCCTCGGCGCCGAGGCGCTCTCGCCTGCTGGCGGAAGATCCGGCGGTGCCCGGAGGCAGGCGGCGTGTGTCGCCCGACAAGTGCTGCCGCCAGCAGATTATCTGCTTGCGCTTCGCGAGCAGACCTTACGCGAGTTAAGTTCTGTGGTGCCCAGGCCTGTAGTCCAATTCGGTTCAACTCACATGTTTCCGAACAAATACCTCGTCGAGACAAATGCTGATGTGGATTTGTAGCATATCCACATTTTTCATGCCGCGTCAGATTTGTATACAAGTGCAATATTTTGACGACTTCGTTTGCCGTCATTGCCAGGAGATTTCTGCAAGATACTTACACTACTGGCCATTAAAGCTGCTACACCAAGAAGAAATGCAGATAATAAACGAGTATTCATTGGACAAATATATTATACTAGATCTAACACGTGATTCCATTTTCAAGCAGTTTGGCTGCATAAATCCTGAGACATCAGTACCCAGAACAACCACCTCAGGCCGTAATAACGGCCTTGATAGACCTGGGCATTGAGTCAAACAAAGCCTGGGTGTCGTGTACAGGTACACCTGCCCATGCAACACGATACCACAGTTCATAAAGAGTAGCGGCTGGCATATTGTGACGAGCCAGTTGCTCGGCCACCATTGACCAGACGTTTTCAGTTGGTTAGAGATCTGGAGAATGTGCTGGCCAGGGCAGCAGTCGAACATTTTCTGTATCGAGAAAGGCCGGTACAGGACCTGCAACATGCGGTCGTGCATTATCCTGCTGAAATGTAGGGTTTCGCAGGGATCGAATGACGGGTACAGCCACGGGTTGTAACACATTTGCAATGTGACGTCCACTGTTCCATGCAAGAAGGAGTGACCGAGACGTGTAACCAATGGCACCCTATACCATGACACCGGGTGATACGCCAATATGGCGATGACGAATACACGCTTCCAATGTGCGATCACCGCGAAGTCGCCAAACACGGATGCGACCGTCACGATGCTGTAAACAGAACCTAGATTCATCCGAAAAAATGGCGTTTTGCCATTCGTATACCCAGGTTCGTCGTTGAGTACACCATCGCATGCGCTCATGCCTGTGATGCAGCGTCTAGGGTAACCGCAGCCATGGTCTCCGAGCTGATAGGCCATGCTGCTGCAAACGTCGTCGAACTATTCGTGCACATGGTTGTTGTCTTGCAAACGTCCCCATCTGTTGATTCAGGAATCGAGACGTGGCAGCACGATCCGTTACAGCCATGCAGATAAGATTCGTGTCATCTCGACTGCTAGTGATACGAGGCCGTTGGGATCCAGCACGACGTTCCGTATTACCCTCCTGAACCCACCGATTCCATATTCTGTTAACAGTCATTGGATTTCGACCAAGGTGAGCAGCAAAGGCGTGATACGATAAACCGCAATCGCGATAGGCTACAATCCGACCTTTATCGAAGTCGAAAATGTGACGGTACGCATTCCTCCTCCTTAAACGAGGCATCACAACAACGTTTCACCAGGCAACGCCGGTCAACTGCTGTTTATGTACGAGAAATCGGTTGGAAACTTTCCTCATGTCAGCACGTTGTATGTGTCGCCACCGGCGCCAACCTTTAGTGAATGCTCTGAAAAGCTAATAATTTGCATATCACAGCATCTTCTTCCTGTCGGTTAAATTTAGCGTCTGTATCGCGTCAACTTCGTGGTGTAGCAATTTTAATGGACAGTAGTGTAGTCTTTACACTGGGGTGACGAAAGTAATGGAATGCCTCCCAACACCGTGCCGCACCTCCTTTTGCCCGAAGTAGTACAGCAGCTCGACGTGGCATCGACTAAAAATGTCGTTGGAAGTCCCCTGCCGAAATACTGAGACGTTCTGCCTGTATAGCCCTCCATAATTGCGAAAGTGATGCCAGCGCACGAGTTTGTACGCCGATTAACCTCTCCATTATGTCCCACAAATGTTCGATGGGATTCATGTCGGCGATGTGGGTGTCCAAATCATTCGCTCGAATTGTCCAGAATGTTCTTCAAACTAATCGCAAACAATTGTGGCATGTTTGGGAATATGAAGTCCCTGAATGGCTGGAAATTATCTCCAAGTAGCCGAACATAAGCATTTTCAGTCAATGATCGGTTCAGTTGGACCAGTGCACCCGTTCTATTCCATGCAAACACAGCCCACATCGTTATTGCGCAATGCCTTGTTCACAATTTGGGTCCATGACTTCACGGGGTCTGAGCCACACTCGAACCCTACCATCACCTCTTGCCAACTGGAACTGGGACTCATCTGACCATTCCATTAAATTTCCTGACGTCTAGGGTCCAACCGAAACATTTACGAGCGCAGGAGAGGCTCCGCAGGCGTTGTCGTGTTGTTAGCAACGGCCCTCGTGTCGGTCGTCTGGTACCATAGCCCATTAACGCAAAATTTCGCAGCACTGTCCTAACGGATACAATCGTCGTACATCCTAAATTGATTTCTGCAGTTATTTCACACGGTGTTGTTTGTCTGTTAGTACTGACAGATCTTTAATTCAAGGCCGTCGGCTAGTGCGTTGCCCGCGGTGAGGGATAGTGCCTTAAATTTTGTATTCTCGGCACACTCGTTACACTGTGGATCTCGGAATATTGAATTCCCCAACGATTTCCGAAATGGAATATTCTATGCGTCTAGCTCCAACTACTATTTCGTGTTCAAAATCCAATTCCCACCGTGAAACCATAATCATATTGAAAACATTTCTAAGTGAATCATCTGAGTACAAATGACAGCTCCACCAATGCTCTGCCTGTTTGTAGTTTTTATACACGATAATTTCTGTCATCTGTTTATGTGCATGTCGCTATACCATGACGTTTATCATCTCAGTGTATTTAGTTGGTCAGATTACATGGGTTGTACAAAGACAGAGAAACACCGGATAAATGAGTGTTTGAACATAAATGAAGATACTAACCAAGCCTACGGGTTGCCTTGTTGTATTTGACCACTAATGAAACCTTTGCAATGTCCTTAATACGTTGCAAAAGTCATTCGTGGTCAGAACAATGATCTGCTTAATTGTGAGTGCATTATGGAGGAGCTAAGTGGATTCGAACCTAGGCAAATTATAGATGCTCGTATGGAAGGTGCTTCCGAAATCGAGGTAGCCGAAATGTTTGGCGTTTAAAGAGACACTGTATCGAAGAACTATATCGTATACAGGAAACGTCGTAGATTTAGTCACAACACGGATGAAAGTGTGTGTTGTGTGATCATCACGGATGTTCACTGAAGGGGTTGTAACGAAAAAGAAGAGAAAGACAGCTGCAAAAGTCACTGCAGAACTTGGAACACTACAACACATTGCCTCCAGTACTTTACAGCCACTTAATTCTATGATTTTAAAACCATTTTTTTCGTAATTATATCTACTTATGAGTTTTGCCGGTACCAAGTGTTTATGAAACTGTAATTCTATGCTAGAAGAGAAAATATGAAATAATTATGTCGAAGTTTTGAAGTAAACCACGTTGGCAATGTCAGAGAAATGCATACAGTACGGAGCCCAAAGAATATGTTTTAATGAAACAATAACGTCGTTGGCGCATACGTGCGCAGTAGTAGTAGTGGAGGCAAAGCGGAGAGTTGCAAATCATCTGTGATGGGGTATGTACCTGAACTGCTGAAGCGCTAATGCCAAATGGAGATTTTTCTGGAGTTGGTTTCGTAATATGTGACAAGGAAAAATATGTAAGTGAGCGAGCACGTGTATGGGCATAGTACATTATTGTAAGAAGATTTGGTAATTGAAGAAGATTACTGCTGTGTGTTCCAAAGCTATTCAAGCTGCTTTAACCAAGAAGAGCCTGTTGCCCATGGATACCATAAGAAACATTACGTCGCACCACAAGCAACTCATCGGAAAGTAAGGCCAAGTTGTTGTGTTCAAGGCTTGTCAGTGTAGTAATTAATTTTTGAACACCATAGTGTTGTTTACTCAAATCATAAACATAGTGAGCGAAGCTAATTGACCCAGGTCATTAACCATCAGCATATTCCCATCCTTTCACCAAAAATTCCGAAAAAGTCACAAGTGAAAGACATAACTGAAAGAAGAAAAATACAATTTATTTTATAATTGACGTTCGTTCAAATAATTATTGAAATCAGAGGCAGTATCAATTACAGTTCTTCATACAGTGTTGCACTACTACTGCACACAATCAGTCAAACCAAAAGGTATTTAGAAACAGTTAATATTTCATTAACAAAAGTAGTTTGACGCTTGTTTTTATGTCCACGTGACATTGGCACTGCCAATTGAAACCATTTATGACCTTAATTTTGGGGGAACTATTAAGTAACAATAATTAGTTTTATTGAAGTTTTTGCAAATTTCCAAACAGAGATCATTACCGTGTATTCGTAAATCAGCACAGTTTACATAAAGTGTTATTGGTGTTCGCTGCTATATCAGCGTATTTTAAATTAACGTCGTTTTGTTCATGTTACACGCGTCTTTAATATCAGTGGTGGTGCATTTTATTTTGTTCATTTTCTACATTATTAGTCACTCCCACTTATTACGTGATTTTAGAGGCACGTCAGTCATTAACCAAATTTAATTTTTGCTCGCATTCGAGCTTGCTACCGAAATTATTCTGCAATATAAATTTATTCAGTCATTGTTGTATTTAACGAAACCCCGTGTATAACGATCAGTATATAGCTACCTGTATTCTTTCGTTGGTCATTGTTCTTTGGAATTTATGCTTGTTTCCGTTAATTGCAGAACATTAGGTACATCCGTCACAAGGCCGTTTATGCACTGGAGAGAATAGGCACGTTATAAACTGAATGTCGCCCTGGCGACCGCTGTCAGCAGAAAAACAACACGAAGTGAACTCCGTTAAGTTTGGAATTGCACAGCAATCGCCACTGATCACTGATGATAGTGCCCGCAATCGGAAAACGTGCTGTGGAGCAATAGAAGAAAGTAATTTTGTGGGATGAGTTTTGTTTTACACCGTTTCCAATTTCCGGCCAAGTTTAAATCCCGTGAGTGACACATGTCGAAGGTTCCATGATGATAATGGCTGCTGTATCGTGCTATTCCACGGGGCTATGGGTATTCTGCAAGGTCTCATTATTGCCAACTAGTACGTGACAATTTTGGCTGAGCAGGTCCATCCCGTGGTTCAATGTTTATTCCCCAATGTTGATGCTGGATTCCAAGACGACAGGTCGCCTGTTCACATAGTTCTCATCGTCCAGTATTGGTTTTGTGAGCACGAGCATGACTTATAGCATCTCCCCTGGCCGCCACGTTCACCAGGTCTCATTAATGTTGAGCCTTTCTGTTCTACTTTGGAGAGAAGGGTGTGTGAACGCTATCTGCCTCCATCATCATTACCAGAAATTTCTACTATTTTGCAGAAGGAATGGTGTACAATTCCTTTGAAAACCATAAATGACCTCGTATTTAACCATTCTGAGACAAATGGAAGCTGTTTTTAATGTCACTGAGTTTCTTACCCTGTATTAGGCATGGTCGTGTGACGTGCTGTCCATTCCTTCTATATCATGGAAACGTCATGAAGTCACGGAATGCTTCCATGTGCTACCAGACATTATGTAGATGCCTATGATACATGAAAATTGGAAGCGATTCTCATTTCAAAAGACGGTGCATAATTTACCTTATTGCTCTCTGGACTTTCGTTATCAACGCCCGTTTCAGTATACCACTAAGGGTATGGTCGCTGTCACGGTTAAAGTTGTTGCAAATCTTGATTCTAACGGCTTTTTGATGACAAAATGCCAGTAGGTTGATGTGTAGTATAAAATTCCCGTTTCGTGAACGTAATTTTATGTTGGTTTATGAGGCTACATTCAGCATATGGCAGTTCCCTAACTTCGTGACGTCTACAGAATATAACTTGGACATCTAAATATGAGGTGCATTCAGTAATTAAAGAGACAAATTGATTTAGAAATGAAACATCCTGTAGGAGGATCCTTATGCTTCCATGACCTTAGGATGGCATCATTGGGATGTGTTGAGAACAGCTGACGGATAAAAATTGTTTTCTTTATAACATCAATATTGCCTCTAACGATGGCGTGGCCGCTTGAAGTTTCCACATTAGTCGAACAACGTTCAGTGATGATTTTTTTTCCTTCTGAGGGCGAAAAGCTGGCTAAAAATGATTTTGCAATAAGAAAAAGTTGTACGAATCAGGGAAATTTTTATAAGGCTGAAAGTGTGTACAGATATGAAAGAACGCTATGAAATGGATGGTGACCCGTTTCTAAACAAGATTTTAACGCGTACTGTAATTTGGGTTCATTATTTGTGGTGTCACCGCCAGACACCACACTTGCTAGGTGGTAGCCTTTAAATCGGCCACGGTCCGTTAATATACGTCGGACCCGCGTGTCGCCACTATCAATGATTGCAGACCGAGCGCCGCCACACAGCAGGTATAGAGAGACTTCCTAACACTCGCCCCAGTTGTACAGCCGACTTTGCTAGCGATGGTTCACTGATTAAATACGATCTCATTTGCCGAGAAGAAAGTTAGCATAGCCTTCAGCTACGTTATTTGCTACGACCTAGCAAGGCGCCATTATCAGTTACTATTGATATTGAGAAATATGTACCGTCAAAACCGACGTTCGTCATTAATGGATTAAAGTTAAGTATTCCACCAGCTACGTCCGTTTTTCTAAATTCTAATTTCCTTGTCCTGTTCCAGACCTCACGCCAGCCTGCGTGAGCTAAAACTCGTGCCTTTCGGCCTCTGGTAATTTTAATTACTGAATGTCCCTCTTAAAATATCACGCTGCCTGCAGATAACTCCTGACGATGAAGGCAGAGGATGCCAACCAAAGCATGAGTTTGCATAGAACTCTGAAACGCCAAGAAATCCATGAAAAATATATCCAAGAAAGTCGCCGCGAAAATCTACATTCTCATATCCTCCTTCATTTATTTCATTTGTTGTTGTTGTGATCTTCAATCCGTAAACTGGTTTGATGCGTCTCTCTTCGCTAAAATATCCTGTACAAGCCTCTTCGTCTGTGCGTAGTTACTGACACCTACATCCTTTTGAACCTTCTTACGGTAGTCAGGCCTTGACAGCCTCAACAGTCTTTATTCCCCACACTTCCCACCATTACCAAATTAATGATTCTTTGCTCACTCAAGATGTGTCCTATCAGTGGATCCCTTCTTTTACTCAATTTGTGACATCAGTTATTGTTTCTCATTTCATTTCAGTACCTCATCGTCAGTTACCAGATTACCCGTATAACCTTGAACATTCTGTCTTAGTACCACATTTAAAAAGATATCTCTTCTTGTCTCAACCTTTTATTGTCCAGATTTCACTTCCTTACTAGGACACACTCGAGACACACTTCCAAACATTTAAATTTATTCACTTAAGACCATCCCATAGTCTAAACAGTTTCGAGACTTGATTAATAAAAATATAGAAAAGTTGAGATGGCGGTTTTAATGCTTCAAATGTTCTACATAGGCTCCCTCCGTTTGAGTACAACGCACAAAATGTTCGTACAATCTTGTGAAACTGTCATAAAAGTCCTTCTTTGGAATGTAGTTCAATTCGAGTGTCACATTGCCGTGAATGTCGGTTATGTCGTCAAATAGTGGAACCATCGCACGAATTTCTGCACTTTGCCGTTTTCTGGCAGGTTCATATTGACAACACAAAGTCTCGTCACCTGTGACGATTACTTCCAGAAAAAAACTGATCGCATTTTGCATTTAGATCAAGTCACGACAGGCGTCCAAGCGTCGTTGTTTTTGTTCGGGCCTTGCGGCGTGCAGAACTAAAATTGCATACATATTTCTTCTTCAGAACACGCAGAAGAATCTTTTAACTTCTAATTTAGAGATATTGCTCCATTGTGATTTGTGACTCAAAAACAATAACACATTACCACTGCATGACCACTAATTAACACTGCCTGGTGACAAGTGACTGGTCGAATGCACATTTGTTGTTTATAGTCCTTAGTTGAAGATGCTGCTGCAGTTACTCCGCCGAGGTCGCTTTATAGGCGAGGAATAAAGTAAGTCTCTGGATTTTTTGCATGTAAGTTTTACGTTAGACGTATACTTCGGATGCAGCTAGTTAATTTAAGCACCAGTCAGTGTCTTATCCAGAAAATAGTCTATTGAATCTGAAAATACACAATTCTTCTCATCCAATGAACAAAAACTACAGATAATCTTATTGTACATCTTACTCAGACCTCACGTAGTCAGATCTTGCTGTGATTAAGACAATATCCTAGCATTCTGAAGAAGAGAATTTCCAGTCTTCATCCACTATCGCGGTTTATGTTTGCAGTTCTTTCAGTGAAGTACTTCAGAGAAAGGATGGGAGTATTCCTTCAAGAAGAGCAGTATCAATCAGTTTCTCTTTGCTTGCACATACCAGGTGCTGTTCTGCCTCTGCTGAACTCTATGTCGACGGAAAGCCCGGGCCCAACGTCCGCGTTCTCCTCTAATCATATCCCGTCCCCACAGCTACCGCCAAACCGTGTGACTTGCACACTAAAGGTGGGAAGGGTGCGAGGGGGGGGGGGTGAAGTTAGCAGAGAGGAAACGTTTGCGAGTTACGTTTATAAAGGTCGACTGCTGGGCTACTGCCTAGATTAAAAATTGTATTGAAATTGTATACAAACAAGAGCTTGGAGATGCATCCCGAGAGCCACATTTAACGTCGAACGCCCTACACTGAATCACATATGCTATCTTTTGCCGCCTGTCGAACAACGTGGACGTCAATATTTGTTTCATCGTGCAATGTAATAATCCTTAAACATCCAGTTTTTTTTTGAAATATGAAGAACAATAGATCACGGATATGCATGAGAAATAGGGGAAAGTGTGACGAACAAATTCTGTTCACACAAAATATGTTTACTACTGTTCCAAATGATTTTGGGACTGATACAAATAGTTGATGTTGCGTCTCATTCGGGTAGACCGTCTACAGATTAACAACAGATGATATTAATAAGCGAAATACGGGAGATGTTAGCATTAATTCTTATACTGTTATTGACTGACAAGCAGAAGGCCACTCCAATTGATGCTGGCGAACAGCTCAATGACACGTATGATAGATGTTATTCTTTTGTGCTAACCTCCATACTGGCCTACTATGGTCATCCAGAGACTCTGCAAATATTACTCTATCCTTCCTTTTTTCCTCTTTATTTTGGACACTGACTGTATAACTTCATATCATTTTTTTTTTTTATAAAAGTGAAAGACATCTCTCATGGAAGTGTTTTCAGTAGTTATAGAGAATATTACATTTTCACTTAAAGACTTCGTCAAATACTCTGAATTTGTAGATGACATTTCAGTTTTTGGTCCATCGCACAGGTTCATTACAGATGATAATTAAGCGGGTGGAGGAATGGGTGCAAAAACTGGTTTAAGGCTTTCGACAGAAAAATTAATGCCTATTGATTTTAATTCTTCCCGCCGTGTTCTTAATATTATTGAACTAAGATCGAGGACCAAATTTTCAGGATTTTAAAGTTTATAGATTCGGTGATGTTTCTGGGTTTCGATAATAAATGTATGTTTTCACGTACTATAGATCTGAAAACTCCGGTCTTCAAAGCACATACTATGTTGTGCACAGGACATGACGAGATGAATGAGCCTGCCTATCCGAATTCTGCAGAATATTTGACCGGTCACGATACCGAATGAGGTGGCTCAGTGTTGTGGCACTGATCTCGCATTAGCTAGGAACGGGGTTCAAATCCCAGACTGGCCTCATAGATCAATATTTATCGTAGTTTGTTTAAGTTGCGTAAGGGAAAATCCTGGATTAATGGCCCACAAACCTCATTTGATGACTTGCAAAGCTGGTTGCATTGTTATAAGTCGCTATTAAATTTGGTTAGAAAAGAAAGCAAAATAATCCTTCATGTAATGTCAGCTACTGTTCTTGGACGGCACTACGACCACCCCTAGCACATCTCATATAGTCTGTCGGTAAACTGAAGAGCGATCGTACGAGTCCCCACTCTGCCTACCCTGCTACGTCACAGGGCGCTTCTACAGGCTGTTTCACAACGTAGTACCGGCCCTGCCGCGGCGCGCGCTTTAAATCTGTGACGACGCCGTGTACAGATGCGTCTCGGCTGCATTCATTTTTAGACAAATGCGTTAAGAGTATAAGGAAAACAAAAGACGATAGCTTCTTCGAAACAAAACATTATAGAGTAAATAATATTAACGTAAGAACGGAAGTCAGGGTTCTACTGCAAACATAGAACCGAATGCCTATTCATATGAATGTATGTTCCTCTATTCGTAAGACGAGCCAGATATAGTGAAATCAGTCTGTAGAACTTAAGGCCTGTTCTTACTTTGTGTTTCTGCTAAAAGGTAGAAGTTTTCTTTGAAGGGCTGCATTAAAACTTAACAATTCTTGCAACACGAAGAGTCCTTAAAAAGTAACCAGAGATTTATAATTACTTGTGTTGTATTAGTTTGATTCGCATTGCTTTTTTGTCATTGTCTTCGTAAACATGTCTGGAAAGTATTTCCAGGTAAATCCCATTTCACGCAATGCCTTGTGTAAAACATCTTTCTGCAACGAAAATGTATTTTTTGTTTCACGCCAGTGACTAATTTCCGTAATGTGGGCATTATTTTTTGGTTTATCTAAAACTCCTCCATCGTTTCTCGAACGACAGATTTTGTGAAACTGTCTATAACGATTGGTTTCCTCCCTAAATTATTAGCTTTTCTTCGCGGCGATTCCAGTAAACCATGCGCTGTGTTTTCGCGTTCCTTCCTTGTGCGTCCTGTTTTGGGGAGGCTGACGTCTGCATAAACTGCAGCCCTTTGATTGGGACTGGTAATACTAGCCAACAGTTCTTTTTGTGTAGCCTGCCTAACACAAGCTGCACTAACGTTAGAGACGATCGAACGCTCGCTCTGCGCAAATATTTCCTTCGTATTCTGCACATTTACTTGCAATGCAGGGCAATTATCCATCACTTCCGGATACTGATGTATATCAGTAAGTACAGAGAGTCAACTGACTGAGATCGGCAACTAGGATCCACGAACAGAAACGACGTATATCATTGCACGCCGAACTACACCGCTAGATAGGTAATGGGCAAGTGGCAACTGATTTTGGGTGGCCCTGTAGGCCAGTGGCAGGGTTCTTCTGGGAAAGGCCACTTCCCCCACCAAAAGCGCTGCTCGCTCTTGAGTTTACAGACAGACTATAATAACTGGATAAAAACGAGAGTCTATTACACTGCCTGACAAAAAACAGCATCCAGAAGGGGAGGAAGACACGAAATGAAACTTAACAGCTTGACAGCGTGTGTACATTATTTGTAGTGATTACAAAATCAAGTCAAATTTATAAACAAATTGGCAGTATGGGCCCACTTATCAATATGTAGATGTATCCCCTCTGACATGGGTGCAGGCACTGATTCGGTAGTGAAGGGTGCCATGAAGCAATTGTGTCCTCTCTGAGGCAAGCTGACCATCAGGGATAGATTTGTGGATTTTGCTGGACATAGGAGTACTCAGAATCACGTAGGCACTTCTTGCATGGACGAGAGTTGCTCTGTTGGAAAATGACTCTACGGTACTGTTGAATGAGAGGTTACACATGAGGACGCAGGATGTCCCTGACGTACCGTTGTGCTGTCAGAGATCACTCAATCACTACCTGCCGTGGTCCATCACGTCGACTATGGTCATCTGGGGTTGTGCACAACAGTGATTAATCGCTAAAACCAGAGTAACACTATTCGTCAGCAGTCCTTGCTTCCCGATCACGGCACCATTCCAAACCCATCCGATTGTTTTGTAGCGTTCACGGCACCCTATTCGTATGGCAGTAATTCGCTAGAGCAGATGCAGCTAGTCGCTGAACAATGGTGTGGCATTACACGGAAAGCTACAGGGAGTCCATTACTTATCTTTGGATAATAGGCGAAGATGTGAAGCAGTTAGGATATACTTGGTGCACAATACGGCGATCCACTCTTGTGGTCGTCAGACGTAACCAATGGAAACACTGACGACGAGTATGCCAGGCATCATATTTCCTTATAATCGAACAAGGGGCCACAGTCACATCTGTGTGTCCACAAGGCTGGATATTGCACGATTCGAGCAGCCGGCGAAATGGAGACCCCAATGTGGCCCCTTTCAAACTTTCTTATATGAGTACACGGCATCTCTGCCTCCTTGACTGTGATCACGCGACATCTAACGCTGTTGACTCCCCTTATGTAACCTATCAGGCCTGCTAACAACGTTAGCGCACTCTGGTGTCCTCCCCACCTGTCGCAGAGAATTACTAATCTAATCACTTACGTATCCGCCGATGTTTCTGTACGTGTATAAGGTTACACTAACTTCCAACCACGTCTTCTGGTTGCCTTATGTCAGGGAACGTTCTTTCAGTAAGAATCAGTCTGTATTTTTGACACATTCAACACAATGTTCGACTAAGTCAATGTACGCTATTACAATTTAGCATTTGGCTGTACGAGTATGCCAGATTTACGCCCGGATGTGTACATGATTATGAGCGTGTTTGATGTTCTGAAATTTCAAATTTTCCGTGACGATTTAACCTGAAGGCGTTCATGTATTTTTCATAAACTTGTTTTGGAATTTGGGCAATAATAATATCAATAGACTGGCGCCAGTATTTCAATTTTACGCCACTCTGGCGACCTGTGTGACGCTAATATATAGCAGTTACGTAGCTGGGGACGAGGAACGTGAAGTTTGACTGGATTTCAGACCATGTGTCGCTTGTGGTGAATCTACACATTACTGAGAAGTGCGTGCAAACTTAAAAATTAATGTTCCGACCGCGATTCAGTCCATCGGCCTTTCAGTATTCAAACACGGACGTTAATGCTGGACCACCAGGCCTGTCAACTTGGACCTTGTAATTTACTAACTAGACTGTTTCTTCTTCTCTGTTTCTTATTTGGCAGTAGAACAATTAATGATCTCTTTTAATTAATGGCGAATATTTAGATTTCAAATTTCCTTGCTAAACAAATGAGCAACTGTTTTGAATTGCAGGGTTTAAGTGTGGTAGCTAACTGTCGAGTGTCCAGTGTCTGGATGAAGATCTCTTGCTTTTTCTGTAGGGATCTTTCAGAAAGGCACACTTTTGCAACTCTTTTGTGCCTGTACTATATCGATGCACATCCAACCGTTCTTAAGAAATTAATGAGCACTGTAGTCTAAATGGTAAGTAGTAGGGAAGTGGAAAGAGCTTTTTGAAGATTGGCCGAGTGGGTTTTTGTGAACAATATGGAGGCAATATAAGAGGATTAGAAGGAGCTGCTCGGCTGTAGGTGGAAGACAGTTTCAGGCAGGGCGGGAATCTGAGCAGCAGCAGAGACTGAAAGCCACGACAGGGGCCGCCTCCCTCCCTTGAATTATGGCCTGGTGGGGCCGCAGCCCAAAAAGAACAAACCTGCGATGGAAACGATAGAACCGGAGGTTAGCACTAAAGTCCTATTCCCACAAGGGGAGCAAGATTTGCTCGGTTACTGGATTCTCTGAGAACATTCGGCGAACGCGGCCAGAGATCCCAGTGGCAGTCTGTGGCAAGTGGAGGCTTTAAGAAGCTAGCGTTAGTGTTATCATTACATCACATCCGAATTACGGTGTTTGTTGAAATTCCTCTGGAAGTAGTGTACATTTTCTGTTCAGTGTAGTGTGCAACCCTTCGTCTAACACAAAGGAATCGTATGGGAAGATTACTTCCTGACGTGATCGTCCCTGTTTCTAATACCTCTGTAACTACGTGGAATTAAGCCGTAAAGAAAGAAGAGTGGTGTAAGTTCGAAGGAAGTTATAAAAAAAATTTCACACTGAAAACACACGGCTCCTTCCTATAATACTGCAAGTGTTCTGGAGTAACTCTGGAGGCATTCACAGTGGTGATGATATTTACGTTAACGCATGAAAAAAAACATTCCGTCCTCAGGCCACAAGTGGCTTATCGGGACCATCCGACCGCCGTGTCATCCTCAGCTGAGGATGCGGATAGGAGGGACGTGTGATCAGCACACCGCTCTCCCGGTCGTTATGATAGTTTTCTTTGACTGGTCGAGTAGCTCCTCAATTGGCATCACGAGGCTGAGTGCACCCCGAAAAATGGCAACAGCGCATGCTGGCCTGGATGGTCACCCACTGAAATACCGGCCACGCCTGACTTAGTTTAACTTCAGTGATGTGACGGTGTACCTACTTTAAAACAACATTTCACTTTGCGTAAGATGTCCTAAAACTGCAGCAGGCACAACTTTCCAAAAATGAAGAAATGATACTTCCAGTCTGTTCATAAGAAAACCATACCTATCACAAACCTTCCTCCTGGTAGTTATGCTGCCGTTATCTGGAAATAGTGAGCCATAATTTGTTTTTACATTAGAAACTTCACATTAGAGATAAAAAATAATTTTGACAGACTGCAGTTTCAGACTGAAAATACATATGGGCACAGTTCTATAACATTTGCCACATTACGCAAATATTGACTTAACACCTATTTTTGTATCAACTGAATTATTCAATACTGACGTATGTTATATGGACATAATTAATAGCAGTTAATAGGAGCTTTAAATATGGTACACTTCATTCCAAAATGTGTTACAGCAGATTCCTAAAAGTGGTACACTGTCGCCTACTCCATATCCACCAACCACGCTGCGTTGTATCGCGGGTTGCCGCCCATCCCATACGCGCAAAACAACAACCGCGGTCGTGAACCAATTGCTGAAAAAAAAAAAGCTTCCAAACAAAAAAGGACTAGGCCAAAAGCAGGAGTGCCAGAGAGCTATGCCTGTGACCAAACCTGTGGCAAGTGCACATAAAATAAAGGAAGCTGAGGAGACTGATTTCGACATCTCTTTGAAGAATGAGACCGGAATGGATCATGTCGCCCTTTGACGCATCCACACCAGAGTCTATTGTAATGCTTGATCCAGCACAAGTAGGTGGAAGAGATTATATCCTACGAAAATTCTGAGGAGTAAAGAGGAATTCATACAGCTACAGATATGTCTGCTCGATACAAAAGGTACTGGAAAATGACCTTTAAGGTATGGCTCTAGAGTCTGTGGATAAGGACAAAATTGTTTCCAAATTAAATGAAAAAGACATTTCTCTTACCAATAAGAGTCATGCGATGGGGAATTTGCCAATACCTCATGTTGCTACTGGGTGGGAAGTATCAAACGAGAAATCTGCTTCGTGTTTAACGGACCTGTTGATGATCATGGATAGAAAAAGAAAAGACAGTGATTCCCTTAGCTCTGAAGTTACTGTCAACATATTAAGTATAATTATAAACAGTTTTGGTTGACTAGAAAGCAAATAAATAGGTCACTCTGACTTATATTCTTTGCCATAAATATCCCAGAAATATCCCACAAAAACAAATCAGTTACACATAGGTATTCTCTAACTCATTTTTAAGAACTCAACACTGTGTCTCCGATGTACATAGCAGTACCAAATCTGTATCATATCTTGGAGCAGCCGTATCATATATGAGAATTTCATTCCAAACAAGATACACAAATTTTATTTTTCCTAGTCTACATTTGTAAATTTGAAGACTTAAAGAAAGTGTCATTTTAAATTATTTTGTACTCAGTAACATTTGAAATGTTTTTTTCTCACATTTGCTATTATTATTTCAATAACACAGAAACATTGTGGTTTTTTTATCATATTTAGTTCGCCTTATCCTACGTATTTACGTTTAGTTTAAAATATCTTTACTATGTACAGAAAAGATGTCAGTTTGTAGTTTAAAGTGCGACCATGTGGAGCAGTGATTCAGCACGTGAAGTTATGTGTATTGTTGTTAATGATGGTATTTATGAGCTCAATAATAAACAATTACCCCTTCTTTTGTAAAGCTGCACTAAGCACGCCAAGGTTCTGCGATGGAGTACTGTGAGCAGCTACACATCTTTGGAGATTATCCTAAAGATACGATATTGTAGTGCCTGCATTATTCTGAATTACCATGCAAAGTTGCTTCGGACATGTACGCATGTCCGAAGGAACAGGCACTGCGGCGACTGCGCCTTTATGAAATATAGGAAATGTATTTAGAGTCGCGAATACGGACAACCATCAGCTGTATAATGGAATGACGACAATGAAAATTTGGAATGCCGGACTTTTGCCACGCCAGACATTTGCCACGCCGAACATTTGCTACACTTGCCTCTTCGTCAGGTAGCTTGAGTAGCGATCCCTCAGGTAAGGGACGCCCTTCCTGGTACTTTTTCTGTCCACTTTCAAACCGCCGTCTCCACATCTTACTCGATACAACCAGTACTTAAGGGACCTTCTTCTTCGACATCTTGGCGAAATACAGAGCTTCTTTCCCGAAATCGAAATATTTATAACTTAAGGGAAACGAAAGCAATACCGACGATTATGTCAGTATGTAATTAGTTCTGCCAAATATAAATATAGATCCCTCTGTCTCTACGGTAGCTTCCTTTCACGCTTACTGATTGCTATAGAAACAGTCCATCGGCATGGGAGCAACAAGAAAGGAACGATGTAAAGAGAATGCGAATGTACGCGTATCATTTCTTTTTGATGACTGCATTTGTGCCTACTTTAATTACTACGACTACATGCCTTAAAGACAACAAGGAAAGAAGAAATGGGAATGGGAATGTTTGAAAAGAAGAACGACATACTCCATATTAATTTACTCTCTAAAATCCGATATCCCTTGCTGCGAAACATTGGTTAATAAAGTGTAGAGGGACAGTGTTCAAAACATGACTGAAAATACGTTCACTAAATAGAGATAAGAACATCTATGATTGACATGTCATCTGAAGTCAACGTTCAATTTCAAAATGTTAGAAATAAGAAAATGAAGTAATATAGAATGCTATGCTTGTAATTTACGTTGTTGTTCTACATTGTTTAGCTCTGGTATTTACAGGGTCAGAGAGAATGCATCCTAGGTTTTGGAGGGAATAGCCGTAACTGTAATGATCTGCACTACAACAGAAACAAGAAGCGCAACTTAAGGAAAAATAATGTAATGTGTGTTTGAGTTCACAAGCGACATTGAAGCAGATAGTTCCTGTGACTTAGTATGGGCAGAGGTTATATTCGACAACCGGAATAAATTAATTACCGGCTCCTTTTACCGACCACTGGTCTCAGATGAAACAGTTGCTGAACAGTTCAAAGAAAACTTGAGTCTCATCACAAATAGGTACGCTACTCATACAATTTTAGTTGGCAGTGACTTCAATCTGTCTTCCGTATGTTGACAAAAATACATTTTCAGACCCTATTGTAGATATAAAACAGCTTCTGTAATAGTTGTAAATGCTTTTTATAAAAATGATTTTGAACAATTAGTTCACGGGGCCATTCAAATTGTAAATGGTTACGAAAACACATTTGTCCTCTTAGCCACAAATAATACTGATCATCACGACGGATGCAGGGATTAGTAAACACACTGTCGTAGCGAGACTCAATTCCGTACAAATAAATTCACCAAAACTAAGCGTAAAATATATCTATTTATAAAAGCAGTTAAAGATTCGGTTGACGTCTTTCTAAGAGAGTCTCCAATTCTTCCAAACTATGTAAGTGAAGACTATATGTGCCTTAAGTTCAAAGAAATAGTATCAACAGCACTCGAGAGATTCATACCAAATAACTTAATAAGAGACGGAACTGATCCCACATTGTACACAAAGCATGACAGAAAGTTGCTGCAGGAGCACCGAAAGAGGCACGTTTAATTTAGACGAACGCGATGATTGGCGAAGTTTTACTGAGGCTCGAAATTTGGTGCGTATTTCAATGCGAAATGCATTTAATAGTTTCCGCAATGAAAGTCTCTCTAGACATGAGGCGGAAAATCCGAAGAGATTCTGATCCTATGTTAAGCAAACCAGCGGAAACGCTCAGTAAGTACCTTTACTGCGCGACAGCGATGAGGAGGAGGAGGGGGAGACAAGGGACGCAACCTTTCGGAGCAGGTAAAATCGTGCCAAATGTCCGGCGTGGCAAATGTCCGCACACCGAAAATTTGTGCCGAACCGGGACTCCAACCTGGATTTTCCACTTATCGTGAGCGGTAGCCTTACCATTTGGCTCAGCGAACACGACTCATGACTAGACCCAAACTTTCATATGTCGTCAACCACCTGATGTACTCCAGGGGAGACATTTTTCTTCCATGCATGCATGTGCGAAGTAGCTGTCCATCGTAATTCTGAACAACACAGGTACTGCAAATATCGTATTTAGCTGCCAACATTGAGCATGCGACTTTCAAGTAAAATATCTCCCCTCTACGGAAATCTACAGGTTATAGAAACATATTTGACAACATATGTAAGTTTGTTTTGGCCACGAGTCGTGCTCAAATAACCAAATGGTAAGGCGACCGCTTACGATAAGCGGGAAACCTGAGTTCGAGTCGCGGTTCGGCGCAAAGTTTCGCTGTCATCATTCCATCATAAAGATGGCCTATGAGACTGAGGTTAGAATCATGAGCTGACCTCTATGTGCACTGAACTTACTTGTGAAGAAGTTCGTCCACGCAAGGAGTCCTGAACGATAGTACTGTTTAATCGGTACTAAATGATTCAGGCTTCTCGCCAGGTCATTACATGTCTACTCAACCTGGACCTATCTCTGTAGAGTATGGTCGTCCACCGATCTTAAGTTCAAGATACTTATCGGAGTGCTCGCTGCTGACGCTATTTCCTGACAACAACGACGTACATATCTGTCACTAAACATACATACCACCTACATAAAAAATTCCACGCACATTAATCCATAGCTCAAACATCGCCTGTCATGAAAACAGTTCAGAGTTCTATTTCTTCAAGTGTAACATGGATTCAACAATCATTATTATGTTCAAAATCAAATGTGTGCGAAATCTTATGGGACTTAACTGCTAAGGTCATCGGACCCTAAGCTTACACACTACTTAACCTACATTATCCCAAGGACAAACACACACACCCATGCCCGAGGGAGGACTCGAACCTCCGCCGGGACCAGCCACACAGTCCATGACTGTAGCGCCCCAGACCGCTCGGCTAATTCCGCGCGAATCATTATTATGCATCGTAAGCATTGGTTGAACTTCGGAATGCCGACTCTAAGTTTGGAAGATTTTTTCTACAGTCTATGAATATCTAGTACGTCAAATTTTCGGTAGTTGTATGCTGTGCACAGTTGCAGCAATTAAATTACAACTATCTTTCTTACATGTGGTAATTTAAGGCAACGCTATGGCAACAATGACACCTTCAACTTTCGCATATAATACTTTACTTTTTCCAAACTGTTGCAATTTTTATGCTGTTCCTCTTATTTATGGAAATCGGTGTAACTTTTCACTCCAGAGAGATTGGCGTGAACACATCGAAATCGTGATACACCCGTGGCATCAATGATGATTCAGATGCTGTTGGTATGCAATTTTCCACGCCTATCTACCTCTGCGTCTGTGTTTCTCTCTAACTTCGCTTCAGACAAGCAGTTTAAAATGGCATAAAAGAGCTTAAATGTTCTGAACCGAGCCTTCTACAATCTACAGATAGCGACTGCACGCGAATATTTTTCACTCTTATAGATTGACGCGGTATAGTTTCCGTCTGTGATGCAGTGATATGATGGACTTACCTCTGAGCCTCCCACAAGCCGCAGAGGGCGGACGAAAAGTTTTGAAGTCGGTCACAGCGAGGAAGTATACGGACTGCCTGCAGAACTCAATAAACGATGGTGCAATGGAGAAAAGACGAGCGGACATCTGAGGACAGCAGTTAGGAAGAAAATGTCAACGAGGAGTGATCTAACTAAATACTTCGTGGTAACAGCATACAGCACAAAAGCGCGATGATTTGTGCAGTGAACCATTTTTTCGAAATTATAATAATGTATGTTGTTAGCTACCCGCAGCTCCTCTGAACATTGCTCTGATTAATCTGTTTACGTCTCTGGTATTCGGAGATACAGTACAGACAGGTGAGACTATAAAAGTCGTCTCATCGCTTTAATTTTACCACAGATAAATTATTTAATTACTAGAGGGTACAACATCGTGCTACTGAATTTAAAAAAAGTCAGTGAACCGTTATTAAATACGCGTAATTCCTAAACTATCTGTGGAACCGAAAAGAAGGCTCTGAGAAACGAATGTTAAACTCACTGACATATAACAGAAAATGGTTCAGTCGTCCATTTTTCAATTTTAGCAGTATTAAATCACTCATCTGTATACAAACTTAAGTTTTCTCCTCGCATCTGTCTGTACTTGAAGGCTATTCTGCAATTATTTTGATCCGGTTTTCACTAATGAATACACTAATTCGCGGTGGACGTTTTGTATATAATTTATAAATATTATATAAAGCTTGTCTTATTATCATGTAAAAAATTTGAGCGATGCCGCTGCAACTTAGTGAACAGCTGCAATAACTCGAAAGAGCAGCAATACCTTGACACAGCAGAAAGTGTGACCAGATTCTCATCTGGTGTGATGATCTAGTGGTTGAAGTAATAAACGTCGACCCACAGAAACTCCCCGGAGTACATCTCTCGATCGTCTCCAGCACGGTTTTCCTGAAATTTGTCGATGAAGAAGATTGCGAATGGCCTATTCGCCGTTCCGCCTCTGGATATCATTTCCATCACTCGGACGGAAACGTGGGCTTAGTAATGTAGACCAAGCAGGACTCGGGATTCGAACCATACGAATCTTCGGGCTGCTGCCTGAAATTCCAGTCACACTTGTTTCTGATGCGTTGTAGTCTTACGGGGAAGTATTCCGCAATGTGAAAAGTGGCACACATTGGAGACGTATCCTGTTCTGAAAGTGTCAGGTGCGAACTGAACTGCGAAAAGACATCCCGTCGTACGTTACCGTTGGTGGCTTTCGTCATTTATGACGGTCAACCGTGGACTTGTTAAGAGTGCGAGCAGGACGGGCATATTCGCTACGGATGCCTGCAGGGACGCCTCGCCCAGATACCTCGTGATGACAACGCCTCCATCGCAACGGACGACTCTGCCTATTACCTACGTTGAGACTGCGAGGAACATGACGAATTGGTTGTTGCGTACCAGTTACCGACCCCTGCGGGCTCCGTTTCCGCGCCCACGATGCCACGGACTGCATCTGAACTGTCGACGTGCTCGAAGCGGAAACCCCCTCTGCGCTTCTTCCGAGTGAAGTAGAGGAGCACCTGAAGGTCGATTCACGCTCGGACGCGGAGATACAGGACGTGCCTCCTCTTCATCGTGATCCAAAGGATGCCGACACGCGTTCTCGGAAACAGAAGTTGCCCAAACGCCGAAAGAAGAGGAGGCAGTCCGTAGGAAATATCACGGAATATGGTGAGATGTTGCAGGAAGATGAGGATAATACCTCTGCCGCCCGGGCTGTGGACCCCGTTCCAGCGGTTCCTGGTTCTCTGCTGCCAACGACCGCCAAAGGACAAATATACTTTGACGATGTACAAACGACTGGCGGGCTTCCTGGTGGTGATGCTGCTAAGACACCAGATGAATGTCATTCGTCGTCTAACATACGACACTTCATTCTTTGTGACTGGGCGTCTGATGAGGTGAAAAGAATGATGTCAGACTCGAGCGACCTCCTGACGCCGGCGACGGGCGAATCGTCGGACGAACATCTTGTCTCGATCGATCACTGATATGCATGTTGCCGGTGACAGTCAACCAGGCGTTAAGACGCTTACTTGCCCCAACGACTGCAAGATACATCATCCTATCCCACGACTCAGGTGTATCCGATATGTACGGTCTACGTGAGCGGCATTAATTCCACGATCAAAACCCAACTGTTACAGTACACCATTCGGGTAGTGGACATTGATGTAGCGCTTCTTCAAACAGTCCGGCCAAATCTGCGCGTGGATGTTTATGGATACACTTCTTACGGCAACCGGTCTACCGAAGGTGGTGGTGATAAGTCCATTCTACGTAATACATGATGTCATAGAAGCAACAGTTATTCAACATTTCCCATCAGCATCAGCCGCTGCGCTCACCATCGGTGCGGTCCGCATTATGTACGCCCCATCTGCAACAGCAAAACATAGGGAGCGGACAGTCTGTTATTCTACCGAGGTAGCTCTGTTGCCAAGCGCCACGAAGCTCTTAGTGGTGGGTGGGTACCTTAAAGTGTCTTACGCCCTGAGGATCAAATCACTCATCATGTCCCATGTCCGGCCTCGTCCAGCGATGGTCAGGGAACTAGTTTAGCACGATACATGGAAAATCATCCACGATGAACGACGCGGATATACGTACTTCATCAGCCACTCGGCCAGCACGTTGGGCAGGATTTACGTTTCCCAAGGTCTACGGCCAGGGACTGTCGGTGCCCAGCTGCGGCCCACCTCGTTCACCTGCCATTAAGCCCTCAACTGCGGCATAACCGTGCCGCAATAGACGAGCCGTAGTAGAGGACCGTGGACACTTAACGTCAACATTCTCCTGATAGACGCTTGCCATCTAGCCATCACTGATACTTGGCACAAATGTGAACGATGACGTCATGTCAATGATTCTGCCATACTGTGGTGGACCCACTGCGACAAACCAGCTATTTGTCGCACGCTCATGGCGTACGGGCGAGACAGGGCGGCTTGGCGACGGTCGACCTCTGAGTTTTACTACACGGTTCTGAGGGAACTAGAGTTTCAACCACCTTCGTTGGAGCGCCAGACGGCCGTACCAGACACAGGAGCAGCCTCAGCATATCATGGCAGCCAGCTTGGAAGGGCCGCGGACTCGAACGAGGCTACAAGATTCAGTCTCAGGCCAATGTACTTCTCTCTCTATCACGTCATAAGAGAACGGAGTCATCGTAAGAGGCGACTCATCACGAAAATTATTGCGGCGGACGTGCAGCGTCCAGAGACACAGATCGCCATCTCCTGTGTCATCACATATTACTACTGCGCTCTCCATCTGGCCGTTCAACAGCTTGACGATGACGTTGAGGACGTCATGCCCGACCTGCCGCCCCAGGAAGGGCAGAAGGAGACAACACATCCTTGGAAGCCGTCACGCTGTAAAAAATATGCGTGGCCCTATCGTGGGATGCGAGAAACAAATCACCCGGACTTGTCGGCCTGCCGCTTGAATTTTATATCACTTTTTCTACCGTGATGCGGGAAGTTTGGCAACAGATATGCTGTGAACTCCCGTATCCATAATTTCACGTCCCCTTCCCCTCGGGGGGACCCTTCCATGGTCCTGGTCAATGGCTACCGCTATTGAGCATTCACCCTCGAGCCTGCACCTTATGATATATGTCCTTTTCCGAGGGTATACTCCTCCACAATGTGCGGTTTAAGTCTTGTGCCTGCGTGGACGATGTAGTTTTCTTGGCGAGGTCGGCAGAAGACGTACGTATTGCGATCGCGTGGCTTCAGCGTTATGGCGAGGTGGCCGGCAGCCTGTCAATTTCCGAAAGTCGCACAACATGGACGTTGGCACAGGAGTGACTATCAGCATGCTGGTGCCCACTGCAAACGTCCCAGCGAAGAAATGTTTGGGAGTGACCGTCCATGGGAACGTGTAGTTTACAGCAGCGGCTACGTATCGCGGACTGCTTTATAAAATACGCATGCAATTACGTATCCATACCTATCAATAGTTTAATTTGATCATGTGGGTACATTTCGCGAACGTCTACCTCGCCTGAAACTTAATCATTACACACACGCTCTTCCACTGCCCGCTGCAGTGGCTGCCTAGTTATAGGTGGCCGTCGGTCATTTCGTCAGCTATGGTAGGGTGTTCAAAACCCGTAACGAGACACTAATGATGCCGACACGCGCGTGAGGCTTGGAGTGATAAACGTGCACAATAGGGCGCCTGCTATCCTTCTGTCGACGATGCATCGCCTATGTGCTTCGGACAAAGATATCATCACTGGTACACTCACTGAGGAGGTGGGGCCTCATTCCCTCTGGCCGCCGATTTATGTTGTACACATTGCGCTGCTGCTACGTCACATTCGCACCTATTTGATCTTCATAAGTTATCTATTCGATGTCCAAGGGCGCCCAGAGGCAAGAACTTTCAACAGACACTGACTGCCAACGTGACTGAACGCCGACATCCGACAGTTGACTGCAAGCTGGTTTTGTGTAATATACACTCGCCTTTCCTTCAAACCGCGGTGAGGGCGTTGTGGTATGTGATAACGACTGAAAAATTCTCCACCCGACAACGTTTATTCACTATAAATCTTGCCGACGACCCTCTCTGCCCCAGATGAGCCACTGTAGACACCAACATGCACCGTTTCGTTTTTTATACGACTGCCGACTGTTGGCTCCTCACATACCGCATGTTGGCATTGTTGTTGCGGCGGACACCTCAGTCCGTACAGCCCACCGAACTGATTCATTCTGACGTCACTTGCTACCCTGTTACTCAACATAACGAAACGGTATAGGTTAAAGGTATCGCATTGTCATACTTTTTAATGAGGACTTTGGAGAGTTGATAGATGTTTGGCACTAGTTATCGAGCAATTGCGTGGTTTTACGGTATAAGGCGTCGTATGGTTCAGTCTTTTCGAATTGCTTGAATTCGTTGTTTACGCATCCTCCAGAGCATTGAGGTGAACCGGGTGCGGGAAGTGATTGCAGGATGGACCGATGTGACACATCAACGGTAGTCATAGGGTGTCTAACCCGTTCAACTCTCGATGAACAAGAAGATCGCCTGGACACCGATGTTGGGTAACTGGTTAGGGACATGTAAGTCGCCTAAGTGACATTCAGTTGATTGCGATCGTCTCGGAACAACTGCATAGCGAAAAAACATGTGAGTCAAAAACTATGGCTTTCAGTTATTTATGCATAGAATAAAACCGCAGCAAGGGATGCTGCTTTATTTCGTTTGCATAAAGAAAGGTTTGCAGCAATGCAGCAGATGACTCAGCTTCCAGCTTTCTGCTTAATTTGAATCAAATCTAGACGTAGACATGATTCTTTGCTTGGCACTGATAAGAAATCTGCCATAAAGAGTCCACAACAAATAATTTCAGCAAAGAGTCTCAACAATGCCTCACAACGCGTACGAAGCCTCACAAGAGGATTGCTGTAATACGAACTAAACACATAGACCATGCGTGCTTTTTCTTATTTGTTTATTTTATCTGTGGCACCTTAGCCAGCGTACTGGATAACTCACACACTCATACGCCCATGATTCGAATATAATATTTACATTGGCTGTAAACATGTTATTTACATCACGATGTGCTCCGATCACTGGCATGAGATGTCACTCCAAACGCCAATTCAATATAGAACATATAAAAATCATGCCCACAGACAACTTTCCTAGTGAGCAGTGCTTACATCGGCATAAGTTGTATGAAAATTATGATATTCATTTAATTAACGTTGTTCTCTGAATGTTATTCGTCGCCCCCAAACAAAATACGCTACGCCAGTCAAGTCGTCCGCCCGTAGATAATTAATACTACCCTAGCGAAGCTGGTTCGGTTCACTAGTTCATCTTATATTCACTATATGACCGAATTGTTCAAGTAACATGACACGGACACTAAAATAATTCTGAATCCCCCGAAAATCTGACACCCATTTTCCTCGATAGCATCCAAACACCATATCAGAAAACGATGAATAGCTTGGGTGTAACTATGTCACTTGGGCACAAAATAATCTCCTATACAGTTAACTGACAAAAGTCATGGAATAGCAATGTGCACACATACAAACTCCGGTAGCATCGTGTACACAGGGTATAAAAGGGCACAGCATTGGTCGTCATTTGTACTCAGATGATTCATGTAAAGAAGTTTCAGACGTTATTATGACCGCATGACGGGAATTAACGGACTCTGAACGCGGAAAGTTAGTTGGATCTAGACGCATAGGACACTCCATTTCGGAAATAGTTAGGCAATTCAATATTACGAGATCCACAACGTCAAGAGTTTGCCGAGAATACCAAACTTCAGGCATTACCTCTCACCATGGACATCGCAGTGGCTTTCGCGTAGAGTTGTCAGTACTACACGGCAATAAACGCTGCGTCAAATAACCGCAGAAATAAATATGGAACGTACGGTGAAGGTATCCGTTAGCACACTGCTGCGAAATTTGGCGTTAATGATCTATGGCACCAGACGACCGACACGAGTCCCCTTGCTAACAGTACAATGCCTGCAGTGACTCTCCTTTGCTCGTGACCGTGTCGGTTGGATCCTAGACGACTGGAAAAATGTGGCCTGGCCAGATGAGTCCCGATTTCACTTGGTACGAGCTGATGGTATGGTTCGAGTGTGGCGCACACCTCACGGACACCAGGTTGTCAGCAAGGCACTGTGCAAGCTAGCGGTGGCTTCATATTGGTACGGGTTGTGTTTACATGGAATGGACTGTGTCCTCTGGTCCAACTGAACCGACTGTAATGGTTATTTTTAGCTACTTGGAAACCGTTAAAACCATTCGTGGACTTCATGTTACCAAACAATCATGGAATTTTTATGGATGACAATGCGCCGTGTCAAATGCTCAAAATTTCCATAGCTATATGTAGAAATCCGCTGTCTGTTGTATTTTTCGTCTGAGGGCATATCAGAGCTGGGCCGGACTACTTTCCTCTCTTAAAACTAGCGTGTTAAGCTGTAAGAGAGAATAAATATGCGACTTAGCATTTGCTAAATTCGATGTCTACGTGAGCTAATATAAATATAACTTAACCTCTGAGACAGTCTGAGTAGTTTAATCGTAAATTGAATTGATTATTTGCCGTTCCCTGAATTGGTTTATCAGTCAGTTCTCTACGCACAACAGCGTCGTCGTCCGGCGCTCCATTCTTTCGGGACAAAGTTTAATTACAAGTGCTGTTTAACTTGTATTGATGCATTTAATGTCTTCGCAACGGTTCTTTGCTGCCCTTTCTGCTTACACGTGTAAAGTTTGCCACATGGAGATTGTCTTTCCACAGAATACAGCGACTTTTCTTCAGCTTCTGACAAGAACATTCATCCATCAGTGGAATCACCTACAAAGTGCAGCACAAACCATTGTGGAAGGATAAGAGTTACTGATATGCTGTTTACACAAAAATGAAATTTTGAAATGGGTGGAATATAGAGCAATCGCTCATGAAACGCACAGGTGGGGGGGACAGGGTACCACGTAATATTTATTACAAAAATCACTGATAACACAAATAAGACACTGATTAACTAAAAACAAGAGATAATTTAACGGTTGCCAGCCCACTACGGCAACGAATCTCCAGGATCTTGAGAAAGGTAATGGCAAAGAACTTTAAGCACATAATCACTAGCTTGATAACAGAAAGTTGCCACGCTTTTCCACAGCACAACAGTTCACGAGAAAATAAATGCATCAGAAAGTAATGAGTTTGCAGTTGCTTATTCTGAAACACTAAATTTTGAAAGTAGAGTTAAATGGAGTTAACTGGTTAAATGAATGACTGGTTTAACTTAAACTCTATTATGTAAAAAAAAAATTACTTTCGGTAACCTCAGTATAACGTAATGCAAAATTTAGTAGAAGGCAAGAAATTTAATTGGGATTATGGAAAGATTGAACTGAATTTACTTCAAGCAAATGAGAAAGTGATTTTACTTTGCCGCCTGATGTGGCCGAGCGGTCCTAGGCCCTTCAGTCTCGAACAGCGCGACCGCTACGGTCGCCGGTTCAAATCCTGCCTCGGGCATAAATGTGTGTGATGTCCTTAGGTTACTTAGGTTTAAGTAGTTCTAAGTTCTAGGGGACTGATGATCGCAGTTCTCAGAGCCATTTGAACCATTTGATTTTACTTTCAAAATAACAACAATAAAATACATACCAAGCCAGCAGAAGTCACTCTCCAAGCTAAGTACAGAATGAATGAAAGTGACTTGTTCCACACCCAGGAGGATTCCCTCTTTTATGGGCCTATGGAATGAATAATTAATCTAATCTAATCTAATCTTAATTTGTGCTGGATCTTCATTTATTAGTTTTGCCAGTGAAATTTTTCTTTACTTTAAGTAGCCTCTGTTATGCAGTACAAGAATGAACAGTTACCGAGGCAGGAAATTTAGACTGGAAATAGTCATTAGCAAACACACAAAACTTTCAGTAAATAGTTAATCAGTTTTCATATTCTTACAATACTCGGTGATTGCATGGAAAGGAAAAGGGACTCTGCACGGTAATTAATGTATGAGGACAATGACAACACAGGTGTCCTACAAGTTTTAGTTATTGCAGATTATTATTCAGGTTAGCCACATTTTTTTAAATAAATATTGCTGGGTAATTCCTACGTAAGTTTATAATCTTTCACTTAACAGTCTTACGGTATTGTAGCTGTGCGGACGTCGAGGAATGAAGCCGACGATTATACTGAGCTGCCGTTGTCGCTGCTGCTGTTGTTAGATGAGAACTCGGAGTCGCCTCCAGAGCCACGGATAATTATGGGACGAGCAATAGCTGGAATTGCAGCTTCCTCCGCCTGTCCACTCCTACCGTGCGCTCAATACTCGTGGGTCAACAGATCAGACGCGTCTACATTGGCGCGAGCATAGCTGCCCACCGCGTCTGCGGGAGCGCCCAACAAACACTTCTTCACTCTTTCATAACTCAAGCTGCTCTGCTTCCTCTCTTCTCACAAGTGCGACAGAGACTCTCCACGCGCAAAGATAAACAACGGCACAGCTACTGCCATTTCGTCGTTGCTATCGATACATTTAAATAAATTTCCCTTGGCTATTACGTAGAAATTTACAATATTTTCATTATAATTATAATCAGTTATATACAGTCAGAAATAAATACACTACTACATCGATTACTTATTAAAAATAGTTTCTGCAATACAGCTTACAGCTTCAGAATCAGAAGTACAGTACAAGTTAACAACCGATATTGAACGGAAAAATTTTTGGATGGTGCAGAAGGTACTTTATCTGCATTATCGGTGTTACGCGTCTATACGGGAGTCTGTCCGGTGGTCAAATGACGATATACGACGAATCGCTTGCGTAAATGATTTCTTGAACGTGAATTTTAAAACTTCAGCTTTCGTTTTTCTATCTTGAACTGCCACACCAGACTGGACAACAAGGGACTGAATGGAAGCCTTAGACCTGCTTAGCCATTTTGCATACAATCTGAATGTTCTCGGGTTCTCTGCTAGATCTTTTGCTAAGGTATGACGGTGGTAGTTGTTGCGTGCTTCGCCCACAGATCTTTTCATAGAAGCACTAATCTCTATTAACCTTTGCTTGTCGCTATTTTTGCGTTCCCTTTGGAACCGTGAGTGCAGCAGCCACTGATTCCTCGGCATCTTCCGAATTTTGTTTTTAAACCATGGTGGGTCCTTTCCAGCCTTTATCCACTTACTAGGCTCATAAATATCCAGACCACGATTTACGATCTGCTTAAACTTTGCCCATAATTCCTCTACGTCCATCTTACTGGAACTAAGTGACGTCAATTCACTTTCTAAGTGAGATACTTAAACCGCTTATCTGCGTTATCTAGCGGAAACACTCTTCTAGCCTTTCTGGCTGATTTATTAACTTTCGTAACCATTGTTGCTATGATAACATTATGATAGCTAATCCCCGTTTCTATACTGACACTGTCGTCAAGGTCCACCTATATATAGCTACTAGGCCAAAGATAGTTTCAGTGCGTGTGTTCTATCGAGCAGCTAGCTCCTCAAGACAGTTTTCAGAAAACGTGTTCAAAAGTATTTTGCACGACTGTGTGTCTGCATCCACAGCAATGAATCCATAGACATCCCAATAAGTTAATGTCGCCTCCAACTAGTGTTGCATGATCTGGGCATTTATGCGCTACTGACCGTAAGCTATCTTTCAATGACTCTAGAACTGTCACAGCAGAATCGGGTGCCCGGTTAAGAAATCCAGAATTAACTTGACTTCGCCTCCACCTATTATACGCAACCAGATAGCTACACTGTCACACTTAACTTCGACCTCAATAAAGAGAATATTTTTGTCGAAGTCAATGAACACTTCCACTCCTATGACCTCTAATCTGTCTTTTCGATATACATTCCAGGACTCGTTAATTTACCTCAGAGCTTTCCACTTCGAGTTTCAGTCAGCTCTCGGTCTCAAGAATAATTTGAGAGCGAGAACTTTCCTGGAGGGCAGTAAATTTGGGAAAAAAATATGAGCGAATAGCAGCGATGGCCGGGAGGCTCCATCCTGGTAAGTTTGGCCGCCTAGAGCAAGTCTTATTTCAGTTGACGCCACATAAGGCGACTTGCGCGCCGCTGATGAGGACGAAATGATGATTAGGACAACACAACACCCAGTCCCCAAACGGAGAGAATTTCCAACCCAGCCGAATCCGGGCCCGCTTGCACGTGAGGCGGGCACGTTACCACCCAGTGAAGCAGGCGGACTAAATTTGGGAACTTTATGACGAATACTTCGACAATTTACTGATAAAATTTAGACAGTTGAAGTGTCTTTACTGTGAACTCGATCTGACTTCCCTTGCTGCGTACCAATTGGCGATTGGTCATCAGAGCATCTCAAACTACCGTGTAGCCTACGAAAGCCTCATGCGCACTCTGCATCCCGAGTGTCCACTTCCTTTGTGTACTGCACCCCTACAAATCCCCACACGATAACGCAGGTCTAAAAAACTGCAGACAATACCGACACAGATTCGACGAAGTGCTTGGTTGAGACCCTACATTCGGCTCCAAACCAAAGAACCCCGATCAACTCTGGGAATAATGCTACAGATTGGGAGCTCTGCTGGCACCCCTCGCGCGATATCAGCAGTCTTCACCACCTCCACCAGCCGCCTGTGTGAAATTTGCCTCAGACCCCATGCCTACAGGCGTCGTTTGTGCCGATGTGAGCCAGAAATTGCAGACGACTGCACCCTGCACGCTCGATAGCCGCAGACGAGGTCGCTTCCACATTTCAGATGAGGCCTACGGCAGACATACCGAGCGCACATTGGCTTTCTTTCCAGCCCTGAACGCTATCTGCCTAAGAGAATCCAGAACACGCCAAACGCTGGAGCTCACAATACTAGTACATCCCTCCCCCCGCGTGCTTACTCGGATCCTTGTGAAGGAGCGGCTACTTGTCCACTCACAGGGGATCAGGCGAAGACAGGCGGCGAATCTCCACACCGGCCCTGCGCCACGAGCGACCGCCACTCACCCTGCTGTAAGGGCGAATCCACCGCAACGGGTACACTAGGACGTGCCTGGGAATCAGAGACCGTCGGCAATACAAGCGACACCTGAGATGTCCCATGCGATGCGCCAGATTCTCCGCCACGGCCACACCCCGAGGCAGCAGCCTGCAGATGACTGACCGTAGCCAAAAACACATTCAACTGTTCGCGAACTGCGGCCAGCTCCTCCTGCGTCCGTACACAGCATGCACACATCCTAACCATCCTAGCAAGACTAACTGACGAAGTAAACTATAAAAACAGACGTAATCCTAGATGAGCAATTTGTCACCTTTCTGATGTGTCACCAATCGGCGCCGATGCGTTAATGAGCTATTTAGCTGGTGGTTCAGTGATCAACTATTGCGATACAAGCTGTGTGAATTTACACAGACAAAAACGCGAGATTAAACCTCTTAAACAGAAAAACACTCACGAAATTTAATAAATATACTTCGAGGAAAACACAGAAAAAGTCAACACTTACTCACCACTCTGTAGATGTAAATCACGTGAGAGGTGCTGCTTGACTAACTTACTAAACTAACGGACGGTTCTCTTCAACCACTACGCTACAGACTGTCTGAATGTACACTTACAAAAATGCCAAATTAAACTTTTTAAGCACAAAAACACCCACGAAATTTAATAAACCCATTTCGAGGAAAACACAGAAAAAGATTCACTTAACTCGCCTCTCTGCATATGTGAATCAGTTCAGAGCTGCTGCTTTTTTGTAAGCAAGTTTATAAGTGCGTAACGCCTGCACTAAATAACATCAAAAAACGTATTGCTGCTGCCTGTGCTGAAATTTCTGATGAAATGCTATAATGTGTGCATCATTCATTACAACGCAGGTAGGAAGCTTTTATTATAGTTAGTGACTGGCATTTTGAATGCCACCTTTGAAGGTTCATCTCCAGAATCCAAAGCATATGTTACTCTTTTTCTTTTCCTTATGTTAGTGTTTGCATATGGAGCAGACTGGCATTTATAAGTTTTAAACAGTGATTTTTAGTGGACTGACTACTTGTAATAGAATCATGAAACATATACCATTGCCATTCCAATTTATTTGTTTTTTTTTTAATGAATTATGTTATCTGCAGGATTAGGGCCTTAGGTTCCTCTCTTAGATCTAATAACAGTAACAATAATAATAATAAAACCATTGCCATTCTAATTTATTTATTTTTTTAATGAATTTTGTTATTTGCAGGATTAGGGCCTTAGGTTCCTCTCTTACATCTAATAATAGTAACAATAATAATAATAATAATAATAATAATAATAATAATAATAATAATAATAATAATACCGCCTATGTACATTAATGAATATATTTCGTTACGTTCTTCTTGAATGTGCATAATGACATTTAAAAGGAACGTGTGGCTACAATACAGAAAAAATCCACATCTGCATCTATACTCCCCAAGTCACCTTACGGTTTGTGGCGGACAGTATTTTGTGTAACACTGTCACTTCCCCCTTTTTCTGTTCCAGAAGAACGATTGCTGGTAAGCCTCCATGCTGGACTGAATCTCTCTAATTTTATCCTCATGGTCTTTTCGAGAGATATATCTCGGAGGAGGCAATATATTGGCTGAATTTTCTAGGAACGTAAGCTCTTGGAAATTTAAGTATAAGCAGTAACCTGATGCAGAACGCCTCTCTTGCATTGTCTGTCACTCAAGGTAGTTGAGCATCTTCGTGGTACTTTTGCGTTAACTAAATGAATCTGTAACGAAACGTGCTGCTCTTCTTTGGGTTTTCTCTGTTTCCTCCTTCAGTCCAGTGCTTTACGGACCCCACACTGACTAGCAGTAGTAAAGTATTAGTCAAACGAATGTTTTATCACCCTCTTCCTCTGTTGTTGGACTACATTTGCTGAGGAGTCTTTCAATGAATCTCGGTCTAAAATCTGTCTTACTTGCGTTTCATTTTATGTGACCGTTCCACTACAAATCTCCCCGTACGCATACTCCTAGATATTTTACCAAACTACTTGCTCCCAGAGATCGTTCATCAGTTTCATAATCATATAAGAAAGGTATTTCTTTCTATGCATTTGCAATACGTTGCTTTTGTTTATGTTGACGGTCAACTGCCGCTCCCTGCACTAAATGTCGATCGTCTGCAGGTCTTCCTGTATTTCGCTACAATTTCCTAGCCTTGTGACTTCTCTCTATACAGCAGCCGGCCACGGAAAGCCTCGTGGAACTTTCAACGCTATCCACTAAGTCACTTATGTATTGTGGAAATTAATGGCCCCATGAGAGTCCCCTGTGGCACGTCGGAAGTTATTCTCACGCCTGAAGACTTGTCTCCGTTCAGAAAGACGCTGTGAGTGTTCTCTCTGCTAGAAACTCTTCAGTCCAGTCACACTGTTGGTCTCATGTTCCATAGCCTCGTATTTTGGCGTGGAGAAGAAGTTTGCTGGTCAGTGGAAAAGCGAAAATTATAGAATAATTTTATCAGTTAAGATGAAAGGAATAATACATAAATAGAAAGGAATGAATGTGGCCACAATATGAGAAAGATAGCTGTTGTTGGACAGAAAGAGGGAAGCTATGCATTTTACAATAGATAAAGTTTTAATCTCCTCCTCAGTACAGAGTGGTTTAGGATAAGACCCAAGCTACAGGGTAAGACGTATGGCTGAAAAGGCGGACGAGAGTTATACGAGCGCACACCCAAGATGGTGGACGTAACAGATCTTGCATTGCAGTTACAGAATGCTATTGTTTGTGTGTTATGTGTATGGAGAGGTACTGAGGACACTGATGACTAGGAAAGCGGTGAAGTAAACCAACCGCCTGAAAATCACCTCGCCGATCCGGTCACATTCAGTCTCAGTACAGGAAGGATTGATGTGATCAAACAATTGAATCTCGCACCCATATCTTACGCAGCTCGAGTCGTCTAGTTTTCTCAATATGTGTTCCGTGTTGAATTATATCGAAATAGTAGAGATTTGGAAAGACTAACGACTGAACTAATTTTAAATAATTTTCGGACGGCATGTAGACAGAGGAGATTTCCTGAATGCTGCAACGGTTTGTTTTTGCCAAGGTAAATGCTCATCTAAGTTGTGCCAATGTCTTTTACGGCTAATTCAGTTATTATAATTTTTCCGTCTTAAGTTCACTGCAAGTAAGTAAAGAATATTTTTCAAGATACCTTAGGGGTTGCGAAGCAACTCAAATCGCTTGATACGGGCAAGTCTTCAGGCCCAGATTGTATACCGATTACGTTCCTTCCAGATTACGCTGATACAATAGCTCCCTACTTAGCACACATATACAACCGCTCGCTCACTGATAGATCTGTACCTACAGATTGGAAAATTGCGCAGGTCGCACCAGTGTTTAAGAAGGGTAGTAGGAGTAATCCATCTAACTAAAGACCTATATCATTGACGTCGGTTTGCAGTAGGGTTTTGGAGCATATACTGTATTCAAACATTATGAATCACCTCGAAGGGAACAATCTATTGATACGTAATCAGCATGCCTTAGGAAAACATCGCTCTTGTGCAACGCATCTAGCTCTTTATTCGCACGAAGTAATGGCCGCTATCGACAGGGGATCTCAAGTTGATTCCGTATTTCTAGATTTCCGGAAAGCTATTGACACCGTTCCTCACAAGCGACTTCTAATCATGCTGCGGGCCTATGGGGTATTGTCTCAGTTGTGCGACTGGATTCGTGATTTCCTATCAGGAAGGTCGCAGTTCGTAGTAATAGACGGCAAATCATCGAACTGAAGTGATATCAGGTGTTTCCCAGGGAAGCGTTCTGGGACCTCTGCTGTTCCTGATCTATATAAATGACCTGGGTGACCATCTGAGCAGTTCTCTTAGGTTGTTCGCAGATGATGCTGTAATTTACCATCTAGTAAGGTCATCCGAAGACCAGTATCAGTTACAATGCGAATTAAGAAAAGATTGCTGTATGGTGTGGCAGGTGGCAGTTGACGCTAAATAACGAAAAGTGTGAGGTGATCCGCATGAGTTCCAAAAGAAATCCGTTGGAATTCAATTACCCCATAAATAGTACAATTCTCAAGGCTGTCAATTCGACTAAGTACCTGGGTGTTAAAATTACGAACAACTTCAGTTGGAAAGATCACATAGATAATATTGTGGGGAAGGCGAGCCAAGGGTTGCGTTTCACTGGCAGGACACTTAGAAGATGCAACAAGTCCACTAAAGAGACAGCTTACACTACACTCGTTCGTCCTATGTTAGAATATTGCTGCGCGATGTGGGATCCTTACCAGGTGGGATTGACGGAGGACATCGAAAGGGTGCAAAAAAGGGCAGCTCGTTTTGTATTATCACGTAATAGGGGAGAGAGTGTTGTAGATATGATACGCGAATTGGGATGGAAGTAATTACAGCAAAGACGTTTTTCATCGTGGCGAGATCTTTTTACGAAATTTCAGTCAGCAACTTTCTCTTCCGAATGCGAAAATATTTTGTTGAGCCCAACCTACATAGGTAGGAATGATCATAAAAATAAAATAAGAGAAATCAGAGCTCGAACAGAAAGGTTTAGGTGTTTGTTTTTCCCGCGTGCTGTTAGGGAGTGGAATAGTAGAGAGATAGTATGATTATGGGTCGATGAACCCTCTGCCAAGCACTTAAATGTGAATTGCAGAGTAGTCATGTAAATGTATATGTAGATGTACTTAGATTCTATTTCTAAAGCATTCTCTGTTATCATGAATATACACTCCTGGAAATGGAAAAAATAACACATTGACACCGGTGTGTCAGACCCACCATACTTGCTCCGGACACTGCGAGAGGGCTGTACAAGCAATGATCACACGCACGGCACAGCGGACACACCAGGAACCGCGGTGTTGGCCGTCGAATGGCGCTAGCTGCGCAGCATTTGTGCACCGCCGCCGTCAGTGTCAGCCAGTTTGCCGTGGCATACGGAGCTCCATCGCAGTCTTTAACACTGGTAGCATGCCGCGACAGCGTGGACGTGAACCGTATGTGCAGTTGACGGACTTCGAGCGAGGGCGTATAGTGGGCATGTGGGAGGTCGGGTGGACGTACCGCCGAATTGCTCAACACGTGGGGCGTGAGGTCTCCACAGTACATCGATGTTGTCGCCAGTGGTCGGCGGAAGGTGCACGTGGCCGTCGACCTGGGACCGGACCGCAGCGACGCACGGATGCACGCCAAGACCGTAGGATCCTACGCAGTGCCGTAGGAGACCGCACTGCCACTTCCCAGCAAATTAGGGACACTGTTGCTCCTGGGGTATCGGCGAGGACCATTCGCAACCGTCTCCATGAAGCTGGGCTACGGTCCCGCACACCGTTAGGCCGTCTTCCGCTCACGCCCCAACATTGTGCAGCCCGCCTCCAGTGGTGTCGCGACAGGCGTGAATGGAGGGACGAATGGAGACGTGTCGTCTTCAGCGATGAGAGTCGCTTCTGCCTTGGTGCCAATGATGGTCGTATGCGTGTTTGGCGCCGTGCAGGTGAGTGCCACAATCAGGACTGCATACGACCGAGGCACACAGGGCCAACACCCGGCATCATGGTGTGGGGAGCGATCTCCTACACTGGCCGTACACCTCTGGTGATCGTCGAGGGGACACTGAATAGTGCACGGTACATCCAAACCGTCATCGAACCCATCGTTCTACCATTCCTAGACCGGCAAGGGAACTTGCTGTTCCAACAGGACAATGCACGTCCGCATGTATCCCGTGCCACCCAACGTGCTCTAGAAGGTGTAAGTCAACTACCCTGGCCAGCAAGATCTCCGGATCTGTCCCCCATTGAGCATGTTTGGGACTGGATGAAGGGTCGTCCCACGCGGTCTGCACGTCCAGCACGAATGCTGGTTCAACTGAGGCGCCAGGTGGAAATGGCATGGCAAGCCGTTCCACAGGACTACATCCAGCATCTCTACGATCGTCTCCATGGGAGAATAGCATCCTGCATTGCTGCGAAAGGTGGATATACACTGTACTAGTGCCGACATTGAGCATGCTCTGTTGCCTATGTCTATGTGCCTGTGGTTCTGTCAGTGTGATCATGTGATGTATTTGATGCCAGGAATGTGTCAATAAAGTTTCCCCTTCTTGGGACAATGAATTCACGGTGTTCTTATTTCAATTTCCAGGAGTGTATTTACGTTGTTTTTGCCTCTTGTTTACGTATTCTGCAAGCCACGGCTGTTTCCTTTTCCGTCAGTGAAGGTAAAGGATGAAAAAATGTTGGTTGAACATCAATTTTGGCAATTTTTCGCCTTTCTTGAAACCAGTTCTTCTTACTCTGCATTAGCGATTTTCTTCTTTTTCTTTCTTCACCTTACTTTTGCAAAAACTTCATAAGAGGGTTACTACTGCAGTTTCACGTGTTCAGCACATTGCAAAGTGTTCAAACACCAACTTTCCACCGAATTTTGACCACGTTGGCATCTGTTTTTTAGATAAATATCGAACAACATTACTCCACTGTTTGAAAAATTCGAGTGTTTTATTTCAAAAGGTAATATACTCTAGTATCATTTTTTAAAGTCAGTCGACAGTGTTTCATTTTGTTAAATGTTAATTTCTAAAATAAATTCCCATTATAGTGATTTTTATAATCTGTGTGGCAGTTTAAGTGAGGGCCTTTGATTAAGTTCCATTACCATGTAAACCGCACATCAACACCACCTTCCGTTTGACAGCTTTGAAGAGATACACCCTGTATTCCTGCAAATATACAGTCAACATTGACAGGCAGTATAAATATTACTCTTTGAAACGGGATGTTGGCTTCCCCGCAGTTTAAATACACTGAAACGCCAAACAAACTGGTATAGGCATGCGTATTCAAACACAGAGATATGTAAACAGGCAGAGTACGGAACTGCGGTCGGCAACGCCTATATAAGATAACAAGTACCTGGCGCAGTTGCTAGATTGGTTACTGCAACAGATTATCAAGATTTGAGTGAGTTTCAACGTGGTGTTATAGTCGGAGCACGAGCGATGGGACACAACACCTCCGAGGTAACAATGAAGTGAGGATTTTCCTTACGGCCATTTCATGAGTGTACCGTGAATATTAAGAATCCGGTAAAACATCAGATCTACGACATCGCTGAGGCCGGAAAAAGATCCTGCGAGAACGGGACCAACGACGACTGAAAAGAATCGATCAACGTGACATAAGTGCAAGCCTTCCGCAAATCGCTGCAGATTTCAAAGCTGGACCATCAATAAGTGTCAGCGTGTAGATCGTTCAACGAAACATCATCGATACTGGCTTTCGGAGCCGAAGGCCCACTCCTGTATCCTTGATGGCTGCACAATACAAAGCTTTACGCCTTTCCTGGGCCCGACAACGCCGACATTGGATTGTTGATGACTGGAAACAAATGTGCCTGGTCGGACGAGTCTCGTTTCAAATTGTATCAAGCGGATGGACACGTACAGGTATGGAGACAGCCTCATGAATCCATGGACCCTGCATGTCAGAAGGGGACTTTCCAAGCTAGTGGAGTCTCTGAACTGGTGTAGGGCGTGTGCAGTTGGAGTGATATGGGTCCCCTGATACGTATAGACACGGCTCTGACGGTGACACGTACGTAAGCATCCTGTCTGGCTGGTTCAAATGGGTCTGAGCACTATGGGACTCAACTTCTGAGGTCATCAGTCCCCTAGAACTTAGAATTACTTAAACCTAACTAACCTAAGGACATCACACATACCCATGCCCTAGGCAGGATTCGAACCCGCAACCGTAGCGGCCGCGCGGTTCCAGACTGTAGCGCCTAGAACCGCTCGGCCACCCCAGCCGGCGCATCTTGTCTGATCACCTGCATGTTCATTGTGCAGTTTGACGGAAATGGGAAATACCAGCAGGGCAATTCGACACCCAACACGTCCTGGATTGCTACAGAGTGGCTCCAGGAACATTCTTCTGAGTTTAAGCACTTCCCTTGGCCACCAAACTCTCGACACATGAACATTATTGAGCAAATCTGCGATGCCTTGTAACGTGATGTTCAGAAGAGATCTCCACACCCTTGTACTCTTACGGACTGCAGGATTCATGGTGTCAATTCCCTTCAGGATTACTTTAAACATTAGTCGATCCCATGCAACGTCGTTTTGCGGCACTTCTGCGGGCTCGCGGGGGCCCTACGCGATATTAGGCAGGTGTATCAGTTTCTTTGGCTCTTCAGTGTATGTGTGTCGGTCCGGCACTTCGATATGTAATCGTGCCTTTCACACGATATGCTGTTACCTACTAAGCTACCGAGCGAGGCAGCGCAGAGGTTAGCACAATGGACTCGCATTCGGGATTCAAATGGCTCTGAGCACTATGGGACTCAACTGCTGTGGTCATTAGTCCCCTAGAACTTAGAACTACTTAAACCTAACTAACCTAAGGACATCACACGCACCCATGCCCGAGGCAGGACTCGAACCTGCGACTGTAGCAGTCGCACGGTTCTGGACTGCGCACCTAGAACCGCGAGACCACCGCGGCCGGCCGCATTCGGGAGGACGACGGTACAAACCCTCGTCCAGCCATCTTGATTCAGGTTTTCCGTGACTTCCCCAAATCACTTTTGACAAATGCAGGATGCTTCCTTCGAAATGGCATGGCCGACTTGCTACACCATCCTTTGATAATCCAATGGGATTGATGACCTCGCCGTTTGGTCGCCTCCTCTCAAATCAGCCAAGCCAACAACGTACCTATCAAGCTATCCACGAACCAGTCTTCACCTATCCTCGCAGCTTAAATTCTTTCCTAACATGCATACCTATCCATGCTAATGCTCCTGGAAGTAAAAGGTGAAGAATGTCAGAAGTGAGGCTGTTGTGGCGTGAGGTAACTCGTGCCTAGGTACATCAGTCGTTAATATCATTGTCCGATAAAGTCAAAGTGGTGAGTGCGACTCATGCTTAAGCACACAGTTTTATTATTCCAGCAAGTTTTACAACATAAAAACGGTTCTAATGGCTCTGAGCACTATGGGACTTAAGATGTGAGGTCATCAGTCTCCTAGAACTTACAACTACTTAAACCTAACTAACCTAAGGACATTACACAGGATTCGGACATCACGCAGGATTCGGACCTGCTACCGTAGCAATCGCGCGTTGCAGACTGAAGCGCCTAGAACCGCTCGGCCATAACGGCCGGCTTTTAGAACACCATTGACAAGATTCCTTTGATACATTTACTCCTTGAAAAGCCCACCTATGCCTTCATTGTGGTACTTTCGGCGTTAATTTTGTTCCTGTACACTAAAAAGCGGGAGAGTACGGAGCATGGCATTGTTTACCCTGCTTATTAAATAATTCCGAGTCTGCACACTATTCTTAAAATTTATTGCTTCCCCAAAACAAGTGGCATTCAGGGGAACTGCAGTTCAGATCCCCGTCCCACCATCCAGATACAACTTCTTCGTGTTTGCCCTAAATCTAGTAAGTCCAATGCCAGGATGATCCCTTTGAAAAGGAAACGAAAGACACTGTCCCCATTGATCTTGCCTTCGACTGTACGTTATACATCAATCCTCGTTTCTTTCCCGCGAAAACGGTTCGATTGACGAAACATAAACTTTATGTAGGGGAATGGCATACTTTTACTGCTTTGATCAAAAAGACGGATGTCTAGCACTTGAGCGCGGATAATTCCTCTTCCCTAGGTGGTTGCGCCCGCACGATAAGGCACAGACCTGAATTAAACATTGGCTCTTCGGCAGGGCTGCTATCCGCAGGCGCCTTCCCCGCCTTCGAGCAGCGCAGTTAGGGGTGTAACAGAAGTTAGCAATGGGGCCATTAATCTCAATTTACGAAACGGCGCTGGGGACAAGTCAGATAGCTTCTGAAATTATTCGTTAATACTGCTGTTATTTACAGCCGTTTGTGGTCGTGCGGGCAGCCTCACAAAATTCGAAAATAGTCCCACAAAATCTTGTCAACAACGGTACCCTTTCTCATTCGAGAGCGGATGTTTGAAGAAAGAAAAAGTAATGCTTACCGACTCAATTTCCGGATCTCATCTGCAAGAACAACTTGAGACAAAATGTATACCTATGAGTGTTCTTCTGTCCTGCTTCCTTTACGTATCCCAAGCATAGGGCGTGGACCTCTCGATTGTACAAATCATGTATACCTTAGAAGACGTGCTTTCTTTCTACTTCAGTTCTGAGACATATTCAATGCATCCACATTTACATCTACGCTATGCTCGACAAGTAACTCCACGGAGTACGAGTGTGACATCCGACAGAAAGCTCGGAGATAGAGACTAATAGCCGACCGAAGTGGCCGAGTGGTTCTAGGCGCTACAGTCTGGAACCGCGCGACCGCTATGGTATCAGGTTCGAATCCCGCCTCGGGCATGGATGTGTGTGATGTCCTTAGGTTAGTTAGGTTTAAGTAGTTCTGTGTTCTAGGGGACTGATAACCCCAGCAGTTAAGTCCCATAGTGCTCAGAGCCATTTTTAGAGACTAATACGTATGGGAACGTTACTAGCATTTTGTCGCTTACTCTCTTTCGTCAACAGAGCCCCTTTCCTGACCCCAACGCGTCTGACTGACAACACCTAATCCTAAACTATATGTTCTAATATCAATATCACAAACGGTCATTAGATTTATACCTGTTTAATGATTCTAACAGATTTTTTCGCCCATAGCATTTTACTATTATGACGGAACTACACAACTGGCCATTAAAATTGCTACACCACGAAGATGACGTGCTACAGACGCGAAATTTAGCCGACAGGATATATGCAAATGATTATCTTTCCAGAGCATTCACACAATGTTGGCGCCGGTGGCGACACTTGCAACGTGCTGACATGAAAGTTTCCAATCGATTTCTCATACACAAACAGCAGTTCACCGGCGTTGCCTAGTGAAACGTTGTTGTGATGCCTCGTGTAAGGAGGAGAAATGCGTACCATCACGTTTCCGACTTCGATAAAGGTCGAAATGAAGCCTATCGCGATTGCGGTTTATCGTATCGCGACATTGCTGCTCGCGTTGGTCGAGATCCAATGACTGTTAGCAGAATATGGAATCGGTGGGTTGAGGAGGGTAATACGGAACGCCTTGCTGGAACCCAACGGCCTCGTATCACTAGCAGTCGAGATATCAGGCATCTTATCCGCATGGCTGTAACGGATCGTGCACCCACGTCTCGATCCCTGAATCAACAGATGGGGACGTTTGCAAGACAACAACCATCTGCATGAACAGTTCGACGACGTTTGCAGCAGCATGGACTATCAGCTCGGAGACCATGGCTGCGGTTACCCTTGACGCTGCATCACAGACAGGAGCGCCTGCGATGGTGTACTCAACGACGAACCTGGGTGCACGAACGGCAAAACGTCATTTCTTCAGGTGAATCAAGGTTCTGTTTACAGCATCATGATGGTCGCATCCGTCTTTGGCGACATCGCACATTGGAAGCGTATATTCGTCATCGCCATACTGGCGTATCACCCGGCGTGATGGTATGGGGTGCCATTGGTTATACGTCTCGGTGACCTCTTGTTCCCATTGACGGCACTTTGAACAATGTACGTAACATTTCAGATGTGTTACGACCCGTGGCTCTACCTTTCATTCGATCTCTGCGGAACCCTACATATCAGCAGGATAATGCACGACCGCATGTTGCAGGTCCTGTATGGGCCTTTCTGGATACAGAAAATGTTCGAATGCTGCCCTGGCCAGCACATTCTCCAGGGCCAGCACATTCTCCACATCTCTCACCAATTGAAAACGTCTGGTCAATGGTGGCCAAGCAACCGACTCGTCAGAATACGCCAGTCTCTACTCTTGATGAACTGTGGTATCGTGTTGAAACTGCATGGACAGCTGTACCTGCACACACCATCCAAGCTCTGTTTGACTCAATGCCCAGGCGTATCAAGGCCGTTATTACGGCCAGAGGTAGTTGTTCTGTGTACTGATTTCTCGGGATCTATGCACCAAAATTTCGTGAAAATGTATTCACTTATCAGTTCTAGTATAATATATTTGTCTAATTAATACCCGTTTATCATCTGCATTTCTTCTTGGCGTAGCAACTTTAATGGCCAATAGTGTACGACGAAGTAAAGGGTCTCATTCTGAGCCACGACAGTGCCCCTTCTTCAACACATATTTCATACGAACATAATTTTTAAACCAAATATTTTAGAAAACAAGCTTGTAAGAACGATGAATGTGCATACTCTGTTAGACATGATTTCTCCATTTTATGTGTACAACATCTAGTAGAGCGTTGATAGAAATGAGTGCTCATGGGCCGACTGCGTGTTGTGTTAGAAAATACACAAAGTATTAAAAAAAAAAAAAAAAACATTTTCACGTTTGACTGTCAACTTATGTTGTCCGCCTACGTAACTGAGTGGTCAGCGTGGATGACTGACATGTAGATGACCCAGGCTTGAATTCTGGTACTGCTAGGGATTTTTTCTTGGTGGGAGGACGGAGTGCTCTCAGCCCGGTGGGGCCAACTGAGAAGCTACTCGACAGATCAGCAGCTGTTCCAAGGTCGAGAAACCCGATAACGACCGGGAGAGTGTTGTGCTGATCAGTTGCTCCTCCACACCGCATCCAGTGATGCCATTGGCAGAGAACGGCACGACCGTCGATGGTGTCCGATTGGCCTTTATCAAATGTTTATATGTATGCTATGAGATGTTTAATTGTTTTTTGTGTGGCAAAGACACGAAATCTTCCACATCGAAATGGCAGTAAGCTCAGAATTGCAAACTTAGTGATTGACATGAAGGTGAAAGTCAAAGATGAAAAGTCTGTTTTTCAAACTGTTCAAATGGCTCTGAGCACTATGGGACTTAACTTCTGAGGTCATCAGTCCCCGTAGCGGTCGCGCGGTTCCAGGCTGTAGCGCCTAGAACCGCTCGGCCACAAAGGCCGGCTTTCAAACTGTTCTACACGACTGGGAATCCTACACAATAAAACATAACAGAAAAAGTGATCGCAAATTCCGAATAACGGATACCATCTGTTTCCATGAATGTGGGGCCAATGTCGCTGCTGCACGGTGTCGCTATTTATCTCTTAACCAAAATCTGTCACCACAATTTACAATAGTTTCTATAATAACAGCTATCCTGTTTTAAAATTTCAACAACTTCTACGTACAGATCATCATTCAACATTATTTCATCACTTTAGAAATGCTCAATTTGCACTGTCATATACTTGTTAATTCTTCAACCTCTAGTGGCCTTGCAGTTAGATCCAAAAATGTCACATCAAGTAAGGAGGGCCTGAGATGCTATTCAGGAAATCAAGAGTTCAGACTACAATTTGAGCGTCCTGGCTCAGGTTTGTCGTTATTTCTGTAAGCTGCTTCCGTTCAATGGTGCTTAATTTTTGAAAGAGGCCAACTCCTTTAATCCCCTAGACCAGTTAGATCTCTGTTACATGATTGTTGTTCACTCTCGTGTTGAAATTCACGACTAGACACAAACAGTCACCAGTAAACCGAAAATGAATTGAGGCTCCTCAAAGAGAACAGGGCATTAGGTCTTGACGTATTCCTATTTGGAGCGTTATAGAACTATTAATGTTCTCAATATGCATAAACGTTTTATCAGATAGGGTCGGCAGAACTGTGCTTGTTCTTTGGCAATGCTGTTGTCTACACCGCAAGTATTTTCACCGAGCGACGTAGCGCAGTGGTTAGACACTAGACTCGCATTCGGGAGGACGACGGTTCAGTCGCGCGTCCGGCCATCCTGATCTAGGTTTTCCGTGATTTCCCTAAATCACTCCAGGCAAATGCCGGGATGGTTCCTCTGAAAGGGCACGGCCGACTTCCTTCCCCATCCTTCCCTAATCCGATGAGACCGATGACCACGCTGTCTGGTCTCCTTCCCCAAAACCAACCAACCACCCAACCAACCAAGTATCTTCGCTGTATGATAATAAAAAACGACTTTGAAGGCTTTTACGTTTGATTAGATAGTATCAGATTACAAGAACACTAGCAAACTCCAGAAGACCACCACATCGTTTATGTGTCTAGTGTAATACTGCAAACATATGTGAATCGGGACGAGCAAATCAATTCAGTAACGGGGAAGTCAAGAGACACTCGGAAGGGCTCTAGGAAAATGCTTAAATATGTAAGGAAACCATGTACAAGGAGGTAATGCGACTAATTCTAGAGTAATGCTCCAGCACTGGAGCCCCCATTAAGTAGATATGATTGTCGATATGTAATCAATTCAGAGACATGCTGTGAGGGTCGTAATAGGTCGATATAACCTGTATGAAAGTGTTCCACTGGCTCACAAGAATCTGTGGACGGATGGAGACGTTGTACTTGGGAAACATTACCGGCTAAATTCAGCGATCTAATATTCCAGGGACGCATTGCGAAATTTCTGTTGCCTTCAAGGTATATTCGCATAGGAACGGTAAGAGATAGAAAAGACATCAGGGAGGGTACCAAGGTAGTCCTCCTTGTCGCTACGCTACGTTAAATATCGAATTTTATGGTCAGAGAGCACACAAATTGTAACAAAAGGTGAAGTTCAACTAACATATGTAATCTCAACAACGAATAAAATATGTCTGATGTCAATATATTAATATTCCTAATCATATTACTCTTGTATATATTCCATAAACAATAAAAAGGAAGCCCATTGAAGATGTGGCGAAACATGTTTGGATAATAAAGCAAAGTTAAGTTCTTGCAAGAAAATGGACCCTTTTAATTAATTATTATTTTCTGCATTTTAAGTGTGACTGTACTTGTTATCGATATTAAAAGTACAGCTTCGGCAGTAAAAAATCCTGTGTATTACTCTTTGTTTGCGGATGGTTTCTGCGGCTTATTTTCTCCTACATCATTCCAACAACTAGTCAATTACAGCTGACTGTCAGAAAGATGAAGGAATGGACGGAGAAGAGACTTATTCCTGTCTCACACGAGAAGCCTTTGGGTGTCCTTTTTCACCACACAGGTTCAGTTTTTAACTTTCGTGAGTTGTCGATGAGGAACGCTGTTCTCAGTTTTAAAGAAACATTGAGGTTTTGGAGCCTCACATTATTTTAAACTTTCATAGGTACCACACCTAGGGTAACTGAAAGCCCGGTCCCTAAAAGTGCTAAGTTTTTTAAAATGTAGTAGTCACAGTTAATAGGGAGCAGACCGAGCCAGTCGGCTCCATCCTGCGGAGACTCCTCGTAGCCCAACAAGCCTATATCGAAGCCGGGTTCGAGTCCCGGCCGGGGCACACATTGTCAGCTGCACCTATCGAGGTATATCAACAACACCTGTCGGCAGCTGAGGGTTTCAGTTAATTATCAGAAGCTGTAAAGTCATCATTGGTATCTGTTCTTTCGAGAACAGTTACTAACTTCATATATATAGTTAAAGGCTACCCAGCCATTGACCTTCGTCTCTGCGAATGCACACAAGTTGCCCGAGCTCTTACGGGAATCGTTACCTTAGTGTGCGTGAGTAATCAGTGGATGGGCAAATATATACACTCCTGGAAATGGAAAAAAGAACACATTGACACCGGTGTGTCAGACCCACCATACTTGCGCCGGACACTGCGAGTGGGCTGTACAAGCAATGATCACACGCACGGCACAGCGGACACACCAGGAAACGCGGAGTTGGCCGTCGAATGGCGCTAGCTGCGCAGCATTTGTGCACCGCCGCCGTCAGTGTCAGCCAGTTTGCCGTGGCATACGGAGCTCCATCGCAGTCTTTAACACTGGTAGCATGCCGCGACAGCGTCGACGTGAACCGTATGTGCAGTTGACGCACTTTGAGCGAGGGTGTATAGTGGACATGCGGGAGGCCGGGTGGACGTACCGCCGAATTGCTCAACACGTGGGGCGTGAGGTCTCCACAGTACATCGATGTTGTCGCCAGTGGTCGGCGGAAGGTGCACGTGCCCGTCGACCTGGGACCGGACCGCAGCGACGCACGGATGCACGCCAAGACCGTAGGATCCTACACAGAGCCGTAGGGGACCGCAACGCCACTTCCCAGCAAATTAGGGACACTGTTGCTCCTGGGGTATCGGCGAGGACCATTCGCAACCGTCTCCATGAAGCTGGACTACGGTCCCGCACACCGTTAGGCCGTCTTCCGCTCACGCCCCAACATCGTGCAGCCCGCCTCCAGTGGTGTCGCGACAGGCGTGAATGGAGGGACGAATGGAGACGTGTCGTCTTCAGCGATGAGAGTCGCTTCTGCCTTGGTGCCAATGATGGTCGTATGCGTGTTTGGCGCCGTGCAGGTGAGCGCCACAATCAGGACTGCATACGACCGAGGCACACAGGCCCAACACCCGGCACCATGGTGTGGGGAGCGATCACCTACACCGGCCGTATACCTCTGGTGATCGTCGAGGGGACACTGAATAGTGCACGGTACATCCAAACCGTCATCGAACCCATCGTTCTACCATTCCTAGACCGGGAAGGGAACTTGCTGTTCCAACAGGACAATGCACGGCCCCATGTATCCCGTGCCACCCAACGTGCTCTAGAAGGTGTAAGTCAACTACCCTGGCAAGCAAGATCTCCGGATCTGTCCCCCATTGAGCATGTTTGGGACTGGATGAAGCGTCGTCTCACGCGGTCTGCACGTCCAGCACGAACGCTGGTCCAACTGAGGCGCCAGGTGGAAATGGCATGGCAAGCCGTTCCACAGGACTACATCCAGCATCTCTACAATCGTCTCCATGGGAGAATAGCAGCCTGCATTGCTGCGAAAGGTGGATATACACTGTACTAGTGCCGACATTGTGCATCCTCTGTTGCCTGTGTCTATGTGCCTATGGTTCTGTCAGTGTGATCATGTGATGTATCTGACCCCAGGAATGTGTCAATAAAGTTTCCCCTTCCTGGGACAATGAATTCACAGTGTTCTTATTTCAGTTTCCAGGAGTGTATTATGTACATTACGTATGTAGACTGTGAACAGTTGGGAATGTGGGTCTCACGGAAAGCGTGCAAGGGATAAGTCCCTGCAGTCGCGCTATTCATCTGTGTCCTCGGTGGCTCCGATGGAGCCGGCACGGTAGCTCAGCGTGTTCAGTCAGAGGGTTAGCTGCCCTCTAATAAAAACACTGAGTTAATGGGTCAACGACGAACTGAAACGGACGTCTTACGACGTCCGCCCCGAGCAGATGCAACGAACTAAAACGAACAAAATGGCATTAAAAGAAGATGGATAGAGCGTCTGCCATGTAACCAGGAGATAACGGGTTCGAGTCTCCGTCGGGGCATACATTTTCAGCTGTCCCCATAGAGGTATATCAACAACACCTGTCGGCAGCTGAGGGTTTCAATTAGTTATCATTTATACTAGAGAAGCTGCACGCTCATCAATAGTATCTGTTCCTTCGAGAACAGTTACTATCTTCATATATATAGTAAAATCTTTTAGATTTGAAATTTTTTAAGAAAGATTCCACAATAGATTTAAAATTTAAATCTGAGTTTCATAATATCTTACGTACGCATCACAGCTTTAAAATAGTTCACACTGATGGTTGAACGCGAGGAGACAGACTACCTTGGCTGTGTAGTTACGTCTCCTGACTGCGTGTTTGGGGTATGTCTTTCAAGTGAATACACTGTGTTTACTACAGAGTTCCATACAATTCTGAAAGCACCGTAGCAGATTAGGTGTCTTTAGAACAAAAACTTTCCCTTCTGGTCCGATCCCCTTGTGGCCTACTAAGCATTGCAACAAATGATCGCCATGTTACTGCCATCGAGAGCGCTCCAGCAGGCAGACCCTCCAGTTCTGTACTCTCAGCGCCCTTTCTCTAGGCGACATCGCAGTCCATTTCAGAGGTAGTAAAATGAAACCGAGCGCCTGCCACAATGCGACCACGAAATAATTCCATTCAAAAGTAACCACTAAGACACTGGGAGACGAGACTATCAATTCGTGCTTTGTAGATTTCCGTCAGCCGCTGATGCATGCTCGCCCGACTGAAACCGACGTACACGTATGCCGCCTGTCATTCCTCCGGTCACCAAAAATTTGGATATCACTCGGTGAAACATCCAGCCTGTGCGGAGGATATTTCTGTTTGCCAACAAAATCGCTGAAGCTTAGCCTTCGTACAATTAGGAGCGTGGCGGCAGGCATTATCGTGCATCAGGGTGAGTCCGTCAGACATCAGTCGAGGGATTCTTGACTTTTTGGCGAGTCGCAGTTTCTGCAAAGTGTCTACGTAGTACTTGCGCATTGACTATGGTTCCGCCCCCGAGCCGGCCGCTGTGGCTGAGTGGTTCTAGACGCTTCAGTTTGGAACCGCGGGACCGCTTCGGTCGCCGGTTCGAATTCTGTCTCGGGCATGGGTGTATGTGATGTCCTTAGGTTAATTAGGTTTAAGTAGTTCTAAGTTCTGGGGGACTGATGACCTCAGATGTTAAATCCCATAGTGCTCAGAGCCATTTGAACCATCCGCGCTCGACGAATTCGACGGGCAGAGGGCCCCTGCTGTCGAACAAAACGCTCATCATGACTTTTCCGAAACTTGCATGAAAAGCTTTCTTTTGGCAAGGGAGATGAATCATGTTTCCGCTGTTGGCATTGCTGTTTGCCCTCGGGCTGTCGGAATGCTGTCGGGCGGAAGCATATTGTCGCACGATAACGCCCGCCCACACACTGCCAATCTGACGAAGGCTACGCTTCAGTGATTTGGTTTGGGAAATACTTCAACATCCTCAGTACTTCCCGGATCTTTCACCGTGTGATTGTCATATTTTTGGCGACCTGAAGAAAGACGTGCGTGGACGTCGCTTTCAGTTGGATGAGGTAGTGGAAGAGTCGTTCTGTCAGCGACCGACCGCGACGTACAAAAGACGAATTGATCGCCTCGCCTCCCACTGGGATAAATGTCTTAACACGTGTGGTGATTACTTTTGAATGGAACCATTCCATGAGACCACCGTTGTGTTGGGTGTCCGGTTTTCATTTAAATGCCGCACATAGTTCTCGCTTACTCGTCGTTCCGACACGTTTTATGTACTGAACTAAATTAAAGAATCATTTTGTTCGTCAAGCATCTTTAAAAATTTTACCAAGTAGGTCAGTTGCATGTTAGCAAAAATGGACGTCCCATGCCAATGAAAAAAATGTATTTTGCAGATATTCTCTAATTATCAACCAACAGGAAATAAATGGTAAATAATGTAGTGAATTTATATGCGAAAAAGAATAAAATGCACACAAAAATATCTGTACTCAACATACCTTGTGATCTCTGATAAATGGACATCGACCTGCTACTCTGTAAATTCTTCTTTCGCGTTCTGTAAAACACCAATTCAGATGTGAAAATGTTGTAATGGGTATTCTGTAGGAATTACTAAGCACTCTGGATACGTACAGCTATCTGTATCGATATGGCTGTGTAGGAAATATTGAGTAACCTAATTTTTTGCTTCATTAAGGTCAGAATGGTGTATGCAGAATGAGGTCTGCTGAGCGTGGTGACCATTCAAGATGACCAAGGCGTGTGACTGAGCAGGACTTGCATCTTTCGGTGCATTTTCAACTTTAAAGTGATAATCACTCTTGAGGTAAAAGTACAGTACCCTCAACTGAACCAGCTTTTCAAGGAGACGGTGACACCAGAAGCCATTCCCATTACCATAGTCCCAAATTATTACAAGCACTTAATTATCAAAACATTTAAATAACAAAATAAATTAAATCAATAAAAAATAATAAAACTGGCACAAAAATGCATTGAAATTGAACATTTAATTTATCTCAAACAAACCAAACGTCGTCCATGAAGTGGATAAAAAATAGTATTGAGCAGACCAGTTGACATGCAGTTGTCCAGTGGACCGCACAGATGTGGTGATGGATGCGTCACCAAGAAAATTGTTTCTATAAAGACCATTTCCTTGGCACGGTATGCAAGTGTCAGCATAAATTACCGATCATCGATCATAATACAGGGTGAAAATAATTTAAACCGACAAAATCTGGAAGTTTGCACAGGATACTGAGACAAATATTTTCATCTAATATCTCATTCTCCTGTAAGTATTTTTTAAACTGGTAGAGGGAGTTTTCTTTTCTGCCTTTGTTTTGCTACTGCCTTTATCTCGCATTGTGGCCATGGTCGGCAGGGTTAAGTACGGAATTGGCATGGTTAGGTTTAAGGGGTAGCCTGATGCCCTTCCCGCTGCCACCCCTTATCCCCCAGGACGGAAGTAGTGCACCCCAGTTGTCTGTGTCTCCTGTAAGTCGTGAAATCGTGTGAATGTGTTTCAGATGTCTGCGAGTCGTGTAACTGAGGCGGAACGTGGGGACCAGCTCGGTTTCACCAAGTAGGATGTGGAAAACCACCTAAAAACCACATCCACGCTGGGCGGCACTCCGGCCGTCGTCGTTAATCCGCCGGGCAGATTCGTTCTGGGGCCAGCGCGCCTACTTGAGTCCAGGAAGCAGCGCGTTAGCGCTCTCGACTACCCTGGTTGGTGGTAGAGGGAGTTTTCTCTGGATGAAAATTAACTAAACTTACAAACACTGGGAGGTTGCATGGGACAATGTGTTTTCTTGTGTGGACAAAAAGTAACAGAAACCAGTTTTAATTCCTTACTACTCAGAGGAAACAACATTAACACGACACGATTACTTCAATTACGGTAGAGGTACAAAAATCCCCCTACTGACTTGTAAGCAGAGGTTACACTCGTGGGTCATGTTCTTTCTTACACGGCCAGAGGCTGCAGGAATGTCCTTAATTCCCACCGCTACTACTACCATCGGCGAAACCAGATCCTCTCCTGATTCGACATGGGTTTTGTAAACAAGGCTGCACATCTCTCGTCACACAAAAGTGTAGAGTGTCAAATCAGGGAATAGACTAGGCCGTGGTACAGGACCACCATTGCCAGTACACTTTTCTGGATACTGTCGGTAAAAGCATAGGTACACATGACGACTGAAATGTGCCGGCGCCCCGTCGTGCTGGAACCATATGCGGTGTCTTGTGGAAAGTGACACGTCATCCAGCAATTCTGATAATGTTATGGTTAGGAAATTGTAATAATGTTTGTCATTTAATGGCCTAAGCAGGAAATACGGCCCAATTAAAGTCACCAACACCATCTGCCCACACATTCACCACAACTGATGTGCGCGAGTATATGTGGCATGTTGATTAACCTCATTCAAAACATGAGAATTGTGGATGTTGAATACCACATCATGCCCGAACGTTGCTTCACCCGCGAACACCACAGAGGACGGAAATGTAGGAGGCATTTGTCACTGTTCCAGGTATCATGGCGAAAATTGTGCTCTGACTGTATAATCTTCTAGTTCCACGTTGTGCACACGCTGTAAGTGAAATGCATTAACAGTCGCTTATGAAGGACGTTTCTTACATTCGTCTGACTCGTCCACAAGTTATGCGCAATTGCACGAGTGCTGAGAATTGTTACGACCTCTACCGGATAAAAAATGCTCATACCTAATTATGAAAAAAATGTTTGTTTTGTTTTCCAGTCGGTATACATAATTTTCATCCTGTATTATGCACCAAAGCCCCTGTTTAAATTTACGGCTTTGCGAGGTGCGTTGACGCTGCGGTTTATACTCCGGCCTGTTACTTGGGAGGAAAAGAGTGCAAATTACCGTCCACCCACCCTTACAGGATTTCCGTACCCTCCCGAAATAACTTCACCAGAGTACCACGACGTTATGTACAAAAAGGTCACAGACGATTTATTTCCCCGTGTTTCTACAACTGAGCTAATGGTGCGTCGTTAATGACCTCGATGGTGGTGGGCCGTTCAAATCCTAAGGTTTCTTTCTTTTCCAGAGCTCTGCGCGTTGTCTTAAGGCTTGAAGAATAGCGGTGATTTATATTTCGGATAGGAACGATATTTCTGCCTACCTCCTTAGTGTTCCGGACAAGAATAGGCTTCCTGCCTATAATGGCATTCATTTTCCTTCTTTCCTTCCTCACATTTTATTCCAGTGCAGTATTGTGACTGCAGTAGCGCTTGTGTAAAATGCCTTATCCAGTCCAGGAGTAGATAACTGCGGCTGAGGTCTGAATTCGTTCCCAGTCGTATGAAGAAACACGTCAAGCGTTAGTAGAAAAACCTCCGATTGCCAGTGTCCCAGAGAAAAATGGCGCACACGCTTCTGTTAAAAAATGGCTATCAACAGGTTCTGTTTCAAATAGAAACCGAAATAAGGAACCTCCCGTTAGGACTCCACAGGCCATTGTCGATAGTGAATGGAGAATTACTGGCAATAAAAAGAAAATCAGTACGTAAGCTGTCCCAACAATCTTGTGGTAAATACACATATTGTTGAAAAATTCTTCATGAGTTGAAATTAGAACCACTGATGAAGACAGACAAATTGAAACGAACTGATTATCGGAACGCCGGCCGGGGTGGCCGTGCGGTTCTAGGCGCTTCGGCCTGGAACCGCGTGACCGCCACGGTCGCAGGTTCGAATCCTGCCTCGGGCATGGATGTGTGTGATGTCCTTAGGTTAGTTAGATTTAAGTAGTTCTAAGTTCTAGGGGACTGATTACCTCAGAAATTAGGTCCCATAGCGCTCAGAGCCATTTGATTATCACAACAGGCTCTTCGAAAATATTGTTGAGGACAGATAGACCCGATGTCGTATTTCATGTCAGACGAAACGTAATTTCATTTATGCGGCCAGGTATTGGATGGCGAGGAGTCCTCATGAGGTATTCGAGCGTCCATTCCACGTAGAGAAAATTGGCGTTTGGTGTGCTTTTTCCCATAATCGTATAGTGGGTCGAATGTTTTTGACCGGACTGTGAATATACAGGTTTACCTCACAATTTTCGATAAATTCTGCGCAGAATTAACCGATAACGTTAAAAGAAATATCGTCTTCCAACAAGACGATGCAACGTGTCACACATCAAACGTTTCGTGTTCAGGCAGTTTTTACACATGAACGAGTTGTCGTCAGTGGACTGTGGCCTCTGCGTTCCCCAGAGTTAAAAGATAAAACAGGTTGTGCATCTAATGACCGCAAGACTGATGAAACGAAAATGAAGATTCAACGAGAAATCAACGCAACTGACAAATAAAAAAAATTGAGTCTTACGACTCTCAGTACGATCACTCGAGCGAAAAATTGCATCGATAACCAGGGTGACGATTTTTACACTTTTTGTAGCAATAATGTTAATTATTGCAACATTTAAATCACGTATCATTCATAAAATTTCATTCCAACATAGCTACCGACTCTGCAGCGGTTACATTAAGGTTCGGTTTTATGTGGCTCTCGCTGTACAAAGCTTAGAGTGGCCCAAATAAAACTGGCCTGGAAAATATATATAAGACTCACGCAGAAATGACCCTTATTAATGGACGCGCAAACTGCCCATCACAGAAAATTTACTGTTGTATGAGAGTTAAAGTCTCAAGATGAACTTCCACGGGTCAAGGTCTGACGATGGTTACTAAATGAAGCAGAATCAAGGCTTTCGGATCATCAATTTTTTGTTTCTTCAGGTAAATCCTGTTTCAGTCTATTGCGGTGCGCGAACTCACAGAAAATTCACCATTATGAGCCAGAAATTCCACATGAATACTTTGAAGAGGCGTTGCATAATCTCAAGATCCGTGTCTGGCCCGCAATATTCGGTGTCCGCGGACTAACACTGTTCTTTCACCAAACTGTTAATCCTCACCGTTATGTCAAGAAACTGTTTAATTCGTATGTGGATCAACTCACAGATGAGAAATATGTGGATGTTTTCAGAAAGACAGAGCAGCAACACACTTCGCCTTGATAACCTTGTCACTAGTGCATAGGCGTTCTGTGAGAGCGGACAGTCATAGCAATCTCTTTGCCACCTCGACCGCCTCATCTCTCTGCGGAAATTACCTGTGGGGAAAATTGAAGGACCAGGTGTACTCAAATAGTTCTCACACATTGCCACAGCTACATCAGAACATTTGAAATGTCACTGCTTCAGACAGAGCTGCTACACGTCTCTCACAGTGTGATAAATCGATTACAGCGCTGCATCGACGTCAGCGGTGGCCATTTCCAGCACTGTGATGTTCATCAAAATGGGCCAGTCAAGCGCCAGTCTTGTTGTAAATATTTTCTTGGTAGAAACGCTACAATTTCTTCGTTTCATATTCCATGTCATGTATCGTAAGCATTAAACAGAGTTGTGATTATTTATATACGATTACTATAATACCCGTATTGGACGTGAGGGGCACTGAGACCGTTTAAAGATGTAGTACTCGTCAGTCACTTTTAAACGCTTTTGTTTATCCAAAGATGCCTTAACAACATGGTCAAGGTACGTTAGAACGGAATATGAGCATACATATAACTCATATTTTGAAATAATACACCTTTGACGGTAATAATCAGTATTTTCGTTTGTGTAGGAACCATTCGACTTTAATTCTTACAAAGATGAGGCACAAAATACAGGCTACAGGAGACTACATTGTGTTTCGTTTCTGTCTCAGACACGTTACATTCTGTTGTATCTAGGCATCTTTCACGGGGTTAAGCTCTCAATTTCATCTTGTAATTAATTGTGTTTATGCTCGCTCCATTTAGATTTCAATCATTTCGAGTCTATAAGTAACTCTGCACTAGTAAATTACGATAGAAAAACAAAAGCTGATAGTAGAGAAATTACCGCTGCGACATATGTTCGCAACATATTTGGTGATAATACATTAGACCGATTTCTGGTCTAGTAATAAAGAGTAACAACATTAATTTGTTATACCGTCAATTTCTGAGAACAATACCAGTCACGAAGCATTGGTATTGATAAGCTGCAGCCGTTTGGAGAGAGAGAAAAAATAGATTCTTGAAGGCTGTTTCCTTAGACTGACCAGTGCGGACAAATTCTAGATGACAATGTGACAGTGAAAAATAAAAGTACTCCAGAAACGTTTTAATAACTCCTCCATATCTTGAGTGCAACGCAAATAGAGGTGGAGTCAATGGTTTCACACCCGAGTTGTAAGTTAATACAGTTAGAACTAGAGAAGGTAACTATTAATAGAAATATTTTTGATACTGTCAAGGCGAATGATTCCTCAGCAAATTAAGAGTTTAGCGTCGATAGCGATTCAATCATATCATCTGAAAAATTACACTTGTGAAGTAAATTGTGGTGCTGGCCGCAGTGGTCTAGCGGTTCCGGAACCGTGCAACTGATACGGTCGCAGGTTCGAATCCTGCCTCGGGCACGGATGTGTGTGATGTCCTTAGGTTAGTTAGGTTTAAGTAGTTCTAAGTTCTAGCGGACTGATGACCACAGATGTTAAGTCCCATAGTGCTCAAAACAATTTGAACCATTTTTTAAATTGTGGCACTGAATGAGATTATATTGTCATTATAAGTTTACTAGATACAGCCAAAGTTATGCACTGTCCAAGAAATATCTCTCATAGGCTTACTTATGCGTTGTCACTACTATCTCCTACTATAAGAAAATATGAGGACAGTGTGTGAACAAGAATATTTGTTTCAAACAAATGAGAATCACGTTGAAGTTACAGATCACTGAAAGTATACTTATGTTCCATCGTATACGAAAATGCTTTAATAAAGAAAATATTAAATTCAACTGCAAAACTACGTTGAAAACGAAGCACTTTATTTTTTACTTTAAGATATTGTTCATTGTTCTCTGTTGCAGATTTTTAAAATCAATTATGTACTAATATTTACGATTTAACCGCTGGTAATTCTAAATTCTGTGATAACAGTATCTGTAACGTGTATTTCGAGTTCTTACACTTTGGAAGGGAACTCGCTCGTTTATTGCTACGTGGAGCAAGGCCGCGCGTCCTTTAAGACGCTGGGCACGTCGTCCGAAGGCGCTGGCAAAATCCCGCGATCCAATAATTCCGCCCACGCTTTTCGTGGTTTCCGTAAATCCACGTAGGACAACACTCTGGTGATCTTCCAACAGCAATCACAGCCGATTCATTCCGCCGTTGTTGTTACCTGTAGCAACTACAATATATTTTTTTCGCACGTTCAGATATTTCAAAACAAAATGAAGTTTGAAATTTGTGGTAAGCACCTATGGGACCAAACTACTAAGTTCATCGGTCCCTAGGCTTACACACTACGTAATCTAACTTAAACTAACTTACGCTAATTACCACACATACACCCATGACCGAGACCGAAACTTCGGTGGGGGGGGGGGGGGGGGCGGGGGTGAGCGGCGCGAGCCGTGGCATGACGCCTGAGACGGCTATCCCGTGCGTCGAAACAAAATCAAATACGTACACAAGTTACTATATCTGAACAATGAGAAACAAAATTACATCGCTGCGCTGCAAGACAGTGGAATATCATGGAAGAGGCTAGAAGATAGTGCTTCTTTAGTGCCCAGGATATTTAAGTTTTTTATCAGTCAAATGCACATTTGCCAGTGTTCGCTAATACGAGAAATGCCGAGCTACACCATTGTTCGGAGTCCACTGAATTCTATCCATAACTGGCTAAGTCATATCTTTCTTCTATCAGTTGAAAGAGCAAATGACGCTATTCCGCCATTGATATTAACTCTATTTTTCAGGAACGAGAAAACAGTTCTGAGCTTTGATAGAAAAGACTCTGAAAAAATTTCGCCTAAGCCTAAGAGTCGTCAGGTGCATTTTCTCTGGTGTTTCCGCATATATCTGCAGTTTAGTTTGCGCAACGTGTCCGAAATCACATCTTTTATACGACGCCCACTGCTGACGGAAATCGTCAGTTCGTTTCCCTTTGCACAAAAATTGAGTTTTAAAGCGGAAATTTACGTAGTCATTCGATAGAGCAGTCAGAAATCAATCTAGTGCGATGTTTGTTTCATCGATATGTATTAACAGGGACAGTAAAACACGAAGAATAACCAGCATTCGAGGAGCGACTGAGCAAAAGCTACTGCCTGGCGGTAGCAGTCAGCACGTACCTAGGCGGTGCTGTCACCGCTGGAGTGTTTTACTGCCATTTTTTATTCATATCGATAAAACAAGTATCACAATAGACTAGCGTGGCCCATTCTATTGAATAAGCATCTAAGATTTCGCTTTGAAAATAATGTTGTTTGTAAAGGGAAAGGAACTGACGCTTTCCTACGACACTGGGCGTCGCGTGAAAGACATGGTGAGCAGTACCTGTTTGGGCTGTCTCCAGCTACACCTTGCAAAAACGAAACTGCAAATATCTGCCAAAACAACACATAAAAGGCGCCTGACGATCTTTAGGAGAAACACGCAGTATAATACTGAACACAGGGTGAGTCACTAACTATTGCCACCTGGAATAGCTCTGAAAGTATGATAGTATCTGAAGAGTTTGTGGGAAAAATGTTGCATGGGACAACGAGGGCCATAATATGAGGTTGGTTTTTTTTGTTGCTAGGTGGGATCACGTCAGAAATATGAAGTTCAGCTTTGTTTTTTTAAATGGGATACTATAGTTTGGAACGTTTTCTGATAGCGGCTATCGAGACAAATCCAATAAAGTGTAACACTAAGGTCTTTGAAGGTGAAAAAGGTGGCATGAACGTCCATTTACAGAAGGTGTCCCAAGTGATGACCATTCGTATCAATGTAGTATTCCTTATCACTTCGATACTTATCGAAGCACATACTCTGACAGTTCTTTCTCGTATATCGTGCAAATAGTAAATGTTCGCTGAATACGGCGTATCCATCTAACGTGCTTTTGACATGTAAACACCATTCGACGGTTTCGATATACAAGACTAATAGGAACGGTAAGAATAGCATCGTCGAATCAAGCGAATGTGAATGATGTATTCTTTCGAAGAACATGTCGATATGCTTCTCATTTAGGGAGAATGCCAACGAAATTCAGTGAGAGCTAGAGACTTATACGCTGAAAGATATCCTCAACGTACACATCCTACATGTCGTAATTTAAATGTGCGTATGGTAAATTGAGAACAACTGGATCTTTAACGCATCGGAAACATATCCGGCCAAGGAAATTTTCTAGCGGGAAACGGAAATTGGTACTCTTGGCTCTGTAGTTCGAGAACCTTATGTTAGTTCGCGTCAATTCGCAAGAGAATCTGGCATCAGCCAGAGAAGTGTTGTTCGTCTTCTGCATAGCCATAAATATCATCCTCACCATATCAGTCTCCAGTAAGAATTAACTGGTACTGATGATATGCGTCGCAATGAATTCTGCCGATGGGTTCAACGTCAGATTCAGTGGGATGACACATTTATTAATTTGATTTTATTTACTTACGAGGCTACATTCACGAACCATGGAAATGCTAATCTGCAAAACATGCATTATTGGGCAGCTGAAAATCCATGTTAACTGCGGCAAGTTGCAGACCAAAAACTGTGGTCGGTGAATGTATGATGTGAGATTCTGGAGGATAGAATTATACGCCTCTATTTCATCGAAAGAAATCTTAATGGTAGGAAGTATACCACATTCCTGCAAGAAACATTAGGTCTGTTATTGGGAGAAATACCTTTAGAAACAAGGAACAGAATGTGTTATCAACACCATGGGTGTCCGGTACAATTTTCGCTGATGGCCAGAAATGAGTTGCAGAGACAATTCCCAAATCGTTGGATCGACTCAGAGAGGATATGTCGTGGTCGGCTCGTTCGCCAGACTTGACGCCTCTGGATTTTTTCTTGTGAGGATTCGCAAAAGACTTTGTTTATAAAGACGTTCCAACGACAAGATATGCGAGAGAGAATTGTCAGAGCATGTGCTTCGATAAGTGCCAATGTGATAAGGAATACCACTCAATCCTTGATGAGAAGATTGCAGCACTGCATTGATACTAATGGTCATCACTTCGAACACCTTCTGTAGATGGACATTAATGCTACCTTTGTGATCTTCGTTGACCTTCAAAGACCTTACTTTTACACATCATTGTATTCGTCTCGATAGCCACTATCAGAAAATAGGTACCAAACTATAGCATCCCATTTAAAGAAACAAAGTTGACCTTCATATCTCTGAAGCTACCCCACCTAGCAACAAAAGACCAACGTCATATTACGGCCCCCGTTGTCCCATGCAACTCTTGTCCCACAAACCTTTCAGCTCCTATCATACTTTCGGAGTTATTCTTGGTGGCAGTAATTAGTGACTCACCCTGCATACAGGCTGAGCCGTTTAAAACTGTGGTTGGAAATATCTGGGGAACTTCAAATCGGATTAACCCTCCGACAGTCGCGCATGTATCTGTGAGATACATGACCTGCTTTTTATCTAATATTACCGCAATAAAGATAGAGTAGCATGGAGAGCTGCATCAAACCAGTCTCAGGACTGAAGACAACAACAACAACAACAACCGCAATAAACAGTGGTAACGGTTTGCTGGCCCACGAGAGCTTGTGTCATACCTTTCTTATTGCTTCCCAGGAGTTTGTCTTATCCCGATACTGACAAGGTCATAAATGAGTCAGGTGTGGGAATGTGTACTGCCTGTATCTCTCAGATACAGGGCGCCTACTCGGGTAACGCTTTGTCGCCGCTAGTGACTGCAGCTGTTGCATTCTTTGTAGCGTACGCAAGTCGGCAGTTGCGTTGTTGTCTTCTAAATGGAGCAACGTTTCATTGTAGCTACATGTACTCTCTTTCAAAATGAGTAAACGATATGATCTAGAAAATCCTAAGAATTTGGAAGAAGTACATCGCCTTCTTCTCGACGACGAGGTATCCATTGAAGATGAAGATGATCTTGCAGAAACTGATTCAGAAACCGAAGATATAATCGAAACACGATATGTAGACTCATACACTGAACACGAATTTGATGAAGAGGAAAAAAATGAAGCTCAGGAAACTGATGAACATTACTATTTTGGTGAGTAGAAAAGGCAATATATATGCTTTCAGATGTAATAATAACAATATATAATAATGGTGTACTGTACTTATCTTTTTATTTTAGGTAAGGATGGAACTAAATGGAGGAAAGTGCCTTGGAAAGCAACACAGACACGGCCACACAATATACTAACCAAACTGCCTGGGGTAGTTGGAGACGCAAAGAAAATGGTAACTGAAATTGACTGCTGGAGCCTATTCATCAGTAATGATATCCTAGATCTAATTGTGGTCAACACTAACAGGTGTATAGCTGATCTAAAAGGAAACTTTTCTCGTGAGAGTGACTGCAAGGACACAGACGCAATCGAAATAAAAGCCTTTCTTGGTTTGTTATACCTTGCTGGGGTGTTCCGTGGTGGGCGACAGAATGTACACGACTTCTGGACAGCAGATGACCTTTGTCTGAATATTTTTAGAATGACCATGTCCGAAAAACGTTTCTTGTTCCTAATAACATGTGTTCGTTTTGATGATGGAGCCATAAGACAAGAACGGCGCAAGGCAGACAAATTAGCACCCGTGAGGGAAATGTTCACCATGTGTTTGAATAACTGCAAGACACATTATTCCCTCGGTCAGAACGTCACAGTTGATGAGCAGCTACCAGCATTTCGAGGCCGGTGTGGATTTCGCCAGTTCATACCATCCAAACAATCTAAATATGGCATCAAAATTTTCTGCCTATGTGATGCAAAGCTTTATTATACTTACAACATGGAAATATATTGTGGATTACAACCAGAAGGACCCTTTCAGAATAACAACTCCGCCAAAGAAGTAGTTCTGAGACTTGCCAAACCGATGTATGGGACAGGTAGAAACATTACAGTAGATAACTGGTTCACTAGTTTGGAGTTAGTAAGAGAACTGCATAAAAGGAGACTGTCGTTTGTAGGCACAATTAGAAAAAACAAGAAGGAACTGCCATCGAATTTCGTAGCACCAAAAAGTAGACAGCAATATGATAGCGTATTTGGCTACAGCAAGAATGAAAGCCTTGTGTCGTATGTCCCGAAAAAAGGGAAAACTGTAGTCCTCCTTTCGAGTATGCATGTATCGTCAACTGAGGTTTCGGATGGTTTAGAGAAAAAAACCAGCAATTATTCTACACTATAATGACACCAAATCTGGAGTTGATGTAGTTGACAAACTCTGTGGAACCTTCAATGCAGCTAGGTCAACAAGAAGATGGCCTATGGTGATTTTTTTCCACCTGTTGAACATTGCAGCATCAACTCAAGAGTAATTTCCTTGGGCATCAAGAATAAATACTCAAATCGGCGCGAGTACCTCAAAACTTTGGCTCTGACTCTACTGCAGGATCATCTCAAAGGAAGAGCTCTTATTATGACTCTACCTGATGATAAAAAGTCAATACTAGTAAAGTACAAACCTAAAGGAAAAGAGCAAGAAAACGCTGAACAATCCTTGGAATTAGAAAACAAGAAAAGAAAAAGGTGCCAGTCATGCTACAGGGAGACAAAAAAGACGTATCTCAGCAAGTATATATGTGAAAAATGCGGTACACATCTTTGTTTGCAAAAGCACCCAAAAATAATTTGTGAACAATGTCTTTCTGTAGAGGGCAATCAGTAAAAAGGGACATGCTTTGATTAGTCCAATAATTTATTTGTATCTATAATAAAAACAATTTTTAAAAGAATTTCAGGTACTTCTCCATTACAAAATGTCAAACATTTCTGTTAATTTGAAAGTGTAATGAGCCTGATGTTCACTTCTGTATTTGTAAAATCTCTAACAATAAAGATAACTGCAATTTAAAACAAAAACTAAAGAAAAAGAACTTATAAACAAACAAAAAAACCACAAAAATCGAAGCATGTATCCACGAGATACATCGCGACTAGTGGCGTCATGAAAGTTACGCGCCTGCTGGAGGGTTAAAGAAATATTGCAATAAAATTTTTTAGTCTCAAACGGGGACGTCCTATGAGAATAAACAGGACCTCACCGGCCCCAATCCCAGGAGGTGGAACAGCGGTCAACTTCGTTATCCATTAAAGGAACCCCAATTTTTTTATTGCGGATTCGAATCCTCCGGGAAACAGTAACGTAACTTTTATGTTGAACATTTGTTCGTTGCGAGATAGATGGCGCTATAATCGACAAACACTGAAATAGGTTAAAAACTGTTCAAAAATGGATATATCGAAGAAATACACATCTTATTAGCATCCCAGGAGGTTAGAAACGAACTTATTCTAAAATATTTAAAGAGTTACTGTTACGATCGCGCACTTTTCTTTGCAAAGTGGATCACAAATTCTTAGTAATATTCGGATATGGTAACCGTGGTGACCATTGCAGATGTGAAAATTCATCTTCGTGGTCACGAAAGTAGTTGCCTACAATGCGAGGTGTGTAAACAGCGGCCCCGTCTTGTTACAACGCAGCTTCACCGTTGGGGAACAGACATTGTACCACGTGATGGATCCGACCAGTAAAAATGAACACAGAATCATTATCAGAAATGTAACCATGGCACCCATGGAATACCACGATATGGCTGCCCAAATCATCACTGAACCACTTGCTGTTACACTCTTGGCAACAAGTAGTCTACATCGTAGGTTTGTGACGGCATACGTAAACTCTGCCACAAGTTGGAAACTGTGTCAAACAAGACTCATCCCAAAAAATGAAATTCTTCCACTGCTCCGTAGTCTAGACTTCATGGCTCCATGCTTTCCTGTTACGGGCATTTGCATAATTTTTGCGTGGTTTTCGAATACCATTGTTGTTGTTGTGGTCTTCAGTCCTGAGACTGGTTTGATGCAGCTCTCCATGCTACTCTATCCTGGGCAAGCCTCTTCATCTCCCAGTACTTACTGCAACCTATATCCTTCTGAATCTACTTAGTGTATTCATCTCTTGGTCTCCCTCTACGACTTTTACCCTCCACACTGCCCTCCAATGCTAAATTTGTGATCCCTTGATGCCTCAGAACATGTCCTACTAACCAGTCCCTTCTTTTTGTCAAGTTGTGCCACAAACTCCTCTTCTCCCCAATTCTATTCAATACTTCATCATTTGTTATGTGATCTAACTTTCAACATTCTTCTGTAGCACCACATTTCGAAAGCTTCTGTTCTCTTCTTGTCCAAACTATTTATCGTCCATGTTTCACTTCCATACAAATTCTTTCAGAAACGACTTCCTGACACTTAAATCTATACTCGATGTTAATAAATTGTTCTTCTTCAGAAACGCTTTCCTTGCCATTGCCAGTCTACATTTTATATCCTCTCTACTTCGACCATTATCAGTTATTAAAAATAGCAAAACTCCTTTGCTACTTTAAGTGTCTCATTTCGTAATCTAATTCACTCAACATCACCCAACTTAATTCGACTACATTCCATTATCCTCGTTTTGCTTTTTTTTATGTTCATCTTATATCCTCCTTTCAAGACACTGTCCATTCCGTTCAGCTGCTCTTCCAAGTCCTTTACAATGTCATCGGTGAACCTCAAAGTTTTTATTTCTTCTCCATGGATTTTAATACCTACTCCGAATTTGTCTTTTGTTTCCTTTACTGCTTGCTCAATATACAGATTGAATAACATCGGGGAGAGGCTACAACCCTGTCTCACTGGCTTCCCAACCGCTGCTTCCCTTTCATGTCCCTCGACTCTTATAACTGCCATCTGGTTTCTGTACAAATTGTAAATAGCCTTTCGCTCCCTGTATTTTACCCCTGCCATCTTTAGAATTTGAAAGAGAGTATTCTAGTCAACATTGTCAAAAGCTTTCTCTAAGTCTACAAATGCTAGAAACGTAGGTTTGCCTTTCCTTAATCTCTTCTAAGAAAGTCGTAAGGTCCGTATTGCGTCACATGTTCCAATATTTCTACAGAATCCAAACTAATCTTCCCCAAGGTTGGTTTCTACCAGTTTTTCCATTCGTCTGTAAAGAATTCATGTTAGTATTTTACAGCTATGGCTTATTAAACTGATTGTTCGGTAATTTTCACATCTGTCAACACCTGCTTTCTTTGGGATTGGAATTATTATATTCTTCTTGAAGTCTGAGCGTATTTCGTATGTCTCACACATCTTGCTCACCAGATGGTAGAGTTTTGTCAGGACTGGCTCTCCCGAGGCCGTCAGTAGTTCTAATGGAATGTTGTCTACTCCCGGGGCCTTGTTTAGACTCAGGTCTTTCAGTGCTCTGTGAAACTCTTCACGCAGGATTGTATCTCCCATTTCGTCTTCATCTACATTCTCTCCCATTTCCAGAATATTGTCCTGAAGTACGTCGCCCTTGTATAGCCCCTTTATATACTCCTTCCACCTTTCTGCTTTCCCTTCTTTGCTTAGAACTGGGTTTACACCTGAGCCCTTGATATTCTTATAAGTGGTTCTATTTTCTTCAAAGGTCTCTTTAATTTTCCTGTAGGCAGTATCTATCTTATCCCTATTGAGAAAGCCATCTCGTCCTTCAATTTCAAGTTGTCGAGCTCCCAACGTGTGGTTTTGGTGCTGACAGGATTCGCGAGGGAGGCAGTCAATTCTGCAGTGATATTTGGCAGCTGCCGTCTTCTTATTTTTATTCACAACCCCTCTTCCATCCCCATCTGTCAAGAACTTTCAACAGACACTTCCGCCATGTTGTGACATACCACACGATGTTTTTCAGCTTTCCCTGTATGCGGTTTAAATCTTAGATACGGTGCCTCTAGAAACACCAAACACTTTTCCTCGTTTGGCTACGGAGGTAAACGCCATACGAGCAGCCAGCTCCCTCCAGAGACCTACCAAGGCCTCATTGCTCTCATGCCACGACGCGTGTTATCCGTGCCAAAGGCGGACATACTGGCTATTAGGTAGGTGGCCATTGTGTTCCGTCCGATCAGTGTATCTTTAGTCTTTACGACAAAACATTAGGGGCTTTCACTTAGGGAGAATTGTCAGTCTTATATACATTGTGCCTCAAACCTTTAGAGCGAAAATTATACAGGTAGTGGAAGATACCAGGCTGACTACTTTAAGATAAGGAACAAATGGTTGAAAATGAATATTTAGTTATTAATTGACATTTATAACTTGCACCTTATAGCAATATCGTAAGCTAGTTGTAACTGGTTAAATCTTCCGTGAATATTCTCTGCCGCGCGGGGAAGCCGTGCGGTTTAGGGCACCTTGCTACGGGTCGCGCGGCTCTCCCCGTAGGAGGTTCGAGTCCTCCCTCGGGCATGGGTGTGTGTGTTGTCCTTAGCGTAAGTTAGTTTAAGTTAGATTCAGTAATGTGTAAGCCTAGGCACCGATGACCTCAGCAATTTGGTCCTGTAGGAACTTACCACAAATTTCCAAAATATTCTCTATCTCCCGTACTAATCGTACTTACCGTACTTGGTTAGGGTCCCAGACTGACAGGAAATATTTAAGAATCTCTCGAGATATAGTTCTGTAAGATATAAAAACATTACATTAGGGTTCTTCCAATGAGTCTGTCTGGCATCTGCATTTCCTACAACTTCCAACATTTCACTACAATTTTTTGGCGCTGCGTCACCATCAAACGGCGTTATTCATCACATCGCTGGTGTAATATAGACCGCGAACAGCGTAAGCCGTTTAACACTCCCTTCATTGTGTGTGCCAGTATCTACTTCCACATCAAATGTTTTCCATGCTTACGAATAGCGTCCCAATCTCTTTCTATCAGGAATTTCTCCAATAACAGTAACGGTGTGGAGTTATATAAGCTCGTATTTTATTCACTACATGTAACAGTGGGGAACTTGGCTTCCGGTAGTCAAGGAACACAACATTAACCTAGGCACAGTTATTTACTTCTTTCTGGATCCCATGGAAGAAGAGAGCCAACTGAGCGTCACAAGATTGCTGTTCATGGAACACAGGTGATTCCTACCGAGGAGATTTCCGTCTCCAAAAAGATTGTGGTCTTCAAGTTGCTGCAGTGTATGTGCCAGAGATTTTCGTTTATTGTGCTTTGTTCAAGTTTATTCACGCTTGCTACTCACTGATGTTCAAGAAGAACGATACGCCACTATGCAACTTTCTACTAGCCTGATATCACTTCTAATGTTTTCATGAGCACAATAAGGTTACTACATCCTAACCACGAAAAATACCCCCATATCGTAACACCACATTCTATGTACTTCACTGATGGCGATACATATGATGGTAGGTAATGTTACCCTGGCATTCGCCAACCAAACCCTACCATCGGATTGCTACAAGGTATACCGTGATTTATCACGCAGAATTCCCCATGTCCAGTCATCCAATGTCCAATGGTATCTCTCTTTACACTACCGAAACGTCACTTAGCACTGATTACAAAAATGTATGGTTTATGAGGAACTGCTCGACCATCGAACCTTATTCTTTTTAACTCTAGACGCACAGTCATTGTGCTAGCTGGACTGATGACAACACTTTAGATTTCACGAGTGATTCCTTCTGCTGATTGCATGTATCTGTTTACATCCACACTTCGTAACAAAAATGTGTGTGAAATCTTATGGGACTTAACTGCTAAGATCATCAGTCCATAAGCTTACACACTACTTAACCTAAATTATCCTAAGGACAAACACACACACCCATGCGCGAGGGAGGACTCGAACCTCCGCCGGGATCAGCCGCACAGTCCGTGACTGCAGCGCCTGAGACCGCTTGGCTAATCCCGCGAGGCACACTTCGTAACATTCGACGGTCCTTGTCTGTCACTGCGTGGTCTTAGTTTAGCTGTTACTACTTCTTCGCGTTTCCATTTCACAATCACATCACCAACAGTCGACGTGGGCAGCTTTAGAAGGGTTGAAACGTCCTTGATGTATTTATTACTCAATTGGTAGCCAATGAGTAGCCATGTTTGAAGTCACTGAACCCTCCTGTGAAACCTATTTTGCGGTTACTGCTTCTCTACTGGCAACACAGTACTCCCTGCCTCTTTTTATATAGGCGGCTGCATCTGATGTGACACCAAGTGGTCAGTTCCGTGTTTATAGGGCATGAATGACTCCAGGTATGACACATTAATCTCGTTGTCGAAGCCTACTACGTTCTTTAGTTTCGTGAAGCGAACACCCTTTTCACTTACCTAAAACAAGAACTAACAGAAAAATTCACAATTTACTGGGTGATCAAAAAGTCAGTATAAATTTGGAAACTGAATAAATCACGGAATAATGTAGATAGAGAGGTACAAATTGACACACATGCTTGCAAAGAGATAGGGTTTTATTCGAATAAAAAAAATACAAAAGTTCAAAAAATGTCCGACAGATGGCGCTTCATCTGATCAGAATAGCAATAATTATCATAACTAAGTAAGACAAAGCAAAGATGATGTTCTTTACAGGAAATGCTCAATATGTCCACCATCATTCCTTAACAATAACTGTAGTCGAGGAATAATGTTGTGAACAGCACTGTAAAGCATGTCCGGAGTTATGGTGAGGCATTGGCGTCGGATGTTGTCTTTCAGCATCCCTAGAGATACAGTTGCGACTTCAGGTAAACCAAAAGCCAATAATCGCACGGACTGAGGTCTGGAGTCCTGGGAGGCGCGGAGCGCCATCCTGCCTAAACACCGTACGTTCCAGCAGGTGTTTATCAGCCAGGCTGGGGATGATGCGATTCTATAACATATCGACGTACATCTCAACCGTCACAGCAGCAGTTACAAAACCGGAATCACAAATTTCCTCGAAGAAAAAATGCCCGATAACGGTAGATATGGTAAATCCAACATATACCGTGCACTGGAGTTTCCTCGACAGTTCTAGGATTTAGGGTAGCCCAAATTCTGCAGTTGTGGGCGTTGACAGACCCTCGGAGCGTGAAATGAGCTTCGTCGGTCCTCAACACGTTACTCAACCAATCGTCATCTTCCGCCATCTTTTGAAACGCCCACACCGCAAATGCCCTCCACTACACTAAATCGCCAGGTTCATGATGCCGATGGATTTTGTACGGATAGCATGGGAGGGTACGCCTAAATGCCAACCAAACAGTAGTGTATGGAATGCCGGTGCGTCGTGCGACTACAGGAGCGCTGACTTACCCGTGCATAGACGAACCCGCTACAGTCTCCATTTCTTCCTAAACTGTCTCCGCAGTATTACGCCTTGTGCTCGGTCGGCCACTACGTGGTCTATCGTCTAAACAACCCGTGGCTTTGAACTTCGAAATCATTCTCGCCACAGCTGCAATTGTCAACGGACCTTTACCCGTTCGAATCCCCTTCCTATGCCGATAGGATCGTAATGCTGAAATAGCACATTCCCCATTCTGATAATACAGCTTAATTAAAAGCGCCTTTTCAGGTAACGTCAACATGCTGCGACTGCTGGCGCATCTGATTCTCTCTCTCATCACAGCTCCTTTTGTACACGATTGTCATGTGCAGTCACTGTCGTTTTGCTGTCTAGCGCCACCTGTCGAACATTTTGTGAACTTTGTTTTTTATTTGGTTCTAATAAAACCCCATGTCATTCCAAGTATGTGTGTCAATTTTTACCTCTCTATCTACGTTTTTCCGTGGTTTATTAAGTTTTCAAATTTATACTAACTTTTTGATCACCAGGTATATAAATGATCAAGTAGATAACGTCAGAAGTTAAATAAGGCTTTTCGCATTTGATGCTGTTGTATACAGAGAAATCGCAACTATAGGAAAGTGTAGCGAAATGCAGGAAGACCTGCAGAGATCGGCGCTTAGTGTTGGGAGTGTGATCGATCCTCAACATAAATAAATGTAACGCACTGCGCATAAATAGGAAAAAGGGACGTTATTGTGTGATTACACTATAGTAGAACAATCACTGTTAGCAGTTAACTCCATGAAATATTTAGGATTATGGCTGCTGAGTGATATTTAAAGTGGATCGACCACATAAAAGTATATGAAGTCCACCCACAAAGGATGAAGCTCACAGAACCCCCGTTCCACCAGTACTTGAATATTGCTTATGAGTCTCGGATCCGTGCAATATATCATTCATAGAGGAAATAGAGAAGATTCAAAGAAGAGCAGCGCATTTCCCCACAGGTTCATTAAGAAACGCGAAAGTGATACTGAGATGCTCAGTCAATTCCAGTGGCACACGCTGCAAGAGAGGCGTTCTGCATCACTTTGTGGTTTACTGTCAGTTCAGTGAGCGTAAGTTCCTAAAGGAGTCAATCAGTATATTGCTTCCCCCTTCTTAATCTCGCGAATTACCATGGAAATAAAATTAGTGAGAATCGAGCCCACGAGAAGGCTTACCAACAATCGTTATTACCGTGAACCATTCGCGACTGGAACGGCAAAAGGGAAAATAACAATTCTACTCCAATTACCCTCCGCTACACATCGTAAGGTGGTTTGCGGAATATAGGTGCAGATGTTGAGACGCGCGGGCTCGGCCTTATATCGATTTTAGCCGTTGACGATCTTTGTCTGGATGACTTTGGAGATACGCCGTTGGAGACATCGCGGTGGCCGAAACCCACGAAGCATGAAGGTTTTGGGCAGGTAGCATGTGTGTGCATGCGTGAGTGCGTGTGCGTGTGTGCGTGTGTGTGTGTGTGTGTGTGTGTGTGTGTGTGTGTGTGTGTGTGTGTGTGTGTGTGGTGTGCGGTGCTAGTCGGCCGAACTAGAGAGACGTTTGAAGAGTTCTGGATGGTACACGAGAGAACGAATCGGCCCCCTCTGAAGGCGCCGAGCCTGGTTTTGACAGCTGGTTATCGCCTGCCCTGCGAAGCGGTTTCCGCGAGTGGGCATGGTATTTTGAAATAACACCTCCGAATTGGAGGTTATTTGGCCGGTTCGACGTTAGTGAAAGAGGTCCAGTCTCATACAGGCTTACGAACTGGAAGGACGGAGGTCATTCTGTCCAAGTTAAGCAACTTCAATAGATGTCTTATATCTTAACTGTCGCTCTACCCCTTCCCCCCCTCCCCCCAGACTTTATGCAATGGAGCGTAATTAATAGCGCCTGTTTAAATTAGCTTGGTTAAAAACTCATCAGCGAATTTTGGTTCACTGTAGCTGCCTATAAAGCCATTGTTAATTGTTTTTTAAATTCTGTGTTTTGTTGTCTACTGAACGGCTGTGAGTTCACACTTAATAGTATCAGTTTGTTAATCTTTTGCATAAAATCTGATTAGTGAATTTTGGTTAACCGTAGCTGCATATTCAGTGACTGTCAGTTGTTTTAAAATGGTGTACTTTGTATGTGTCTTGAATGACAGTTGGCTCATAATCAATGGCAGCTGTTTATAAGTCATGTCCTTAAAACTTAATAGGTGAATTTTAGCTAACTATAGCAGCTTATTCAGTGCCTGTCAATTGTTTTTAAAATTTTGTACCTTTGCTGTCTACTGAGTGACAGTGGGTTCACAATTAATGGCACCTGCAGTTAAAAAGAAACAGCTGAGTGAATTTTGCTAACTGTCGTTAACTGTTTTTAAAAAATTCCTTACTTTTGGAGTATAGTTAATGGCTGGTGGCTCATACTTAGTCCAGCTGTTTAAAAGTCGTTCTCCGAAAGTCTGCTCAGCCAGTTGCACTGCTGACTGTTTTTTAAACTCATTTGACGTTAATAAAGGCAAGTTACGTTTTAAAGATGATGAACGCTGAAGCAGTTATGTGGGACCCCGGTCCCTCCATTAGGGTGACCCAATCCCAGATCTTCTCACCCGAGTTCCAGTCATCAACTGGTAACCCAGAGCTTGGCTATTTTCCTTTTTCTGGAAAAATCCAGTAGAGGGAGGGGGGGGGGGGCGGGGAGTGTCAAACCCTTTCCTTCTTGCAACAGCGTTCTGAGTTACTACCTTACTCGTGTTAACTGTCAACAATATTTCGTTAATTGCGTACTGTTTTCCAGGTAGTAATCGTCAGCATGGAAGCCAGTCGATGCCCAAGGATAGTCTACCTCAAGAAAGTCCACCTTATGTACGAGTTGCGAATTAAGCAGCAGTCGGGCGCGGGCGTAGGACCTGAATTGGCTGCTCGTTTGCGCGGCGCCGTGGGGAAAACCTTGGACCTCAACCTCGGCTCCACTGGTGGGGTAGGTGCTGCGCTCAGTGATGTTCAGTGGCGTTGTGGGAACTGCGGGAGCATCTGAACTTCTTACGGGACAGTCAGCCTACGCGCAAAAGAATGTATAGGATTTAAGTGCAGGCCATACATTGGGTGAACCGTCTTGGCGATTTAAAGCAGGGGTCCCTGAAGCCCGGCGTAAGCGTCACCGTTGATAGCGTAATTCGTCAATTTAAGGAGCTGCAGGTAGATTTGAGTGTTATGGCGTTAGATGATCTAACTAGTGTAAGCGAGAATGACAGTGTATGTGATAGTCCGCGCCGGCAGGAGGGTAGGCAGAAAACCGAAGGCCTAGTAAATGTGATCTCCTCTTATGCTTGTTTCTCTTACAAGTGATTAACGAGCTTCCCAGCGAACAGGTTAAATAGGTTGAATTTGTGTTGTGGTTAACGTTTTGATTTGAATTACATGCGGATATATTGTGCATTTCACATGCCATTGCTCTTCAGCCTCTTTATCCGTTAACCTTTATGGTTTTAAGTAAGATTTTCTCTGAAATTATGCAGAGTGAACGATCCCTTGGTGATTTGATGTAGCGCATTACTCAACTGAATTTGTCATCCCGGATCAGTTACGAGTTTGAGGGAAAGCATTTTTGGTGTGTGCAGTACCAGCACTGGACCTTGCTAAATACACTGATGAGATCCACACCACTGTGCTAGCTGTGGAGTTGCAAACAGATGAAGATAAATTAGTTAAGACCATGTTTGAAGTCATGAAGCCTGAGGACAGCAACGTGTGGCTTTTTCGAGGAATCCTACCACCTTCGTGGAATTAGATACCTTGGTTGCCGAGATGGAAGGATCAGGTTTTGCTGATGGTCAGCAGGTGGCAGGCAGTCGCCTAGTTACTCCATCTGTGGGGAACAAGCAGATAGCTGCAGGCTTTGTGGTCGGTAAGGTTAAACATAGTTTCGGGTGTGGTGGTAGTAGACATTTTGTGCAGTCATGTCTAGTGAAACAGGGCCCGCATCCGAACATCTGACGCCATAGGACACTTGCGGCAAGAGGTACCCGTCCTCCTGTTGAGAACTCGTCAAACATTTGAGCCGTGTGAAATCTGGTGCTGCCCACTTGAATGATGAGCCTATATGCGCTCTTTTGGATTCTGGGAGTTTTGTTTCACCACTTCTTTATAACTGGTACCTCGTATTTGGGAATTAATGTAGAATGCCTCCTCTTTGCGGCCCGTTTCGCAGATGTTGTATTGTTAACGGACAAGAGTTACCTCTGGTAGGCGAGTTTCGTCTCAATAGATCAGCATCGATCAGGAGCAGACACGTTCTTTCTGTGACCTTCCGTCCCCCCCCCCCTCTCCACTCACCCCGCACAGCATCTGACGTCTATGTGCGAGCCCTATATTGAGCCTCGCTCACTCCCAGTTATGTTGGATGGTTTGGGTGGTTGACTCGCTCAGGAAACAGTTCGTCAATTGTCCAAAGATTACCTAATCAAGGGAGATTTTATCGGATAGGTCGGGATTAATGAGACCAGCGTGACCTTGATGGCCTCATGATGAACAGTATTAAAAGCAAGATTTAACCACGTGATCGAAAAGTCCAAGCTTCTTTGTGACCCAGCATGAAATACTATCAATTTCCTCTTCAAATACCTATTCATGTGCACATCAAAGGATGGCCGGGGGTAGTAAGCAGTGGTGGAGCATTATAACTTACTAGGGTGCTCGGTGGTCCAAACACGGCAAAGACTTTGGTGATGTGCTGTACAGATTGGCCAGTAGTGAATTAACCAACTAAAACGGAAAAATCTGCTCACCACCACCACAAAGATGCAACAGGTTCCTCCCCTCCCCCTCTCCCTGGGTATGTGGAAGGGGTCCTTCAAAACTCCACAAAAAGACGTTATATGGGTCTGCTCTCACGAACAGACATGAGAAGACACTTCCGAGATTTATAAGAGATGGACAAACCACATGTTATCTAATTCTGACCATGGTCTTATGGAAACCTATACGACCGCCCACCACAGAGCTTTGAAAATACCTAAAAACGGCGGGAACCAATAACTGAGGCAAACAAATTTTAAATGTGCAGTCGCCATTCTCCTTTTAACACTGAATACCTTTATTAAGAGCATACTCGTCTAGGTGCTTGCCATTTAAAAGCCTTTTTTTACTTAGAAGCTACGGGAATCTTCTTCCTGTCTCTCGCAATGGAGTTCCAGAACTTCAGTTACACAGCACCACCCAAGGCAAGTTGTCCACCGTCCTCGCATGTTGAAGAGAGTCGCAATCTTCATAATGTTACTTGAGGCGTCAGCTACGTTGTTGTATGGACCGCTGATATGGTGAACTTCAATACGAGGTGTGGAGATGCGGACTGCCCAATGAGCAATAGTACAAGTTTTCTGGGGTGGGCCAATACCCAATTCAACGCCTGATTATCAGCCTCAAGCACAAATTCCCTACGCTCTAGGTAGAACTTAAACTTATCCAAGGCGAACTGCTAAATCTTCCCACTCTTACGCTGAGTATTTTAATTCAGCGGGAGATAAACAGTGCGATGCTTAGGTGACGGTACGCCGCTCCCCATGGGGTACTTGGAACAGTACCGCCGCTATCCCAGAATTCGATGCGTCGGTCTGGACAATGAAGGGTTTGCCAAATAACTAACACTATAGAGTTGCTAAGGGCGGCTTCAATTGCCTCAAAGGAAAGTTGATGACTCTCCTCCCCCACCCGCTTTCCCGCAAAGGAAGCGTTCGCCTTTTTTCTTCAGCAGGCTATTGAAGGGGACATCGCTAATTACATGAAATTAGGAACAAACTTCCGGAAGAAATTCGCCATTCCAATAAATCTGAGTCCAGTAAATATCTTGATCCGCAATGAATTGTGCAGAAGGATCTCTAGAGTACATGCTAGTAAGATTCAGGCGACCTCATTCTTACCTTCTGCCCTTGGTGGCAAGCCCCAGCGTGGTGTCTTTGAGTTTCAGTAGGGAAGCTTTAGCAATGAGGGCTCGGTCGTGTGTCGATTTCGGTCTTCCTTGACAATTTTTGTGTGGGTGACTTTGGAGATGCCGGTGGCGCCATCGGTGTGAACAAAAGCCACGGAGCAGGAAGGTTTTGGCCAGGGAGAGTATGGAGTGTGGAGTGAGTCGTCCGAGGTGCAAGAGATTCTGAGTTCTGGATAATACACGAGAGAACGAATTGGCTCCTGTGAAGGGGCCGAGCCTGATTTTGGCTGTCAGATATCGCCTGCTGTGCGAAGCAGTTTCTGTGAATGGACATGATATTCTATAAAACACGCCATCAACTTGGAGGTTATTTCATCTGCATCTGCATCTACATGGCTACTCTACAAATCACACTTAAGTGCCTGTCAGCGGGTTCATCGAACTACCTTCGCAATAATTCTCTATTATTCCAACCGTGGAGAGAAAGAACACCTATATCTTTCCGTACGAGCTCTGATTTCTCATATTTTATTATGATGATCGTTTCTCCCTATGTGAGTCGGGTCAACAAAATATTTTCGCATTCGGAGGAGAAAGTTGGCGACTGAAATTTCGTGAGAAGATTCCATCGCAACGAAGAACGTTTTTGTTTTAATGATGTACACCCCAAATCCTGTATCATGTCAGTGGCCATCTCTCTTATATATCTCTATAATACAGAACGTGCTGCTCTTCTTTGAACTTTGTCGATGTACTCCATTAATCCTATCTGATAAGTATCCCACACAGCGCAGCAGTACTCCAAAAGAGGACAGACAAGCGTAATGTAGGCAGTATCTTTAGTAGATTGGTTGTCTTTTCTAAGTGTTCTGCTAATAAATTAGCCTTTGGCTTGCCTTCTCCACAACATTTTATATGTGGTCTTCCAATTTAAGTTGTCCGTAACTGTAATTCCTAGGTACTTAGTTGAATTTACGGCCTTTGGATTTGACTGATTTATCGCGTAACTGATGTTTAACGGATTCCTTTTAGCACTCATGTGGATGACCTTACACTTTTCATTATTTAGGGTCACCTGACAATTTTCGCCCTATACAGATAGGTTTTCTTAATCGTTTTGCAATTTCTTTTGATCGTTTGATGTCTGTACTAGACGATAAACGACAGAATCATCTGCAAACAATCTAAGACGCCTGCTCAGACTGCCTCCTAAATCGTTTATATAGAAAAGAAACAGCCGAGAGCATATAACACTAACTTGGCGAATGCCAGAAATCACTTCCGTTTTACTCGATGACTTTGTGTCAATTACTACGAACTGTGGCCTACCTGACAGGTAATCACGAATCCAGGCACATATGTGAGATGATATTCCATAGTCATGTAATTTACCTACAAACCACTCGTGAGGTACAGTGTCAAAAACCTATTGGAAATCTAGAAATACGGAATCAATTTGAAATTCCTTGTCAATAGTTCTCAACACTGAGTGCGAGTAAAGATCTAGTTGTATCTCACCAGAACGATGTTTTCGAAATCCGTGTTGACTGTGTGTCGATAGACCGTTCTCTTCCAGGCTATTCATGAAAGTCGAAAACAATATATCTTTCAAAATCCTGCTGCATATTGACGTTAATGATATGGACCTGTAACATAGTGGAATACTCCTACTGCCTTTCTTGTAGATTGGTGTGACCTGTACAACTTTACCGTCTTTGGGTACAGATCTTTCGTTGAGTGAGCGGTTGTATATGACTGTTAAGTATGAAGCTACTGCATCAGCATAATCTGAAAGAAACCTGATTGGTATACAGTCTGGACCGGAAGACTTGCTTTTATTAACTGATTTAAGCTGCTTCACGACTCCGAGGATATCCGTTTCTAAGTTACTCAACTTTCCAGCTGTTTTTACTTCGTCTTCTTTGGTGAAGGAATTTCGGAAGGCTGTGTTTGGTACCTCGACTTTAGCAGCACTGTCATCGATAGTATTTAAACTGCTATTGCACTGATTGTGTCTTTCTACCAGCGCACTTTACGTACGACCAGAATCTCTTTGGATTTTCTGTCAGGTTTCGAGAAGTTTCGTTGTGGAAACTATTATAAGCACCTGACATTGAAGTCCACGCTAAATTCCGAGCTTCTGTAAAAGATCGCCAATCTTGGGGAATTTTGGTTTTTTTAATCTTGGCATGCTCTCTTCGTTGTTTCTGCAACAGCGTTGTGACCCATTTTATGTACCAAGGGGGATCAGTTCCGTCGTTTGTTAATTTGTTTGGTATAAATCTCTCAATTGCTTTTGATACTATTTCTTTGTATTCAAGCCACAACTGGTCAGCACGTATTGGTTGGGTGGGTTGTTTGGGGAAAGAGAACAAACAGCGAGGTCATCGGTCTCATCGGATTAAGCAAGGATGCGGAAGGAAGTCGACCGTGCCCATTCAAAGGAACCATCCCGGCATTTGCCTGAAGCAATTTAGGGAAGTCACGGAAAATCTAAAACAGGATGGCCGGACGCGGGATTGAACCGTCGTCCTCCCGAATGCGAGGCCAGTGTGCTAACCACTGCGCAACCTCGCTCGGTTACACTTATCGGTACATTGCCAATTTGGAAGAAGTGGAGGTTGTCTCTCAGGAAGGCGTCAAGTGAGTTTTATATGCTTTTTTTTAATGCGTATACTTTTTGTTTGTTTTTGGGGTTTACGAGTTAAAATATTCAGTCAAGCTACGACAACGCTGTGCTTAGTAATCCCTTTATCCGTTTTGTTGCTCGTTATTTTCTTAGGATTATTTGCTGCTAAGAGGTCAAGTGTGTTTTCACAACTATTTACTATTCGAGTGGGCTCATGAAGTAACTGCTCGAAATAATTTTCGGAGATTGCGTTTAATGCAATTTCGGACGGTGTTTTATGCGTACCTCCGGATTTAAACATTTATTTTCACCAACATATCGAGGGTAAATTGTAGTCACCTTCAACTATAACTGTATGAGTCGGGTACGTGTTTGAAATTAGACTCACGTTTTCTTTGGACCTTTCAGCAATTGTACAATCTGAGTTGGGAGGTCGATAAAAGGATCCAATTATTATTTCATTCCGATTTCCAAGAGTAACTTCTGTCCATAGTAACTAGCAGGAACTATCTACTTCAATTTCGCTATGTGATAAATTGTTTCTAACACTAACAAAAACGTCACCGACAACTGTGTTTAGCCTATCGTTTTTGAACACCGTTAGTTTCTACCCAAAAAATTTCCACTGAACTTATCTCCAGCTTTAGAAGCTTTCAGTGCCTATAACGATTTGTATTTGCGCTTGGAGGTCTTGTATTTTCCCAACACAGCCACAACAATTTACGACTGCTATCTTGGTTCGATGCTAATGAAGGGAGTCCGGTTAGTTGCAGGCTAAAAGGATAGAAGGACGGCGGCCGTACTATCCCAGATAAGACACGATCTTCCCCTCCCCATTGCTTTAAACGTCGTTTGACTTTCAAATAAAGGCAAACTGCGTATTCAAATGACAAATGCTGAAGCAGTTATGTGGGTACCCAGTCCTTCCACTAGGATGACCCGGTCCCAAATCTTCCCGCTCGAATTTCTAGTGATCAGAAGTAGACAACAATTCGATTCGTTGTGACGTTTCCTACTTAATTATCATTCTAGTTAGCCAATCAGGCCGTCACGCGCACAAATTCGATCGGCACGCCAAACGTGTCTCGTTTCGTTTCCTAAAACCAGAAGAAACAGCAGCACAAAAATTGTACATGGACAACAGTAAGGATCGAACTTAAGCCAAAGAGTGAGGAGTCTCGTGTGCTATCGTCTATAATATCAGAGCAAGTGACGTTGACTGTATCTAGCTGGCCACTTGAATTTGCGCGCCCAACGGCATGACTGGCTAACTTCAGTGCTAATTAACTTAGAAACTTCGCAACGCATCGAATTTTTCTCTTAACAGATAACAAAATAATCTACCCTGCAACACCCTTAAAATCTTTTGAAACTGTTTCCGACCACCCTCCATATTGCCACAGTTCGTACAGGATACCAGTTCTTCTTAGACAGCTATGTCATTTGCGAAAGATTTAAAATTCCAAGTAATATTATTTGTGAAGCTCTAATAATTGTAATAACTAGCTGTTTTCTTTTTATAAATATTACATCGCCATTATAATATGTCACCCATTTATTTATACTGTCATCTCTCAGGCTTTACGTGCAGGGTGAACCACTATTATTTGCAAAACGTTTGTCACAGGTTCACTTAATCGACTTTGGCTCATTTTCGTCGTATCCTTACCTTGTAGGAGCCTTTTCCAAAGAATTTTCCACCGTAAATGGAGGAGTTCATAAGTACAAAGTTAATTAACATGAAGTAATTTAAAATGTACAAATCTCAAGAGAAATTCTTCCATTTCTAGCAAAGTACAGTCGTCTTGTATTTCTGATAAAGGTCTGGTGAGAAAACAGAAATGTCGCCAAACCTACTGAGGAAATCAGACAAGCTGTGCGAATGTTAGTGGTGAGACTTTAACGACCGCAGGAAGCTGAGTAATTAGTGTTGCAGAAGACAACCCTTCCTTTAATAGAACGCAGGAAGAAATTCCAAGCTGTTCATTAGGAGCACCTTTCTCATTATTACTTCGTGCTGCGGGTGCTGCGATAGGTTTAATCAGCGCAAGGTCGAATACATGCTTTTTTCAATCAAGATAATCCACTGCTTTCATCTCTCGTCAGATAACCGAACTCAGAAAAACCACAGATTGCTTTCAGAATATTTCAAGAAAAATTAATTGTTGGCATGTTGTGTACAAAGAATTCATAGCTTAAATTCTTGTTTCGTCTGCTACCGAAGATGGATATACAAAAACTGGCTACACGAAGTCGGAAACCAAGTAACAGGATATCTTATTATTATTGCAAATCGAATTTATGGGGAAAATTCGATAGATCGAATGAGCGGGAATTAGACGGTATTTTCATCTTCGCCGACAGACGTTCGCGGAGACGAAGAACCAGCCGCGCGGGATTAGCCGAGCGGTCTATGGCGCTGCAGTCACGGACTGGGCGGCTGGTCCCGGCGGAGGTTCGAGTCCTCCCTCGGACATGGGTATGTGTGTTTGTCCTTCGGATAATTTAGGTTAAGTAGTGTGTAAACCTAGGGACTGATGATCTTAGCAGTTAAGTCCCAGCCGGCCGGTGTGGCCGTGCGGTTCTAGGCGCTTCAGTCTGGAACCGCGTCACCGCTGCGGTCACAGGTTCGAATCCTGCTTCGGGCATGGATGTCCTTAGGTTAGTTAGCTTTAATTAGTTCTAAGTGCTAGGCGACTGATGACCTCAGAAGTCAAGTCACATATTGCTCAGAGCCATTTGAACGAGCCAGTTAAGTCCCATAAGATTTCACACACACACACACACACACACACACACACACACACACACACACGAAGATCTAGAAAAATTGGACAAGCTTGGTGAAAGAGTTAATCCGTGATGTTCTTGGTACAAATCTATAGGAATACAACAGTAAACCAGCTTACTAGATACAGGGTTTCGCCAAAAATGTGAAAACATTGAATGAAATGCATACTTCAACATAAGAGCAGAAGTTAGCCAAGTATGGAGGTTGCGCTGTTGTATTTCACCACGAGCGCACCTTTGAGATGTCAATACGCTGCAGTTGTTTGTCATGGTCAAACAATGTTCTGTGTAGTGAATGCATTATGTCGGAGCTAAGTAAATTCGAAGGTGGGAAAATGGTTCAAATGGCTCTGAGCACTATGGGACTTAACATCTGAGGTCATCAGTCCTCTAGAACTTAGAACTACTTAAACCTAACTAACCTAAGGACATCACACACATCCATGACCGAGGCAAGGTGGGAAAATTGTTGGTGCTCGTATGGTGTATGCTTCTGCAATCAAGGCAACCAAAATGTTTGGTGTTTCAGAAGGAACCGTATCGAAAAGTTGTACCACATACAGGGAAAGCGGAGGGACATCTTTCGCTAGCTCACTACGCGGACAAAAATGTGTGATGATTGATCGTGACGGAAGGTCGTTGAAGCGTATTATGACGAAAAATAAGAGAGCGACAGCTGCAAAAGTCAGTGCAGAACAGAATGTCACACTCGCGAACCCTGTTAGCATCAAAACAACACCAAGTGAGCCCCTTAAGCTGGGTATTGTCGGGCGATCTGGAATTATCATAGATGGAAACACCCATAACAGGAAGACGTGGTGCCGACGCCAAAAAACTTGCACTATGAAGCAATGGAAGAATGTATTCTGGTCGGACGAGTTTTCTCCTACACTTTTTCCAACTTCTGGTCGAGTTCACGTCCCTAGAGTGCAACATGGTGATAATGTGGGCAGCCATATCAAGGTATTCCAAGGGTCCCATGCCTACTCTGCAAGGACGCATTACCACTAAGCATTATGTGACCATTTTGGCTGATCAAGTCCATCCCATGGTGCAATGTTTGTACACTAATGGTGATGTGTTCCTAGACAATAGCCTCAGCTCACACAGCTCGCATTGTCCAGGACCAGTTTCGAAATCATTAGGATAAACTTCCGCATCTCATCTGGCCACCACAGTCACCAGATCTCAATATTATTGAGCCTTTGTCGTCTATTTTGGAGAAGAAGGTGTGTGACCTCAATCTAAGTCCATCGTCGTTAACTTAGGTTGCCACTATTTTGCAAGAAGATTCCCTTGAAAACCATACAGGATCTGTATTTATCCACATGGAGGCGACTGGAAGCTGACCCTAATGCTAATGGTTTTCCTTCGCCGTATTAGGAACGTTAATGGTTTTGTCCCACCCCTGTATATCCTCAATAATTGCGTAGTTACGCTGCAGGTTCCTCGGCACTGATGGAATCCCGATGTAAACAGTGAGTCGCCACGATAAAAGGCCCTATGGACTAGGTCCGGTAGATAGCAGGCCGTGATGGTGGTAAAGATCCAAGCATTGCACCTCACTTTCATCTCTGAACCAACGCTGGCCGCACCCTTTAGCATCGCAGACTCCTTGACACTGGTTCGACCAGTATTCAATTACACGACTGTGGTACACTGCTGGAACAGTGCAAAATTAACCTTTATATTTCTCACTGGGCTTCGCTTGGGTGCTTCCGACGTTGGAGCTCCGTATTTCTGCTGCTTTTCTGATACGAAGGGAAGTTTGACGATACTGACAGCCTATTCTACACATGTCGCAGCACTACACCGACAGACCATATAACATTCTAGGACAGAGGATACATTTCTGCCCGACCACCAAGTGACTTACTTTACGTCACCATGACATGGAATGCGGTACTGCAGATCACGAAGAAGACTTTGAAACGGCATTGAAGGTGAAGCAGTTCCGCGTATTTGCTCAAATATGAGCTGTATTATACTGAGTATACCAGTTATAAGTCTTCAAAATAATTTATTTATTTAAACGATGATCAGTTTCGAACATATGGTGCACATATCCAACACGATCTATGTGGTTACTCCATGAATATAGTACCAACTTAATTTCGAGTACACGTTTAGTTTAACTATTCATATGAAAAACTGATACACGATTGTTCCATTAAGTTTCGGGTGTGCAGCCGCAACGAATCTCCTTTGCGCCGCCAAAACCTGAAGATACACATGAAACACGATTGTAATACAAATGGGATAGCATTATCTTCGGTAACAGTCAAACGTTACGTCAAAATTACTGCGAAATAAGCTCGTTACTGATATAGGTGTCAGATTTTAGTGCGAGCTACATCACGATGCGTCGTAAATAAACAGCGTGCGCTGCTTCTCTAGGAGCTTCACGACGGCGTAAAAACTAACTAGGTGTTTTTGCCGGTAGTTGGAGGATGTGGTGTTACAGGGAGTTATTCGCTGAATATTGCTTCATACGCAAAATATGACGAAACTGAAACAACACAGTAACGCTGACGTGCATGGAATGATGATCTGCCACACTGTAGAAAGAAATACAATGAAAAATGTTATTGATTTGTGTATTTACATCTAAAAGAAACTTCTCTCCTTCCAGATAAGATTTAGGTGATGAGAATAATAGGTACTACGGAGGCTGCTTATCCTCGCTATAATAACACTATTAAGTAGTTGTGCGAATGTATACCAATACAGAAACATTTTACCCATATCAACAAGCTCATTTCTTGACAAGTGCATGCTATACTTGCTATTAGCAGACCCAAGTTGAATGTGTTTGCTATAACTAAAATTAGAAAATTATACTAGTAAATGTTTCCGATAGTTGTAACGTGAGCTCGATAAAATACTGAGATATGTAATGTAGCAATATGTTACTACCCGTTGTTTTTTTATTGGAATACGGAAGTACGAACTATTAGCGTTTGGGTAAAATGCTATGTCTAACACTGGGAGGACGGATTTTCAAATACACCTTTGTCCATCCAGATTTAGGTTTTCCACGGCTTCCCTAAATCTCTTAAGGTCAACTGCCGGACTGGCACCTTTGAAAAATGGTTCAAATGGCTCTGAGCACATGGGACTTAACTGCAGAGGTCATCAGCCCCCTATAACTTAGAACTACATAAACCTAACAAACCAAAGACACCAGGCACATCCATGCCCGAGGCAGGATTCGAACCTGCGACCGTAGCGGTCGCGCAGTTCCAGACTGAAGTGCCTAGAACCACTCGGCCACACTGGCCGGGGCACCTTTGAAAAAGACACAAACAGTTTCACTGCTTCGCCGATTCCAGCATTAGTTCCGTCTCTAATGGCCTCGACACATCGATGGAACATTAAGGGAAGTAATTATTTGGTTCCTTCAATACAAAAAGTGTAGGAAGGAATGTTTAAGGCTCAACATGTACAAGGACGTATCCTCCATCGGACGATATCAGCAGACTATAACATGATGAACATTCTGATATCAATAATGCCGCTTGAGTCAACAGACACATCGTAGCAGGCAGACTGAGGACGCTGATTGTCGTCTTCATGCCAATGTCCCTTAATCCACTGCTTATTGCGTAAAGCGTGGGACGAGCCGCCAATTCAATTATGCAGACGTGTGTTCAGTGGTTTGGCTGCTCGGTCAGCTGGAAGCCACGACATCCGTTCCTACCGCAGGGGCGGCTCAGCGACGTCCGCCGGACTAGCGAAGCGGTGATGAGCAGATACAGGCTACATTCGCGAGAGCAGAATTCCACACCATCGCCTGCACAGTCTGTCGCCGTTGACCTCCGAGGCTTGGACCACAGCAGCGAAATGTATGTGGGACGGCAGTTGTGGCGACAGCGGACACACAGTTTGGGCGCAAGGGCTTGATGCGACTTTTCATACAGCGTAGGAAGTCTGTGGCTGCGGAATTTCGTCGCATGCTTTAGTGTCGCCCATAACAGAACGGAAATTGTGTGGTGAGAGCCGCTGCGCTACGGGTCACAGGAAGTACTTGTGCAGTTAACAGGAGCGGTGAGGGGAAGACCAGCTGACAGTTGACATCGCTAACGTTTTGATTGTCAGTTGTCGGATGCATTTAGTGTCGCAAACATCGGGTCCACCTGATATAAAGAAAGGTTCCAGAAAGTTTAATAGCGGAAGAAGAAAGAAGGCCACACTTACGGTGCTTAAGCAAAGAATAATGCACAGAATTGCTTCTGCCAGATGAAGAAATTGGCATTCAAGTATCAGATCATCTTACAGATAATACAACGACAGTCCAAAAATTTCCGAGACTGATTTTTTCCTGGCGTACAAGCGACGTCAGCTCAGTAACTGCAGTGACTGTTTGGATTAACAGCTGTACACAACAAAGGTGCTTTCGACCAGTCAGTTGTGTACAGGTAGTGTGCAGTAGTAGCAGAAGTGGACGTGCGGCCGTAGTGTGTCTACGTTGGTGTGCCACAAATCGCAAAGGAGCAACGAAGTAAACATCTATACATCATTCTCCAAAATATCTCTAAGAAGAGAAAAGTTTTTGCAGTACGTGCCGCGTTCCTTGACTCCCGAACACGAACAATGACGCGGTGACGCCTTTCACGACTTGATGGAAATGAGAAACGTTTACAGTTTCTTTCTTCTGGCAAAATATTATTACTGGTTAGGAGACTTTATGTTATCAATTTGAACCTAACACAAAACGACAGGGTGCAGACTGCGGCTCTGATGGCTTTCCAAGGCTATGTAAAGCACCTGAAGCGTGAAAACAACCATCTCAATTTTTCTCTACTTTTTATTATTCCAATCTCTGAAATTACTAGGTATCCAGGAATCGTACATCACTGTAACACACTGTAGACTGATACCAACGGTGCTAGCATAGAATACTTGCCCTCTGATTTGTGTCAGGCTCAAAGACGTTTTGGATAATACTAGAACCGATTACGTTGTCTCGTATGGCGAGAATTCATCAGAAACAGAGATAAAGAGAGGAGTGCCTCAAGGAAGAGTGATAGAAGTTCTTTTGTTCTCCATGTATGTAAATGATCTGACGGACAGTGTATATAACAGTCTGATATTATTTGCGGATGACATTGTTGTGGAAGGGAACATTTCGTCGCTGAGTGACTGCAGGATGATTCAGGATCCCTGACATAATTTCTATTTGTGCAGTAGCAGCTTGTTTCAAATGTAGATAAAAGTAAGTTAAAGCGGATAGACAAGAGCAACATGTCTGTAATTTCGAATGCAGTATTCAAGGTATGCTTTAATATCTAGGAGTAAAGTCTCGAAAAGCAACAGAGCCAGCTCAGAAGTTCGGTAGTACTGATGACGAATAACTGACGACGGTTTATTGGGGAAATAGTAGCCTATTTATTAATGACTGCGTACAAAACGCTCATGTAACCGATTCATGATTACTGCTTGAGTATTTAGGAGCTTCATCAGGTAGTATTCAAGCAACACATCGAAGCAATTCGCTGCGTAAATGTAACGCTATTGCCGGTAGTTCGATCAGTACCTTGTAACGGAAAAACTCAACGAATTGAGATGGGTATCATTGGATGGAAGAAAATGTTCCTTTCGTGAAACGCTTTTTGGGAGAAGCTGCGTTTGTCCCAGACTGCAGAGAGGTTCTACAACCTCCATGTTCATCTTGCGAAAGGACTTTAAGGACAAAATAAGGGAATTAAGTATAGTGTACAGGCAATAGCAGAGGTACAAGGTATTCTCCGCCAAACAGTAATACTGTCTAGCGGAGTATGTATATACGTGCAGATGCATATGTAGTCAGTCACACGTGAAGGAGAAACCACTGCGGGAATTTGCGTAACTGATGTGTGGCTTTGAAATTCCAGCTCGCCATGCAATTCCCAGATTATGGAACTTCCTTCGTATGGTTTTGGTGTTGACAGGGTTCGTGAGTGCGACATTCTTTTCTGCACTGGCTTTTGCAATTCTCATCTTCTTAATTTTATTCACAATCTTCTCCAATGACCGTTTGTCACGATCACCCAACACACACCTTCACCGTCTTCGTGTTAGTGCATAATGTTTTTCTACTTTCGCTGTATGTGGTATAAATCTTAGTTACGGTGTCTCTCGAAATACAAAACACTCCGGCTCCCTTGGTTACGGAAGCACCCACAATACGAGCACCATTGGATGGAAGAAAATGTTCCTTTCGTGAAACGCTTTTTGGGAGAAGCTGCGTTTGTCCCAGACTGCAGAGAGGTTCTACAACCTCCATGTTCATCTTGCGAAAGGACTTTAAGGACAAAATAAGGGAATTAAGTATAGTGTACAGGCAATAGCAGAGGTACAAGGTATTCTCCGCCAAACAGTAATACTGTCTAGCGGAGTATGTATATACGTGCAGATGCATATGTAGTCAGTCACACGTGAAGGAGAAACCACTGCGGGAATTTGCGTAACTGATGTGTGGCTTTGAAATTCCAGCTCGCCATGCAATTCCCAGATTATGGAACTTCCTTCGTATGGTTTTGGTGTTGACAGGATTCGTGAGTGCGACATTCTTTTCTGCACTGGCTTTTGCAATTCTCATCTTCTTAATTTTATTCACAATCTTCTCCAATGACCGTTTGTCACGATCACCCAACACACACCTTCACCGTCTTCGTGTTAGTGCATAATGTTTTTCTACTTTCGCTGTATGTGGTATAAATCTTAGTTACGGTGTCTCTCGAAATACAAAACACTCCGGCTCCCTTGGTTACGGAAGCACCCACAATACGAGCACCAACCATTTCCCCACGTTCGACTTCACTTAGCTTGGTATTTCACTTAGCTTGTTATTTCCTGTTTCACGCTCTTTCGTGGCCTATCCATCATGCGCAAACCTGCTAGAACGTGTATGACAGATTACCGAATGTAATGGGGCTGATCGTGACAGAATGGTTACAGAATATCACACTTGACACAAAGGTCTCCAATTCGAATGCCACGCTGATTGCACCATTCCTATTTATAGTTTTATTTACTCTGATTTTTCTATATCCCTTTATTCAATCTTGTGGTTCATTGCCTGATGCAAGCCTTTCTGTCTAACGTCATTGCAGGGCTCGCGTTTTTCGTGTTGTAAGTATAACTGCTTAGTGATATCTGTGGCGTTAAGTGTCGTCTTACATCGTTGATAATAATGGTGATGAGAGATAAAGGAAAGCGCGAATGACGGACCTGGCAAATAAGCTACTCCTCTCGATAACGAGCAGGAAGGCATCCCTCTTATCACCCCTGTCAACAATGACACATATCCTCACTCCCCGTGAGACACAGGAGGAAGGTTTGAAATAACCCGGGCTTCATCTCCAAATCCCTTTAACAAGAAATATTTACGGACGCACCACTACGATATTTTAGAAACTTAGATCGTGCACCTCCGAGTCACCACTACCGTAAAAACCTTCATTAGCAACTTCAGCGACGGTAGTGGATTGTTTGCTACAATCATGTAAGAGAGAGAGAGAGAGAGAGAGACAGACAGAGGCAGTCTGTGTGTGTGTGTGTGTGTGTGTATGTGTGTACAATTTAAATCACACAATGTAGCTGTGTTACTTATGAGACTACTAATATTAATTTGTGTAATTTCTTCCAGTTAACGAATAGTATCCAGGCTTCATCATACGGCGTAACATTGCAACCAGCCTGTCACAACCCATCCTTTCCACGTTGTAGCGATTTCTCTGGAAACGTTTTAATTCGTCTGTGTGGATAATTCAGTATATGACGAAGATGACAGCTACTTTAGGCTGTGAGTATGAAGGAAGGAATGTTTCATTGTAAAAATTAGTAACTGAAACATGTTAATCATATTCATATTTAATATCATTTTGCATTAAATTTAATCTGACAGGGAATTCTACGAAAATCAGCAGCTATGCTATTTCATTTACTACTTGATGAGTAACTTAAGCAAACTTAATGTCTAAAACCCGAATGTAGTTCTTGAAAACTATAACTTGACTAAAAAAAATCATCTGGCATCATTAGAACAGTAAACAAATGTGACTGAAGACAGTTCATTGTTAGAAAATTCCTTTTTCTACTTGTTTAAGCTAAAACACATATTTGTTAACTGATTCGAAACTGTAGAAGATTTTATCCTCCCAGTTAAACTGTGACATTTATCGATGGCGTATTTCCGAATGAATTATGTCTGAATGAGTTAAACGAAAGTTTGTTCAAAGCGTTTCATTTCACAGTAGATCTTGTAACTTGTGGAAGTCAATTCTTATCATAAAAATGAGGATAGAGAGTCCAGTCAAGAAAGTAGAAAAATTTAGGACAGAGTTACTCATTTCAGGTAAAAGGGAGTACCTGATTGCCGTTTCTGCATCGGCAGAGAGGAAAGAGTGTAAGTTTTTATTTTGCCTGAGCTATAACACATTGCGTGAGTGATTATTCAGATAGCGCGGCCTTCTCTTCGATCGAAGCAGGGCCCTAGCTATATATATTTCCAAGTATTATGCGGGTGTCGTAGCGGCAAGCCCAAGCAAGCGATGGAGAGACTCACAACATTTGGGTTGTGCTCAGATGGTGATACCCGCAGCATATGCAGGGGGTCTCTCGAGAACAGACACGGTAACACGATATTACGGGCGAACCGATATGCATAGAACGGCGGTCCGCCGCTGAAAACATTACACGGCTGTGGCTTTGTTACGAGAGCAAAGCCATTTCCTGTCGCATCGCCTGAGTTACTGCTGATGTCACACATAAAAGTTTGATAATCTTCACAGAGTTGCGACACCGCACTCAGTTACGTTTAACGCCAGAGTGTCTGTTTCCGTTAAATAAGCTTTTCTCTACAACAGAATGTATTTCGTCCTAATAGGTGAACTCCTATACATCGGAAATCAGACAGCATAATTTCTTCGCAATCATTTGCAGAAGTGAAATTTGAAACCACATTTGTTTCAACGTTAAATATCTGTTATCTATTTAAGCTAAATTTAATGTTAGCGAATCTAATTACGTTACTGAACATACGTTTCACAGAAGATATAAACACTAATACCACGTAACACGGGCTCTAGCCTTCTACAACAATGTACGTACTTCACAAGTCATCGGATGGTGCGTGACGGAGGGTACGTTGCCCCACTACTAGTCATTTCCTTTTCCGGTCCACTCGTAAACAGAGCGAGGGAAAAACAACGATCCTACGAGTCCTGATTTGTCTTATTTTATCTTTGCGGTCCTTACGCCAAATTTTGGTTGGCGGCAGTAGAATCGTTTTGCAGTCAGCTTCAAATGGTGTTCTTCCTGAGGTGACGCAGTGGTTAGCACACTGGACACGCATTCTGGGACACAACGTTTCAAATCCCCGTCGCGCACTTCAACTTTAGATATTCCATGAATTACCTAAATCGCCACATGCGGGATGGAACTCTAATTTTCCTTCCGTTTTCGAAAAGAAGGTTGCCTTCCATCTAGTGATTCCCATCTGAGTTCCCGAAGCATCTCCGTAATACTTGCGCGTCGATTAAACCTACATGTAACAAATTTAGCAGTCCGCCCCTGAATTGGTTGGTTGTCTTCCTTTAATCCGACCTCTTCGGCATCCCTAACAGTCGAGCAGTACTCAAGAAATGGTCGCACTAGCATGCTATGTGCATTTCTTTTACAGATGGACCACACTTTTCAAAATTCTCCCAATAAACATAAGGCTACCATTCGTCTTCCCCCACCACAATCCTCACAATCTCGTTCCGTTTCATATCGCTTTGCAGCGTTTCGGCAAGATATTTAATCTATATGACAGTGTCAAGCAGTGCAATTCTAATCGTGTACTCTAAAATTACGTGACTGTTTTTCCTGCTCATCCATATTAACTTACATCTCTCTACATTTAGCGGTCGTTGCGATTCATGACACAAACAAAAATATTCATCTAACTCATCTTTCCTCCTTTCACAGTCACACAACGATAACACCCGCTCTTACACCGCAGCGTCATCAGCAAACAACCGATGATTGCTGCTTACCCTGTCGGTAAGATCATTTACGTACATAGAGAATAAGAGGGGTCCTGCCACACTTCCATAAGGCACTCCTGACGATACCATTGTCTCTGATGCATACTCGCCGTCGAGTACTTAAAAAGTCTTCGAGACACTCACACATTTGGGATCCTATTCAATATACTAGTACCTTTGTTAATAGTCTGCAATGGAGCACCGCGTGAAATGGTTTTCGGAAATCTAGGAATATGGAATCTGCCTGTTGCCTTTCAGCCGTGGCTCGCAGGATATCATCTGAGAAAAAGGAAAGCTGAATTTCTCACGATGGGTGATTTCCAAAGACATGCTGATATATGGACTGAAGTTAGTCCGTCTCAAGGAAATTTATTATGTTCGAACTGAGAATATGTTCAATAGTCTTGCAGTAAACTTATGTTAAGCTTCGATAATGGCCTCAATATTGCGAGACAGATTGTCCACAAGTTTCTTCGCCTATGTCACATCCGCATGAAGCCACTCTTCGATTATTAGATTCCTCAGAGGTTCCAAACCGCATGGCGTTTAATTACTACATTCCAGCCGATGTTCCAATCTGTGCCAGACATCTTCTGCAGAGTTAAGATGGGATGGTTTAGAGAGCCAGTGAATGTATTACATGTTGCCTGAGTGTTCGTCAAACTAGAAAGTACGCGTGTAGCCCTATGAACGCGTGTGTTGTGATCCTAGAATACGACAGTGTCCACATCATGTAGAAAAAATAGCTATACTGGGTCACCAAGAAAGGCGAGATAAGCATTCTGGTTCACATTCACAGCAACCTGAATGAATGGGCTCAAGACATGGAACGAAAAACACTCCCAAATCATTACGTAAACACAGTGGGCCTCAAGTAGACCCTCATCACACAGAGGGACTGTATGCCTCATTTCGGCGCAGGTTCACTCGAAGTGTTGTATCATCTGACAAGAGGCAAAACTGGGACTTGCCGAACCACAAGAGACGCCTGCAATCAACTACTGTCCAGTGTTCGTGTTTAGTCCTAAGAAGACGTGCAGCTATATATGACACCGTGATGAACGGTCTTTTGTGAGGCGCCAGTTTCTAAATGTCCATTGCAGGCAGTTCCCTTCACAATGCTCATTCGCAGACTGGCAGAAGGACCTGCACTAACTGAAAGCAGAAACTGCTGTTGGGTTTTACGACGAATGTTCACTTGTATTCGGTGCCTGTCGGTTAAGATCTTTTTTACAGTCAATTTTCTGAGGCCGTGTTGCACAGCTGACAGTGATACACCATCCTTGTAGACATAATGGACAGTCCAAGTTGACCCACGCAAAACTGGGTAAGTTCGTTCATGGTGTGGTCAAGGACACGTCCCGACACAACAGCTCCTTTCCGCATTTCAGTCCCATCTTCTCGTCGTTGAGCCTTCTTACTGTACTGATTCCTTGCACACAACTTGGACATACACAACACTTCACTGTCATGAAGTGTAGGGTCACATGACTACCAGGCACCAGCTTTATACTATTTACAGCACTTCTTACAACAACTTTTTTTTTAAAAAAAAAGGGATGACCAGTATTTTGTCGAGTGAACATTTCTGCTGTGTATGGTCGGACTGACCATTCTGTTTTACTTCACATTATTTCTACGATTAAAATGCCCGTCCCGTTCAGGTGGCTCGAGGACTGGTCTTATATTACTTGGCTACAGTTAGTTGTGGAAATGTGCATATTGTTAATATCAGAACTATCTAAGCACAATTACTGTTACCTGTAACATAATATCGAACTCTACTGAGTTTAGTTCCGTATATGACGCACTAAAATGTTTGACTTGTGGTAATCACGATACGGTTGCGAGTGTTCAGTATATAGGGTGTCCCAAGAGAAATGGTCTGCAATCGGGGATATGACTGGAACGATCATTCTAGCAATGTATAGTAAACGTGGGCTCTAAAATACGTACCTTAAGGGCTATGGGCACTTCTTCATCTTCGCTAATGTGAAACACATCTCTTCTACTGATCAAGCGCTCATAGCTCTTAAGCATTTTAGACCCGATGTTTACTAAACATTTTTTTTTTAATTTTTTGGTCCATACTACCTCCTCCCAAAATACAGAAACCAAAGAACTTGTACGAGAAGAGATTTGTTTCACAGTATCGAAGATGAAGTGGTCGTGAGACTAAAGGTATGCGTTTAGAGTTATGTTTACTAGATATTTTTCATCCGAAGGACCGTTCTTCTGATATCCTTGAATACTGACCATTCCTCCTGGGACACCCCGTATCAATAAGAGTTATGTAGCTGTAATTTACAGAAATTTCTTTTGTGATTTACGTAGTTACGGTACCGAAAATACAGATTAAGGCTGCCTAGAAACACACGAAATATAGCGTCATGTTTATAATGGCTTAATTCGTCCAACACTAATAAATTCAAATGCAGGAGGTAAACATGTGGCCCATTTTACAACCATATGTTAAATTTCTGGTAGTTTTCGTCTCGTATATATACAATAAAATACACAAGGGATGTACTAATAACAAACGTTAATAAAGCGACGGAAGAGAGGTTAGGTATTAACGTCTGGTCGACAACGTAATTAGAACTGGAACACTTGACTAGTTGTATATAAAAGAGGCAGGGATGTTTTATTAATGAAAGTGTCATATTCGTAAACGTATGGAATGGTTTAGGGCTAACATTGGAAAGGAGAATTTGAACGCCGCACCTCCCAAATACGGGCCCTTCGTCTTAATCCACACAGTCGATAGACGTTGCGTGTTGCCTGCCTGTCATTATGCAACAGTAGAGGACTGGGAAACTACTATTATGAACATCACTGGTTTATATTCAGAGCTCAGCTGAGTGACGCTGAGGGGGGGGGGGGGGGGGGAGGCGTTGAGAGGAAGACAATACGTTTACGCATTGGGCATGGCAACATACTGGAAATGTGTCTGTCCACTGCTCCAAAATGATCAGGTGTTTGCCGGCCGGAGTGGCCGTGTGGCTCTAGGCGCTCTACAGTCTGGAGCCGAGCGACCACTCCGGTCGCAGGTTCGAATTCTGCCTCGGGAATGGATGTGTGTGATGTCCTTAGGTTAGTTAGGTTTAATTATTTCTAAGTTCTAGGCGACTGATGACCTAAGAAGTTAAGTCGCATAGTGCTCAGAGCCATTTGAACCATTTTGATCAGGTGTTTGTTCAGACTTCACTTCAACGAGGGAGGAGAATATAGTTTAAAATTACCCTAGTGGAAGTGGAATTCGTGTTCCGGAAGAGATGGTTTGAAAATACCACGATCAATTAACCTTTCTATGCTCACCAGTCTGCGCTAATGCACACGGCTCCTCAGCTGACAGAAAGTTATCCGAAAGAGGAACAGAAGATTTAATCGAGATAGTGCATAATCATCAATGGAATGTTAAGGATCTGAAGTCGGGAGACTCAGTCTCTCTACTTAAAATGATATTGTTGAATAATTAGATACCGATAATAACGACATCACTTTACAGCAAGGCATCCAGTTTTTAGAGAAAGCGTATTTACTTGCTTGTTGCTTTATTCGAGTAATATTTAAATACACACTTTACAGTGCTCTTTTTATACGGAACTACTTATTGATAATTATAATCTTTTTCGAAACATGCACAATAGATCTAACCTGTTAACGATGTTCCGCATATCTGTTACTTTGTATTGCCTCTGACGGTGTATAAGTCTTTTTTAAAGCAATTTCAACCGTTATGTCTAATCGCTAATTATTTCGACGTGACCTTTCTAGAGGACTATAATACACTATATGCTACAGAAGATACTATACTAACAACGGTATCCTTTTATAATTTGAACTTGTTACAATAACAACCTTCGTGATACTAAGATGACGATGTTTCATGTTGAGCGGGCTCCCTCACCAAAACCATCCCATTAAAAAGAAGCGTTCTTTCGATACATATACGCTTCTTCTTATAGGAGGAGAGGAAAGCCAGACTGGTTTAAAAACAAAGCAAATGCACTGTTTACTTTTTTTAATTTAGCCTTCCAATTTAGAGTTATAGGCTTAATCTGTTCCATAAAAACGTATGTAAACTATTCCAGACAGAATTACTTCTAGTGAATTATTTCACGCGTTAAATAATGTAATATCATATTATTAAGGTACATGTTCCATAGATAATTTATAGAGCACAACGTAATGACTGATAATTATAGAATGAACTTTGTATTGAAATAAAGCGAAGCACTAAGCATTAATAGACGAGTAAATATTAAAGTAACAAATGTATTTGGTTCAGTAAAAGTAGTAAGTTCGTATTGACTTTGCAATACATAAACTGCAACCCGCTACACATATTTTTTGTGAACCAAAGGGAATTACGTAAAAAAACATAAACGGTGTACTTGTTACTCAACCTTAAACAAAAAGAAATTTTGTTTAGCTTGTTCTCAAACTGACCTTTGCTATCTGTATAACAATGTGTGTTTAGATGAAGCACGCAATTTTTTACTAGTAGGCTTATTCACCCCTCAATGGAATAACTTCAGTTTTATTAAAGATTAATTAAAATTATTTATTTCTTCTAATGAGAATTTCACGAGAGAAAAAGGAGTCTGCGAAGCTACAAATAAAATGCCTAACCCTTTGAACAGGTTATTACAGAGCGATCGTACAAAAACCCCTTGTTGATTTCGTATGCGTTTATGTTCAATGAATATTTTCTTACCTAAAAGTGAAAGGTAAATTTATGTACGCAGGTGATTGTATAGAGGACGTAACAAAATTGCTTTTACTTACTGATTTGTTACTCTACGAGACTTGCAATGGCGGCATCTAAAAAAAAAAAAGAAAAGATCATTTAAGAAGCTCATGAAGCTTTAGAATTGCAGAACTGAAAACGTATATGTATTTTTTGTACTTCCCTTTTTTTAGCAAAGGAAAACAATTTTAATGTCTCAGTCTATGATTTATTATGGACACTATTTAGAAATTTTTCCTGTTGGGATTATTTATAATGTTCGTATCATCTTCAATGAAACCCAAACATATGGCTTTATGTTACTGAGAATGTCATTCGCAAGATAATCAATAGTTTACGTAGTATTGAACCTATCAGGAACTTAAATTACTCTTTCTCTCCAATCTTAAAAATCTTTCTTCTCTGTATTAGTTCTACGTAAAATGTCAAAAAATTATTGGGAAGATTAATTACACCATCGGTTATCATTTTAAGAAGTGGCTGTCGTAATCGTTATTAGCGTCAGATGTAAAAATACGCAGTTGAAACGAAATTTACATCTCTTATCATACAAGGATGGAAATGAAAAACTGTCTGAGGCTATCAAGGAAACAGGAACTTCTCAGTTTTCAAGTTGCGAATATGAGAAACAATAGGCTGAGGAAACTTCATAGTCAAATCTTTGGTTAATGTGTCGTATTTAATAACTGTTAATCATACTGGAAATATTTACTTACCATGTGTTACATGAACTTCAATGTAGCGTAACTGCCGGCCGTTGTGGCCGTGCGGTTCTAGGCGCTTCAGTCTGGAACCGCGTGACCGCTCCGGTCGCAGGTTGGAATCCTGCCTCGGGCATGGATGTGTGTGATGTCCTTAGGTTAGTTAGGTTTAAGTAGTTCTAAGTTCTAGGGGACTGATGACCTGAGAAGTTAAGTCCCATAGTGCTCAGAGCCACTTTTGTAGCGTAGCTAAGTAGATAACGAAGGCAAAGAATTTCAGATAAGTTCTTTAGAATTCTGAGATGATATATACCCTGTCCCAAGGGATAAACTGATGAAAATCTAAGATAATTAAAATTTCGTCCTTTTACTCTATCCAGTAACATTCATTCCCTGCAATTGCCTTAAAGTACACCATTTACGTTAGTAAAACATCTCCTGTGACCTATCAAGATTAAAACTTACTTTATTATTTATTGAGATTTTCTGCTCTGTGGCTTAGACAGGCGAACATTTGTAATCGTCGATAGGACATCTGTGGTTTGTGTGTGTTCTCGTAATGAGTCTCCATCTTCAGAAATTTGAAACTGGCGATCAGTATTTCGTCTTTCTCCTATTATTTAAAGCTCGATCATCGTTTGTAATTAATCAAGGGAGCACGTACTCTTATTGATGATTGGCAATAGAGCAATGCTCTGACCTGACGCAAGTTCATAATTTGTACAGTTCCAGATAAATTGGTGCAAAGAACTTTAAGCTTCAAAAGAAACGAGAAATTTTGTGAGTCAAATAATTTCATGAAAACAATTTTTTTTAAATGTTTCCTTATCTCATTTAATAGTTAAAAATGCCATTATAGAATAAATACTGTACATTTTACTTTTTGAAAATGACTTCTAGCTCGTGAGCTCCTTCTCTACGCAAATATTCCTGCAATCTGTTCATTACATTGTTCATGGTTTGACGTAACTTCTCAAACTGTAATTTCGATAGTTGCTTCTCGGTTCCAAGCCTTCAGTTCTTCCGTTTTCGCATGTCGACTAAGGAACACTTTGCTTTTAAGGTGACCCCACAAAAAGAAATCACAAGCTGAGAGACCAGGGGATATCTGCGAGGCCACTGAGTATCACAATTTCTTGAAATTACACGTTCCTAAACCACTGGCGTACAGCAGGCATCGATATTCGTGCTGTGTGTGACGTTGATCCATTTTACTGAAACCAGGCTGTGTTAATAATGTGTGGCAATCTGTGTAGTTGTTGCACAATACAGGTTTTAAGCATTGCAATGTAACGATTCAATGTGACTGTAATCGCAAACCTTGTTTGTTAACAAATCCACTGACGTGGAAATTGGCTTCAACTGACGTCCACAGTTTGTTAATAAAACTCCTCGTCCTCGTTTATCTTCTGAAGCATTAACTCACAGAACTGCCGTTGCATAACATGATCATTGGATTTCAGTTCGTGGACGATCAGCAACTTGTATGAATGGCATTGCATCCCCGGTACTAGTATTCTTCGAACACTTGAACTATACAACTGTAAAGATACTGAGTGACGAGGGACTGCCGAGAGCATCTTGAACAGCTAGATTTTGTCTGGTGCATGAACGGTTCGAACACGGAGTGGAGTTTCTTCGAAATTACAATTCTGTGTTTTAATTGCATGTGCTGATGGAACACAATCGTCTTATTCTACACAACTGGCCATTAAAATTGCTACATCAAGAAGAATTGCACATGATAAACGGGTATTCATTGGACAAATATATTATACTAGAACTGACATGTGATTACATTTTCACGAAATTTGGGTGCATAGATTCTGAGAAATCAGTACCCAGAACAACCACCTCTGGCCGTAATAAAGGCCTTGACACGCCTGAGCATTGAGTCAAACCGAGCTGGAATGGCGTGTACAGGTATAGCTTCCCATGCAACTTCAACACCATACAACAGTTCATCAAGAGTAGTGACTGGCGTATTGTGACGAGCCAGCTTCTCGGCCACCATTGACCAGACGTTTTCAATTGGTGAGAGATCTGGAGAATGTACTGGCCAGGGCAGCAGTCGAACATTTTCTGTATCCCGAAAGGCCCATACAGGACCTGCAACATGCGGTCGTGCATTATCCTGCTGAAATGTAGGGTTTCCCAGGGATCGAATTAAGAGTAGAGCCATGAGTCGTAACATATCTGAAATGTAGTGTCCACTGTTCAAAGTGCCGTAAATGCGAACCGACCGACCGAGACGTGTAACCAATAGCGCCCCCATAACATGACGCCAGGTGATACGCCAGTATGGCGATGACGAATACACGCTTCCAATCAGCGTTCACCGCGATGTCGCCAAACACGGATGCGACCACCATGATGCTGTAAACAGATCCTGGATTCTTCAGAAAAAATGACGTTTTGCCATTCGTGCACCCAGGTTCGTCGTTGAGTACATCACCGCAAGCGCCCCTGTCTGTGATGCAGCGCCAAGCGGAAACAGCAGCCATGGTCTCCTAGCTGATAGTCCTCGCTGTTGCAAACGTCGTCGAACTGTTCGTGCAGATGATTGTTGTCTTGCAAACGTCCCCATCTGTTGACTCAGAGATCGAGACGTAGCTGCACGATCCGTTACAGCCATGCGGATAAGATGCCTGTCATCTCGACTGCTAGTCATACGAGGCCGTTATGATCCAGCACAGGGTTCCGTATTACGCTTCATGAACCCACCGATTCCATATTCTGCCAACAGTCATTGGATCTCGACCAACGCGAGCAGCAATGTCGCGATACGATAAACCGCAATCGCGATAGGCTACAATCCGACCTTTATCAAAGTCGGAAACGTGATGGTACGCATTTCTCCTCCCTACACGAGCCACCACAACAATGTTTCACCAGGCAACGCCGGTCAACTGCTGTTTGTGTATGAGAAATCGGTTGGAAACTTTCCTCATGTCAGCACGTTGCAGGTGTCGCCACCGGCGCCAACCTTGTGTGAATGCTCTGAAAAACTAATCATTTGGTTATCACAGCATCTTCTTCCTGTCGGGTAAATTTCGTGTCTGTGGCACGTCATCTTCGTGGTGTAGCAATTTTAATGGCTAGTGGTGTAAATTAAAATGACGGCAGAATTCTGTACTTGACCCCTTCACATAGTCAATGTTCTTGTAAAATGCTTTGATCGAAAGTGCACGTAGCGCACCAATCCAACCATCCATGACACTAAATGGGTGGCGCACGTTATTCCGTGCTACCGATCGCCCACGGCTACAAACACAACCTTCAAAGTTTCCCGTTTCTTTCAGTCATCCTGTACTACGGGACATATCACCAAACTAAACATGGTTATCAGCTGCATAGTGAATTTTCCCCCTTATATAATAATACCACAGATGTAAAGCCTGAAGACAAAAACTTTAATGTTGATCGTAGCGATCTCTACAGCTCATTGACACTAACATTAATGTTTAATGAAAGCCACCACAGCTGTGTTATTACACATTTATTGTGTCACAACCGGTTTCGTTCTTTTACATCATTAGGTCGCTGATTTCTACCAATATTATGATACAAAAGGTGTGATTGTCACAGGTAACGTTAGAGACAAGATCTGGAAACGACGGTCACATAAACACTACGCCGATAGTCTGGCGGAAGGATAGAGAGCTGTAAGTGTATGTGACAGGGCATACTGAGTACACTGGACGGAAGGTCGGTTGCGTGTAAATATTTTCGTCGCTCGCAAATTTTGTGCCTGACTTTGTACGCGACTGTCAGATCTTTCATATCATGGTATTCGCACTGTCGTGAGGCAATAAATGTGCATTAATACAGTTGTCGTTGTTTCGATTAATTAATATTAGTACAAATAACTTTAATTCTTGTGGAACTAACAATTATGTTAGTTTCGCTTTTTTTTTTTGTTAACGGTTGCTAGTCTCCACGGATTTTGATTGGAACAACTTCCTAATATCCAACATGATCGTAAATTAAGAAAATAATGAAGTTATTCTAGTAGCGGATAACGTGGAATAATGCGTTGGGAATGTAATTACAAAGCACTGCAGGACATATCCAGTTTCCGCCTGCCTTCGTTTGGCAATATTCATGATATACAACTATTTTCTCAGTAATGCTTGTCCATGGCTTAGTATAAACTCTACAATCACAAACTGAAATGTAACTAATGAATTGTCAGTGTTGCATTATGTGGTAGCCAGTAACGCTGAATTTTCGTTATCAGAGACTGAAGCCCGATCTGAATTGTCCCAGAGGGAATCCCAGCGGGATGCGCAGCAGCTCGAAACGAATTATCTCAGGTGGCAGCTGCGGCAAACAAAGAGGACGCCTACCCTTCCATCCAGTCACATTCGGAAATTCGGATCAGCAGATGCAATCATATTTGCTGCGGAGATAGCAGTATTCAGATAATAGCGGAAGTGCCAAAAAAACAATTATAGTTTCTACGTTTCTTAATTCAGTTGACAACTGGTCTGCCTAATTCATACATTGTACTGTATTAACGTAACTGCTGCGTTCTTCGCACAAAGTGAAAGTTCAAAAGAAAACATTGGCGTTGTACTCTTTCCTCTTTATCTGTGACTTGTCGGTGTAGTGGATAGTCATAATTGACTTAGGTTTCGCAGTACTTTCTTTGGCAGTACTCTGCTATTGATACCAGTAAAATAATATCTTTGGAAACCGTGAGTGGAGAAGGGTTGGATGAAGGATGACGTCGTGTCGAAACGCGTCCAGGGTATGTGTAACATATAACCTGCTAGCGAACTGCATTGCGAGTGATCGCAGTATTAAATAACATCCACGCAAATAGTTATGTGGTAGAGTTTTGTTCTTCTATCCAGTCTAAATCCGAAAACTCAATATCGTACAGCGGTAGAGGTAGTAGTAATACTGGTATGGTGTAGTATGGGCCATCAAGAAGCATGCAATTCGGTATTCAATGTCCACTCGACCACGGGGACGTATCGAGCGGTCGTGTTAGCCATTCCACAATGCCCCAAAGGTACTCAATTAGAGGCAAGATCTAGTGAGTCCAAGGGCAATTCAAGATGACATATATAACGTAAAAACATTATATGTACAAGAAAGAGTACTTACGAAGTCTTCCAAGAACTTACGTTGGTTTAATCAACTGAGGATGATATTTCTTATGCAATGGTATAATATTTTTTTAGCTTACGACTGAACTTTATTCCGAGAAATATTTTTTAAATCCTTTTTTCATATTTCGTTTCCTATGTATACTGCAAAACTAGTTCTGTACAATTTTATCACTGTGATTCGCTTTATAAAAGGAGGAGAGCTAGTGGCATTGAGTCTTGATCACCCCACATTGTGACCAATTCCTGGATTTCATTCTAAGTTTCTTCACCAGTGTTTCATGGAATGAGGGCGAAAGTTAATGCTGACGATGATTCGTTCGTCTTACGGACGACACTTCTTTGGTGTTACTCGAGACTAGTAAGCTACGTGCACCAATTGCCACACTTCCTAGACTTTTATTCCTTATTTATAGAAACAATCATTACAAAAATCCACACAAGTCGTACAAGTACGTCAGAGGAAGGCACAGACAAGTTATCTCCACAATGACGTCGCGCAAGACAGTAATCGTAACTTTCCGGATTGTCTCTACTGCTCGTTGCTTGCCTATGAGACTAACTACCACTTTGAATTTGTATGTCATTTGGTTGATGTAAATTGAAGGGAATCATTGCTGTCAGCTGCAGCGGGACACTACGTGGAATCAGCAGCGACGAATGAAAATGTGTACCAGAGCGGTATTCGAACCCAGAATCTGCTGCTCATGGGACAGGTACATTAACCACTGCGCCATCCGGGACACAGCGTTATCGCCACTGCACGAATTATCGCCGCACGCCTCATGGCCGATCCACATTCCCACCGAGCGCCACATATCTGCAGTCCCTGTCCCTTGAATCTCTGTTGGCTACTCTGCGAGTCCCACAAGAGGTCAGACGTATTTGTGCATCCGCACTGAACAAGGTGGATCCACCGCCCAGCTAGGCGTATCAATTATATGAATGTGTGGTGTCTGTTCTTTCGGACATGTCTGAAAGAACAGACACCACACATTCATGTCATTTGATTGAAACCGAACTTTTGCATTCCGTAATATGTATGAGTGAGTTTCTGTACGGAAAACAACTCACAGAGCGTATAATCAGACAACTTTAATGCCATTAGAGACATATCACTATTACAATAAATGCAAACCGTTCTTCAACTATACTGAATTAATTACACACGATTTGAGGGACTGGAAATTCTGAAAAACCTATTTTAACGTTTCTCCATTGAGATTACTTTTTACTACCGTGAAATCTTGCACTGTTTCGGTGACAAAAAGAACTCGTCAAACCTGACCATCTCTGGCTGTCCACCATACGTGCTAAGTATTCAGCTTACTTTGTTGAGTACTTCTCCATGGAGCTGCTCTTTAATCGTTACCATGATATTCGGGCAGCGCTTAGTATCGCTGAAGAATTAAAACCAAATCCAAATAAAGAATTGTAGAGTATCAGACACATCCCCGAAGGACGAGATCATCACAGCTAAATCTTAATTTTCATAAGCTAGCTGCAATGCCACGCGCTGCCCGGAAGGCTTAAAATATGCCACTTAGAGGAACTGACCCTGTGCCTTGTTGATACTCATAGAGAATGCGAGCCGCATGGGAAACTGCAATAGCTTTAAATCGATTGGAAACTTTGAATCACTGGGTGTCAACGGAATGCGACCAGTGAATACGTCTTTACATGTGTGAAAAGATGATTAGTTGCGCCATCTATTGTTACATTTTGTGATACGTATCTCACTGTGATTCTGGAGGATTCGTTTTCTACCTTTGCAGCTCAATTTCCGCTGTCCAAGTTGGGCTGTGTTTTAACACGTCTCGAATTACTCGAACAGTTTAAGCCTCAGTTCAGGATATCCCGGGTTCTGCTCGATCTTTTTATCGGCTTGCGATCTAGTGTCTTTTGTTGCCACTATATCCACGACCTGCCTTAGCGTTTGTATGTCACTCTGGGTTTTAATAATATGAATAAGTGTGAAATACGGACAAAAATATCATCTAGAGTGTATGTCATACGTAATAACGCCAACTAATGAGGAAATAAGAATTTGAAGTCACATTTCTGTCAAATTCTCGAGCTTTCACTCGTCCCGCAAGATAATGACGGCTGATGGTACTATATCATAGACGGATACTGCCGCTGTAACTTATTACAGTCAGTTTACTACGACATATTTCGTTTGTTAGGCATTTAGTTTTTCATTGATTTCTTCTTACCTGAAGTAAATCGGGTAAAAACTTCTAGAAATTTTTGTTATCAACTTTTCCCCTTTGTGTATTAGATACATGTATGTTTTAAGTCGGATTACGAAATCTTATGTACACAGTGAGCTTCCTCTTGTCATACAGATTTTTATCGATGGCACAAAATAACACCGTAATTATTGAATGTTCCGAGAGGTAACACTAGGTCTCAGAAATACTTTAAAGTCCCTTAACGTCATAGGGTGGAAAATTAGAGACGTACTAAATTCGAAAAGAAAAGTCAGACACACTCAAAGTTCCGTGTTACTGCAACGTTCCGCAAAGCGAATAGTGAAGTGACGAAGCTTCCTAACTCAGGGAGTGAGGGTTGCTGGCTGGCGTCCAGTGTCCGGGAGGTTTATAGCCACGCTGAATGTGGGCGTTACGGCGCCCCGCAATTTAAAAGACGACCCATCTCCACTCGACACTCAATTGGTCAATCAGCTGTAGTCCTGGAGGCGCGGTGGTATTTCTCCACACCAGACGTGAGCAAGGTGCTTCTGTAAATGGCATATAGCGTTACAACTAGGATGTTAGCTGGTATGTAGTAATTTTCCCCAAGTAGATGATAACTTTTCCAGTGAATCTGGAGAAAAGGTAACGTCCTAACTATGATAGTGTGTCTGTAATAATTTTAACAGGTATCGTTCCACACCAGGTTGCCCTGAGAAAACCCCTAATAGGATCTCAATGCCTGGAGTATTTACTTTACTAGCCCACAAATTTACGCATTACAGATAACTCACTTTCTCTGTCTCGTACTGAAAAATATTTCTTGAGGTTCTTAGCATTTAATATTCAACACAAACCCTGAAACGTCTCTGTCAGATTTGTTTCACACTATTTAACTTATATTTCTTGCTGTCCCTCTCAATTATTTGTAATTTAGTTTTGTACTTCGTGTTTGTCACCACTCAGTGGTACACAGTTACATTAAAGTATCGATTTTTCCAGTAAGCATCCAATCCTATGCACATTACCTACTGTTTGTGCTCCCAAACTTCCTTGCTCTCTTTATCGACTGTATGAATGAATGAGTGAATGTGTATGTTGCAACGGCATTTGCGGGTGTTGCACGCCACCGTAGTTTAGTTTCATGTGCAAGGTGATGCAGACTAATTTCCTTGTCGGGAAGTGTTCCATAGTAGTCGTATTCACAATAATTCGATCACAGCGATAGGGATAAAACTCTGAGCCTCTGACTTACTGTGACAGGTAAAATTCTTTTTATCTTTATTCTTGTGTGTTTAAATCTAGTAGATTTGTGTGAACTTTTCCCATCCATACCTAAGATTTACTTCGCATTTATCACCGCAGTGTACCTCGGCACTCAGTATAACAATAACATGAGAGGGCTAATAAATTACGTACCACGCGACGACAGACCATAGTTTAGAATTATGTTGTGAAATTTTTCTATGATGTTTTATTTTCATCAAATATGCTAAACAGGGATCACTGTTGCTCTGACAAGCCCATTCTCCTTTGTAAGATTATTTTTAATATATCAACCTGCCGTTTCTGAAGCGCAAAAAGGAGGCCTTCTATTTGTAGTCTTCGTCTGATGATCTTATTCTTTCTTTTAAAGCTTAAGCTCCTGTTTGCTCTGAATTATTTGATTTAACAGTTGTACTTAAATTGTTCTCATTTGCTCATTCCATGTATTCACTGGTTCTTTTCATTAATATCAGCACGTTAGTAATGCTTACCAGTTCAGTGATTAATTCAGCTCTTATTTTAAATTTTGTCAATTTTAATTAAATTTGATGGCGACACAAATTTTGTGGCACACGATACTTACAGTAGACTGCATAGTTTCACATTGGCTAACTTCCCTCGGTATAGATTTCAGGTTAAAATTTTAGTTGAATCTGAAGCTAACTGAAAATCTTCTGCATTACCAATATTTGCAATATCCTTAATACGTCGCGTAGACAAAACAATATCTTTCATCTTAAGTGAAGTGATTTACCAAAGGGGTTGAAAAGATGGTAGTCTTAATAAACTGGAGGATAGTAGCCTTACTTAGTGGCGACCGTATCAGCAAACCATATTTAGTCAGGCTCGGTAAAATTCATAAGCGAATTACTGAATGCGGTGCTTCTAAAGGAACAAGCCACATCTGAATGCCCTATACACGATTAGGCGTCCTCTATAAAAATTATTCAACCGTCTGTTACATCATTCCATACTTGGAGAAGCTGCGCATACGTTCTAAGACGAGTGACTGCAGGTGATTTGAAGTTAAAGTATCTAAATTACGCCGGCCGCGGTGGTCTCGCGGTTTTAGACCCTCAGTCCGGAACCGCGCGACCGCTACGGTCGCAGGTTCGAATCCTACCTCGGGCATGGAGGTGTGTGATGTCCTTAGGTTAGTTAGGTTTAAGTAGTTCTAAGTTCTAGGGGACTGATGACCACAGATGTTAAGTCCCATAGTGCTCAGAGCCATCCCCTGTCTAAATTACAATTCTAAAAGAGGATTCTGATATCTGTAAGTATTACAGAAGATTGTACTCTCCCGAAGTTATTAATGCAAAAAGTGATATTTCACATGGAATGAAATAAGAAGTAAATATCTGAAAATCTTTTAAAATAATTTTTTTTCTTGCTTAGTATGCCGGTATATTACTATCATGCAGTGTGAAGTTAACTAAGCTCTCAGTTTCTTCTTAGAAACTCATTTTATAAACATTATCAGTTTTGATTGGAATGATAATATCTTTTACACTAATTAATGAACCATTTGTTTTTTATTTCGTTTAGTTGTTTAAGTCAATTATTGCTCTTACCGTTTATACCAAATTCATTTATGTTTTAATTGTAACTTTAAGGTAATTATAATAGGATTACCCATGTATGTATGTATGTTAACTGGTGACCTAGAAACGACGGAGAGGCTCCGTCTCCCCTTCAGCCTCAGTGGTCCGCAACCCCACGACGACTACCGCAGTCCACTTCACCCCCCGCCCTCCCACACCGAAACCAGGGCTATTGTGCGGTTCGGCCCCCGGTGGAACCTCCAGGGAACGTCTCACAACAGACGAGTGTAACCCCTACGTTTGCGTGATAGAGTAATGGTGGTGTACGCGTACGTGGAGAACTTGTTTGCGCAGCAATCGCCGACAGAGTGTAACTGAGGCGGAATAAGGGGAACCAGCCCGCATACGCCTAGGCAGATGGAAAACCGCCTAAAAACCATCCACAGGCCGGCCGGTTCACCGGACCTCGACACAAATCCGAGGGGCGGGTTCGTGCAGGGGACCAGGCGCTCCTTCCCGCCCGGAAAGCCGTGCGTTAGACCGCACGGCCAACCGGGCAGGCAAGATTACCCATACTCGACATTCCAAGTGCCGCAAATAATCTTTCACACAAGGGAGTGCTGAAAAGTAACTCCTCCGAATTTCTTATGTAAAACTACTTAAATGTTTTTAAATAAAACAAACGTTATCAACATTCTACAACTTTATTATTTATGTCTACATATTGGCAGCCTCTCCGCTATAGGACTTCGAATTGCAGAGTGTAACACGGCGGTGTGTAACGTAACTATGTCAAAGCATGAGGAACAGCATGTTGTAATCGAGTTTTAAATGTGAAAAGCTAGTCCACACATAAAGCATCCTCTCCGTCAGCACAACATCGACAGACCACACACGAACACTGAGATATCTGCTTTGTGTTCACTGTCGTAAGTCATCGTCTATACAGTCCCGATTTGGAACCATCAGATTGTTATCTGTTCCCAAAGAACACCCTACAGGACTTCATTTTGAAGGTGAACATGTCGTGCTACCATATGTGGAGATGTGGGTATGTCGGCAAAGCCAAACACTAAACAGTGACCACTCAATTGGTCTATCGTTGGGAGAAATTTGTCCATCGCCAGGGTGACTAAATTGAGAGATAAATGCCCTACTGGCCGTTAAAATTGCTACACCACGAAGATGACGTGCCACAGACGCGAAATTTAACCGACAGAAAGAAGATGCTGTGATATGCAAATGAGTAGCTTTTCAGAGCATTCACACTAGGTTAGTGCCGTTGGTGTCACCTACAACGTGCTGACGTGAGGAAAGTTTCCAACCGATTTCTCATACACAAACAGTAGTTGACCGGCGTTGCCTGGTGAAACGTTGTTGTGGTGCATCGTGTAAGGAGGACTTTCATAAAGGTCGGATTGTAGCCCATCGCGATTGGGGTCTATCGTATCGCGACATTGCTGCTCGCGTTGGTCAAGATCCAATGACTGTTAGCAGAATATGGAATCGGTGGGTACAGGAGCGTAATACGGAACGCCGTGCTGGATCCCAACGGCCATGTATCACTAGCAGTCGAGATGATAGGCATTTTATCCGCATGGCTGTAACGGATCGTGCAGCCACGTCTAGATCCCTGAGTCAACAGATGGGGACGTTTGCAAGACAAGAACCATCTGAACGAACAGTTCGACGACGTTTGCAGCAGCATGGACTATCAGCTCGGAGACCATGGCTGCGGTTACCCTTGACGCTGCATCACAGACACGAGCGCCTGCGATGGTGTACTCAACGACGAACCTGGGTGCACGAATGGGAAAACGACATATTTCGGATGAATACAGTTTCTGTTTGCAGCATTGTGGTGGTCGCATCCGTGTTTGGCGACATCGCGGTGAACGCACATTGGAAGCGTGTATTCGTCATCGCCATACTGGCGTATCACCTGGCGTCATGTTATGGGGGCGCTATTGGTTACACGTCTCGGTCGGTCGGTTCGCATTGACGGCACTTTGAACAGTGGACACTACATTTCAGATATGTTACGACTCATGGCTCTACTCTTAATTCGATCCCTGGGAAACCCTACATTTTATCAGGATAAGGCAACACCGCATGCTGCAGGTACTGTATGAGCCTTTCTGGATACAGAAAATGTTCGACTGCTGCCCTGGCCAGCACATTCTCCAGATCTCTCACCAATTGAAAATGTCTGGGCAATGGTGGCCGAGCAACTGGCTCGTCACAATACGCCAGTCACTATTCTTGAAGAACTGTGGTATCGTGTTGAAGCTGCATGGGCAGCTGTATCTGCACACCTCATCCAAGCTCTGTTTGACTCAATTCCCACGCGTATCAAAGCCGTTATTACGGCCAGAGATGGTTGTTCTGGGTACCGATTTCTGAGGATCTATGCACCCAAATTGCGTGAAAATGTAATTACTTGTCAATTCTAGAATAATATATTTGTCAAATGAAGACCTGCATTTCTTCTTGGGTGTAGCAATTTTAATGGCCAGTAGTGTATGTAGACGTGAAGACTAAAGATGTTGAATGTTAATAACATTTGTTTTACTTAAAAAGCTTCAAGTGTTTTCACATAAAAAATTCGTAGGCATTACCTTCCAGTGCGCCCTCGCATATGTGACTTGTACGTGCGTGGTGTGTGTCCATGCTTTCTTTAAGCTTTGAGTCTGCGTCTGTTTGTTTTGTGCTAAGAATAATACGTGGTACTGAATACGAGCCGGGTAATGTTTGTACTCGTAAGAAAATAAGGCCTCCAACAAGGAGTGTACTGGCAGGGCGTTACTTGTGGAGTCTTCTGCTTTTCTGCTGTATTTCATCTTTTTTTCTGATAGTATCCTAAGTGAATCGACTTATCAGCTATCTGTAGTTAATTGTCCAATAGTATTCCGTACTCCCTGTAGTCATTTTTGTTTGCTCTATGCCATCGAAGGTCGTAAAGCAAGTACTTTAAAATGCAGGGAAAGAAACTAGTTGTAAAAGCACTAAGACAGTGGCAAAATGCAGACATTTCAGTTGTTAGGGAAGTAGCTAAACGGTGTTCCTACTGTAACAAGTTAAATTCTCAGTAAACCGAAAGCAGATAATCGGGCATTGTGGTGTAGTTAGTAAGGCAGAGACATATGATATATATTGCCTGATGAAGCAAACATCTAGACCATGTAATGTACGTATCTGCTGTCTTCAGAGAAATGAGTATAATTCTCAAAACAACCGCTTGACGTTCGTAAAGAGTGAACGTCTGATATGTCCACGTCGCTCTGCAGAAATAACGCTTCGGGATATTTAGAGTATCGCAGTTGCCACGGGCTAAACGGACCTCAGCCGGCCGACTAGGACCTGCAGTCTTGCGCAGATCATTCTGAACGCCATCCGAAATGGGTTTTTAATGATCGCGCGGCCGTTTTCCAATTAAACTCGGCAAATTGCCGACCGCCTAACGATGTTTCGAGGAGAGCTGAAACGAAACGTGCACCCATCGCTGTAAATGATGCGTGATTTAACTGCCTCTGAATATTTTCCGCGTCCGCTCACGCCTGTCGCCGAGATTTTGGGTTTTATTCAAAACTGCATGTTGTGCCCACGGCAGTAATTTGGCAGAAAGGATCTCTCTCACTCCAATCATTTTCTGTCTCTTGCTACCCTTTTCTGTAGTGTGTGTGTGTGTGTTGTGTGTGTGCGTGTATGTGTGTGTGTGTGTGGTGTGTGTGTGTGTGTGTGTGTGTGTGTGTGTGTGTGTGTGTGTGTATGTGTGTGTTGGGGGAAGGGGGCAGCGAATACCGCTGTTCGGTAGCGCTGCAGCATCACACAGCTTAAATTTGAAAATACGATGGCTTAAGCGAAATTCAGGAACGGAAAGCCAGTTAATTACACGAGCTGTTAATTCATTTGAATACACTCATTGGCTCATCGCCATGAAATTGACAAAGTATAAAAAGGGCTAAAGCTTTTTCCCGACTTATCACATCCATCTGCTTCCTGATCTCTCTATTAGACGGTCTTACTTGCAGTGGTGGTTTTTGCAAATGCGCTGCGGACTCTCTGTCGTGCAGTATGGACGCACAATAAAATTCGATAACCGAAAATTTCTCCATGTGAATCAGCTTAGTTGTAAACTATTAAACACGCACGATCCCAAAGAATGTAAACATTTGCTGATATAAAACTTGTTATAGCGTACGATATTTTTCATACATCACTTTGAACGATTTGAATTAAGTACTCTATAACTCTTCTATGAAGATGACATTAATCATTGAGCGTAAAAATTGGGTTGTGACAGTGTTAGCTATATAGCTATATTTACGGCCATTTCAGAAATGTTTAAACGCAACATGGGGACATTTAACGTGAATACCATTGTGGGACGTTGTTACGGATTACTACACACCACGTAGTTAGTGGATACTGCGGTGTGATTTCGTTCGTACCACTTCAGACATGTTATAGTCCCAGGTCCGGTAATTACTACAGCGCATTATTCTAACAAAATTAATTTGTAAAATGGTGCTGGTGGCTGCAACGATGATTAAAACTTAGTAGTTTAGAATATTTTTGCCCTTAAGGTGTATCTTTAATGTCTTGAGGAACAGTGTCGCGTTGTCCGCAGCTTTGTCCGTCCCGGATGAATGGAGACAAATTGGATATCTTTAACGTAAGAATTGGATAAGATGCTGAGAAGTCGTATAACATGAATCAAAGAAAAGACAGACTGTATTAACTAAAACTAAACTCATTTCAAATAAATTTGAATAATAAAAAATGTTTATACCCATTGAATAAAAGGATGTGAAGAGAAGCTAGAACGATAGCACGACCACACCATACTCATTGAAGAGCCCTTCTCATAAATTTCTTCGAGACTTCCAGCATAGTAAAACATATTACGGGAAACTTAGCATCCAACCTGCCTCAAGCGTCTTGAAAACTAGGATGTACGAGACCTGATGTACTTTACGTGTACTGATCCACACGTCAAAGCTAAGCAAAAATGATCCATCGATAAAACGGTGAGGTACAGTGAACAGATAACGCAAGAGTGGATTGATAAGTCTGGTAAGTGTTCAAGAAATATTGTGAAATTTTGTTAAGCAGAATGACTGTTGGAAAGAGTGATTCAAGTAACCGTTTGGTTCAAATTTTCGAACAGATGAAACGTGCAGACGTTTTTTCGCAAGTATCTTGAGTGATGTTTGACAGCTCTATTGTGAGAATGGCAACATAAAAGTAGCGTTCTTCTTTCGCGATTGCGTCGCTTAGAATCGCTGGCAGTCAATGCTTGCGTACCTCTCTTCAAGGTCAATATTTCTTCATGTGCAACGGGACAGGACGTTTCCGTTGCTCAGTTCATGTCTGTTGTTTGCGCCTTCTTTCTTCTTCCTCGAAACCTAATATTTGTGTGATTTCCCTCATTGCATGTCGGTCCTGTAAATTTGTTGATCCTAATTCCATAACGTTTTTTCTGCATGTTCATATCAGTGGGGTCTAGTAACCGTTTTTTCCTAGAATTTTCGACTTTGATGGCTTACACTGTTATGTTCCTTTTTTTTTCAGTATGTCCCTGTAGTCTGATTCCGTCGAGCGAGCTGTTGTATATGACTGCTAAATCTGGAGATATTACATCAGCATACCAACCAAACCCGACACACACCACTGTGAAACTTCAAACGGTATCAAACATCAAATAACAGACTGTATGAACTGAGCCAAGATCTTCAGCAAAACGGCTACGATGACCACAAAATAAATGAAGATACCTCAAGTAAGAACCGTAATACTATCACCAACCCTGATCAGGAAAAGAAGTTGACATTTTTGCCGATCTGTGACCCCGTGTTGTGTAAGATAAAAATCCTGCTTAAAAGAGAAAAAATCAATTCGATCTTCAGGTCTTCGTTTAAAGCACGGCATTTACTGAGACCATTTAAAGATGTGACACGTCTGTGAACACCTGATGCTTACAAAATGCCCTGCGAATGTGGACTGTCTTACCTGAGACAAACAGTTTGCGCTGTAGAACAACGCAGAAAAGAGCGTGAGGCGTTTTGTAGCATCCACTACGCCGAAAAATGTGCTTTTGCTAGGCATGCTATGGATAACGTTCATCGGATCAAATCTAACTAAACCTTTGGCGTGGCTCGCATTAATAGCTTTTGGGTTTGTGTAATTAAAAGAGCTATTGAAATAAATTTCACTGATAACACCCTTCAGAGGCGGCGATCTGCCTCTCAATGCGACGTGGATTCTAGCGATCGCGAGTTTGAAGAGAGCGCATCGAAAATGGAGCCAACGTATGACATTCTATGGCAATGCTGTATCCACCAGTCACGTCACATCCGGCAGTTAGAATATACAGGGTGTTAGAGATAAAGGTACAGATATTTTGACCATTAGCATCTTAATATGTATCCACTTCAGGGTGTTACTTGTTTTTTCTCTGTATCTAAAGTGTTCCCGCAAACATGTCAGTAATTTACTGCCTCATGTTTTCTGCACAGTGGTACCCGTGTCATGAAGTGGACAATGCCTGTAGGATAGACTGTCCATTTTGCACGCACGCATCTACACTTCAATATGTGACTTGCCGCCCAGGGGAAAATAAACATTAATGTCTTGTTATATAGGTGTAGTGTTCACCCCGGTAGCTGAGTGGTCAGCGCGACAGTATGTCAATCCTAAGTGGCCTGGTTCGATTCCCGGAATGGGTCGCAGGTTTTCTCCGCTCAGGGACTGGTTGTTGTGTTATCCTAACCATCATCATTTCATCCCCATCGAAGCGCAAGTCGCCGAAGTGGCGTCAAATCGAAAGACTTGCACCCGGCGAAAGGTCTACCCGACGGGAGACCCTAGTCACACGACATTTTTATAGGTGTGTTGTCTGTTATACCGGACATTCATGCCAGAAAGAAGAGGCACCATACCTACATAATACAAGCGCATGACGGCATGTCGATCTTTCAGTGCAGATGCACGATAATGTCCGACTTCTCATGGAAATACAGTAGGACTGCGAGCGAAGAGCAATAATAGACAAGGGACACTACTCCGCAGCGTGCAGCATGTGGAGATTTGGTTCAGACTGGGTTCGGATAGCCAAACGAAAAGAAGTTATCCTGTTAATGAAATTGTAATTAAATTCACCTGTATCGGTCATTTGTAGCTAGCAACTGTTTAAATATTATGGAAACGATATTTACTTTATGTAATTTCCGGAATAGAACGGTACTGCACCATTGTAAAACAGTTAAGACGACAGAAAAACCAAGAAAGCGGTTCATGTGACCGCTCGCATAAAGCTGGAAATCCGGGTTTAAATCCTGGAATGGCACAAATTTTCATATGTCACCATAGAGTTGTTTCAATGCCCTAGTGCAGAAAAGTCGGAAATTTCTTTCGTGTGGCGTATTAATGGCTCGTTTGTGTCACGCGGACTTGGAGGTACTAACTAACCTACAAACATAGTACTCGGGATAGCTATAATTATTAATCTGCAACTGAAGTAAACACTGATGTAATGGTGTTTAGTACGCTGTCCTCCGCCATCAGTAATAATATCAGCACTGATACCACTACAAGGGTATGCGAGCAGTCATTCCACTTGACAATAGCTCCTGGCCTTTTAACTACTTGATACGGCTAGCAGCCCGAGATCATTTTATTCCATACTAATTACTGTTTCTCATCAAACTTTTCTTTGATGAAATTTGTCGTAAGTAATGAATCACTTTTTCAAACCAACAGCGGAACTCTCGGCATCACTTGCAGGAATAAGAACAATCTTCATAAAAATTTACTCTCTTTGATCCAGGACTGTAGCCATTATTCAGGACCATATATTTTAAATAGGTTGCAAGCAACCAAAAAAAAAGTCTAGCTAATAAAGAAAGGTAGTAACTTGTAACTCTGTGTCTAGGCTCTGACGGGCTCATCGGTACCGATTGCGCCCTGTCGTACTGTGACACCGGCGTCGTCGATGCGATATGGACGGGCGTGAACTCAGCATACCGCTATCCCACCCACTGTCAGTTTCCATGACCTGGAGACGTTACTACTCGGGGAAGTAGCTCCTCAGCTGGCCCCTAGAGACCGAGTGCACTCCGTTCCAATCCTCCCAGCAAGGAAAAAATTCCTAGCGTTACCGGAATGCAAACCCAGCGGTGCATGAACGTATAGCCACGGTGACCACTTAGCTACGGAGGCGGGCAGTAAATCATAATGCTAGTGTATGTAGTGTATCAAAATAGGGATATTAGCACAGACAGCACTGAGTAATATCCACGTGGAAAATGCACAGCTTTCGTAATTTGGGAGTAAGTTGGCAGCTGATAGTAAACACGAAAATAACGGTATGAGTAGAATAAAACAGCAAAACTTAGTCGTAACCAAGAACAGAACATATTTGAGAGTAATCAAACGAATGAATGTGAACAGGTATTTTGTATGAAGCATGGAATTACATGAAAGTCCAACGTGATCAATAACAACAAAAAAAGAGAAAAACAAAGATTCAAGTTTTTGAGATATTGTTTTCCCTAAGAATGTTACGAATCTCATACGTAGATGGAAGAACCATCGAAGAAGTAGTATCTCTGTTAAAACTGAACTAACATACATAACATTTTAACTTCATGGATATACACTTGGATTTGGTATAGACTAAAGAGACAGCTTCGGAATTGACAGTGGAAGGAAAGTAAAGCAGGGAAGCAAACTGAGCGAAGTTACATTGACCAACCGGTAAACGACAAACGCTGCAGCCACAGAGACTGCAGCTTGGTTACAAAAAAAGAGACAGAGAGGTGATAAACCCAAAAACCGAAACTGCTGTGCAAAATAGGGCCAGATAAGTTATTATTATCATGGTGTAACAAAACTGTAAAGATTGATTGTCAAACGTTTAGTAAAAAAGTAACAATATTATTCACTATTAGCCCACGTCGGTGGCTGCGGGGTCAGTGTGGCTAGATGCCAAACGAAAGGGTCTCGACTCGATTCTCGGCTAGGTTGTAGATTTTCCGCACTCGAGGTCTGGAAGTCGTATAGTCCTCGTCATCGGTTCATCATCACTGACATGCAAGTCACCCAAATAGCGTCACTTAATAAGACCTGAGCCCGGCGGCGAAGCCGCCACGCGCGAGAGAGATTCGTTGTTAGATGAGAATATTGAGAGTAATTAATTTTAATGGAACATGTGTGTGGTGAGAACTCCATACGGAACATACTTCAAGTTCGCATTCACTAATAGACACTACAAGAGTATTTAGATAGTGTCCATCTTGCATATTTACATTTTCATATATTAATAGTGAGTAAATATACAGTTTTCGGTGTTCCCTAAAATCCAGAAGAATATTTTCGTATTTTGATATGTCATTTGCACCACCAGGCTGTAAAAAGACCAAGCTTCCTTCGGGCTCTACAGGATTAGCGCAATTTAATCAGCAAAGGAGGCGAAAAGCAGTCCATTATTTCAGGAAGCAATATTCGGTATCTTCCTGAAAATTGTTCGAACTTCGTCGTGAACTGTGTTGAACTCACGAACTGAGCTTAGAGTGGTGGTGCAACAAAGAATACGTTTACACAGCTATGTATACAGAAATTTCTGCTTCATAAACTGCCGCGGGATGCTGAGAGTATCTCATAAGACCGAAGTCTCCAAATCGCAGCTCTGGGACTGGTTATTGTGGTATCGATTGGCAGAGAGGTCGTATTTTCGACAGCAGCGCTGAGCTTAACACCCGCACAAAGTTCCGGAAACTCCGGCAGCAATCTCTTGAGCCGTGGCTCCTGAAGTCGACCAGCCCGCTTCTTGCTACCTACGTGAAGGCCATCTCACCAAGTCTTAAGAAAGCAAGCCATCAAACCGAACTCACAGAAAGTGCGACCTTGGTTGAATTCTCTCTTTGTAGCTGACATTCTTTAACATATACTGAGAATTTGCTGCATCAAAAGAGAACAGATAACTCCTTAACAACTTCCTTGATGTTTCGGAAAGTCGTAGCTAGATGACTCACTTTCGTTGAGTGATATTAATATTCCTTCTCACCAATGCTAAATTAAATATATAGAACTTTCATTGATATGAAAGTCATTTTACAACATCATGCAAAACAATTTCAAAATTTATTTCACGCAGATTTTAAGTAATTTTCTGCATGCTTACATTTCATCACACTGATTTTCACTTGTTGTTGTAGTTGTTGTGGTCTTCAGTCCTGAGACTGCTCTCCATGCTACTCTATCCTGTGCAAGCTTTTTCATCTCCCAGTACCTACTGCAACCTACATCCCTTTGAATCTGCTTAGTGTATTCATCTCTTGTTCTCCCTCTACGATTTTTACCCTCCACGCTGCCCTACAATACTAAATTGCTGATCCCTTGATGCCTCAGAACATGTCCTATCAACCGATCCCTTCTTCTAGTCAAGCTGTGCCACAAACTTCCCTTCTCCCCAAGCCTATTCAATACCTCCTCATTAGTTATGTCATCTACCCATCTAATCTTCAGCATTCTTCTGTAGCACCACATTTCGAAAGCTTCTATTCTCTTCTTGTCCAAACTATTTATCGTCCATGATTCCCTTCCATACATGGCTACACTCCATACAAATACTTTCAGAAATGACTTCCTGACACTTAAATCTATACTCGATGTTAACAAATTTCTCTTCTTAAGAAACAATTTCCTTGCCATTGGCAGTCTTCATTTTATATCCTCTCTACTTCGACCATCATCAGCTATTTTGCTCCCCAAATAGCAAAACTCGTTTACTACTTTATGCATCTCATTTCCTAATCTAATTCCCTCAGCATCACCCGTCTTAATTCGACTACATTCCGTTATCCAATTTTGATTTTGTTGATGTTGATCTTAAATCCTCCTTTCAAGACACTATCCATTCCGTTCAACTGTTCTTCCAAGTCCTCTGCTGTCTCTGACAGAATTACAATGTCATCGGCGAACCTCAAAGTTTTTATTTCTTCTCCATGGATTTTAATACCTACTCCGAATTTTTCTTTTGTTTCCTTCACTGCTTGCTCAATATACAGATTAAATAACATCGGGGAAAGGCTACAACACTGTCTCACTCCCTTCCCAACCACTGCTTCCCTTTGATGTCCCTCGACTCTTATAACTGCCATCTGGTTTTTGTACAAATTGTAAATAGCCTTTCACTCCCTGTATTGTACCACTGCCACCTTCAGAATTTGAAGGAGAGTATTCCAGTCAACGTTGTCAAAAACTTTCTCTAAGTCTACAAATGCTAGATACGTAGGTTTGCCTTCCTTAATCTAGCTTCTAAGGTAGTTAAGGAAAATTTCCTCTGCTTTGTTTCCATTAATGTACAGTTTCGACTGCCCAGCCATTTGAAAATGCATACTTCAGCACAACACACCAGTTTCGAGTCCAAGTACGCAGCAATTACGGTATCACTTGTGATGGTAATATTATTAGATTTTATGTTGAAGAACACAAAGGAAGTTTATTTTATGTGGTTGTTATCCAGAATATAACGCGGAGATTCACATAGCGTGTTCATAAATATGTAAACACCAAAAACACAACACCTTATCACGCTTAATACGGTGTAGGAAAACCATTGGTAATAAAACAGCCTCCAGTAGTCTGTTAATGAGTCAATAAGGGTCCTGTGTTGGTGTCAAAGGTATATTAAGTCTTTTTCCTGCAAAATAGTGGCAAATTCAGATAACGATGGTGGACCTAGATAGTGATCACGCACCCCTTTGTCCTAAGTAGAACACAAAGGCTCAAAAATATTGAGATCTGCTGACTTTGTTGGGCAGGGGAGATGCGACAATTCATCCTGGTGCTCACAAAATCAGTCCTGAACGATGCCACTTGTGGGAACACAGCGTCTCCATTGAGGAACACACATTGTACCGTGGTATGGAGTTTAGACAAGAAGAGGATAGAAGCTTTCGAAATGTGGTGCTACAGAAGAATGCTGAAGATTAGATGGGTAGATCACATAACTAATGAGGAGGTATTGAATAGAATTGGAGAGAAGAGGATTTTGTGGCACAACTTGACTAGAAGAAGGTATCGGTTGGTAGGGCATATCCTGAGGCACCAAGGGATCAGCAATTTAGTATTGTAGGGCAGCGTGGAGGGTAAAAATCTTAGAGGGAGAACAAGAGGTGAATTCCTGTCTAGTGCAGGAAAGTGACGAGGATTCTTCTCGCGCAGCTGTTTTTCCCACAAAATAAGATTTTTTTGAAATGCTTGAATCGTCTGCACTAAATCAACAACAGAGTGATTTTTGCCTTGGAGTGAAATGTTCAAAGTATTTAAATGACCACTAAAATCACTCAAAAAAGCCAAATTCGCCACCCATACAGGATCACAAAGTAATTCTTTTAGACGTCCTTTCATTTCCAAAAAGGTATTTATTTCGCCTCTCAAGGAGAAAAACCGATGAAGCACCTTTACTCTGCTCACCCATCTTACTTCGGCGTGGTAGGGGATACCGGGGTATTCCGCTTCGATATCAGCCAGAAACTCTTTAAATTGGCAATGTGTGAGTCCATGCGATCGAAGATAATTAACAGTTCGAAGAACTGTCCATAACATTTTTTATGTTGACAGTCTTCGCACAAAGTGCCTCCTGGTGTATCATACAATGGACTGCCGCGAATAAGGAACAGCCGACTTCAGCCATTTTTGATCTGACGAAACTCAGAAATTCAGTGCGTATCCCTCGTAGCGCAGGGGCTCCATCCGTTGTTACAGTGGTCAGGCGTTCCCATTTTAAACCCATTGACTCTAACACGTTTTCCGCGGCTAGAAAAATATCCAAACCCGTGGTTGTGTCTTTTAGTGGTATCAGGCCAAGAAATTCTTCTGTAACACGCTGATTATCGTCGACACCTCGAATGAATATGACGAGCTATGTCCGCAACGTCCGCTGACTCGTCAAGAGCGATAGAAAATGAAATGAAGTTTTCCGCTCTCTCCATTAATTGCTGTTCCATATGTGAGGACATATCTTCGACTGGGCGAGTAACAGTTGAGGAGAAAGAGCTATTTTTTCAAATTTTTCCGTGAGGTCTGCTGGATAAATACAAGCGAGTCGACCAGGCAATCCTTGATGAGATCCCCAGCTGCATAGGGTTTCCCTGCTTTCCCAACTCTCAGCGAGCATTTGTAACTTGAGCGCAAACTTTGCCCACTTGTTTCCTACTCCTACCACGGCAAAAAAAGAACATACAATTAATTTTGTACAATACTGGTTTTTAAAACACTTTTATCATATTAACCATTGTTTCATTCATTGAAACACAAATGAAAAAGCTAACAAAAAAAGATTGATTTTAGGTGCGTTTTCCCACAGTTATTTCGAAAAGCGGCCTTAGGCGCTATCCAGGACAGCGAAATGTGGTCGCAAAATAAATTTTTATCTATTGGAATGCCTGCTTTTTAATTAAATTAAAATATAGATCAAACTACAACATATCTTTCCCAACCATAAAAACACAAATATACAAACACAAATATACAAAAACAAAGAATGACTCTTAATGATACTTTGCTGCCCGAGAGAGCGTTTGTGATGGCTTTTCAGAAAGTGGCAAAAAATAACACACCTGAAACTTTTTCTTATGTCTGTGCGACGCGATTTAATGCAACCCAAATATAAAAATTAACAGAAAAGAAACGTTCCTTGTTGCTGACAATCTGATATTCGATAACTGGCACAGATTATGAAATATAGTTTTATTTATCATCTTTATAAATTATAATGAGTCATACGATAGGAAACACTTACTTCTCTGTAATGCTGCTTGAAATTTTCTTTCGGTTGTTCAAGCTGTGACTGGCGTTCCTCTTGCGACAAATTTTCGAACTGATATTTGTGAAAGGTATTAAAGTGCCGTTCAGTCGAGTACTTTTTTAAATACATGAGGCTCCGATGCCATACTAAACATTTGGCAGGATTTTCGACAGCAGTACAAAGGAAATTAATTTTCCACTCGGGTTTAAATAGTGTGGACTCGCCGCTACTCTTTCTTTCTGAGTGCTGCTGTTGACCAGCCATCTCGAACAACTGTAGCCTTACGTCTGTTGACTAACGGCTTTGTGTCGCTGTTGGCCGCTGCTGGCGCGTACAGCGGCATGGCGAGGCTCGTCGGGCGGTCCGCACGGTCAGCTAAGCGACACGGCTCCGCCACTGCGACAACATACGAATTCGCCCAGGGCGCTGGCCGCGGGCGGTCGCGAGCGCCGGCGCCCAGGGGGCACAGTTTGGATGAGCATAAATTAGCGGAAGGCGTTTTTCGCTTTTCGTTTATGCGGTATAATTCTTCGATACGGTGCCTCTTGAAACACCAAACACTTGGACTACCTTGGTAACGAAACACCTACCATACGAGCGCTAACAATTTGCCCACGTTCACATTCACTTAGCCTCGACATAATACACTCACAAGTGCACAGAACACTGTTCTGACCACGATTTACGTTCACGACGTACTGAGGACATTGCACAGGTGGTGTTCGTGGTCAGATACGAAAGCGCAACCAACTGGCTCCGCTAGCATCTGCATTTATGTTAAAGCACGCACTCGTCGCGTTATTTTAATATTTTTGTCCAACCCCGGAACGAAAATATTATACTACGTGTAGCGACAAGATGTTGTCATACGTAATCTAATACTTTCGTTCAGTTCTAACTCATACGATGGATACCTATAGTGCAAGATACACGTATTGTCAAGATTAATAGTGCGAAGTCTGATAATTTGCCCCGTCTGCTACGATTACGTATTACGTGTGTGAGTTGGTGAGCTCTTGAAATCTGATCCAAGTACCGGCGCTCTAATTGGTTGAAGTTACGCACGCATTTGCAAATGGCTTCACAGCAGAAAATGTATAATAATGTGAACAAAATAATGGGCGCGCACCATCTCGGACGCAGAGAGTCTGCCCCATGAGCTGGAACATCTCAAAACTGTATTGCGGAAAAACGGGTACTCGGAGTGGCAGATCAGACGCGCTGTCCGCCCCACCTCTATAGTACAGCGTGTGGAGATGGACGAAGTCACGGAGGAAGATATAGCCACCGCCTGTATACCGTATACTGGCGCACTATGGGGGAAATAGGACGACTATTGAGGAAACACCGAGTAGGAACTGTCTTTTGCCCGCCCAATAAAACACGAGCATTATTGGGAAGTGTCAAAGACGATCTCGGTTTGTGGAAGGCCGGCATATACCAGATTCCCTGTAAGTGTGGGAAGATTTACATTGGACAGACAGTGCGCACCATCGAAGATCGTTGCCGAGAACATCAGAGGCACACTCGACTTAGGTACCCGAACAAGTCGGCGGTCGCAGAGCACTGTTTGTCCGAAAATCACGAAATGGACTACCAACATACCAGGGTCTTGGCACAGACATCTAAATACTGGGACAGCATCGTTAGAGAGGCTATCGAAATTTGTACCAGAGATTGCGGCTATAACCTCAGCAAGGCATGGAAACCAGCACTGGGTCTAATTAAAAAGAGGCTCAGCAAAGAAAACGAACGAGCGACCAGGGCGGACGAGGCAGTTACACCGACGCAACCACAGACGCCGACGTCAGCCTTTCAGCGACCGTAGACGAGCGGCCGCGGGAGCGGACCGAGGACAGAACGCCTTACGGGGAAGGGTATTTAGGACGGCCGCCCGCCCTCAGGAGCTCAGTTCGTCAGCGCACATGACGATGGCGACATGTCTGATCGCCGAAATATTGTGCCCGTTGGACACCTCGGACCCGCAATATACCTGTGGACTGTTCGAGCAAGAAATACGCCGGGAGAAGCTCAAGAATCACAAAATAAAGACAAGTTATCTCCTATACAATGACATCAGATGTGGTGAAATGTTGTCATTGAGACTGTTTGTGGTATTTTTGGATCTTGTGGTAACCAGAAAAATAATTTAAGGTAGTTTGTTACGATTAGTATTAAGAAATTATACTGTCGGAAAAAATTCGTAAATCCTTTTTGAGGTTTCTAGATTTGTTGTTGCAACAGTGCATATGGAGTATATGAAATAATTACATTTCTAGATCAACGGGTTCTGAGGTACCAGGTAAGCGACTCAGGCTGAGACATCGATATTAGTATGTGGTGTAGCCTCCACGGGAAGCAGTGCAAGCGCTGACTCTGGCATACAGTCGATCGTACTGTTAGGGAATACTATCCTGGGATTCGTTATGCCACGCCTGCTCGACCTGTTCACGTAGTTCTGTAAGAGCTGTTGACGAGTCACACGATTCACTTCTCCTCCCATCATATCTCACACGAGCTGGATTGGAGACAAGCCTGGAGATGGTACTGGGCAGGAAGTTATTGCATCAAGGGTGAACTAGAGTTGTAGCTTATCGCACGCGAGACCACAAGGCCTGGCTTGAGTGTGTCCGGTGTGTCTTGGACGAATACTCTCAACAAGACAGCAAGCACCGTGTCTACGTCGTAGGTGGAAACGACCATCACTTGTGTGCAGGCAGATCTCCTTTCATCGCTGAAGAGGATGGCGCGCCATTCCATCTTCCAAGTGAATATCTTCATAATCAGCTCCAAGCATTCACCGCTGGACACAAAGATATTGAGCATCTTTGGTCGGAAATTAAAGGTATTGTCCACCATGTGCTAGAGAAGTATGTGCCTCTATATAGAGCAAGCAGTAAAGGAAACAAAAGAAAAATTCGGGGTAGGTATTAAAATCCATGGAGAAGAAATAAAAATTTTGAGGTTCGCCGATGACATCGTAATTCTGTCAGAGAGAGCAAAGGACTTGGAAGAGCAGTTGAATGGAATGGATAGTGTCTTGAAAGGAGGATATAAGATGAACATCAACAAAAGCAAAACGAGGATAATGGAATGTAGTCGAATTAAGTCGGGTGATGCTGAGGGAATTAGATTAGGAAATGAGACACTTAAAGTAGTAAAGGAGTTTTCCTATTTGGGGAGCAAAATAATTGATGATGGTCGAAGTAGAGAGGATGTAAAATGTAGACTGGCAATGGCATGGAAAGCGTTTCTGAAGAAGAGAAATTTGTTAACATCGAGTATAGATTTAAGTGTCAGGAAGGCATTTCTGAAAGTATTTGTATGGAGTGTAGCCATGTATGGAAGTGAAACATGGAAGATAAATAGTTTGGAGAAGAAGAGAATAGAAGCTTTCGAAATGTGGTGCTACAGAAGAATGCTGAAGATTAGATGGGTAGATCACATAACTAATGAGGAAGTATTGAATAGGATTGGGGAGAAGAGAAGTTTGTGGCACAACTTGACCAGAAGAAGGGATCGGTTGGTAGGACATGTTCTGAGGCATCAAGGGATCACTAATTTAGTATTGGAGGGCAGTGTGGAGGGTAAAAATCGTAGAAGGAGACCAAGAGATGAATACACTAAGCAGATTCAGAAGGATGTAGGTTGCAATAGGTACTGGGAGATGAAGAAGCTTGCACAGGATAGAGTAGCATGGAGAGCTGCATCAAACCAGTCTCAGGACTGAAGACTACAACAACATGCCTCAAATATAGCACCATTCTTATCCGTGATCTATCAGAGATCATTGGAACGGCGGAAAGTTCCACGTGACTGGAAGAAGGCCCAGGTCATAGCAATCTATAAAAAGGGTAGAAAATCGGATGGGCATAATTACCGGCCAATTTCACTGACATCGATTTGTTGTAGAATCATGGAACATATTTTGTGTTCAGACATAATGACCATTCTAGACTCTGAGTAGCTCGTTTGAATAAACCAGCACGGTTTTAGTAAACAGCGGTAATGCGAGACACAGCTGGCCCTCTTTGTGCATGATATACAACAGGCTCTAGATACCGGCTCCAAGGATGATGCCATATTTCTCGACTTTCGAAAGGCGTTCCACTCAGTTCCGCACTGTCGCTTGCTACAAAAAGTGCGCCCTTACGGTCTATCCAATGACATATGCGGTTGGATAGAAAGTTTTCTAACACACAGGGAGCAGTATGTCGTCCTGAAGGGGTAACGTCAACAGAGACGAGAGTAACTTCAGGTGTGCCCCAGGGCAGCGTAATAGGTCCTCTGGTTTTTACAATTTACATAAACGATCTGGTTGATCGTATTGACAGCGGTCTTAGACTGTTTTCCGATGATGCTGTAGTCTACAAGAAAGTAGTATCACACGAAGTTTGTGAACAAATCAGTGAGGATTTGCAGAAAATAAATGCGTGGTGTAATGACTGGCAGTTATCTCTCAATATTACTAAATGTAACCTACTGCGTACAACAAGGCGAAAATCCCCATTAATGTATGAGTTCTAAATAAATGATCAGTGTTTGGAACCGGGAACATCAGTCAAGTATCTGGGTGTGACTATTCGAAATGATCTCAAATGGAATGATCAGATTACACAAGTAACGGGTAAGGCGAACTCTATATTGCGGTTTATTGGTAGAATCCTGAAGCGATGCAGTCCTTCAACAAAGGAAATTGCTTACAATACGTTAGTTCGTCCAGTCATAGAGTATTGTTCGTCTGTATGGGACCCTTACCAGTTGGGTCCGATTCAAGAGATTAAAAAGGTCCGAAGAAGAGCGGCAAGATTCGTGACTGGTACATTTAGCCATCGCGAGAGCGTTACAAATCTCATAGAAAGTTTGAAGTGGGACACACTTGCAGATAGACGACGCACTAAACAGAAGGGGCTGCTCACTAAATTCCGAAATCCAATCTTCCCCGAGGATGTAGAGCATATATTATTACCATAAAGTTTCAAATCGTGCAGTGATCACCATTCAAAGATAAGGAAAATTAGAGCTCGTACTGAGACGTTCAAACAATCCTTTATCCATCGCGCGATCCGGGAGTGGAACAGTAGGGGAGAGGGGGGGAATATGACTTGGGCGCGAGTAGTGCCCTCCGCCACGCATGGCTTGGTGGCTAGAGGAGTGTATAGGTAGATTTAGGCGTAGATAGATGTTTGCCGATTGCAAATTACGACCCTCTTCAACTGTCGCCGATCTCTGTCAGTCAACAGACGAGGTCGGCCTGTACGCTTTTCTGTTGCACATGTCCCTTCACGTTCCCACTTCACTATCACATCGGAAACAGTGGACCTACGGACGTTTAGGAGTGTGGAAATCTCGCGTACAGACATATGACACAAGTGACACCCAATCACCTGACCACGTTCGATGTCCGTGAGTTCCGCGGAGCGCTCCATTCTGCTCTCTCACGATGTCTAATGACTACTGAGGTCGCTGAGATGCAGTACCTGGCAGTAGGCGGCAGTACAATTTTTTGGAGTGTCCGATACTTTTGGTCACATAGTGTAACAACTTCGCGGAATGATGTACTGACCACATACCCATCCATACCGCATCAAATGAAGCTGTTATCAGAGGCGGTCTTTCATAATTGTAAGGTCTTCAGGACCCGACTGCAAAGTTATTTTTTCAGTACCTGGATAGTGCCAACGTAGTTCCGGAGCTTAATATCCGAGGAGCACCATCAACAATTTCCCATGTCTTAATAATAGTATACGTTACAGAAAGGTTTGAAATTTAATCTACGATAGTGACAACTAATCTTGTCAGGAAGAATACGCCACAAACTGTACTTCACCTGTCGACTAAGTATCAGATGATGGGCGACGGATTTCCAAAACAGTTTAGCTTGCACTTTTTCTCTCACCCACGCTCCTTTTATACAACTGCACATTTTGATTCATTGGTATTTCTGTGACCGAAATGAATCTGTATCAGACCACGGTACTCCATATACTTCACGTACAGTTGTGCTTCATGGATTTGTTTTTCTGCTGAATCTTATAGGTCGTCGTTCGTTATCCTATCTTTCCGTGCCGTCTCGTAGATCTTTTCTTTGTCTCTTTCCCTAAATCGGGATGGAGTCGAATCGGCAAATTGAATTTAATTGTCTTACACTAGGTTTTGGATTGGTAATAACCATTTATTGTTCCTGTCAGGTTTCTCCACTGGAGGATCTGTCATAATTAATGTCCGTAAACGAATATGATTGGAAGCACACGATACTATAAGCAAAAAAGTCTAATAAACATGGACCCTAAAACATATCAGTTCTGCTGCAAGCTCGTTGCATTTCATACTTTTGGAGGAGGTAGTATGGGCCAAACCAATAAAAATTGTGTAGTAAACGTGGTGTCTAAAATTCATTCCTTAACATCTAAGAGCTCTTGTTCAATAGAAGAGATGTGTTTCACAGTAGTGACGATGAAGAAGCGCTCATAGCTTTTTAGGTACGCACTTTAGAGCCCATGATAGAAGGACACTTTTTCCTTGTTTTGGTCCATACTACCCACTTTCACAATACGCAAAGCCAAGAGCTTGCAGTAGATGGGATTTGTTTCACAGTATAGAAGATGAAGAAGTGAACATAGCTGTTAGTGTATGCACTTTAGAGACCATATTTAGTATACATTTTTGCTTCCAGTATCGTTTACTTTCAACTGTACGCGCTCACGCCGTTAATTACGATACACCCTGTATAATACACTTAACAGAACACCATATACCACTGCTTTAGTTCAACCTTCGCGTGACTGATTTTCTTATCATCCACAGGCGAATCATCTCAAAGTCAAATTTTCACAATCGATCCGTGGAGTTACTGACCACAACACACGCTAACAGCTCCACCAACCTACTACCAATGCCCTTGGCGCTAAAAACAGGACAAAACCAACTCTTTGTTGTTGCCAGAGATGTAGTTTTACTTATTCGCAAAACTCGCCGATGCTATTGCTTGCTAGGCTGGTATGAACACATCGGTATTCCCACCTTGCTGTGAGAACGCAATCTGAAACCTTCTGAGTCACTCTCTCTCTCTCTCTCTCTCTCTCTCTCTCTCTCTCTCTCTCTCTCTCTCTCTCTCTCTCTGTGTGTGTGTGTGTGTGTGTGTGTGTGTGTGTGTGTGTGTGTGTGTGTGTGTGTGTGTGTGTGTTTCTCTCTCTGTAGTCTAACGTAATGCTCCACCTCTAATGACCTAGGTGATTACGGGACTTCGAAATCTAAACTTATAATTCCGTATTTGCCACGAGCTGGGTTAAAATCAACGTCCAGTCGTCATGGTTTAGTTTCTCCATGGTTTACGTAAACCTCTACTGGATTGGGTACTTTGAGGTGCCACAGTAGCTTCTTTCACACAGCCTTCTGCAGCTGAGATGGTACTCTGCGATCATTTCTTTCTCCGGAGCCACGAGAGCAGATAATCCAAAGCTATTCGATCGTGTAATAAGTAACTATGTAACTCACGAAATGAGGATAAAAATGTTAAAAATTGAAGAGACATGAAAACAAAACCTTTGCTATAGTATATACACACAAATAACATATTACAACCAAAGGACTACATTGTGGAAAATACTTGAGGAGGATACGCCTCTGAGAGAGGTTTACATATTGATTTAGGCAGTGGACGCCCATATGAAAAGAACAGGTTTCAAATCTCTGACCGACCATTCAAATTTAGGTCTTCCGCGATTTCTCTAAGAAGCAAGTTGTTGATGGTTCAACTGGAAAGTACGTGGCAGGTTCCATCTTCATCTTTCCCCGATGCGGGCTAAGATGATACTCTGTACAGAGTGCACAGATTATCTCGTCGCGTTGTGATAATAAAATTTCGCTTTTGAGAGTAATTCTTATTAGAAATTATGTGCATTCTGTTTTGTTGCAGTTATGCAACACTCTGTCGTCTACAGTCCACGAGTTGACGATACTCACTCCACTGTTTATTAAAATCGGTTGCCTTACGTTCGTTCACAATGCCACTTGGCTGCAAAAAGAAGAAAAAACGTATCCGGTGTATACTGGCAGATCATTGGTGCATAGAAAAAAGCAGTAGTCCTATAAAAGTCTAAAAAATGTGTGCGATAGAATTCCTTTCTTTATCCTTTCACATGCGTGTCCACTGCTTTAATCAATGCGTATACCTCACTCAGGGGCGTATTCTCTATAAGTGGCGTAGTCCTGCAACATTCTGAAAAATCTATAATGAACCTGATGTCGGTATGCTATACAATAGAATTCGTTTCTATTTTCAGTATCGGCATAAGGATATATACGGTTAGAAACCATCTCAGACAGTAGGAGAGCAACCACATATCAGAAAAACGTCAAGTGGAATTTATCATTGCAGAAATGTAGTCATCGTACTTTGTCATTCCTACTTCGGTTTCATTTAGACATTACATGTATTTGCAGTAAAACGTGTTGTGAACTTTTCCACTGGAATCTAAGTGTAACCTTCATGAGACGTGACCTTACAGATGGCTTTTAGCAAGCTGTGCGTGTACACCGCATTGCGTGACATCTGCATTTGCCGGTTTCGCTCTTGGTCGATACTTTGCTCGCCCGGTGTCTTCATTATGCTGTTTATAGAGGTAAAATAAATACGGATTACTTACGGAAATCGCGACCAGTATGTTTGAGGTGAAAGGGTGAGACAGCCGTACCGGTTTTGCGAAAAATTAAATTAACAAATTTATCGAAATTATAAAGGAAAGGGCCTCATCATGACAAATTTCGACAAGAAAGAAAAATGTGAAAGATTTACAGCTAAATCTACACGCCTGAGGTCAACCCTCAAATTATGGAAAATAAACTAAATTATATTTATTTACTAACAAGATGATGTTTTATGCAGTGAGAACTGTGTTTTATGGAACGATAAGTCTGTGTGTGTACTTTCCATCCCTTGTCTGTTCCTTCCTAACGTTTTCCCGCTTCAATTGCGAAATCCGCACTCGATAACTCTTTTGCCATTAATAAAATGACAGTTATGTCCATGGCTACCTTTCTTTCCTGGTGTCATATTCATTGTTCATAAATATAAGCTGAATTCTCCTTCGCTTATCTTCTTTGCTCACTGGAAGAATATGTGCTGTCAACTGAAGATTGTTTTTAGTTGTTAGTTTTACAAGCTATTTACGTTTTATTTTCGTTTTACCGTTTAAGTGTACACGAAGTTTCGAAATATAAGAAACGGAGGTAAGATGATAACTGAAGATCAGCTTTAAGTTACAGATACAACTTCTTATAATTTTCACTCGGTTCATTTTCGACCATCTGTGTTCATTGCCAGATCAAGTTTCATAATTTTATGTAATAAGGTTGAGATTCACTGTATCTGATGCAACTCCCTCGTTCAAGATGTTAAGTTATAGGACAACAAGATAACTTAATATACCATTATCTTAACTTCACGTGTAAAGCAATGGCGTAACGGTAGTCTCGACTATAATTTTCACTATGTAATCCAATATGTTTCTGAATATCTATTTGAAACTGCGTAGAATGGACTGTTGTGGAAGTATTCCTATCAGTCAGAACGCAGTCATTACATGCGTATTGTAAACACAATGAAGATGTTAAGGAAGAATAGCTACTGAAAGTCTTTATCCAGCAAGAATTCTGCTTTATGTCAGTGTCAAGGTGAAAGGAATTGATAGCGTGACAATTGGTTCAAGATTTATTTTCATTTGGTTATCAAGTCACATAGTAAAAATTAGAAGGTCCTTTAAAATTATATGTAGCGTGAATATCTTTTGTCCGTTTAATTTCAGTTGCTATCGAGTCGAAGAGTACAAAACAAAACGTGCAGACAAAATATCGCAAAGCCTGAGGGCAAATTCTCTGCCACGTTATTTGTGTGTAGTGCAGTCACACCAGTAACGGAAGAGATGGGATACTTTAAGAAATTACATGTTTGATTAGAAACTGAACCACTTAAGATTCTTCCATTCACAGAGAGAATTTGAAAAGCAGCAGCGGCACACAGTATTTTCGAACTCAACTCCGAGGCAGATTCTGTGGTGTAACGCGTTCGATATGTTAATGTATTCGTCGATGCACTTTAAACCCTCGAAAATAAACCGACCGTTTGGGCTTTATCCGCGAACACGAGTGAAATGGTACTTGAAATTAGTACACACGAAATGAAACAGTGCACTCGCAACAAACTGTAATTAAAGCGAGCGTTTGGAGGTAGCAGTAATCCGACACACTGCATTATGTAGCCCCGAACGATAGCTTCCCAGAAGCTAAACACCAGCGTCTGTCCTGTGCTTTCCACGTTATTATTCGAGAAATAGAAGACATATAGCAGCACAAGTACTCAATATCACACCGTCAATAGTATAAAAACAGTTACTTCCAAGCATTTTTTATTTTTTATATTTCTTTTTTCAAGCAGATCGTTACGTGCAGATATCGAACACGTCACGCGGAAGTGAAACATTCAATTTCTGACTGTCGTACCTACCGTCACGGACTTTAAGATAAGTTTCATAGAGTGTTTCGTTTCTCATTTCTTCATATCTTAAATATATATGTTTATTTCATGACACTAGCGAAAAGTCATCCATCAATGCTTTTCTTTTGGAAAGCAATTTTTTGAATTTCCTCTGTACATTAATATGTACAGAAATGAACGTCTTCACACATGAAAATTGTCCACAGTACTAGGACTTTCAGCCACTTCTCTCACACAACTGAGCTACACAGACACGAATCCGGGTTCCAAGCACTAATCTGCCAGTATCTCTCATCCACTCCCCAAACTCCGCGAACCTATTCGTGCATATCACCCGTGAGAATCATGGCATGGTGGAGGATGTTTGGCCACCACATATTTGTTTTTTCTGAAAAGTGCTTTCAACGACATTTTCATGGCTACTGTACAATTAACACTTAAATGATCGGTGAGGGTATACTTTCAGACTACATCTCGCAGTTGCACTTTCGAAGAATACGTGGGAAAAAAATGAAGCACAAAGCTTCCTCTGCGAACTCTGATAACTCTTATTTCATTGCGATGATAATTTCCCCCTTCATAAATGATAGTCAATAAAATGTTTTAACATTCGGAGAAGAACGTTGATGATTAAAATTTAGTCAAAGGATATCGCGGCAGAGAAAAACCCCTTTGATTTAATGATTACCGTCCTAATTTCTTATAATCGTGGTGTCGCCGACATTGTCTCCCGTATTTCATGATAGTACAACACTAGCGGCCCTTCTTAGAATTTTGTAGAGATCTTCTTTAAAACCTATCTGGTAAGTATCCAATATTTCTAGCATTAAAATAAAAGAGGATGGCCAGGCATAGTCAAGAAATTTCTTTAGCGGATTTTCTGGATCTTTTAAGTGTTCTGCCAATAAAGGGAACTCTTAGTTTGACGCCGGCCAGAGTGGCCTAGAGGTTCTAAGCGCTTCAGTCTGGAACCACGCGACCGCTACGGTCGCAGGTTCGAATCCTGCCTCGGGCATGGATGTGTGTGATGTCCCTAGGATAGTTAGGTTCAAGTAGTTCTAAGCTCTAGGGGATTGATGACCTCAGATGTTAAGTCTCATAGTTCTCAGAGCCATTTGAACCATTTCCTTTGACTGACCACACCTACAATATTTTTATATGATCTTTCGAATTTAAGTTATTGCTAACTGTAATCCATAGAACTTCAGATCAACAACTTCTAAATTTGTGTAATTTATTGTGTAACAGCATTTCACCGAAAGTCTCTTTGTCCATATGTGGAAGAACACCCACTTTTCTTTGATCAGGATCAATTACCGCTTTTCACGCTTGTAGTGTGGCTACCTAATTTTTAGTAAAACGTGTAGAATTTTGAAAGAAAGTTACTATGGAGTGTTGCGTTAGCCACCGCTGGCTGGTAAGCACAGTATGGATTGCGAGACAGGCTAGCCGTGCTAAGCGAAACGTGCTCCGTGCAGTGTTATTAGCCAGAGCGAGCAGGACAGTGTCAGCACACCGGGGCAAGAACGATGTTATGAGTTACGTGACCGGGCGCTGGCTAATAGTGCACCAAATGCGCCCTGGAGCCGTACAAATAACTATAAATTTTGAGACAGGTCCTGCCGGAGTCCAGCAGCACTACCACGACACAAGGGCTACGCTATATAACGAGATGACTGAGCATCACAGGCTGCAGCAATGTGTCAGAGCATCCAATTCTCACACTCAGTCCACCCTGTGGGAATTGATGCCACAGCGGCGTCGACCTACCGCCTGTGTCTGCTGCTGCCAGACTCCTGCCAGGGGGGCAGCAGGTCATATCCCGTGCACAGTGGTCTTCCCTTATCACCGCGGTGGACACGAACCAGGCTTGCATCGCCTGGGCACGTGGTTCAGCAGCGGAACTCGTTGTAGTGCAAGAAGGGAAGCACCACTGACGTCAGGGCCCTGGTCAACTGACTGACCTGACGTCTACATCACACTGTCCATTGCCAGCCTGCCACACCGGAGTGGGGTCTGTCTCCCTCACGTTGACAATGAAGAAGTATGTAACTGATGTATAATAAAGTATTTCTCTCGAGCAACAGTCTAACACTGGGCCTCACCGGCCCGTCACTCCACCATTCTCCCTACACACCATTCACATATTTTGTCTAAATCATTCTAAAATTATTTTTGACCTTCTTTCACTCTGCATTGAAATATGTGCTGTAATGTCAGGAAGTGAGGCTTGACTGTACGGATGTAGATGTAGATGTAGATGTAGATGTAGATGTAGACTGGGTAGCTCAGCTGTTCAGTTGTGTACCGTCTGGTATACAGTTTTAATCCTTCAGAAAATTTCATTGTAGTGTATACATTCCACTACAGAGCCAAAGATTCACTGTGAATCTACACAAATCAGCAGTATGATAGATATTGCACATTACAAAGCAGGTTTATTTTCTTATAAAGTGTAGCATTCGCACCCAATATTTTTCCCTTATAGGACCAAACTGCTTACGTCATCGGTCCCTAAGCTTACACACTACTTCTACATCTACATCTACATGGATACTCTGCAAATCACATTTAAGTGCCTGGTAGAGGGTTCATCGAACCACCTTCACATATATCTATTATTCCAGTCTCTTATAGCGCGTGGAAAGAGCGAACACCTATATCTTTCTTTACGAGCTCTGATTTCCCATATTTTACCATGGTGATCATTTCTCCCTATGTAGGTTAGCGCCAACAAAATATTTTCGCATTCGGAGGAGAAAGTTGGTGATTGCAATTTCTTGAGAAGATTCCATCGCAACAACAAACGCCTTTCTTTTAATGATGTCCAACCCAAATCCTGTATCATTTCTGTGACACTCTCTCCCATATTTCGTGATAATAAAAAACGTGCTGCCCTTCTTTGAACTTTTTCAATGCACTCTGTCAGTCCCATCTGGTAAGGATCCTACACAGTGCAGCAGTATTCTAAAAGAGGACGGACAAGTGTATTGTAGGCCGTCTCCTTAGTAGATCTGTTACATTTTCTAAATGTTCTGCCAATAAAATGCAGTCTTTGGTTAGCCTTTCCCACAACATTTTCTACGTGTTCCTTCCAATTTAAGTTGTTCATAATTGTAATACCTAGGTATTTAGTTAAATTTACGGCTTTTAGATTAGACGGATTTATCGTGTAACTGATATTTATACTATTTTACTCAAATTGTGGTTCAAGCAAACAAAACTAATGTAAAGCATTTACTTATAACCAATATTTTAGACTTAATCTAACTTAAACTGACTTATGCTATGGACATCACACACACCCATGCCCGAGGGAGGACTCGAACCTCCGACAGGGAAAGGGGGGGGGGGGGGAAGGGGACCGCGTGCATCCAATTCACGCTTACTTTAAACGAAGTACAGTCATTGTTACGCTTTCGCTGTTGCCCTCATGCATTCACTTCATAGAAATCTCAAGAACTCATTAGTGTAGTTTCATGCTACTCAAAAATTTCTTTGTTAGTGTCATCAATAAATTCAGTTGACAGAAATTTGCCTTCGATACCACTTATATCGTTTCCAGTTTCATTACATTTCCACACAGAAAAGTAATATACATCGTGATTTAGTTGCCCCTACCGATTCGGTTTACGGAACTCCACATGACAGAGCAATGTTGTTGTCCAATTCACTCTGGAGACGTGAAGCACAGTGTCAAAATGTCACAGAAACAATGGTAAAGTAACTGAAGACATCTTAGACATAGCACACAAAATTTTGCGTATGAAACTGCTTTATCACATTAACGCGGTGAGTCATATATCAATTTTTCATTAGGTTATGTACCAGAAACCTGTTACTACCATTATTTCCATTTTAATATCGCCTGTTAATTTCCTTGTTTTAGATGGTGAAACGCACTTTGTGAGGATTGTTTCTGAATCATTTACAAAAGATTAAATAGGATAAACGGTTTAAACACCCCAAACCTGTATGAGTACACCGCTAATTCCACGAACAAGGATTGGAGACACTTGGATAAGTATGGCAGATATATCTTGGTCCAAAAATAACATTAACTCATGGCCAATCCTCGCTTGCACTTTTTACAATATGTTTCCGTTTGGTAACAGTCGCCCAAAGCCCTGAGAGGGAACTTATATCGATTACGAAGCTGTCGCCTGTCTGCATACCGTTCCTGATGGAGATGTGTTGTGGGTTGCGTGAGACGCCATCAGTAGGCGCCGCTGAATCTCCCTCAAATGTTCACATGTGTGTGAATTCCTAAGGGACCAAATTGCTTAGGTCATCGGGCCCTAAACTTACACCCTACTTAAACTAACTTATGCTAAGAACAACACACCCATGCCCGAGGGAGGACTCGAACCTCCGGCGGGAGGGGCGGAGCAGTCCGTGACATGACGCCTCAAACCGAGTTGCCACTCCGCGCGGCTGAATCACCCTGTCAGTGGACCGATGATGTTTCAGAGTACAGTCAATCTTTGTTTCATTACCAAAACGAAATTTTATTCTCATCTCGATATTTAGGCTGAACGTTTCTCAGGTATCTTCATACGAACCACTGAAAAATGATTTCTCATGTGAGGATGAGTTGGCAGCAGAAGAAATCGCTCTTGTAACACGACATAAAACAAATGTGGTGGTAGCTGTGGTTTTAAAAATTACACATAGCTGACAATTTGATGAATTTTAAAACTAACAGCATATTTTACAGTTAAAATTTCAGAGAGATGAGAATGTCGATGGTGCAATGATGTGACTACCGGGCTCGTGATGATTACAAACGAGCATGTTCATTTTTGACTTTACTGTAATGAAATCTTAAAAACACTGAATGCTAGGGTCAGTGTACTTTTAGGGGGCGAGAAAGGGTCAGATAGTTAGAAATGGTAGATGTTCTTGCGGGAGAAGATTGACAAGGCATAGAGGTGAGTGGTATATGGAATATCTGTGTAGGAAGAGCATGTTCCTTGAATTATGATTACTAGTTAGGATATTGTGATCTGAAAGTGAGGTTTCTACTTAATGTACTGTATTTGAAGGTGGAACGATAAGAGGAGGAGGTATAGAAAATGGATGAATTATTACAGGATGCGAGTTGTAGGTAGATGTACAAAGCGATGCAACGTGCTTCAATGTTTAATTTTTTGATGATTTAATGATTTTTTATTCTTCGTAGTATACTGTACACGCGCAATAAGCATTTTTTTAATTTGTTGTTTCTTCTGATGTTGCAAACTTGTTGTCAGGAGTATAGTTTTGGTTCAGTATAAACAAAGATTTATGAGGTGTATGCGTTGCGGAGAATCCCACTAATCGTGACAGGTATTGTAAAGGTGTCTATAGTATCTAGTGACGTTATTACAGATGCAGAATGTGAAGTGATTTGGCATAAGTTAAGCTTCAAAACTGGCCCAATTATAATGGTAAAAGGATGCTTTTAAAGGCCACGTGGTTCGCGAGCTGTAGTGGCAGAGTGCTTGAATGAAAACTTGGAGAATATTGCGAGTAACTTTGTAATAGTGGGAGGATACAACGTGCCAGCTATGAAAAGGGAGATTCATGGGATTAAAATTGTTCACAGAGACACAGATGCGTGTGAGATTATTTCGAATGTCTTGTCTGAAAATTACTTCGAGCAGGTAATTAGGTAAGCAGCGCTTGAGCGCTTCAGAGCGACGTCTCAGACTACCTAGCAATTAACAGAATCAAACTTTTCGAACAAGTAAACTTAAAGGAGCGCACCAGTGATCATAAGGGTGTGATAGCATGAATGACGACAGGTATTACAAGGAACGTTGAGAAAAGTAGGAAATATACTTGCTTAGCCAGAGTGTCATGAAACAAATTTCTTATTATTTCAGAATTCAACATCAATTATTCAGCCCTGAGGACGAATATGTGGAGAAAAAAAATTGATAAAACTCAAAAAAACATTGTTCAATGCGTCTTATGCAAATATGGTTCAAATGGCTCTGAGCACTATGGGAGTGTTATACACTCTGCAAGAATCTGTCCCGCAGCAGCGGAATGCCTGTCTCTTCGTACAGCGGACGAGTTGAACAAAGCGTGGGAAGGCGAGCTTGAGAACACTGTTCTGTACCCTCTGCAGCGCTGCGGCGTGAGCGTCGGCGGCTTGTCCCCACGAAGGTGTTACCAAGGTTCGTTAGAGCGTAATACTGTGTCGCGGAGACAGCGATGACCGAGGCTACCAGAGCGTGAGGCAATTAGTCAGTCTGCTAGCTGAATTTCGTGCTTTAACCATCCGCGGCGCTGTTCGTGTTGGCGAAAGTGTTGCTAATCTTACTATAGCGCATTTGACGTATGCGTGAAAAATATACAGCGTGGAATTAACATGTTCTCATTCCCACCCCCTATCTAACTCCTATACCACGAAAGAAAAAGCTGATATACTTCCGTTGCTCATTTTAGCTCAGTTGCCACGCAGGTACTCGTCCGCTTATCTCTATTTAAGAGGATCAGCTACTCATTCACTAGCAGTACACCACCGTCTCAACTAACTAACACGGTGTTCATAAACATGTTTGAAAGGTGTAAATATTTCTGGAAAAAACGACATTACTTTTAAGGAGATGGTGATTGGCTTAATATAAAGTTTGGTTTATATTTGAGCTAAGCACTTTAATGACACACTCATAAACGGTGTCGGGCTCCTGTGGCCATCTTCAGATGCTATGGGTAGCATTTTCATTGCTCACCGGATGCCACGAAAAGCATGTGAAGATAGCTATTGAGGGAGAAAACTGGTTATGGTTGTGTCATAAAATATAACTGTATCAAAAGTAAACAAAACTTTTTTTAAAAAATTACTGCAAATTTTATAAGTTCACAAAGAGTGGCGTAATGGCAGCTGGAAATCCAGTCACTTGACGGGGGAATGAAAGAATTATTGAAGAAAACAATGCCTACTTCTGATGTTCGACGGATCACGCAAGTATCTCATTGATGTAAACTTGAAACAACACACTGGTAAATAAGCGATTAACGGATTCAGTTAAACAACATCACTAAAAGCTAGTTGGTGTACTCCACCCGTCGCCACGTCCCATACGATTGAAGCACCTTATGTTACGGAAGGGATGTAATCAACATTTTCGGGATACATGAAGCAACACCTTATGCAGGCATAAATAGCTACTCTACATACAGTGTCTGGTCAAAAGTATCCATACACCATTATGTGATGTGGAATTGTTCATATACGTTACGCTAGGCGGACCCGCCAGTATAAATGGAGGCGGGGAATGTTGTGTTGTCAGTAGAGAAGAGCAGAATGCCTCGGTCAGGAGACTTCAGTGAATTCGAATGTGGTCCAGTCATTGGATGTCACTTGAGTGACATATCCATCAGGAACGTTTCAACCCTTCTACATTTGCTCAAGTCAACTGATGGTGATATGATTGTGCAGGAGAAATCCAAATGAGAAACCACAGATAAATCAAGACCAGGCACGTCTCCTGGACTGACATAAAGCGGCGGTCGAGCATTGGGGAGGGTGGTCGTAAGAATTGCATAAAATCGAAGGAAGGAATCACTCGTGAGTTCTAAAGGGCTACCAGGAAACCAGCTAGCACAATCATTGTGCGTTAGAAGTTAAAAAGAATGGGGTTTAATGGTCGAATAGCTCCAGGTAAACCACACATTTCTGTAGTCAATACTAAGCGACGCTTGAGATGGTGTAAAGAGCGACACAATTGGATAGTGCATGACTGGAAACGAGTCATTTGGACTCATGAATCACACTATATTCTATGGGAATCCGCTGCGACGGTTATGATTTAGCGAGGAGAACGCTACCTGCTAACAATGAAGTACACAGAAGACGCTGTTACGGTATGTGGGCGATTATTGTGGGTAGGTTGTGGTTGTGGTTGTGGAAACACTAAATAAATAATGATATGAACATATTTTAAAGCACTGTGTACTGTGTACAGTATATCTACATCTACATACATACTCCGGAATCCACCATGCGGTGCGTGGTGGAGGGTACCTCGTGCCACAACTAGCATCTTCTCTCCCTGTTCCACTCCCAAACAGAACGAGGGAAAAATGACTGCTTATATGCCTCTGCACAAGCCCTAATCTCTCTTATCTTATCTTTGTGGTCTTTCCGCGAAATATAAGTTTGTGGCAGTAAAATTGTACTGAAGTCAGCCTCAAATGCTAGTTCTCTAAATTTCCTCAGTAGCGATTCACGAAAAGAACGCCTCCTTTCCTCCAGAGACTCCCGCCCGAGTTCCTGAAGCATTTCCGTAACACTCGCGTGATGATAAAACCTACCAGTAACAAATATATCAGCCCGCTTCTGAATTGCTTAGTAGAGGAACAATCCAGAGACTATGATTGAATGTATCAGCATGACAATGCACCGTGTCATAATGCAGCATCTGTGAAGCAATGGTTTTTGGAAAATAAGATAACAGAATTGAAGTGACTGGCTTGCCTAGGGTACCGATCTGAAACTAATGGGACACATTTAGAAGAACGTCGATTTCGCTCCAAACCACAGCGTCCATCACCGTATTCTCTGGTTTCGACACTTGAGGACGAATGGGCGGTTATTCCTACATAGACATACAAACATCTCATTGAAAGTATCCCTAACACAATTCGAGCTATCATAAAGGCGAGGGAGGACACACCCCATATTATTACCCGCTAATAGCTGACCTAATAATTTTTATCAGATAGTGTTTAAAGCAGCCCTATGACTGCTCGTAAACAAAATTACGGATAGGCTTCCAACCAAAAGGGAAAATCTCGTTGAAATATCTGATGACGAAGTATGTCATGTGATATAAACGATGCTTTTGGTAATCAGGTTTTCTGTGGCGCTCGTCAATAGAAATATGTTTATGTTTTGTAGCTGCAGTCGAGATGTGGCTATTTTGTGATTGACGATGTGACATGTGGTCTTCATCGTGTTGATGTAGCTCTTCGGGTGGATCGCATTTGTTCGGCTACCCTTCGTGGTAACTTCTGTGGTGTGTGTTTTATTTTTCTCATCCTTAATTACTTTTATGTTCTTAAAGTGTCTAATTTTTAATATTTCATTGATTGGTACTTTTAGATTTTGAAGATATCGCTGTTCCTGTGATTGTGCATAGAAAATCTGTATGAGATATTATCATGATGCGTGTTATAAGAATGAGTGTAAGGCGTGTTTCATATACCAATGCCTTGGTGTTGGGGAGGTTAGTGATTTTATCTGATTCGTTTATTGGTGCCATGTTTGCAGCTAGGCATACGTAGGTCGTTAATATTTTTCAAATTAATTTGTAATTTTACTAGTGAAATAAGCGAAAAGGTGTTTGAGAAGGGGCTTCTTTACTGCTGTTGCTTCGGGTACTAGATTTAACATAGTTTTTGCAATTCAGGTCTAGGTTTCTGTGCGTCGTTTACCTTTCCTACTCTCAGCTCCAATATCGAGGCTATCCGTAATATTCATAAAATTTAATGCTATCTCTTTTCGAAATCGTGTATGAACTAATCAGCAAGCCAATAGTTGTCTTAATTTTTTTCCAATGGTAATCGATCTCTTCATTCAAATGTTTTACAAGACTATAGCTAGGTTGTCTCTGGCAGTCGGCAAATTGAATAAAATATTTTTTCACCTTCCAAAACAATTTCTGTTAGTTTTAAGAGATTTCAGTAATGCTGTCGAAGTGAATGAGAGTAAACGGGTCAAAAGAGCTAGAAGGTTACACTGAAAAATTGTTGGTGAAAATATACGAGAATTAAAAAGTGGGCGATGTAAAAGTTAATAAATAATAAGGCATTAGGTAGCCTACTGGTAAAAAGTTGATGGCCGTCTGAAACATGTAGTTCGACACCGATTTGCTCATCGCCTTTTTGACGTTCGGTAATTGCATCATACTATACGTAGTAAAGCTAACGAGGAAATAAAAATGAAATATAGATGCATATTACAATACAGTAAGTTCATAGAAATGAAAGAATTAATGGGTCAGGACAGGATGTGTTACAACGTGGTCTTAATGGAGTAGAAAACTCAGCAAATTTTAGCTCGTTGCGGAAGCAGGCGAAGAATTACAATTCGTTATGAACCCTCAGTAAATGAAATAACTGAGTAAAAAAAGGGCTGCTACAGAGAAAACCAACGCACAATAGTAAAGGAAAGGCGTCTGAGGAGCCGCAGCCCGTGCCCAGAGACAAAAGAAGCGGCGCGGGGAATACAGAAGCAACAAGTGCAGCCCGCCTGACGGCGCCTGCCGTGTTTCACATCCACTGGCTGCTTCATTTATTCTGATCAACGCACATAGAAGTGACGCTGGTGGTCCAAGATTTATAGCTACACACGAGGCGCTACACTGTTTACGATTCTTGAACTTTCTCCTGTTCGCCTGTACGAGTACCTCATAATTTTCTCTCTCTTTCTTTTCTGAGATTAATCAACATGATTAATGAACCAAAGTAACAGTGAATTATAAAAACTGTGTTTCGGTAGAATACCGTCAGTGTGCAACAAGAGACTGCTTCAGTGCGTCATCACTAATTACCTCTACGTCGACGGTAAGTTAAATCCAGATATTTCATTTTTTGTTAATTTTTTGATACGAGAGAGGAAAACAAAAATAAATACTCCAGAATACACTATAACGTTTGAAACAAGAGGTCATGCAAGAAAGCTAATTACCCAATCGTGCGGTCGATACGCAACTTTTGACTAGCAACACCTCACATACACCACACACGTCCAGCAACAAAATGGAGGCCTCTGTTCTATTATGCGAGCTCCCATTTAGTTTTGACTCTCGTTACGTCGTGTATAGGAAGGGATTCGTGGCACATTGGCCGCATTTAATGCCACATTCATTGTATACGAAACATTAGCGTTAAACAACCTCCATCGTTAAATGAAGTTCCTTCTGCAGTAATAAGACTGAACTTTTGTCCAATTAAGTTCAGTATTTAATTTCATTAATTCAGCAGAGGGCAAGTACAACAGATTCGCTGTGCACTGAAACAGCTACAAGGTATCATGCCAAACAGCCGCGATAAATTTTAGCCATCATTAAGTTTATAGTGAAAAACTGAATTACTGTCGTAGCAACTAATAGCCCTATTTAACACAGACAAAATCACAGTGCTGAAGATCATGTTAAAATATTCTATGTACTATTTTGTTGGCGTGACCGACTCTCCGCCAAAATTTCACCACTCTGAGCGTATCGTCCGCATCTCACGTGGCGCTGGTGTTGGACTAAGAGTTCCGCTCTGACGTATCCAAATTTATAACGTCTGTGAATACCTACCAGTGGGATTTCTCTCACAAATTCGAGAAACTGACCACCACATAAGAGTAGTCATTTGCAACCAGATGACAATAATAAAATGCACGTCGTTGGGAAAGTCACTTTTGTATCAAACAATGATATATTTATGTCGATGGTGGATTGGTTTTACGTATAGTGGCTGAAGTCTAAAGTATATTTCTGTGCTTAATATTTCCACCTCCATTACGGGAGACATCCGCCTGGCACTGTACTGTCAGATCCCGCCCTTGCTGTGACTCTAGTTTGTGAGAGCGTCACACTTTCTTTTCTGATGTTAGAAACACACACTCTCACAACCCATAGCATAGGTTGAAAAATTAGGTCGTTGTATGGCAGAGAATGTTTCGCACGAAACTTGAGTCTTTTGATCGTATTTATTTACATATGTTTGTATGTAGTGATGTAGCTCGTCCGAAACAAGAGGGTTGTGCATAGAAAGGCGCACGAGGAGGAAATTAGCTACATCGACGTGATGCCTCCATGAAATTTAGGGAATGGCAGTTCGAAGAAGTTTGGAAAACAACGCTCTGTGTCTAGTCAATAGCTTGGTTGTGAGCATAAATTATTACGATGTTTACATAACATTTTTGTACTTAAAATGTAAAGCACTGTGGATAAATAATTTAAATAATTAGAAAAAACATTCACTTACGTAAAGAATTGAAAAAAACACAGTCATTTCTCTCTTCCATTCCACTTGATTTCCGCGCAATCACTGGGTCGCTCTTTATGTCAAACTGTGGCCGGAGATACAATTCGGTTTATCGACAAGATGGCTACAACACTCATTTTAAGTAGCTGCTTCTAATAGAGGTTTATACCATCGTACACCTATATCACATTCCGTCATACTTGTAAATACTAGGTAAAGTTTTATTTGTAACAACAGCTCATTGAAGGTAAAAATATCGTGTAACGCCAGGCAGCGATCAGCGGCATTGCGGTTCAACCACATGTTGTCTTTCCGATACGTTGTGTTGATAACCTGCCGGACTGAAATTAGTGTTATAAGATCAGAGAGCAAGCGGAGCAGTCGTGAAGTCACTCCACTGCAGACCACGCAATACAGACCTGCTGTCCATCACGACCTGTGAGATATAATGTACGGCGAGTGTTTAACAGAACCGAAAGTAACACCAGGAGTATTACGAAAAGTGTGAAAGAATTGCCTTAATGTCCTCAATATTCGTAATCTATTGACTACATAGAGTTAGCTTTAGCGGCACCCTTTAGAGTGTACACTGACGATGCTATTATCTATAGAAACGTAAAACCGTAAGATTATTCTAAGTAAACGCAAAGTTACTCGTACAGTTTGTCCACTTACATGTGGATAAGAGGAAGAATATGTTCATAAATAAGACATATCCTTACTGTACCAAGCTACAGTATTTATTGCAGTCTCCAGAATCCAGTCATGTCATTTAAATAATTAGGGGTATCACTAAGAAGGTATATAAAGTGTAATGCACAGATGAAATCAGTAAAAGTTACTGACAATGTAGGTATATTGTGTTGAATGACTTTTGAAAAATGGAAATACAGGGTCGTTATAATTAAACTTTCGCTACTTGAGACGGGCCCCATGAAAGACGCCTGATCGTAGGACACGCACAAGAGAAATAAGGAATAAACCATTGAAAGAAACTCATTTTAATTTCCACATGAGATGGTAACATGATTTCGTTCCAGGTTACAAACGTTGCTCAATGCGATGACCATCTGCATCCACGACAACCTGTAAGTTTGTTCACAGAATGAGATTTTCACTCTGCAGCGGAGTGTGCGCTGATATGAAACTTCCTGGCAGATTAAAACCATGTGCCCGACCGAGACTCGATCTCGGGACCTTTGCCTTTCGTGGGCAAGTGTTCTGCCATCTGCACTACCGAAGCACGACTCACGCCCGGTCCTTAACAGCTTTAATTCTTCCAGTATCGCGTCTCCTACCTTCCAGACTATACAGAAGCTCTCCTGCGAACCTTGCAGAACCAGCACTCCTGAAAGAAAGGATACTGCGGAGACATGGCTTAGCCACAGCCTGGGACGATTTTTCGCTTTAAAACTCGCTGTTGTTGAATATATGAAGTACTAAAGGAACGAAAATTAGAACACCTGAAATGGAATGCAGACTTCACATTTTAAGGGGACTTGAGTATGGCCGGCCAGTGTGGTTCAAATGGCTCTGAGCACTATGGGACTCAACTTCTAAGGTCGTCAGTCCCCTAGGACTTAGAGCTACTTAAACCTAACTATCCTAAGGACATCACACACACCCATGCCCGAGGCAGGATTCGAACCTGCGATCGCGGCCTGTGTGGCCTAGTAGTTCTAGGTGCTTCAGTCTGGAACCGAGCGACCGCTACGGTCGTAGGTTCGAATCCTGCATCGGGCATGGATGTGTGTGATGTCGTTAGGTTAGTTAGGTTAAAGTAATTGTAAGTTCTAGGGGACTGATGACCTCGATGTCAAGTCCCATAGTGCTCGGAGCCATTTGAACCATTTGAACTTGAGTGTGCACTGCCCACAGGAAGACAAGGCAAGGTAGACTTCTTTTTGATTTGATGGTGACGCATTTAAAAAGAAAATCACCTTGTAGAAGAGACACATTCCGTCGAAGACTGTCCAGTTCACTAACCCATTTGGCATTAAACAAAATGCGAGGTTTGAAGTATTCACTGTGTCCTTGAAATAATTACAAGGGTTGTTTCATAGAGATTTTGAGTACGCAGCCGATCTTTCATTTGTAACCGAACTGCTTTCGAGGCCGTTCCATTGAAAGCGCCCGCGTGCTTGTGCAGATGACACTGACTGATCTGCAAGCTAATTCCCGTTTTAATGAAAAATCTTTTTAAGTTAAAACTGTCCAGGTCGTCTGCATTACTTTCCTTGGGTAGAGATTTCCAATCCCCATAGTGAGGGTACAAAAACGCTGGAATTTCGATCGCCATATTTGAGTGAAAGACTTTTTTTCGATTATGAAACTAGGCAAGTCAACTTGAGAGCGAAACTTTGAAATTATTTGCGTCTGTCCGTATGCCAACAGTTTGTACGAGGTAAAAATTTTTAGGTCCTTAGCGAGCCACAAATAATTAAATAATGCTGAAAATTTGTTTGTTTGTGACTATTGTGTTGAGAAATGCATAAAAATAAAACGAAGCAGTATGCAATGCCACTGCGCTCAGACAGTGTCGCTTGGCGGTGAATACTAGTACTTATTTTTTATTGTTACATCGATATCTAGGTAACGTTTTTCACTTTGGTGAACACAGTGTGATGGTAGCGTAGGCTGAAAGTGGTAACACTGAGAACTAAACGAAACACGGTAGGGTCTAGAGTAAAAATTACTAGTAAAAAAGTGTTAAAAATGATTACAGACTCGTACACTGAATTTGCTCTTCAGTGCATAAATACAGCAGTTAACTGTCGATCGAAGAAAAGGAGGACATTAGTGTTTAACTCCAGTCGCCAACGAGTTTATTAAAGATGGAGTACAAGCTCGGACTGGGGAAGGATAGAGAAGGAAACAGCCGTGCTCTTTCGAAAGACCGATTCCAGCATTTGCCTTAAAACTGTCGAATGAGTCAAATCATATGACCACACTGCAGAAAAAGTGAATGTCTCAATATTGTTAATTATAATGTCTTACTATTTAGATTTAGCTGCGGACACTTACCATATATTCTATGTCGTAGATAATACCATTAAGTCTAGCGCATTCCTGCGGAGTGATGTCACACAGTTTGTTTATCAAGATGAGACATATTGCGTATAACATTCCGACCTAAGACAATCCATTCTAATTTGACTCTGTGTGTTGCGATAACATGACATCTTTGAAGGGTAATCGTGATAAGGCCATTTCAAACGACCGAGAAGTGTGTGTACGGCTCGAAATGTTTTTGTGGTGTAATACATATCACCACTTCTTATTATTGGTATCATCATTAACATGTAAAATTCTTCATACACTTAAACTCGGTGACATATTTGTCTCATTTCCACTGTGCTCACGGAGTTATCACTTTAATCAGTTCATTGTAGTTGTTGTGTTATTCTGCGAGGAAATAAAATAGCTCTCTTTCTAAATCTAGATGGACGATAAATGTATTCGCTCATCGTCTGGTCCAGCTTGATTCAGTATTTTTAAAGTAGTACTGTAGTTAAAACTATAGAATTGTCCTAGTGACACATCCTAGTGACACAACGGAGGTCTCGAAGTCGTAGAGATTGATGAAATTTTCTAGTTGTATGTTTTACTTTCTTTGGTACTTATCTATACTTAAAAATGCGCCGAAACTTCAGTTACTGGGAACATGTGTTAGAAGAAATAAAAACAGTATCGCGTACTACACTCCTGGAAATGGAAAAAAGAACACATTGACACCGGTGTGTCAGACCCACCATACTTGCTCCGGACACTGCGAGAGAGCTGTACAAGCAATGATCACACGCACGGCACAGCGGACACACCAGGAACCGCGGTGTTGGCCGTCGAATGGCGCTAGCTGCGCAGCATTTGTGCACCGCCGCCGTCAGTGTCAGCCAGTTTGCCGTGGCATACGGAGCTCCATCGCAGTCTTTAACACTGGTAGCATGCCGCGACAGCGTGGACGTGAACCGTATGTGCAGTTGACGGAGTTTGAGCGAGGGCGTATAGTGGGCGTACGGGAGGCCGGGTGGACGTACCGCCGAATTGCTCAACACGTGGGGCGTGAGGTCTCCACAGTACATCGATGTTGTCGCCAGTGGTCGGCGGAAGGTGCACGTGCCCGTCGACCTGGGACCGGACCGCAGCGACGCACGGATGCACGCCAAGACAGTAGGATCCTACGCAGTGCCGTAGGGGACCGCACCGCCACTTCCCAGCAAATTAGGGACACTGTTGCTCCTGGGGTATCGGCGAGGACCATTCGCAACCGTCTCCATGAAGCTGGGCTACGGTTCCGCACACCGTTAGGCCGTCTTCCGCTCACGCCCCAACATCGTGCAGCCCGCCTCCAGTGGTGTCGCGACAGGCGTGAATGGAGGGACGAATGGAGACGTGTCGTCTTCAGCGATGAGAGTCGCCTCTGCGTTGGTGCCAATGATGGTCGTATGCGTGTTTGGCGCCGTGCAGGTGAGCGCCACTATCAGGACTGCATACGACCGAGGCACTCAGGGCCAACACCCGGCATCATGGTGTGGGGAGCGATCTCCTACACTGGCCGTACACCTCTGGTGATCGTCGAGGGGACACTGAATAGTGCACGGTAGATCCAAACCGTCATTGAACCCATCGTTCTACCATTCCTAGACCGGCAAGGGAACTTGCTGTTCCAACAGGACAATGCACGTCGGCATGTATCCCGTGCTCTAGAAGGTGTAAGTCAACTACCCTGGCCAGCAAGATCTCCGGATCTGTCCCCCATTGAGCATGTTTGGGACTGGATGAAGCGTCGTCTCATCCAGCATCTCTACGATCGTCTCCATGGGAGAATAGCAGCCTGCATTGCTGCGAAAGGTGGATATACACTGTACTAGTGCCGACATTGTGCATGCTCTGTTGCCTGTGTTTATGTTCCTGTGGTTCTGTCAGTGTGATCATGTGATGTATCTGACCCCAGGAATGTGTCAATAAAGTTTCCCCTTCCTGGGACAATGAATTCACGGTGTTCTTATTTCAATTTCCAGGAGTGTATGTCGTAAAGAATGGAGACAACCATGAGAGGTAAGAATGCCAGTCGACCCACCTCTTTTCTGTCAGTTATCTAACAGAAACTTTACCTGTTTCATCCATTAAGCCTTAATTGTATTAGAGTTGCGTTGACAAGACCATATCGATTAACATGGCGAAAACCGCCGTGCACGGCGACAGTGAGAGGGGTGGTGCTAACAAAGAGAGACATCTCTGCTGCGGACCTGCACTACTGTGGACCTGCATTACGAAACTCTGCAAATTAAATCAGTAGTAACCGATTCTGAGGTCACCAATGTCAGAACTTACAAATTATATCAATTGGGTTTTGTAGTAAAAAAATTGTTGAATCCGCGCTTAGTCTGTTAACTGTCGACATACGCGAATCATGCTATAGCCTATCCTATCCAAGACGAACTCTCCATCAAATCATCAAGTTCCGCCCCCTATTCTTTCATAGCGAACGTTATTTCCATAACTTGATACCAAAATCACGTAGTTTCTCCCCTAAGCCCAGTACTTCGCCACGCTTTTATTAGCACTTATACCTGTACTCCGCATCTTCTCTAAGGATGGAACATAAACTGCCTGCCTCCACCTGGCAATGAAATCCTTAAGAGCGCTACCCACCCTCAAAGAATCTTCCACCCTCTTTCACACGACAAGGCTTCTCTTTTCCGCATTCCAACAGCTCAGGTTGTCTTCCTCCCCCGTCCATGTCATTCCTCGCATACCCAGCAAACATTTACGGAAGGTCCGGAATACCTTTCGTTTTCATGGGATTCACATTTATCATACCTCACCTATAAAACCTCCAAAATACCGTGGTTCTGTGTCATGATTCCCAAGTAACTATCATAAAAATTACTACCCTCATTAACTGAAAACCCAAAACCAAGGTCAAAGAAAGTAAACCTATATATTTGGCATTATAAAAACACACAAAAATAACTGAATTATAAGTTTTGAATTATACGTATGTTGAGTCATTAAATACTTGAAATCAGCTTTCATATGTTATAAACCCTTCCGCTGAATAAGGGGGATGGTTCTCCCCTCACTCATGTACGCCGAGAAAAAATAAATAATAACGAGTTAAGATAGAGGGTTGTACAGTAACTGAGCGTCGCCATCCCTCATTCTCAGCGGACTATCTGAGAAACATTTACGCAGAGAAAATCAACTTTTGGATATTTCTCTTGGCACTAAAGTGACTGTACGAGTTAATAAGGCGGAAGGTAAGCGGTGTAAATAGCGTATGTGTTAAAACTTTTGTGAAATACTGCCCTAGTGTGGGTCACTTTGTGACCCAGTAGCACCCCTGGATTAAATTTCCAAAACATGTGGCATCCAGTCTGTGGTCTTTTGTCATTCAACCATGCTGTACCCTTGAAACGAGTCACACTCAATCTCTCTCTCTTCTTTTCTCTTTCACTTACTTACACAACCTCGCACACACACACATAACTGCTTAACGTTTCTGATGGTGTACTTCGATAGTGAAGAATGCAGTATATTCATTAAACTGCTACTAATAGCTGTTGAAAATATAAAATGGTAACAAAAATAGGTTTCCGTCTGACTGCGAACAATGAAATGAATTTCATAAAGTGCTGAATACTGTTAGTATATAAGAAATGTTCGACTTTTATTTTGTGAAATTGATTTTTTCTGCAAAGTGCATGCAATTCAGGAATGTGGCGAGAAATGACATAAATGATAATAATATAAATAGTAAACAAATTTTGAAATTACCAGTATCTTATTGAAGGCACACTACAGAGTTCATATCAGAAATACGTAAGTAAGACCTTCGGCGTGGTATCATTCATTCATTAATTTTATGCTACAAAGTCTATCCTTTACATTTTGCTAAACATATAGGTACCGATTGCTCTCAATTCGGCAATTGTGATAGTTTCGTCTCATGACAACCAAGTGCAGTTACTAACCACATATATACAATCAACTTACAGTTGGTAGAGTATTTAAATATCATTATTTTTTAAGCTCGAATCCATCTTTCGCAAACTGTGGTTTTGACTCTTTTCACTTAGACATGTTTCGCCACTACGGTAGCATCGTCAATGAGAACCCTATTTATTCTAAAATTAATTTTTATGTTAGTTAAAACTATTACCACACAAAGTCAACAAAATAACTTTAAGGCGGTTTTCCACCTGCCTCGGCGAATGCGGGCTGATTCTCCTTATTCCGCCTCAGTTACACTATATCGGCGATTGCTGCGCAAACACTGTCTCCATGTACGAGTACACCATAATTGCTGTACCACGCAAACATTAGGGTTACACTCGTGTGGTATGAGGCGTGCCCGGAGGGAGGGGGGGAGGGGAGGCTGTCCACTGAGGGTCGAACCGCACAATAACACTGGCTTCGGTGTGGGGCGGCGGTGGGGTTAGTGGACTACTACAGCCTCTTGTGAGGGTGAACCACTTAGGGCTACGGCGGGGACGAAGCCTATCCCTCGTTTCTAGGTCCCCAGTCCAATACACAGGACACACAAGCAAAAAACTACTTGTATTAGAGTAATTCTAAGTAGATTAACGTTCTTAAGAGAATAATCAGTGTATCGAAAGATGAATCAATAGCACTGACGAAATGTGTTGTGGTGCAAGAATACAATATTGTGTTTTGCATGAGGCATATCCAATTTCTAAGAGTGGGCATGTTTGGAGATATTTTCTAAGACTTTTAATCCAATGCTTTTACTATCAAGCCGGGATTATTACACGTCGTTGAACGTTTTTAAGCTAAGAAATATGCCAAATTACATTTCCATGAACCAGTAATGTTGAAAATTGTTTTTCCAAACTATTTCTTTATTCTGACACCCATGGATCCGTCAAGTCTTTGGCAGGCACCGAGAAGTATAAGGCGCTAGATGTTTGCTCTCAGGTCACGCAGTTCCCGTAATTTACCTGCAGGTGATTTGTGAACGCGAAGCAGGCACCAGAAAAAGTCACATTTGTGGTTCATCTGGTTCCGATCAGAGGATTTTGGTGGCCAATACGTCAAAGTGAGTTCAATATCACGCTCTTCAAACCACTGTAAAACGATTCTCGTATTTTGCCAGGGTGGTCAGAAAATGTGTGAAATGCTTTTAGGGATGTTACAGGGCAGGTTGTACTGAGACATAAATGTTAAGAAAAAAATTCTATACGTTGCTCCGTTTCCGAGTTATTTAGCATAGAATTTAGCCAATCGGGGCGTCGCGCGCTCACATTCAAGCGGCCTACCAGGGGCGGTGTTACCCAACGAGTGCTTTATCTCGTCAGCTGAAACCTGAATTTACGCGCGCGACGATCTGATCGGCTAACTTCAGTGCTAAATAAATCGGAAACGGCGCAACGTTCCGAATTTTTTTTCGTAACATTCATATCTCAGTACAACCTGCCCTACAACATCCCAACAAGCGTTTCAGACTTTTTCTGACCACACTGTACATCCTTCTGGAAGATACAACTGACGTCGGGGAAGATATCAGGCATGTGAGAATGTGCGTGGTCCATTATAATTTTTACGTAATTAACAGCTTAGATTACTACCACAGAACCTGTGGTCGGCAAAGTGTATGCTCTCCGTAGCATAATGCTAACCGCACCGGCCGGCATCTTTGGCGCCATGCATGTTTCGAGCAGCCCGTCCTCGCGTATGATGACCTCGTGCCCACAGTAATCGTAACCGACAATGTCCTAAGGTCAACACGGTGCGTCTGCTACGAGGCCCAATGTACATGCTGGACAGAGTGCTTTAAAACACATGTGTCTGCACCAGTATTGTACTCAGTCGTCGTATCTGACAGAGATTGCTACCTGTCCTGCCTCACAGAACGGATAAGTCTCCGATCTCCACGTTCTGAGAAGAGGCCTGGATGTCGAACCTGTCCATAGATGTTCATGAGAGTAGTACGCCAGATGTCGTTTCCAGGTGCACGGCCATAAAAAAAATTATCCTTTGTGAAACTCGTTTATATCAGCGAATTTCCACATTTTTGGCCCCTCTCGTCACTAGAATGGTTCCCCATTAGTCTCTTCCCCACTTATATACTTTCCTTGTCGCGTTACGAGCCTGCAGCGCCAGTGAAAACTACCGTTCCAGTTGCCATAAAATCGGCATTCACTAATTACAACTGTGCTTTCCAGATTCAGAAAAACAGGCTGCCACGTTCTGAGCTTTTGTCATACAGGCTGTAACGCCTAAACAAATCGAATCATAGTAAGAGTTTAACAACTACCGTCGCTTCCAGTTTTCAATACTAGAGTTGTATCTGAATGTGCAGTGGTCACTCATCCGGGTAACTAATGAAACAATTGTTAAAATTCCTTTATGTGGGAAACAGTGTTAGGAAACTGATATTGAAATTCGAAATATTCAGCAAATCACGTTCTGTACATTGTTTTATAGGTATTACATATTACAAAAGATATACACAATTTTTAGCATTTGTTATTTCAAATTCAACAAATGAGATAATCAATACTTTTTTTCAGATTTGCCTCACCAATAACTTCAAACTTCTTGCAGGATGACATTATTTCTGCCAAGAGGCAGTATTTGCCTGCTTGATCGGCAGCACGAGTGAGCACATGCTTTTGCTTCGTTCTGAAGGATTCATGATTACGTGTTTACCGACTGTATAATAAACTGCATGGTTAGATACCCCAGTTGTAGCTTACATGTCATTTAACATACAGTAATGGTCTTGGATAGTCAAATCCACATGCAAATGGCTCTAGAGCCGAAACTGTCCCGTACATTTCTTTGTAAATATGATTTCATGTTTATGGTCTGCTCATCCTCCGTTAAGTAAAGTTTAGTTTGGTAATACAGTTTTCAAATAAATTTATTCTACACTTCACATCTGGAATTGTAGTTAGCGTCTCCTAATTCCAATACGTAATGAGTTGGCATAAATTAGATTACTTGCATTAAAATCTGTATATTCTTTGCAGTCACAAATGCTGTTCCCAGAATGAGATTTTCACTCTGCAGCGGAGTGTGCGCTGATATGAAACTTCCTGGCAGATTAAAACTGTGTGCCCGACCGAGACTCGGACTCGGGATCTTGGCCTTTCGCGGCCAAGTGCTCTACCATCTCAGCTACCGAAGCACGACTCACGCTCGGTACTCACAGCTTTACTGCTGCCAGTATCCGTCTCCTACCTTCCAAACTTTACAGAAGCTCTCCTGCGAACCTTGCAGAACTAGCACTCCTGAAAGAAAGGATATTGCGGAGACATGGTTTAGCCGCAGCCTGGGGGATGTTTCCAGAATTCGCAGGAGAGCTTCTGTAAAGTTTGGAAGGTAGGAGACGGATACTGGCAGAAGTACAGCTGTGAGTACCGGCCGTGAGTCGTGCTTCGGTAGCTCAGATGGTAGAGCACTTGCCCGCGAAAGGCAAAGATCCCGAGTACGAGTCTCGGTCGGGCACACAGTTTTAATCTGCCAGGAAGTTTCACAAATGCTGTTATTTAAAGTAAATATATGATTTTATATTTACGACTAGCGACCTCGATAACTACACAGAATTTTCGTGACTCTAAACTCTTCCTTATACCTTGGCAATATTTTCGAGAATCCCTTACATTGCACGGCGACGCTTCGTCAGAACATTAGTACCACGTAGACACGAAAGTGCTATGTATCACAGTTTTGTAGACAACGCTTTCAGCTATATCGAGAGCGATCTCCAGATGTCCAGTTATCTGTATAATTATCGTATCGTTTCTATTTACTCCCAGCCTACAACAGATTGTTAGCTCTCACATTTATTGTCTCTGTCGCCGATAACAGGAAAAACACAGTATTACACAGTCATGTAGGAGTCATACTAATTGCAGAATGCTTGAATTTCAACGTATACGAAGAAAGAAAAACTTTCCAATCAAGAAGCTAAGACGACTCCTCTACATCTTCCAGAAAAACATTCTATACGATGTTATTTTTTACTTTCTACGCTTGTCCCATTTTCACTTTACTTTCACATTTTATTGCTTCTATCTACTGATAGTCCTCTAGTTTCTTCTACCTCACTATATTTTCTATTTAAATAGCGAAGTTTAAAATAAATTTCATCTTTTTTCACAATCTTACGATACTCATAGTAACGATTTTTCGCAACATATATCTTCATTTTGTTTAATTTCAAGATAGCCGGCCGGTGTGGCCGTGCGGTTCCAGGCGCTTCAGTCTGGAACCGCGTGACCGCTACGGTCGCAGGTTCGAAACCTGCCTCTAGGCGACTGATGACCTCAGAAGTTAAGTCGCATAGTGCTCACAGCCATTTGAACCAATTTCAAGATATATTAATCAACAAACCAATTATGGACTGTTAGAATTAACCTGATGAAATGTTTTGGTGTCTGTTACGGAAGAATTTAACACGGTTGCAGTCTGTCTTTTATTATTTTGTGCGTTGTAACATATTTTTAAACGATTACGATTAACTGCAACTGCAGCTGCAAACGTAATTCTCTCACCCGGCTGTATAAATACTTTCCTTTCAGAAACACTCAGTAGAAAACTTCGGTGGTATAACAGATTCAGTTTGAGACGACAACCATGACCCGCACATTTGCCGCGGTATTGGCGCGTTTTGCCTTCAGCACGACACATTGCGTGTCTGCGCCACTTCCGGCATCCCCTTCTGCTTATACGCGTGGAATACTAAGTGACAACATTTCTGTTAGAAGCAATGGTGGGAACAGCGCGAACGGATGCAGCAAACTCATATAACAACTATGGAATATTCATTTGGATCTCACCACCGTACACCCCTAACTACAGACGTGAATTCGTATTACATAACTACAGACATGGTGTCAGACTGACTCCGTACATTCCGTTTTTCTTTCATCTTTTATTATCACAACTTTTCTTTAGCTTATGTATAATTAGGAGAGTTTAGAAGAAGTAGGGAAGGAAATTACCACATACAGTAAATCAAAATTTTATTTCATACCAAACTACTTATAAAACGTAACAACTGTTGCTTGAGTTACAAAATTATACAGTTTTCTGAGAGGAATTCAAATTACTGAATTATTCATTACTCAGGAAGTAAGAAATATTGTGCTTTACTGTGTTAGATATAAATAATGTAACACAGCACTCTCTTTTTTAAAAAAAAAATGTTACGTCAAATACACTTGTCACACCTAGCAGATGCTTTCAGTTTTCTTAGACGTCCTGAGCAATATTTTCTAGTTGTCAGTTTATCTCCACCTCATGCTGTTTGCTCCTCTTCTTTGCCCAGAACCTTCTCCGACTGATGTTCTCACTTCCCGACGAATACAAGGATTTAAGGTGTAAATTGATTTTGTTGCTCTTAAATAGTTAAAATCTTTTCCCAAGTACATAAATTAAGACATGAGACGTGGAGTCAAAGTGATTCCATGAAGCGTATCACTATATTCAGTAACAAATAGCTCAGTCAGAAACTGATGCTCGGTCTCGACGCTGCACATGCAGACTAATGAAAGATTAGTTTGAAGGTACTGACAGGACGGTGTGGCTAACCGAAGTACAACAATGTGAAACTGCCCAGTATCTAACAGTAGGGAGTCAATCTGACTACCGCCTGTAATTACGCAGTAAGCACACATGCAGTTCCTTAAACATATCTTGCATAATTCGGTGTAGACCATTCCATCAGAAAACTGATATAAGATTGTTTCCATTTCGGTAACTCACTAGAGTGGCTTCATTAAGCGCAGAGCTCATTCGAACTAGAAACTTCGACTGCGCTGGGAAATGCACACATGGTGGTCACACCTGGGCAGACCATTAACAAACACGATCTTATAAACAACTTATAAGCTCAACCCCATATAAGAATTTTGTGACCGGTCTAAGGCGCTGCAGTCATGGACTGTGCGGCTGGTCCCGGTGAAGGTATGAGTCCTCCCTCGGGCATGGGTGTGTGTGTTTGTCCTTAGGATAATTTAGGTTAAATAGTGTGTAAGCTTAGGGGCTGATGACCTTAGCAGTTAAGTTCCATAAGATTTCACACACATTTGAACATTTTCAAGAATTTTTGTTTCCTGGATTGAGCGAAGATTATATTTCCTTGAATTACATCATCTTCATGAATACCAGACACCTGCACAAATATTTCATTTATCAGCTCATATCCGTGCTTCGGGATAAATATACTACCAAGAATCAGAATTGAACATGGACCGAACCGTTCGCTGAAAATTCAGGCAATTTGCCACGTTCTATAATTAGTGCAGTAATTATGACAGTTATATTTTGCTGCCACTTTATGCTAAAGTGTGCTGATCAGCATGTCGTCTTACGTGCAAGGTACTTTCGCTTGATTTTAGTTTACTTCACCTACCGTACGAATTAGTCAGCTTACGTACGTTGTTAAATACATTGACGGAAAAATATCGCAACACCAAGAAGGATTATGCGGGATAAAGAGAAGTTGGTAGGCGTGATCCTAAATCTGAAAGATGATGTTTATTCAAATTTCATGCCAGTCGTATAAGAGTGACGCTAATAGTTCCACTATGAGGATGCAGATCAGATTAGCTTTAAGTGCCCACTGTCACCGTCATCATCATTTGTTACCTTTGAGATTGGATATGGTGAGCTAATGTTAGTTGAGAATGCCTTTAAGGCGACAAGGACGTCATTATCAACACCTCACTGAGTTTGAATGAGGTCGTGTAATAGAGCTACGAGAAGCTGAGTGTTCCTTCTGCGATATTTCAGAAAGACTTGGCAGGATTGTAACCACTGCTCATGTTTGCGACAGCGGTGATTTCGAGAATGTATGGTCACAAGAAGACAGGGCTCCGGAGAGCCACGCGACATTACCGAGAGTGACTACCATCGTGTTCGGTATATGGCTGTGGCACATCGTACTGCATCTGCAGCAGAAGTTTGAGCAGCAGTTGGCACCACAACGACACAACGAACTGTTACAAATCGGTTAGTTCAAGGACAGCTCTGAGCCAGATAGGGTGTAGCGTGCATTCTACTGACTCCAAACCACCGCTGTCAAGTGAGAGCTCATTGGAGGGCAGGCTAGAGGTCTGTTGTTTTTTCTGATGAAAACTGAAAGCTGGTTCTGCCTCGATGCCAGTGATGGCCTTGTGTTCGTTAGAATCAGGTAAGGAGAGGGCTCGCGACCAACGTGGAGACTAGGAATCTACTCTGTAGGAATCAGCGTGGGTTTCGAAAGAGACGGTCGTGTGAAACCCAGCTCGCGCTATTCGTCCACGAGACTCAGAGGGCCATAGACTCGGGTTCACAGGTAAATGCCATGTTTCTTGACTTCCGCAAGGCGTTCGATACAGTTCCCCACAGTCATTTAATGAACAAAGTAATGGCATATGGACCATCAGACTAATTTTGTGATTGGATTGAAGAGTTCCTAGATAACAGAACGCAGCATGTTATTCTCAATGGAGAGAAGTCTTCCGAAGTAAGAGTGATTTCAGGTGTGCCGCAGGGGAGTGACATAGGACACTCATACATAAATGACCTTGTGGATGACATCGGAAGTTCACTAAGGCTTTTTGCAGATGACGCTGTGGTGTATCGAGAGGTTGTAACAATGGGAAGTTGTACTGAAATGCAGGAGGACCTGCAGCGAATTGACGGATGGTGCAGGGAATGGCAATTCAATCTCAATGTAGACAAGTGTAATGTGCTGATAATACATAGAAAGATAGATCCCATATCATTTGTCTACAAAATTGCAGGTCAGCAACTGGAAGTAGCTAATTCCATAAATTATCTGGGAGTACGCATTAGGAGTGATTTAAAATGGAATGATCACATAAAGTTGATCGTCGGTAAAGCAGATGCCAGACTGGGATTCATTGGAAGAATCCTAAGGAAATGCAGTCCGAAAACATAGAAAGTAGGTTACAGTACGCTTGTTCACCCACTGCTTGAATATTGTTCAGCAGTGTGGGAACCGTACCAGACAGGGTTGATAGAAGATATAGAGAAGATCCAAACGGAGAGCAGCGCGCTTCGTTACAGGATCATATAGTAATCGCGAAAGCGTTAAGGAGATGATAGATAAACTCCAGTGGAAGACTCTGCAGGAGAGACGCTCAGTAGCTCGGTACGGGCTTTTGTTAAAGTTTCGAGAACATACCTTCACCGAAGACTCAAGCAGTATATTGCTCCTTCCTAGGTATATCTCGCGAAGAGACCATGAGGATAAAATCAGAGAGATTAGAGCCCACACAGAAGCATACCGACAATCCTTCTTTCCACGAACAATACGAGACTGGAATAGAAGGGAGAAGCGATAGCGATACTCAGGGTATCCTCCGCCACACACAGTTAGGTGGCTTACGGAGTATGGATGTAGATGTAGATGTAGATCCTATCTGCGTGCTAGACACACTGGACTTACACCTGGAGTTATGGTCTGTGGTGAGATTTCGTATGACAGCAGGAGCAGTCTCGTGGTTATTCCATGCATCCAGACTGCTAGGTCGTACATCAGTTTGGTGATTCGGCCTATTGTGCTGCCTTTCATGAACAGAATTCCAGGGAGTGCTTTCCAACTGCATAGCGCTCGCCCACATACCGCTGTTGTAACCCAACATGGTTTACTGAGTGTCGACATGTTGCCTTGGCGTGCTCGATCACGAGATCTGTCACAAATCGAGCACACGTGGGACATGCTCGGACGAAAACTCCAGATCATCACAACCAGCATTAAAAATCCCTGTAATGACCGACCAGGCGCAACCGGTAAGTAATTTCATTCCACAAACTGACATCTGGCGCCAGTACACCGCAATGCATGCAAGTCTACATGCTTGCACTCAACATTTTGGCCGTCACACCGGTTGTTAATGTACCACCATTTCACGTTTGCAATGGTTTATCTCGCTCTTACATTACCCTGTGATCTTGCAAGACCAGTGTATTCCCGAAATTTCATTTGTTGTTGTTGTTGTTGTGGTCTTCAGTCCTGAGACTGGTTTGATGCAGCTCTCCATGCTACCCTATCCTGTACAAGCTTCTTCATCTCCCAGTACTTACCGCAACCTACATCCATCTAAATCTGCTTAGTGTATTCATCTCTTGGTCTCCCTCTACGACTTTTACCCTCCACGCTGCCCTCCAATGTTTAATTTGTGATCACTTGATGCCTCAGAACATGTCCTACTAACCGGTACCTTCCTTTTGTCAAGTTGTGCCACAAACTCTTCTTCTCCCCAATTCTATTCAATACTTCATCATTAGTTATGTGATTTACCCACCTAATCTTCAGCATTCTTCTGCAGCACCACATTTCGAAAGCTTCTATTCTCTTCTTGTCCAAACGATTTATCGTCCATGTTTCACTTCCATACATGACTACACTCCATACAAATACTTTCAGAAATGACTTCCTGACTTTTAAATCTATGCACGATGTTAACAAATTTCTCTTCTTCAGAAACGCTTTCCTTGCCATTGCCAGTCTACATTTTATATTTTTTCTATTTCGACCATCATCAGTTATTTTGCTCCCCAAATAGCAAAACTCCTTTACTACTTTAATTGTCTCATTTCCTAATCTAATTCCCTCAGCATCACCCGACTTTATTCGACAACATTCCATTATCCTCGTTTTGCTTTTGTTGATGTTCACCTTATATCCTCCTTTCAAGACGCTGTCCATTCCGTTCAGCTGCTCTTCCAAGTGCTTTGCTGTCTCTGATAGAATTACAATGTCATCGGCGAACCTCAAAGTTTTTATTCCTTCTCCATGGATTTTAAAACCTACTCCTAATTTTTCTTTTGTTTCCTTTGCTGCTTGCTCGATATACAGATTGAATAACATCGGGGAGAGGCTACAACCCTGTCTCACTCCCTTCCCAATTTCATTACCCTACATCAATTATTTTGTGATTTTTTCCATTATTAAGTGGAAAATTGTCTGATTTTCCAGAGTACTACTGTTTGAAAGTACTCACATGCTTATTCATTCAACGGCGGACCCTAGAGAGGAATGGCATGGAAGAAATATGCTCGTATTTGGCACTAGTAGCCATTGTCTTCGTAGTCTGGAGGACATAGTCAGCTGATATACTGTCACAGAAAGTATTACACTTCCACGACGTTCCAAATATGTTTATGATCGTACTTTGAAACGTCCCCTCGAGCCGCAGTAACTCAGTGAGCTTCGTCACGGCTAAGAAACCGTAATGAGACTGCTAAATGCAGCTTGCGTCAATCCCATGGCGTGTCCTTCGGTATCACGAGAAGCTCGTTCCACACTAGACGACTAGGTCTGACTTCATGCATTATGCACAGCTGAATCCAACTAATGTGTTCGCGACGCAGGGGCCCCGATGCGTGCTTTGCAGTTCACAGAGTAAATTGCAGCGCATCCTCCAGCGTCCTCAGAGTCTCAATCTACGGTGCCCTGAGGTTCAGCATATATGCACTCCGGAAGACACTCTCTACCGTCTAGGAACTTGTTTAGTTCTTGAGATAAGTGTTTACATTAACATGATTCACATTTCATGTATGATTCGCTGAGTCTAAGTCACTTTAATAACATTCTCGGCCCGTAGGTTTGGGTAGATATGAGCTATGATCAGCCTGTCATTTATTACCATTTCATTGTAGTTTAGCCGTTGTCCACTTAATCAAAAATTTGGCATCTGTTGCATGACTCGTCTTATCTTGATGCATTCCTGTTTCATTGATAGAGGGTGGAATGGAATGCGACGCAATTCGTAATTTTTTCCCCGTTTTCTTTTTCCCTGTTTTGTTATTTTCTAAGACTAATAAAAACGCTAAGTATGATATAGTATTTTTTCGTAAGCAGACACATTCACTACTTGCTCCCATTAAAATTGGTATTTTGAGTGTTGCATCACAGATCTTGATAAAAGCAGTCCGCCTTTCTGACCGTCTTTGATACATTTCCATACTACTGCTCACATTACTGAATATATTGATATGCTGTCGCCATTACCACGTGTTATCAAATAAAAAACCAATAATAGTGGTATTTCAGGTGTTCATTTGATTTTTTTATTTCATTTTATAAAACAGTCGTTTTCTTCAGGTAGTGAGATGAGTTTCGTTGTGCCCAGTAGCTGCCTACAGTTCAAGCACTCTGGTTGGAGGACAACGACGAGCACATATAACAACACACCTCACAGCACCTGAAGAAGATGAACTGGTCGGTAATCGAAATACTAATTATATAATTTAATTATATCAACATCTAGGCTGAACATCCGAAAGCACACCATCAGTCAATCACACAGAGAAAACCTGAGAGATCAGAAAACCTCTTCACTAGGGAAACGTCGTCTAAAACGAAGATATTGGTGGGCATACCTGGAGAAAATGACAGAATCCCCACTGTAAACAATATATGTAAATGATATGACACGTTTCGCCGGCCGGTGTGGCCGTGCGGTTCTAGGCACTTCAGTCTGGATCCACGTGACCACTACGGTCGCGGGTTCGAGTCCTGCCTCGGGCATGGAAGTGTGTGATGTCCTTAGGTTGGTTAGGTTTAAGTAGTTCTAAGTTCTAGGGTACTGATGACCACAGATGTTAAGTCACACAGTGCTCAGAGCCATTTGAACCATTCGACAAGTTTCATTTAGAATTCTCTGAGGCAGTCAGCTAAAGACGTTGATATTTTACACAGAGCGTAATTTTATCATTCCCAGCGCTCCGTTTCAGAATCGTGATAAAAAGCTTGTGTATGTGCTAGAAACCTGGAGATACTGGATGGATTGCATAGTCGTAAGACAGATATTTCGTAATCAGATTTGAAACAGCAAAAAATCCTAGGAGTATATGTGGTCACTGATCACAATGTTTTGGTTATTGGTTGCACACTAACCCTGAGGACGCCGCAGAAAGGTGAGAAATTAAGGAGATGGGACTTCAGACTTCACTAAATGAAAAGAATCACTAGCTGTCGACAGTTTCAGAGGGAATATTACTTAACCTATTACAGTTATGCGAGAAGGGACTGCAACAGAAGATGAATGGGAACCTTTTAGAGACGACGAAGTAGAGGAACAAGTTGGCAATAACGACAAGACCCAGAAGAAATCTGTGGATGACACATATGGTGATAAATTAGGTTATAAAAAAATTCAAGTGCTGAAAATGAAGCAGATGAGAAGGAATACAGTCGTCTAAAATGAAATTTCGGGAAACTCAAAATGGTACGGTAAGAATGAGGAACAATGCAAAGACACTGCAGTATGTCTAACTATGAAACGATACATGCTACCTATAGGAACATTAAAGAAACTGAAGAAAAGAGAAATTAATGTATGAATATCATAAAAAGCGTAGAAACAGACCAAATTTTAACTACAACAAGATGGTTTAACTGGTTGAAGACACTTGCACGGGGTAGACTAACGTGGAGAACTGCCTCGAACCAGTCTTCGGACTGAAAAAACATCAACTGCATTACTAAGTACGAAATGTATGTTCCGTCGTCCCTGTCCATTATGTACTGTGTAATACTTTATGCACCCCTTCATTTATTTCAAACTGTATACAAAAAAATCTGTATACGTCACTCTTTCAATTCATTCTCCGACACAAAGCTACGAGGAGTTCCTAGGCTGCGGCAATATATGCATCAGGAAAGCACGGTATTCGGTGCTGGACATTAATTTATCTCGGCTCCCGAGCGCGAATACGGGCCGTCGACGCAACCATTTATCAACGGCCTTCTGGACAGAGCAGCGCATGGGAAGCACCAGCTGAGCCGCGCGATCGGAGGACTGCTTGTAGCCCGCTGCCTCGAGACCAATACCTGCACCTCCGCCGTGTACACACTGCGCTAACCCAGTGCGGAAGCGGTTCGCGCCCGAGAAGTCAGCCGTATGGGTCCTGGGAATCCACACGTGTCAGTCCCGGCTCTACAAAAACACCCCCTACTCCGAAAATTACGTTACCAATTTCGCATATAGAGTATGAGTTTGCGTTGGCTCACGCTATCGGTTAGCTGAATTTCTTAACGTGGAGGGTACCATTGCCTGATATTTATTGTATGAATGAGGTACTTTTTCTTGACTTATGTTGTTATTTATTTATTTTCACAACTCGTTTCGGCTTATGAAGCCACTGTCCAGTGAACACCTTTAAATTTTCCAAATGCCTAAATTGGCAGCGTATTCAGAATCTGTCTCAATTTGGATTGGTTTAAAGACTGTTCTAGGTGTCGTGACAGTTTTTTCATTTATATTGTGCGGGAGATATTCGCAGATGTGCGGGAAATATGCACAGATATAATGTTGACAAATGTTGGTTAACATTACATCTGCGCATATTTCCCGCCTTGCGTCCAAAAAATAAATATCTGAACTGTTAAACAACTACAAACGTTCGTAAACCGGTACAAATTGAGACACAGACTATTTCATACTACGAATTTAGATAGGTCTCTTTGGCAAGTTTGAAGATATTCGCTAGACAGTGACTTCATAAGGCAAAACCAGCAGTGAAAATAAAAAAATAATAGCCTAAGTGAAAAAAAATTCACACTCGTTGTCAAAAAACTGTATATTTCTTGATATAATCACTGAGACATTGCTACAAAAAATTAGACGTTCTCATTCCAATTGCCACTGCTTTTACTAATCGCATTTTATGGAAGAAAAATCTTTCATTTGTTTCTTCTGTGTTCCCCAGATACCTGAAATCCTGAAAATTGTTTTCTTAAGTCCATTACTAAGTTTTCTCCCACGTCCCCAACTGTCAAATTTTGTTTTTCTGTTTTAATTTTCAGACCCTACCCTTAGTACTCTCGTGGAATACTAACGTCAGGAAGACTATACATATCGACATTCGCAAGTCATTTCAGAAGTGTACGGACAAGAAATGTGAGTTTCAAGGAAAAAAATCTTGAATAAAGGCATTAGGAAATTGATTGTTCAAGATGGTGCTGCAGGGTCACTTTATAAGTTCAAATTATATCAGTGTACGGTTACATGAGGTGACTCCCAGAGAAGAGATTGACACAGATAACTTGGAAATAAATCTCTGTGAAGAGAAACTAGGCAGATCATGTAAAAGACAAGATGGATCTTATAGAACGAGTGACTACTGCACCGTCTTGCTAGATTCTTACGAGGCGACTGCAGCCTTGTGGCATTGTTCTGGTTTTAAATTCTCAGCCATAGAGACTGTAATGATTGGCAGAATTCACATATTCATAGGTTCCGTCCGCAACAGCACCCATTGGCACAGTTTATTGTCCTTTTGCAATTTCCTGGTATGAATTAATCAGTTCGTTCTCAATTCCTCGCTATGAAGACACACCACGAAGGAATTATCCCAATGAGACGGAAATCGGTAGATGTGATGTGCATGTATAGTTTAGCAAATGATTACATTTTCAGAAGATCTGGATGATTTAGTGAGGAGAACGAGCTTCACAAATTGAGCAAGTCAGTAACGCATCAGACCATCTCTGGCCCATCATCATCATCATCATTATCATCATTTAAGACTGATTATGCCTTTCAGCGTTCAGTCTGGAGCATAGTCCCCCTTATAAAATTCCTCCATGCTCCCCTATTCAGTGATAACATTGGTGCCTCTTCTGATGTTAAGCCTATTACTTCAAAATCATTCTTAACCGAATCCAGGTACCTTCTCCTTGGTCTACCCCGACTCCTCCTACCCTCTACTGCTCAACCCATGAGTCTCTTGGGTAACCTTGCTTCTGCCATGCTTGTAACGTGACCCCACCATCTAAGGCTGTTCGCCCTGACTGCTACATCTATAGGGTTCATTCCCAGTTTTTTTTTTATTTCCTCATTGTGGACATCCTCCTGCCATTGTTCCCATCTACCAGTACCTGCAGTCATCCTAGCTACTTTCATATCCGTAACCTCTGACCCATAAGCAAGCAATTATTCGGCATGGTAATGATTGATAGAGTTGTTGGATGTCCTCCTGAGGAATATCGTGCAAGATTCTGTCCAATTGGCGAGTTAGAACATCAGAATCCAGAACTGGTTGGAGGGTACTACCCATAATGCTCCAAACGTTCCCAATAGGGGAGAGATCCGACGACGTTACGCGCCAAGGAAGGGTTTGGCAAACATGGTAACAAAGAATAGAAGTTCTCGCCGTTTGTGGGCGGTCATTACCTTGGTGAGATGTAAGCCCATGTTGGCTTTCCATGAAGGGCAATAAAATGGGGCCTAGAATATCATGGACTTACCGCTGTGCTGTAAGAATGCCGCAGATGACAACCAAGTGGGTCCTGCTATGAAATGAAATGTCACCCCAGACCTTCACTTTTGGTTGTTACGCAGTATGGAGACCGACGGTCAGGCTGGTATCCACCGATGTCAGGGGCGTCTCCAGACATTTATTCAATGGGCATCGGAAAGCAAGACTGCTTCGAATTGAGCCCCGATTACCAGCGCAGATGTCGTTCCCCGTTCTTCCTCAATCTGAGCCTGTGTTCAGTCTGTAGTAGCCTCATCATCGACTGGTTCTTAAATCATAATATGCCTTACTTCTTTTTTTATACTGCTGTGAAATCATTTATAATAAAAGTAACAGAACACTTGTCTTTAGATTGTGTAATTGATACTAACTAGTGTAGGAGCTATTCAACAGATGGCTGAAGAATTTTGATAAGTTGGCTCTGATATCTGGTGGAAGGTTGGAGTCCTTTGTTTTACGACCACAGGTGTTTTGTTTGATTGATGACAAAAATCATAGTGAACACATTAATTTTCCTATCAGATTGAGCTAACATCCTAATACCTTCATAAGGAAACATGATTTCATTGTGCTTAATTCTGGCCTTCATTTTAATTAGGGGTCTAACTACTCTCTAAACTAAATCTTCACCGTGAGAAAGCTTGTGAAGAAGTAACAGTGCCATATCGATTGACTGTGTGTGGCGTAATGGAGTTTACTGCATTCTTTACCGCAGACTGTAACATACATTTATTTAATAAGTTTCCTTTAATTTAAGTCTATGATCACAGTCTTTTTCTTTAACAGATTACCGGTTTTGGTCTTTAATGACCATCATCAGATCTGTTTCATAAAAACAAAGTCCTAATGTGCGGCAGCCATAGTGGCATCGTCAAATGTTAAATGCGGAATCAGCACCAGCATCGTCAAATACATATAAATCACAGCACATGCACGAGTAATGTTGTCAGTAATACTACTGTTTTAAACACGATGTGTTTTTATGAAACAGATCTGATGATGGTCATTAAAGACCGAAACCGGTAATCTGTTAAACAAAAAGATTGTGATCATATACGTAAATTAAAGGAAACTTATTACATATACGGTTCACTGTGTTTTTTCGCGACGATGTCGCAGCTTGTGATACATTTATTGTATTATTTAAATATTGTTAAATAATACTTTTGAAATATGTATCTGTTGCGGTTTGAGCTGAAGCGTAGCTTGTCGTGCTTAATAAGAGGCATAAAATATTCTACTTCAAAAAATAAAATGTTATTATGTACGTTTCGATTAATGCGATATATTCTCCCACACACAGACTAGGCAATGAAGAATTTATTTGGCTTTTAATTGAATGAAAGCGTAGATTGAGAAATTAATATTTATACACCCAGAGCTGTACAATGCAAATCACTGCCTGCCACGTAATGATGAAGAAAGAGTATACCAGTATCATTTGCCTCTCCCTACTTCGTTTGAGACTCCGGTACAAGAATAAATGTTTTTCTACATAAGCTCAGATCTCTATGCATCATGTTTGTTACTAAAGATATCAGCGGAATAAAGTAATAAATCCATTTACTAATTTAAAAAATTTAATTTTTTTTTTTTTTTTACCGAATACGCCTGTCTGTGATGTACAACATCTACCGCTGAAATCCGTTGAAAATATTTTCCACGCTCTTGCTCAAACTGAAAAATCACGCGACAGATTGCGTTGTCCTAGGCTGAATCTTCCATGCTGCTCCTGTTATTTTATTTAACATAGAGATAGAAAAAAGGGGTCGGCAGAATGAAGTGCTAACTCACGAGGGAGTAATTTTGAAGTTATTACCTGTAATGTATTGGTTAAATTCAAAGACAAGACCATAAATACAATAAGATAATAGAATTTATGTAGCAGACTGCTAAGGTCATCAGTCCCTAAGCTTACAGACTACTTAACCTAAATTATCCTAAGGACAAACACACACACCCATGCCCGAAGGAGGACTCGAACCTCCGCCGGGATCAGCCGCACAGTACAACCGAACAAATGGACTTGTTATCAGCATTTGCTGCATTAAAGAACACAACAAATACCGCGATCAAAGTGATCGTTGCTACATTGAGGATTATCACTTTCTTCTGCCGACTCCTCTTCTGTAATGATTACCATTTGATGAATGTCCTATGCGTCTAAATGTTTAGATATCGGTATTTGTGTAACCAGAGAGGAAGTGCGATCGATTTATTATTCGAAGAATGAAATACCTCACTTTCCTAATCCCGTTAAACAGATACTATTTCGTCCGTGCCAGTCATCGTTTTCACGCAGATTTCTTTGATTTCTCTGTGCAGAAATGGTATTTACTGCCAGAAATTTTGAGAAGACTATAAGCGGTGTACTCGTATATGTTTTCTGCAATGACGAAAACCTCTCGATCAGCATTAGCGACGCATTATACAATCTAGTGACAGACACCTGTCTAGGGAGAGCTGATACGCCGATATCTAACATATTCAGTTGCTGCTACGGATGCTTGTTCTATGGAAATGCTCCGCAGCACTAATACATCATAACACGAACCTATCAGCGCAGCAGCGAGCGGCTTCCCATATCAGGTGACAACAGAAGAGTCGCGGGGAAACAGGCAAGGGGCGCTCCTATTCACTTCTCGAGTGCGTGTAGCGATGAAATATTGATGTAGCGACTACGTTCCAAGTGAATCTAATAAAAAATTTCGTATAACTAGTCATTACGTCAACAATGGCTCCTCGTATAGCAGTTTAGAGTGCAAAACTGTTCTCACAATTACAAGGAGATTATTTTAGGGCAATTTAAACTCAAACTTTGTGTTCTGCCTTACGGCACGTCATGTCATGGGGAAGCCTCGTCAGAGAGGTCCACCGCATGAGCGTCTAGGGAAGTGATTCCAGTGGTGGTTTCCCGTTGCCTTCCACCGATTATGATGAAATGATAATGAGGACAACACAACACGCAGTCCCTGAGCGGAGAAAATCTCCGACCCAGCCGGGAATCGAACCCGGCCCACTTGGTGTGGCATACCGCCACGCTGACCACGCAGCTATCGGTGCGGACTTAGGGCAATAAATGTTTTATTACGTTTGCATTAAGCATCATCGATGGCTACGAACTGAAACAGTAACTTAATGCAATATTCTGTCTCTGTAGTTTGAATGATTTCGGTAAATTACTTCAAGCAAACTCGAGATACCACTGGAAAGAGTATGGCCAACTTTTAGCCAAATCGTTGGCTGGTATGTAGTGTTTGGTGTCACTAACGACCTCGTCGTCGACAGGGTTCAGACCCAACCTTCACTTTTCCTCGGTGCTTCTGAAACAGTTAGTTCTTTGATATCACTGCGCAATAAATACATACTAATTTTCCAAAGCTAAGCATAATAGAGAAATCAGAACGTATTTCCAGAACAGAATGTCTGAAGGGCAGCAAAAAGATAACGCTTAAACACAACATATTCGGCATTCAGCACTTGGTTAAGAAATCAGAATAGATAACTCCCAAAACCAAAAAGTAGATATACGAACAAACAAATACCATCAAAAGAGGCCTTGGGAAGACCCAATGATATCAACCGGCTGCTGTGTCATCCTCAGGCCTTAGGCGTCACTGGTTGCGGATACGGAGGGGCATGTGGTGAGCAAGGCGCACTCCCGGCAGTTGTCAGTTTTCGTGCCGCTACTTCTCAGTCAAGTAGCTCCTCAATTGGTCTCGTATGGGCAGAGTGCACCACGCTTGCCAACAGCTCTCGGCAGACCCGGACGGTGACCCACTGAAGTGCTAGTCAAGCCCGTCAGCGGTTAACTTCGGTAATCTCACTGGAACCGGTGTTACCACTGCGCCAAGGCCGTTGGCGAAGAGGTCGACAAAGGTTTTAAGAAATCTGTATAAAACGGAGGAGTTCGTTAAATAATAAGAGAATACTTGCTAGAGCTTTCATAACTGAGAAAGATTTGTTCAAATATATTGGAAAACCATAACATAGGCGCTACATATCGTCTCGACAGTGCACCTCAGACACCCTCCGTAATGTTAGAATCTAGAGAGATAGCAGACTGATTCATACGATAGATAATTTCAGAAGCCTGTAGAAACATTATTTCCGAAAAGTCACACCTGTGATAGCATTGCCTGACATCAGATTCTCCCTAGACTACTATCTGCTTCAAGTCAGATTCATTGGGTGCCGTCTCTGTAATCCTTCACTTGTGACTCACCTCTTCCGGAAAGTCGAACTCTCGTAACACTATTACCTGAAAGGTGAACACGTCGGCGGTTCTAGGCGCTTCAGTCTGGAACCGCGCTGCTGCTACGGTCGCAGGTTCGAATCCTGCCTCGGGCATGGGTGTGTGTGATGTCCTCAGGTTAGTTAGGTTTAAGTAGTTCTAAGTCTAGAGGACTGATGACCTCAGACGTTAAGTCGCATAGTGCTTGGAGCCATTTGAACCATTTCATTTGAACGCGTCAGCCGTGTTGCTCTCGCCAAAGGACTGCGGCAACAGACGTTACTCTTGCGGCTCTAAACACGTCGCCGAACCACCGACGGCTGTCAATCATCCACCACGCATCCCCACCCATCAGAGATGAAGGACAAGGCTGGAGCCCAAGGCACACGCCGTCGCAGATTAACACGTACACACAGCCAACCTTGTACTGTCGACTGTGATAATCTCGAATTGACAAACCAACTCCTTCCTTTCTTAATAAAATGTTTTCATAGTACTATCTGTGTTCACTTTTCACAAGGGAACTTCATTAACTTCACCTCATATTTTAAGCACATTTTCAATATACCAGCCCCATAAGTGGATTTTGTGCGAAAATTTGGGCCATAATTCTGACAGTACGCAGTTATGACCTTCTGAAGGTACAGCTTCTAAACTCCCGCGTGCACCGGTTGTTTGTCACTCTCTCCGCCCCACTGCCCCGATCGCAAAGGACTATGCAGTGGAGTGAGTAGTAGGTTTGTGAATTACCGTTTTGACATTAGTAATATGCTCTGTTATTGCGTCAAAGTGCGGGGTTCACAGCCTGTAGCTAGTGCCACAGATTTCTTTGCTTTGAAAATTTTATGTTGCGATACACAAATGCAGTGTACATGAATGAAACAAATTAGTGTGTTATTAAAGAAGTAACGCAGTGCTATTTAATTGTTAAAGCTGCTGTATGCTTTAAATTCTTTGGATTGTAAAGGTGGCGCTGTTAAAGTGAAGTACGTTTGCAACACTATTGGCGTGATTAAATTGTAAATCGAAAATCATTAACTTCATTTCACATCAATTCTTCAGTTGCTTAATTTTATTCATTTTGTTTTTGAAGCGTATGCATAATTGCCAGATATCAGTATATTGAGTATTGTTAAAATATTATTAAACATATATGCGCGTTAAGTACCAATAATACATACCATTGTTCACGAAAAAGGTCTTAGAACACGTTGTGCAGATGTGTCCATCTGCCGCCTTGTCTTCCCTCGCCTTCATTATTCCACGAATAAGTGGGCTCTGGTTTTCCCTACACTACACACTACTTCGCACTCGGACATAGGGAGATGCAGTGGGCGGAGCAACTGACAAAACTACCGATGGGCCCAAAAGTACTTTCAGCAGGCCGTAACTGCGTACTCTCAGAATTACGGTCGAAATGTTCGCACGGAATGGATCCCTGGGGCTGATATCTTGCAAGTGTGTTTCTTTTTTCTGCTTAAAATACCAGGTTAAGTTGGCGATGTTTCCTTGTCAGTCATCCCGATGTTTTGCACACATACAGTGAAGAGTTGTCTTTTGGTTTGATTGTTGGTCAAGCCTGGTTCCCAGCAAACTAGAAATCACTTGATTGTTCTGTGGGATGCACAGTTAGTGAATGCCGCTGGTGTTCTGCATGTAAACTGAATAATCGAGGGAAATTACTGTATATATGGCGGGTTTTTAGTTTTGTGACTGGAACGTCAACGCGCTGAATGTAACTTTTTACTTTTATGCGAGAGATTTGTCTTCAACACCTTTAGGGATTATGACCATCAGCAGAGCTGATGGTAACACCATCGCGGAATATTTGAAATGTAAGAGTTTAAATCGCAGAAGACAGAAGCAAAACTTTAACATGAGAAAGAAGACTGCTTTGTTGTGAGTGGTACGTCTCATATATTATTCACAGGAAATTTATAAAGCCTCACAGAAGGTATACATTTCTTTTGAAAACGAAGAATAAAACCAACTGGCTCCTTTAACGCATTTCACAATCATTTGTGGAATTTAATTTTTTGGTAATAAAAAATATAAATAATAAATTACGATTTTTAGACGTTGTAACCAGGGGAAGACTACTTTGAAAGACGATATAGGGAGAATATATATCACAATTCTATTAGTACTAAGTGTGTTGACACAGTTACTATGGAAATGTCTGAACGATTAAAGAAAAAAGAAATTTAACGAAAAGTATGGATTCTCAGTAGTATTTATTACTCGTGAAAATTACGAAAATAAAGGGAAACATGAATAAGACGACTTTGAGGCACAGAGGTACTGCCTTATGCGAAGTGTACATTAAAAAAATGAATATTGTGAATTTTTAAATATTTGTCTCTTGGTTGCTGCATGAATATGATGCAAGCTACTGCACCTAACTTACGTGGACTGCACTCATGGTATCCTTCGAAACAGGTTAATGGGTTACATCGCGTGTTCGCTTCTGTATAATTTTTAATGAATGACATATTACTTTAAAAATCTTTAGCATGTTTGTTTTGAGCGAATGTATACAGAGAGATAGCAGACACGTTCGACAGTGAGCATAGTATATACGTCTGTATAGTTAGCTGTGTCGGTCACTTGTGTGATGGGTACATTTTTTCTGATTTTGATGGTGGTCATTGAGATCGATGTAAGTACAATTACACAGTAAACCTACACCACAATGGCCCACAAATAGGTAGAATATGCTTCTTTCATGAATGAAGCTATGAAATTTTCGCAACAGTTACAACGTGAGCCCAATATGAATACTTTTACGTGCCAGCGATACATAAAGAATAGTATGATGGATACATACGACCAACATCAACGCCTCAGACGCTACTTGTCATATTAACTTCACAGATGTAGGAAGACGTGTACATGCTGCCGTTTCAGCGAGAGAACATCAAACCAGAATACATTCAAAGGAATATCTTGTGAAACAGCTGACGCTGCATAATGAATTCGAGCACTTAAATTGTGGCAATCTCTTACCCTTGTTTTGTATGGCCTTGATTTTTTGCATCTCTACACAAAAAAGAAGAAGACACTTCCAAAGTTTTCAAATCATGTCTTGCTGAATAGCTGCTACCCACCTGTTGGCGAAACTCCGATTTAGGTACTCTTTTACTATGAAGGCAAAATCCATCATGATGGAACACGACAGTGTCAGCAATGCCTTCTTGCTGAAGCTGTGGTTCCAGGAATTGCCTTTTGAGATTCAGTGGTTGCGTGAGGTGGCTCGTTGGCCCGCATATGAGGAAGTTATGTTTCTTAGCTTTTCCGTAGATGTGAAATGTGGCTTCATCAGCAAAATTTCATGCACAAGGTGTTATTTATGTGTAGCTCCTATCAAATTGTATCTTCCGAGTTGCAGAATCTTTGTGGTCCAATTAGTGAAACACCAGTTTATGGAGCACTTTTTTCTTTAGTGTAAAATGTAAAACTTTCACTATCTTTGATTCAGGCATATCTGACTTGTTGTTTAAACAACGAGTTGATGCAGTCAGCCCTCTTTCTAGCGATTGTCTAATTCGCTGAACAGCTTCTTGGGATATAGGAGGCTTCCCTGCACTGATTCATCGACTACGTTTCCAGTGCTTTCGATTTTATTTACAGTAACGAGATGTTTACTCTTCTTCATGCTGACTTTCGAAATTTCCAAGGGAATTACTGTTAAACCTACAGATAAGAAAAATCGCGCAATCGCACACTACCAATAGCCACACGTACTTATATAGTAAGCAAACTTATCGATTATCCTGAAAAAAAATATATATGTGCACACGTTATCACAGAAAATTGAATATAATAATGTCTTTCGTAAATGCATTTTATGACAACTAAGTATGTATAAATACTGATGTTTGCCTATTTATGTCCGTATTAAGGCAATTGTTCTTAATACTTTAAAAAGCAAGAAGCCAAAACAGCCTTTTGTTTAGTAAATTTCTATTGACATGTGTGGAATGAAGTGTAAGAATTTTTTATAATTTGATATTGACGTGGCGATGAAAAAGTTTCCGTTCGAATTCTACTCTAACCCTGTCGACGCTTATATACCAGCATCGAAGTCGCACTGGGCTCCAGATACGCAAAAGCAACGCCTTCAAACCGAAACTTTTTGATCGCCCCTTATAATTACGAGGCGCCAGATAATGTTCTAAATAAATCAAACCAAAGGTACATTTCAATAAAGTTTGTAGAGCAGCTGACAGTGTAATATAAACGAGTCCTTCATGAAACATATTCCAGATCTGGAGCATCACACTTTAAAAACATTTGTATCTCACTTAAACATATTTAGCGATAATATATATATATATTCAGAATCCGTTTAGCTCTTCGAAAATAGGCAGTAAAAGGCATAAGACGTGACCTGAAGCATAAAGCTGAGGTGACTATTCATTAAATAGTCCTCACAGCGGCATTTTTACGGTCACTTAATAATACAGGACCGCCTTAAAAACGAGGTGCGGTTTTCGTGTCATCTTTACGATGCATTAACACCACAGATACTAAACGTAAAAGTTGTCCCGCTTCAGCGTCGCACATCCCTCTACCAGGCGTATTTCATTCCCAGTAAAACTTTCCGTACCAGGCGAACTGCTTCCCGTGTGTGACCGCAGAGAGCTGCTAGATCCTGTTCAGATAGCAGCCCGTCGTGGCCCAGCCCTATTCGGTAAGCGTTTTACCTGTAGGGCTGTGGTGCACACCATTTACGACAATTCTCAGCTCCGCAAAGTTTGAGGCGAGGAGTTGCGTTTGTAGCGGAACCTGGCGTGAAACTCTAGCACTTAAACCAAATGCCTGCTTCGGAGAGACGTTAAAGGAAAAGTAGTGAGACATAAAAACAAAAACGTAAGAGAGAACACATGGAGCCGAGGTTCCTGATACCTTCCTTTCGTAACTCAGATTTACAAACAGGAATATTTTGTAAATACACTGTCTGATCAAAAAAAAAAAAAAAAAGAATGTGAAGCACCCAGAAGACAAGATAGGACTTGTACACGTAAATACTTTCGGTAGGTGTGTAAATGATAAGAGTTGGAATTATTTGCGACATCTAGGACTGACACCAGAAAGCATTTATGATGTTCCCAGGCCTGGTAGAATATGCACTGAAGCGCCAAAGAAACTGGTATAGGCATGAATATTCCAATACGGAGATACGCTAAAGCGCCAAAGAAACTGGTCTAGGCATGCGTATTCAAATACAGAGATGTGTAGACAGGCAGAAACGGCGCTGCGGACGGCAACGCCTATACAAGACAACAAGTGTCTGGCGCAGTTGTTAGATCTGTTATTGCTGCTACAATGGCAGGTTATCAAGATCTGAGTGAGTTTGAAGGTGGTGTTACAGTCGGCGCTTGAGCGATGGGACACAGCATCTCCGAGGTAGCGGTGAAATGGGGTTTTTCCTGTACGAACATTCCACGAGTGTAACGCAAATATCAGGAATCCGGTAGAACATCAACTCTCCGACATCACTGCCGCCGGATAAATATCCTGCAAGGACGGGACGAACGACTACTGAAGAGGATCGTTCAATGTGACAGAAGTACAACCCTTCTGGAAATTGCTGCAGATTTCAATTCTGGGCCATCAACAAGTGCCAGAGTGCGAATCATTCAACGGAACATTATCTATATGGGCTTTTGGAGCTGAAGGCCCACTCGTGTACCCTTGATGACTGCTGAACAGAAAGCTTAACACTTCGCCGGGCCCGTCAACACTGACGTTGGACTGCTGATGACTGAAAATGTGTTGCCTGGTCGGACGAGTCACGTTTCAGATTGTATCGAGCATATGGACGTGTACGGTTACGGAGACAACCTCATGAATCCATGTACCCTGCATATCAGCAGGGAACTGTTCAAGCTAGTGGAGGATCTGCCATGGTGTGGGGCGTGTCCAGTTGGAGTGATACGGGACCCCTGATACCTCTAGGTACGACTATGAAATGTGATACGTACGTAAGCATCCTTTCTGATAGCGGCGTTATTCGTGGCGTCATAGTCATCGCATACGGCTTCAGGTCACGGCTGTTAGTGGCTGAAGGAACTGTGACGGCACAACTGTACGTCACGGAAGATCCTGCGTCTTCATATGTTACCTCTTCCGTGACCGTACGAGATGCCAATTATCAACAGGGAAACGTATCTCTATGAACCGTCTGCGCTGCACTCCACGGTCAGAAAGATCGCCAGATACGACCATGATCGAACATGTGTGCAGCAGCTCGAATCTCAGTTCCGTTGCGGTGCCAGTATCCAGGATATCAAGAACTGATTACAACATCTGTGCGCCAGGTTGCGCCATGAGACTATACTGCAACCTTATGACATTGTTCCCAATCGAATCAGTGCGTGCGTCCAGGCTAGTAGGGATACAACGGCATAATGATAAGTGGGCTCATACTACCATGGTCTTTTTAAAATTGAATCGACTTCGTAATCACTAAAATAACATCACATTCTCTCACAACCAGTGAAGACCCATTTCGTTTTCTCATCCACTTTTGGGTGCTTCACCTTCTCTGCCAGGCAGAGATGTGTTTGACAGTATCGTAGATGAACAAGTACTCATAGATTTTAAGGTCTACATTTTAAATTCACATGTTTACTTGGCATTTTGTTGTTGTTTTGATTCATACTACTACCTCTAAAATCAGGGCAACAACAGTACTGGTACATGTATTCCACTGTCAAAGGTGCCAGAACAATATTTGCTTATAAATTTCGACTTGGTCGTTTCCGAACCAGGGTCTCTTACCTCAAATTGATACAGTAGCCCCCTCCATCATCCCTGAAAGCTTGAAACATCATCAAAGAATCACCCTACATAATCTAGGAGAACCTACATGAGTTTTGCAATACGTTTATATTTTTGAACTACTTCTTTGCTTCCCATAAAATCATGCTTCTCTCTCTAGCAGCCTGACACATTTCCTCCTTCTAGTCTGTGTTCTAATTTCCCTCTTCGTGAAATTGTCTGAATATGTTTGTAAGGAGTCTGTCTTCTCGTTTTACCGAGCACGACGGCACAGCGGTTAAGGCACAGCACCTGCATTCAGAACAAGCAGAGTTCAAATCGCTGTTTGTTCTTTCTGATTCAGGTTTTTCAGCGGTTTCCAAAATGGGTTTAAAATTCGAAAGCAGACTGTCAGGCCACGTCAAGAAAAACCTTTCCGTTTGTCACTAGTGAACCTAGAATAAGCATAAAACTCACAATAAGTTTATGAAGGAGAGATATGGCCTCTAATGGAAAGAATGGACTCATAGGAATAAAAAGAAGTCGATGCCTTACATAATATTAAAATAACCGATTCTTGAACTATACTTCTGACTACTGAGCAGATAATAGAAGTTGTTCAGAGGCATCTGTTTCTTACAAGGTTGTAGCCGAAATTACAGCATTTAAGCAAACTACTCTTACATTTTTACACATATATTGAAGCATTTTTCTTGTTCGCTGGAAAATACTTCTTTCTTTTATACTCTTTTAATCAGTTTTTCACTACTATAACTACATTTACTGAAAGTAAATGGCTAGACTTACATAGCGCAGAGCTGTAATTCTTGATTGGAACATTTCTGGCCACGAAACAGAAATGACTAAAAATACACTATAGGAAAACTTACATTAATACACGACTAGTCTTATAACAAGCACAGGCAAACGTTTGTAGCAAACTGCTAGACCACTGCCTAGGATGCCACACAGAAAGTTACTCTCCCTTAGTCTACGTGCCAGTTCGGCGTACGGATTCATTCCATATGCTAATACCCTCGCTGTATATCACAGTAACGTAATAAATGTATCCAACACTGCTGACCACAAAGGCGGCATATAACAAACACTTAATTGCTACGAAGTGCACTACAAGGTCTGATAGGCAAATAATTAGTATTTAAACCACACAATGTTAGTAGGAATAACGCCACCTATATTCCATTTACTAGGAATGATTACGCAGTGCCTTTCTCATTCAGAAATCGCATTTGACTGTCGATTGTTTACACGAAAATCGTGTTATGCCTCATGTAAGAAGGAGGAACATCCACCAGCACGCGTCAAAATTGGTCAGCGGCAAGATCGTGTCCTATCGAGACTGCAAGGAATCAACGGCCCCACGAAACTAGCGCCCGAGAGGACAGACATATTGTTCGCTGGGCAGTGCAGGCTTGTACAGCCATGTCAAGTAACATGAGTTGCAGTAAGACAAGTGTCCACATGGACATAGCGATGACGCCTGGAACAATACAGACTGTCAGCTCAGCGGGCCTTGATGAGGCTTCTCTTGACGAAGTAGCAGAGACAGGCTTGCCGACAGTTGTGCCCCAGCGACAAGACTGGGTACACATGTGGCACCGTGTCGTCTTTTCAGACGAGTCCCACGTATGGCCGAATCTGTATGTGGAGTCCCCAAGGGGAAGGTACGTTGTCAGAATGCATTCGTCATCTTCATACGGGCCCAGCACAAGGCGCTATGGTAAAGTGTTCCACTGGAAGCACAACACTATCATCTCTGATTGGCACTATAAGTAATTCTGATGTATTAAGATCAGAGTCTGTGCTGTATCACTGAGGCCTCTGCGACATCATCTTTCAACAATATAACCCAAATTAGCATATTACTCATGCTGTTCTGACCTATCACGATATAGAGAGTCTTCCTAGGCAGCACATTCTCCAACCTCCTCAAAATTGAAAAACATCTGGTCATGGGTTGCCAAGAGACAGGATCGCTACCAGTCACCAGTCACTACGACTGATGATCTCTGGGATAGAGTTGAATCAGCATGATATGACGTATCCGTATCTGTCATCCAAGTTCAATTCTATTAGATGCCCAGCTGGGTTGGAGATACTGATGTTGCCTGAGATGACAGATCTGTGTACTAAATTTCGCATCCAGTACAACCCTAAGCCATGTACACATTCAGTCGCGTATTCTACCGACTAGTGGCGCAAGAACTAAAATTTCTGTGTTTTCCATCCTCTTGTGTTGCGATTTCAATGGTCAGTAGTGTATATGAGATTCGTTTTCGAGGGAGTTGGAGTTAATCTACGAACTAAAGTATGATTAATCACCGTGTTGTTTGAAATGGAGCTGAGATTTCACACGTCAGTAGAAATAATATTCGTGATCCACGACGCTGAGGCACTACACTGGCGCAGGTTCAAATGCCTCGAGCGCAAAATGAGATCCTCTGCCGACAAGTCATCAGCACTTCGTTGGTTGACAGATAAGGTAAGATGTCGAATGAAAGGGTCCGCCGCCAGCAGAGAGCCGATGAAGCAGTCTGTGGGTACGACCTGCGCGTAGGTGCGTCTTGTGTTGCCGTGAAGAGGGTCGCATTAAAAGAGCGCCGCCCACGATAAGAGGTCGATACGTGGTGAGGCGCGAGCATCTCGTCGCCTCGTTGCCTCTGCCCCTGCCGCCGCCACCAGACGGGCCTTTTGCTGTGCGCCTGCATTTGCACATGCGGCAGCGGAGACCTTCCGAATGAACTCGTACTTTTCCAGCTTTATCTTTTTGTTCCTTTATGAGGCCGGCATACCCGTGATAATTTCCCATTGATTTACCGATTTTTTTTGTACCACTCACTATCCTGTTCTCATCAAAATTATTAACAATGGAGTTCTGCCACTGAGAACAATGGAATATTACCATCGTTAATTATCTACACTGCACAAAAGAATTTTTGAAGGGTTACTGTTTTGAAGCACCATATCTGCCTCCCACTGCGACGTGGAAAGTTCAGGTTTGATTTAAAGATACCTTCAACCTTCCTCTTCAGTGGTACGAAAGCGTGGCGTCCTCTGGCTGGACGACGCTTAAAACAGCAAAGTGTCGACACATGCGTCAAAAGTTCAGAAGTTAATTTGAAGTGTAAGAGTGGTTAATGATGTTACTACACTGGCACCAAATGTCACCACAATTCTGCCCAACGCCTCCATGGACGTGTCATACGATGAGTCTTCCACTCCCCCTTACCCACGTCTCAGCCCTCCTCTTGACGCTTGTGTGATAGAGGTCTAGAAGCGCGACGCCAAGCACTAAAATTACGTGGTTTTCTTGTGAGTGTCGAGGAAAACATTTCAGACACATCGCGCTCGGAAGTGACAGGAAAGGACCTTCAATGAAACCACCCCATTCCTTCGGGCGGTCAAAAATGACAGTTTACAAGGCAAAGTGCAACAGAACGATGTTCTTGACAGTCTTTGACTCTGCTGACACCCTCTAGACGATTCGAGCCTTCTCTAACGGTATCGTTGGTGCTGCAACCCCACTGAAAGTGATCTGACCCTTTTGGAGCGTAGAGCGGCAGCAATTTTTGGTCTGGTATAGATGATGGAACCACTAGGAACCTTTCATCTACATCTACGTGGATACTCTGTAAATCACATTTAAGTGCCTGTCAGATTTCAAAACCGACGGTAAACAATAGGCAAACAAAGACCGAATGTTGTTCAAATGGTTCAAATGGGTCTGACCACTATGGGACTTAACTTCTGAGGTCATCAGTCCCCTAGAACTTAGAATTACTTAAACCTACCTAACCTAAGGACACACACACATATCCATGCCCGAGGCAAGATTCGAACCTGCGACCGTAGTGGTCGCGTGGTTCCAGGCTGTAGCGCCTAGAACCACTCGGCCAATCCGGTCGGCGAATGTTGTCTGTGATGCCCTGAGAGTATAGCCGTCGTGAGTACGATGAGTGCGGGTAGGTTGAGGTGTCATGGTTTTGTTTTGATGGTCTACATATACATCTACACGGATACTTTGCAAATCACATTTAAGTGCCTGGCAGAGGGTTCATCGAACCACCTTCACAATTCTCTATTATTCCAATCTAGTATAGATCGCGCGAGCTCTGATTTCCCTTTTTTTATCCTGGTGTTAGTTTCTCCCTATGCAGGTCGGAATCAACAAAATATTTTCGCATTCGGAGGAGAAATCTGATAACGGGAATTTCGTGAGAAGATTCCTCCGCAACGAAAAACGCCTTTGTTTTAATGATGTCTATCCCAAATCCTGTATCATTTCAGTGACACTCCCTCCTTTATTTCTCGATAACAGAAAATGTGCTGCCCTTCTTTGATCTTTTTCGATTTACTCCGTCAATCCTGTCCGGTAAGGATCTCACACCACACAGCGGTATTCCAAAAGAGGACGGACAAGCGTAGTGTAGGCAGTCTTTTTCGAAAATCATTCGACGAACTTTGGCGTGATCCGAAGCAGCAATGACTTTTCAGCTTTTCCTACTATTTAGAGCCCTCCTGTGGAGTAATCATGAGGGGTGGACGGGGGGAGATTCCAATACGACATTGACACGTGCATGAAAAAACTGCAAAGGGTCCCTCTAAAAACTCCCAGTTTGGCAACACCCTCAGTGCTACCTGCATATCTTTGTTGGGCACTTTAAAAATGTACCTGTACAGAGACAACCACTGACCGATTCGCAGTGAGGGAAAATGACGGGCTTTCAAAAAAGGTGACCCTTTAATGCTTTTGCACAGTCTATTTAAATGAATCATAGTAAAAGTCTCAATTAATGGCGAGCAAAGTGAACTCTGCATCTGGAGAAGCTGGGATAGTATTTGTATTTGGTCAGTGAACGATACATTCAAAAAGTTCTGGGAGAGATTTTAAAATGAAACTATAGTCACAATGATACACATTTATAATGACAAACACAACTATTTATGTTGACTTTCCATCGCAGTGATGGTGGAAACGTAGCCGTATGATGATTTGCAGTTATAAATAAATCGCTACAAGGATGGTTTTTAATTTCTGTATTCAATAGTCGATTTCCGATTTGCTAGTCCCATCTTAAGATACACCGGTTGACATAGCAAAATTTTCCAAAAAGTATTTACATCAATACATATACCACATAACAGCATGACTCATAACTATACAGGACATTCCTAAATTCCCGTTATAAACTTCTAGGACTTGTAGAGGGAGTGACTACACAATATTTTGAACAGAAACCCATGCCCGGAAACGTACTGTTTCCGTTCTACCATTGTTTCAGTTCAGATGTTTAACTCATCCACTTCTGCTTGAGGAATTGAATTAGGCGTGTCACAATACAGTTATTAGCTAACATTTAGAATTTGTTTTTATTAACGCTTAAACATTACGTGTTTAGATTATTCCAAAACAAAAAAGAACCCAAAACGTACTGTACGTACTGAAAGTAATGTTCAAATGTTAATACAAACATACGTGCTTTAATGATAAATGGATATTTCGGTATGTTTCCTCTCGGATTGTTACCTAATAACTGTACTACGTCACGCCAAATTCAGTTCCTCAAGCAGTAGTTGATGAGTTAAACATCTGAATTGAAATCGTCGTAGAACGGAAACTGTACGATTCCGGACATGGGTTGCTATTCAAAATATAATGCACTCACCGTCTTCTTCAAGTATCAGGACTTTGTAACGGGTATTTCCGAACATCCTGTATCTTACAATTATCAAACCTACCGGTCGTAAGATCAGCTCAACGTTCTTGTGTTAAAGTCTGATCTTCCTGTTTGGACATCCGAAATACGTTCATGATGACGCCTCAGTAGTGTTATGCAATGGCGCCTTCCTGATTCAGTAGTTATCTAAATGAAAAACGTCCTACGATAGACTAGACTAAATACAAATCAAAAGAAGATAATATAATTATCAAATGGTTCCTAGTGGCTCTTAGTAAATATTACTCTATCCTTTCACATTCTCAGAATCACAAAATTCTTAACATATGACTACAGCAGCCCCGAGGGGCACTGAATAGTATTTTATTACGTTTTTGCGTCTTCTAGCATAACGTTTACCGGTTTTATCGTAAAGACTTTAACTCAATAAGTGGTTTATGTTTAAAGTGTATATAAACGCTTTTACTGTAAATGGTCGTAAAATTTAAATGAAAATTGGTTATCAGCATCACATGATGACATTTATCGCACTGAGGTAGAAAATACTGTCGCATTAATATTTTATCAATGATTGTGAGTAATCACACCATATATTGAAGAAAATAATTTCTGTTGTTTTCAGCAACTTTTATTTTATCGTATTATGTTCTCACAAATGACCATTCACCTGATTTTAACCTCTGGCTATATAGCCCATGTCGCATAAAATAGTATTTTCTTACATGTAATGAATTGTCCTTTCAGAACAGTATTGACTAGTGTTTATCAGAGAGGTTTGTTTTGAGCGCCATAAATGGCTGTTGCACACTCCCTTATTTCAAATGTGAATTTGATATCAACGAAATATATGACTACATTAACACACCTAAGACAGAAAATGTTATTGGCTCTATATTTGGTCCTGATTAAGTGTAGTTGTAATTTCATACATAATCTGACGTAAGTGTGAGAACTTTGATCTGATCTTATAACCAGAAATTTGACAACTTGTAACATATAATATACGAGTATTACTGTAAAGCTGGACATGCAATGATGAAATTAATTTTCAAAAATCTTGCTATATGACCAGCTGCAGTTGAAGATGGGTCCGGCAGTCCCGAAATCGACTACGCTTTAAAGAAATAAAAAAAGCCATCGTAGCAGACGCAGGCGAATTTATTTATTATTGCAAAACAATTGTTTACCATAGGTAAAAATTATGTTGCGTGGCACAAAAAATGTTACTGCATGTCTGGGGTATGATTGCAGATTTTTAAATTTGGAATCTTATTACCTAAGGCGTTAAAAAGCGAAATCTGCTAGCTCCACAGAGCTTCTTAATAATGGAAATGGAGAGTTGGCTGTATCATCCATTGCCATGCCCATGCTACGTACGATATACACGATGTATTTTCATTAGTAGCAAAACCTGACACGGATGAAAGAACACCATTATACTGTATTGTATTGTATTGTATTGAACTGGGGACCTAGAAACGACAGTGAGGCTTCGTCCCCGCCGTAGCCCTCAGTGGTTCACAACCCCACAACAGGCTACAGCAGTCCACTCACCCCACCGCCGCCCCACACCGAACCCAGGGATATTGCGCGGTTCGGCCCCAGTGGACCCCCCGGAAACGTCTCACACCAGACGAGTGTAGCCGCAAATGTTTGTGTGGTAGAGTAATTATGGTGTACGCGTACGTGGTGACTGTTCGCGCAGCAATCACCGACATAGTGTAAATGAGGTGGAATAAGGGGAACCAGTCCGCATTCGCCGAGGCGGATGGGAAACGACCTTAAAAACCATCCACAGACTGGCTGGCACACCGGACCTTGACAATAATCCGCCGGGCGGATTCGTGCCGGGGACCGGCAATGCGTTATACCGCACGGCTGACCGGGCGGGCACAAAGAACACCATAATAGAAACAAAAACTTTCCAGTAAACATGGCTCCACTTGGTGGTTTAGAGCCTCCACTGAGTTCTATATGAATACTGCCCTAGTTAGTAGAAATGTATTTCACACGTATATCCTCATGTAATTAGAGCACCGGCACATATTGCTGCTGACGTAAGACGATGCGTAACACGCCAAGCTGAGAAGGTCGAGGAGGGCCTATAGGTCGAACAGGGCGTATGCCTTATCATTCAACTAAATCTTATTTTCCTGGGAGGATCTTAAAAGTGAAACATGTGGAACTCCCGATGACACGATTGAAGAACTGAAGCAGCGAATTATACAGAGTGCCGCACGAAATGATCCAACATTTTTTTCTGCACAAAAACAAAAGTTAAATCAGTCGAAATTCATAAATGTAAAATACAGCGTCTTAACAATATACATGAAGATTATGTTCTGCTTATGTCGTTTGCTATGAACACCTTCACGTCTAACAACTTCTTTAAAAGGAAGTCATATATTTTGAATTACTCTCCGACGCGTAACCTCCGTTACCTCGTTTCATACCCTAGTTATCAGCACTCGCAGTTTCATCACAGAAGCCGGCCGTTGTGGTCGAGCGGTTCTAGACGCTTCAGTCTGGAACCGCACGACCGCTACGGTCGCAGTTTCGAATCCTGCCTCGGACGTGGATGTGTGTGATGTCCTTAGGTTAGTTAGTTTTAAGTAGTTCTAGGGGACTGATGACCTCAGATGTTAAGTCCCATAGTGCACCGAGCCATTTTAAGCATCATCACTGTATGAGGATGTTTAGAGAAAATATTTTCCTTTATAAATGAAAAAGAAAAAAAAATTCACACGGATTCTGATCAGGACTGTTCGGGGTCCAGTTCTGTTAATACGCAAAACAATAGGAAATCTATCTGAAATGATATTAACCCTTTTGCAAGAAGCTGAGGAATAAAATTGACTCGCAGAATGTTTAGATAACATTCACTGTTCACTCTGCATTACGAGAAGAAGAGGTCTGTTAACGCACTACTTGAGATAGCGGTCCATAGAGTAATTCTTGGAGCGTGATGCAGCTTTTCGTGGAGCACATTTGGATTTTGGGAAGTTTCTTACTAATAACGCTTATTACGAGGGTCGGTCAAAAAGTAATGCCTCCCATTTTTTTTCTACTTAAAAAAATTAAGTTAAGTGAAAAATTTGAATTTGGCGCCATTCCTCAAACCTTCTTCTGCAATCCACTGCAGTAGTAACTTTCTGTGTCAACAGGTGGCAGCACAGCAGAAGTTTGTAAGATGGCCGACATCGATGTTCGTTTGAGACAGCGTTGTGTGATTGAATTCTTGAATGCAGAAGGTGAAACACCCGTACGCATTCATGAAAGACTGAAGAAGGTGTATGGTGTTGTGACAGTGGATGTCAGCACTGTTAGACGATGGGTTCGTCGTTGTAAGGAAGCTGAAGGGCAAACACCGTTGACTGACGAAAAGCGGAGCGGCAGGCCGGTGAGTACAGTGACTCCACACAACATTAAGCAAGTTGATGACATCATTCGTGGTGACCGTCGGGTGACTGCAGATGAAGTGTGTCGCATTATTTCTCTTAGTAAAGGCAGTGTGATCACGATTATTAAACAATTGGGGTACTCAAAAGTTTGTGCACGGTGGGTTCCAAGAATGTTAACCGATCAGAATAAAGAGGCAAGGAAAACAATAGCCTCCCAACACTTGCAGCGCTTCCGTTTGGAGGGAGATGAGTTTCTGAAAAAAATTGTGACCGGGGACGAAACATGGGTGCATTTTTTTGAACCCGAATCAAAGAGGCAGTCAATGGAGTGGCGTCACACAAGCTCGCCGAGGAAGAAAAAATTCAAAACTGTGCGATCGGCAGGGAAAGTTATGGCAACAGTTTTCTGGGATACAGAGGGTGTGATTCTGGTTGATTTTTTGGAGCAGGGATGCACAATAAATTCTGTTCAATACGTCACAACCCTCAAAAAACTTAAAGCACGTCTTCAGCGAGTTCGCCCAACAAAATCAATGGCAGATGTCCTTCTTTTGCATGACAATGCATTTTGAAGATGAGGAGGCCGTCAAAACATCCGTGCGTCAATGGCTTAGGAAGCAGAGCTGTGATTTTTACCGTGCTGGGATACATGCCCTTGTTCAAAGATGGACCAAAACTGTAGAGATGGGCGGAGATTACATTGAAAAATGACAAAATGATCCTCAATGTTGTGGTTTTCAACCTATGTAATTGCATTTAAATTTCCTGACAATTAAACGTAGAAAAAAAAATAGGAGGCATTACTTTTTGACTGACCCTCGTAATATCGCCACGAAAATATATCTCGCCTGGACAATAAAAATTGTTGAACAGTACTCCTTGATTCACAGCCTATTCAGAAAATGGCATTCGCCGTTGTTTGTTGTTTCTCGTTAATTTAGGCTACATTGTTATTTTGTACGGATACAAATTCAAATTAGATTTTAAAAGCCTCTGTACACATCGTCTAGATCTTGTTGATTTGCTGGGGCTCCTCAGTAACGATGCTTTGACTACTTCGACAGTCTGTGGAGAGCCGGCCTCTGTGGCCGAGCGGTTCTAGGCGCTTCAGTACGGAACGGCGCTGCTGCTACAGTCGCAGGTTCGAATCCTGCCTCGGGCATGGATGTGTGTGATATCGTTAGGTTAGTTAGGTTTAAGTAGTTCTAAGTCTAGGGGACTCATGACCTCAGATGTTGTCCCATAGTGCTTAGAGCCTATTTTTCAGTAGACAATAAACATTCGCGGGTCGTTCGTGCTTCCTCTCAATCACTAAACTATCACTACTAAGTGTTTCGTAGGGTTTACGTACTGTTTAACTTAGGGAGGCTATCGAGTTTTAAAATGCTCAAGTCATCGTCCCTGTGAAAGTACCACACTTTACGTTTAATGAAAAAAATAACACAGATTTAATGCGCTGTTGAACAGTCAATCTTCCTTTGTCAGCTATCTTGGAACGACACAAACAGTGCACTGGGATTTGTTTTTAGCAGCACGAGCTACTCTCACTTCTGTCTACACACCACACTGATAACTTAAAAATTAATGCCAAAGCAAATGTTGGATCATTTAGTTAGCCATTCTGTACAACCTTGTTAGGATTTACAAGATAACCCGGAGATGTCTGAAAGTATCCAAAACTCGCTGCACAGACTAGTGCAATACTGCATGTAAATGAGACGACAGTACGTGGAACATATTAATACACTGTAACATGTAGAGAGTTGAAGTTGTAGTGTATTTCTTGCTAAGGCATGCCATAGGTGAAATTTGATAGCAGTAAGATGTGGACTTCATTGAAATGTTTACTTTTCAAATACATTTCTGTTAACTAGAACAATATTACACGCAAATATCAGCGCTGCTCGGAAACACAAATTTGAAATCATAATGCATGAAATTCATTTGTGTTGCCAGATTTACTGCGATACACTAGCATCTGTTATCGTATGAAATCACAAGTGTTAGTTTTTACTATACATTGTGACACACCTTTTACATTACACACGTACGTGAAATTAAAGCCCTAACGCACCAATTGAACAAACTGGAAGGGATGTCGAGCGAAGAGGAGAGATAACGAGCCAAAAAATGGGACTCGCATTCGCAAGAAGAGGAATTCTTCTGACCCCCATTCAGCTGTTTCAATTCCCAAAGCTAATATAGCGAATATTGGCTTGATTCTTTAATAAATCCTGATTGGTTCTTTTCTAGGTTTTTTCCAACAGAGTCAACTGAGCTGATACTCCGTCTCTAACTATTTAGGTGTTGATGGCATATCAAATTCTCGCGTTCCTTCCTCAGACTGATTGCACGGCACAAATTATGGAGTTTTGTTATTTTTTTAATGAAACCATAGCATAAACAAAATAAATACAGTATTAAAAGCAAAACTGTATGATTAAAATGTTTCGTTAGAAACCATTCATCATGTGAGACTAAAGTCATTCTTTTCACACATGCAAATCATGTGAAAATGAAAATTAAGTATTTTCAAATTTCGATAATTTTCAGTTAATTGGTAAACTGGGTGGTTAAGAAAGATTAATGGGCATTTACTAGAGTCGTTAAAGTACTGTAAATTACCGTAGACTATCACAAGAAAGGGTAGTCTGTTAAAATCTGAACTGCGTTACTCGTACATTACGTGTGGTGGTGTGGCGTCGCAACTAGTGCGAGCGCACAGTTTTCTATCAAATATTTACTGTGAAATGTAGACAGACTGTAAAGTAGCCATCAGATTAGCATATGTGCTGTAGCGGGCAGATTACCGGTGTCCGTTCGTCTGACGTCACGACCATATGGCATGTCTGTACCGTGAGAATGTAAGACCTGTGCGCTAACTAGCCGCGTGTATAACGTGGAACTTTCATCTTTAATAACTTCTAACTGAGGAACCTGAGGAAATTAAAAGTTAATATACTAGTTTCTGTTATGAATAAAAATAAGTCATCCAAATTTGAGCTTTGAAACCTGCATATTTTGGAAATTAGAAAAATCTTACAGAAAACGCAAATTTCTACAATTTTCGAGTCTAAATAAATACCATTATGTATAGATCACCTTCAGTGACCATCCAACTATGAAACAAAATCACCTTCCGTGCTTTTGTATTTATTTTGAGAATTTTACTTTTAGAAATTCACCTATAACTTTGTTAAAACCATAAATGTTTTTGAATTTTTGTGAACAGTTATTTTATATGAGTAGGTGAGAGTGAATGAGTGTGCCTGAGTGAATGAAAGAGGGACATTCGCCATTCTTTGCAAGTGTATAAAATCTAGGTTGGAACTCGCAAGTGTTCAGACGATGTAACCGTGGGAACAGAGTCGCCAGTGGTTCCCCATCTTAGTGAATGTCGGATGTCCAAGAGTGTATGGTATTGTACAAGCAGCCAGAACGTTCGCGAGTATTTAAATAATTTCTGGAAATAAAGTAAAGTCTAGTTTTCCTTTCGGTTTGTTAAATTATACAGTAAATTTTGTGTAACAAGAAATCATGACGTAAATGATTCAGAAGTCATGACTGGTGCGTGCTAGATTTTGGCGCGAGGCGCACCCAAAGAGTTAATTCTGATTGGCTGTGTGATGTGTGAGCCAATGAGATGCGAGGACGGTTAGGAGACTAGGAGAGTGAGTCGCGAGTGGATGAGGAGTCGCGAAGGAACTGTGATCGAGAAGAGACATGCTTGATGTGTCCTCGCGAATAATGTGTAAAATGAAGTCATAAAACGGCTTCATCGGTTCGGTACTGTGCGATTTGAGACTGGAAGAGTCCAGTAACGCGTAGTGTGAGTTTGAGCGAGTTGTGACTTTTCGTTCCGCGAAAGACGCGAGTAACTTTAATAATTAAAAGCGTGGCGGTACTTCGTAAACTTTTACTAAGTGCTTATGGCGAGCATTAACGTTAAAAAACGAACTATTATTGAACATCGACTGCAAACGTGTATGTTAGAAAATCGTCTGTGTTGCAGTTAAGTAAATTCCGTAACTTTGAAAGCTAATTCTGGCGGGGTTTGAGTGTGGATAGAATTGTGAACTGAACTTTCTTCAAACGTAGATTAGCGGGCTGATGATCAGGCTTAAAGACAATAAAGAGCTTAAATAGAATTACCAACTTCGCGTTCTCGTTTGAGTAAACAATTACTACCATTCCAATAACTCAATTTATTTAGGAAGATTGCTCATAGATTGTATTTCAGCAAACATGTATCGTGGCCTCCGGTGAGCGGCTATTAAATTGCAGTTTCTTCAACACTGCTTTTCTGCAATTTTTCCAGTAGCTGCTATCAGGAGAGGCGAGTGCAGCAACTACCTAAGAAACGAGGTAGGTGGATTTTCTTTCAGGGAAAGGAAACTGCGCGATAAGAGCCTGACCCGTCGCAGTGGACACTTATCGGGCGTTACCTCATTTCGATCGCTTTATTTGGTTATGCGTTTAGTGTCTTACTAAACTCCTCTAGACACCGGAAGCGGTGAACTTTATAGAAACTGAGCGAGCGTATCAGAACGATTGGCAAGAACGGGGGAAGGAAATACAGTACAAGAAGAACAGGTAGCTTTCAGAGAAGAAATAGTGAAGGCAGCAGAGGATCAAGCATGTAAATAGACGAGGGATAGTAGAAATCCTTGGGTAACAGACGAAATATTGAATTTAATTGATGAAAGGAGAAAATATAAAAATTCAGTAAATGAAGCAAGCAAAAAGAAATACAAACATCTCAAAAATGAGATTGACAGAAAGTGCAAAATCACTAAGCAGGGATGGCTAGAGGAAAAGTGTAAGGATGTAGAGGCATATATCACTAGGGTTAAGATAGACACTGCCTACAGGAAAGAGAACCACTTGTATTAATATCAAGAGGTCAGATGGAAGCCCGATTCTAAGCAAAGAAGGGAAAGCAGAAAGGTGGAAGGAGTGATGCTGAGGGAACTAGGTTAGGAAATGAAACACTTGAAGTAGTAGAGGAGTTTTGCTATTTTGGGAGCAAAATAACTGATGATGGTCGAAGTAGAGAGTATATAAAATGTAGACTAGCAATGGCAAGGAAATCGTTTCTGAAGAAGAGAAATTTGTTAACATCGAACGTAGATTTAAGTGTCAGGACGTCGTTTCTGAAAGTATTTGTATGGAGTGAAGCCACGTATGGAAGTGAAATAGTTTAGACAAGAAGAGAATAGAAGCTTTCGAAATGTGGTGCTACAGAAGAATGCTGAAGATTAGATGGATAGATCATATAAATAACGAGGAGATACTGAGCAGAATTGGGGAGAAGAGGATTTAGTGGCACACCAAGATTAGAAGAAGGGATCAATTGGTAGGACATGTTCTGAGGCATCAAGGGATCACCAATTTAGTATTGGAGGGCAGCGTGGAGGGTAAAAATCGTAGAGGAAGACCAAGAGATGAATACACTAAGCAGAATCAGAAGGATAATGGTTGCAGTAGGTATAGGTAAATGAAGAACCTTGCACAGGATAGAGTACCATGGAGAGCTGCATCAAACCAGTCTCTGGACTGAAGACCACAACAACAACAGTTATCCCCTGTCTGTTACTTATATATAAAGAGTATTTACAGGAAAATTCATATCGTAAATGTTTAATTCAGATTTTTTTCGAAAATTGTTGATTTGTAACAAGAAACAATAAAAGCAAAAACAAAAAAGTACAGACTTATCATGCAGATCTAGAAAACGAAATTTTCTTCAACAAAAGGGTAAAATTAAAAAAAAATCAAAGCAAAGACATGGCATACATCACTTCAATACTTCGTCGAACTTACATTTATGTTTCTGTCATTCACAAACAAGTTTCACATTTATCAATAATAACAAGAAATTTTGGACTTTGATCATTATGAAGAACGTTCTACTGAGTACAAATGATTCAAAATAGCTCTGAGCACTATGAGACTTAACTGCTTAGGTCATCAGTTGCCTAGAACTGAGAACTAATTAAACCTAACTAACCTAAGCACATCACACACATCCATGCCCGAGGCAGGATTCGAACCAGCGACCGTAGCGGTCGCTCGGCTCCAGACTGTAGCGCCTTGAACCGCACGGCCACTCCGGCCGGCTCTACTGAGTACAAAATAACAACAATAATTATATAGATCTTTATATATTTATGCATGTAAACTGTAATTCCATCCAAAATAATTGTTTTAGTTGTATAAAAGCGCAGAAGTTAGGCGATCAACTAATTTTTATTATTTATATAATGCGATTTATGTTTTGTAAAAAAGTAAGTGGACTGCACTGAAGGTGACTCTAATTATGTACAAACCAAATAAGCAACAAAGAGAAGTCGTCAGCTTCCTGTTTGTCTCTCACATTCAATAATCTTTCTTTCCCTACCAGTACTATATGCAATCCTACAATTTACTATGTCAATTATGTACTGTAGCAAAACTACCTAACTGCAGTTTTTGTGGAATGCAAGTCTGTCATTTTTTGTCTACAGTACCTCTTAGGAGGGAGAAACAACAATGATTCAACGCTAAAGTCATAAGATAAAGCTGTCAACTTAGTTTAATCTGTTTCTATATGTTTTCGAATTAACCGGCCTATCAAAAGCGATGGTAGCAAAGATGGAAATTTCTGGACAGAAAACCTTTGGTGTTTACATAACGTGAATCTGTAATTTCATTTCCATCTGCTTTGTGTATTTTGTCCCACTGTGATCTCCCGAGTGACAATAGCATCTGCAAAAAGCATAAACAGTTTCATAGCACTGGATGTTCATGTGAAAGGTTCTGTATGAGATGTTCAAGAGTGTCTAAACCTAGTGCTGAATGAGTGACACAGTCTATTAAATCTGTTCAGATAGCTAGCCTGAATTAGTAACTTCAGGAACGTCTGTGCAGTGGTTTTATGAATAAGCTTATAAATACTGTCGTAGCATTTGCAACAGTTGTAAGGTGTAACGTCCACAGACGGCGACTTGTGTATCAAAATCAAAAACGCAGTGGCGGTGCAAGAAGAGGTTCAGTGATGAATCAACATTTCATCTCTTTGGAAGATAATTGCTCATATTAAGCGTAGCTGCAGCTCAGACTATCACCAAAATATGCTGCAGTTGTTCGTAGCTCATGGCCGTGCGGTAGTGTTCTCGCTTCCCGCGCCCGGGTTCCCGGGTTCGATTCCCGGCGGGATCAGGGATTTTCTCTGCCTCGTGATGACTGGGTGTTGTGTGATGTCCTTAAGATAGTTACATTTCAGTAGTTCTAAGTTCTAGGGTCAGAGCCATTTGAGCCATTTGCTGCAGTTCATTGAACAAGGTACATGAGGAAGTCACCTATCTACCGGAAAATGTAGGAAAGCAGTCCTCACATTGGACACTCCTGCGACGTACTTTTGGAGTCGCTATTTCATTACATTTATTATTTATCGATGTAAGTCAAAGTTAATAAATATAATGCATCTTCCACATTTCCACGTTATTTTTTAAAAGGCTGGTACACGAAAAAGATCGTTGGTATTTGGATACCTATCAGATTTTGTCATTGGAATCAAGATTTATTGGTAGAGAGAGTGCACTACTATGTCCGGAGTCGACAGTGAGATTATCGTCTTCAGTCATATAAGAATCTATGATAAATCGGATGTTGTCTTCAGGTATTCGTTAGGGGCTGCTTATGCTGTTTATGGTCCATATTATTGACGTAGCCTCCCACTTAGGACTTTTTATGGCTATTAGAGGTTAGTATCCGAAAAAAATCTGCAAAAATATTAGATCGGATATTAGTAAGCCATCAAATTGGTGCGGAAAGTGACAAACGCTTCTGGCTGTAGCGACACATAAATTAAAGAAATCTATGAAACGTTCGACCAATGACGTCTTTTAGATTCGAGATTAATGAGCCGCAACTACCATGATTCATGTCCAAAAACACTTGCATCGGAGTTATAAACTGAGAAGATCCCTTAATTTAGTCTTAGCTCAAGCAAGTAATAGTCCTCGGTCCTCGATTCATTGGTAGGATAATGGAAAACTATTGTTTGGCTACGAACGAGGAATCGCTCCCATAAGAAACGTGATGATACTGTTAAACTAATAACCGCATGTACTGCAGCATGTAATAATGTGCCATTACCACGCTGCATAGAGAATGGAGTGGAAAGGAATTTTAATATACCATACAATATACGCCCCACCTGCCACGCTGTTCACAGTAATTTGTAGAGTTTAAATGTGTATCGTGGTTAAAAAATGCTATGTACAGAATTTTTTTTGCCAAATTCTAGGTAAAATGGCCTGTGTTGTATTAGATGGAAGACTTCTAAGTTTTGTTTCGAAATATATCACAAAAGTACACTTTCTGTTTATTACTTTTATTCTGCTGTTACTGAAAGTGATGACTGTAAGCATGAAATCATAAAGTTTACAGATCCGGTCGAGATGAATAATTATGGCATTTAAACTCGGTGAGAAAGCAAACGGTTCCGTCTTTGGTACATGATGTGTACCGCGGAAACGAACTACGGCGTGATGAAATACCTTCAGAAAATACAATGCTTCTTTTGTGATAGGAATTTCTAGTAATAATTAATACTGCTTGTTACAAAACGTGTAACGACTTTCATTGCGTTCAGAAGATATTTGCTCTATATGATTTCGGATATATGTTTTACAGGAGAAGAGAAATGGAATGAGAGTGTGTACTGTGCTTGAGTGCTATCAACTCATAATATACCTAATTGTATGACGTCACCGAGTTGCGTATCTGATATTAATATACCAAAGTTCCTCATGAGCGTCTTCCAACTACGTTTTAAATATCAGGGCGAGGCAACTACCTCAAATGAATAGTGGAATTTGTCTTTTCGTAGAAGTTAGTTTCTAATTTCCCTTGATCGAGCAGCGAATGTTCAAACAAGAAGTGCGCAATAGTGTGTTTTATGGTACAATAATCTGAACAAATCGTTCAATATCTTTAACAAATAAGATATGGATTCGTTTGTTCAGCTATTTAAAGCACCGTTTTTAATTTTTATTCTGAAATTAATGAATAGAGTATGATCGGAATATAGTTATTAATGTAAGACAGTAAATTCACCGTCGTTAATTATGAAGATTACACATGGAAGCAGACTGGAGCGCGAGTGGTAGCCTCTCTCGGAAGTGCATTACCTCATGAACTTTGTCCACTTTTTGATCCGGGAAGGCACTGACCCAGTAATTAATTGAAGATAAACCCGTATTTATCACTGAAAGCGTAACACTAGAGGATAATTCCCGGCCTGTTATCCTAACCAACAGGCAATTTGGATGCTGTGTAATTCTGCCGCACCAAGGTTATGGGCATTAACAAACTTCCACTCGGCCGCTCTGGTGACCTACAGATCAAGCAGAATTCATAATACATGTATTCCTGTCGGGTGTCACATGTGAAAGTCAAGCTTTCATAGAAGGCACATTACGATCAAAGGGTTGGTAATTTTTATTCGCGGCCGATCAATGAAGTGTCAGAAGAGAAGCAAAATTCCCGTAATACCACACTGAACAAGACCGCCTTTGTACACCTTCGTATTAAGTATGCCAAGTTTCAGTGTAGCTAGACGAATATAGTGAGAAGCCGTTAACTGTAGTATTACGTTTTTATCATTCTGGACACAGTGGTAAACAGACCGGTCGTATGAGCACGTACATTAGGACCAGACGTTATGCAGCACAAACTCATGATCCTAAATAATAAAATTTCCCTTGTTGATCTACTTCTGGTGCATCTGTTGCGAAGCTTAGTGAAACAAGCAACGGACTACTAATGCTGTCAATACTGTTAGCAATAATAACAACGGTAATAATTACACTGACCAGCCAGAACATTATGACCACTGACTTACTATCGATATAAGCCCGTCCAGGCGATAGCAGCGTCCGCTGGTGAGGAATGACTGCCAGACACACGCACGATTCATTCAGTATCAGTGAGCATCCTGTCCCTTTGTAGAATGGGGTAAGCGCGCCATATATCTGAGTTTGACAAACGGCAGATTTTGACGGTCCAGAGGCATTTCGGGAACTCCACGACTTGCGGGGTGTTCGAAGGGTTCTGTGGTGAGTGTCTTCAACACGTGTAGAAACCAAGGTGGAACCACATACAGATGTCGTGGGTTGTGGCGGCCACCCCACATTACAGAAGTCGAAAGTCGTAGCACACAGTGCGCCGAACATTCCTAATGATGGGCCTCCGCAACCATGCATGTGCCAATGGTAACACAACGACTGTGAATGATATGGGCACGTGACCATCGGCACTCGACGGTGGCTCAGTGGCAGAGCGTTTCATGGTCTTATTATTCCCGATAACTTCTCATCCTGCCGATTGGAGGGCGCGAATCCGTCGTGTTACAGCGGAAGAGCCCCTTCACATCAGCCTTCACTGCGGGGCGGAGACAAGATGACAGCGGCTCCATTGTGCTCTGTGGGCATCCATGGGTCCAATGGAGCTCGTCCAAGGCACTATGACGGCCAAACAGCATCGTACACAGCTTGCAGACCACGTACACCCTTCATGACTATAACTTTCAATAAGATAATGTGCCATGTCACATATCTAGGAGTGCGATGGAGTGGTTCGAGGAACACAGTGGGGAGTTCTGGCCCCCCAACTCGCCAGATCTGAACCCGATCGAACACATCTGGGATGTGATCAAACACGCCGTCAGCGCTCATCGCCCCTCTCCCCGGAATTTCCAGGAATTAGGTGACTTGCGTATACAGATGGGGCGCCAACTGCCTCCAGCGACTACAATGGCCTCATCACTTCCATTCCACGACATATCGCCGATGTTATTCGTGCCAGAGAGAGACATACCGACGATGAGGTAGGTGTTCATAATGTTCTGGCTGATCAGTGTAATAATAATATTAAATAATAATACTAATAAATTGTTTTAGTTAAAAATTTCTTAATTGCCTTACATTGGTCGCTATGCTGCCTAATTATTGCTTTTCTTTGGTGTTATGCTTATAATTCTTGTGGAGGGAAAATCACACTGCTTTTATAATTATGTGACATAGATAAGTACACTTACTATAAGCAAAGTATATGATTTCATGGGGTTATTTTCTACACTTCTGAATGGCTACACAGCCGAATTCAACATAGTAGTGAACAACATAAAATAAAGGGTGGTGTAATAGTAACAACAACTTTGAGTGCAGCTAATTGAAATTATTCAGAAGTATAATTAGTGGCTTAAATATATCTAAGTAAATGGAAATTTTTCGATTTATGCATGTTATGATGTATACCATGTAGAATTCAGGTTTTCCAAACACACAGCCCCGTAATTAAGAGAAAATAGGCTCACTTTTACAATTATGAATGTGTTTAATCTTTGAGGAAGGCTTACCATAAACGTCTGAGATGCTGAAGGCTAGACTGGTATTGTTGACAGACTTTTGAAAAATTGATGCATTACATTACAGACGATCTAATTGTTCCTAAAGATTATCGAGGAGGCCGAGTGAGAAATAGTAGCTAATTTTCCTCGAAAGCCGATACAAGGTACTGTGATTTGCGGCAAGCGATTTCTAAAATATTGTCAGTATGTTGGAAGCATGCTAATTTCCAAAATATCTCCATATCAAACCTTTGTTCGTTTTCCCAGTGATGGTAACTGAAACTTCGAGCTGAGTTATTAAACAACCTTTACATACTGTCACACAACATCCGCAAAATTCCACTGCCAACGCAACATACTCAAGCAAATATCGTTCATCAGGCATCCGTGAGATCCACACACACACACACACACACACACACACACACACACACACACACACACACACACACACACATGCACAGACATCTGACCACGACATCATGTAAAGAGACTCGTGATTCCATCTACCTTTCTTCCAAACCCTCACAGAATGATGTTCATGGTATCTGAAACACACTAAGCTATGTCTCGAGCTCGTTTCAGTAAGACTGTGAGCGGGACGGAGACAATGAAATCCATATCCTACTGCCACTCGACGAATCCTGAATTCACTGTCTTCTGTACCTTACTTTCCATGGAATTATTCTGTAATATTTGACAAGGATGTATCTCGATTGGTTCGCACAATACGTTTCTCGATTCAGCGATCCTCTCTCATGATTTAAATAAAACACTGCAACAGATACTTTTTTCTTTCATAACATAACGTGTTTCGAGAATTTATTTTGATGCTCAGAAATGGCTCTGAGCACTATGAGGCTTAACATCTATGGTCGTAGTCTATTTTGATGCTGGCGTGCAAGTAATTACATAGGTACTTTACGTGATACATGCGTGTGTAAATATTTGCACTTGACTGTGAGGACAAATTCTCTAAAAGCGTTGTGTTACGGATGAGAAAAAAGTATCTAGTGCAGTGTTTCATTACTTAAATCGTGAATGACACAGGTACAGGCTTCTCTGAAACATCGATTGTGATGAATTAAATAAAGATCCTCTCTCAGCTAATTTCTAAGCATATCTGAGCAATGGTTTAGGTAAATGCCTCTCCAATGTTCACTAACGGTTACCAGTGGCATCTGTAACGAAGTCCCTCTGATGAAACAGATAAATTTGTGATTGGTTATGATAATGACCATTTTGAATGTAGTCATTTCTCTTGCTGACTCAATATGACTGAAAATACGTCTATCACGTTGATGCATTGTGCCTAAAGTTGCGCTCTACCAAAACCACGGTTCGGTAGTTCTGGCACAGTGCATAAATGACCTAGTAAATGATGATATTACCGGTAGTATTGGTAGCATTGGTACGGAAAGAAACGTAAATGAGTGAGTGAGAGAGGAACTCTGAGCCGACGACTTCTCTTTGTTTTTTGTTTGGTTTGCACATAGAGCCGCACGTCGTTAAGTGTTAGTCCATTGTGCGCATTATATCGTTACAAAATCCAAATTGCATTATAAGTAAAAAAGAAAAAATTATCCGTTCGCTTAATTTAAGTACAGTTACCATCAGTTATTCAGCAGGTGCAGGACACTGGTCACGTAGTCACAGTCGTTGCAGAGTCTTACAGTATACGGCGAGTTATGTTATTAACAGAGCTAGAACATAGATACTGTCCCTGTCTGCAGAACGTCCGTCCTAGGTTCGTGCCCGGGTACATGTGCTGGCGGCACCTCTACTGTTCCTCCGCCTGATCCCAAAGTCAGTTCTTTGTGACTTATCACACCTTTCTTCTGAATCAAAAGAAGAAGATCCGCCACTCAACGAACTGAATATGGAGGCAGGCGGTGGAGCAGCGGAAGTGCCACATACTCGTGTACCTGGGTACAAACCTAGGAAGAAGCAGTGTGTCGGCGGGAGGAGTGGAGGGAAGAGAGGCTGGGTGCGAAAGCCGGATAGAACGGCAGGTCGGAGGGAGGGGGAAAGAGATAAAAGCGCCACGCCGCGCCCCATGCGTTCATTTTAACAGCGCATCTGGTGATGACAGCGTGGAAAGTTGCCGAAATATGGACGCTGACACCCGGCCGTACACATATGACTTACACCACTGGCCATTAAAATTGCTACACCAAGAAGAAATGCACATAATAAACGGGTATCCATTGGAAAAATATATTAAACTAGAACTGACATGTGATTACTTTTTCACGCAATTTGGGTGCATAGATCCGGAGAAATCAGTAACCAGAACAAACACCTCTGTCAGTAATAGCGGCCTCGATACGCATGGGCATTGAGTCAAACAGAGCTTGGATGGCGTGTACAGGTACAGCTGCCCATGGAGCTTCAACACAATACCACAGATCATCAAGAGTAGTGACTGCCGTATTGTGACGAGCCAGTTGCTCGGCCACCATTGACCAGACGTTTTCAGTTGGTGAGAGATCTGGAGAATGTGCTGGCCACGGCAGCAGTCGAACATTTTCTGTATCCATAAAGGCCCGTACACGACCTGCAACATGCGACCGTGCGTTATCCTGCTGAAATGTAGGGTTTCTCAGCGATATAATAAAGGGTAGAGCCACAGGTCGTAACACATCTGAAATGTAACGTCCACTGTTAAAAGTGCCGTCAATGCTAACAAGAGGTGAACGGGATGTGTAACCAATGGCACCCCATACCATCACCCCGGGTGATACGCCAGTATGGCGATGACGAATACACGCTTCCAATATGCGTTCACCGCGATGTCGCCAAACACGGATCGACGATCATGGTGCTGTAAACAGAATCTGGATTCATCCGAAATAATGACGTTTTGCCATTCGTGCACCCAGGTTCGTCGTTGAATATACCATCGCAGGCGCTCCAGTCTGTGATGCAGCGTCAAGGGTAACCGCAGCCATGGTCTAAGAGCTGATAGTCCATGCTACTGCAAACGTCGTAGAACTGTCCGTAAAGATGGTTGTTGTCTTGCAAACGTCCCCATCTGTTGACTCAGGGATCGAGACGTGGCTGCACGATCCATTACAGCCATGCGGATAAGATGCCTGTCATCTCGACTGTTAGTGATATGAGGCCGTTGGGACCCAGCACGGCGTTCCGTATTACCCTCCTGAAGCCACCGATTCCATATTCTGCTAACAGTCATTGGATCTCCACCAACGCGAGCAGCAATGTTGCGATACGATAAACCGCAATCTCGATAGGCTACAATCCGACCTTTATCAAAGGCGGATACGTGATGGTGCGCATTTCTCCTCCTTACACGAGGCATCACAACAACGTTTCACAGGAAACGCTGGTCAGCTGCTGTTTGTGTATGAGAAATCGGTTGGAAACTTTCCTCATGTCAGCACATTGTAGGTGTCGCCACCGGCTCCAACCTTGTGTGAATGCTTTGAAAAGCTAATCATTTACATGTCACAGCATCGTCTTCCTGTCGGTTAAATTTCGCGTCTGTAGCACATCATCGTCGTGGTGTAGCAATTTTAATGGCCAGTAGTCTATAAAGGGCGATCAAAATTTTGCCCTACGCAGGCCGTAAGGTCCAGAATCGGTATGCTTCTCAGGCAACATCACCGTGGGAATCAAAGTAATCAACCTACCGTCGCACAGAGTTGAAGATACCCGTTTGACAAAACACCGTGTCTTGCTGTGTAAAGAACTCAGTAACTGCCTGCTGCACATCCCCTTCAGACAGCAATCGACGACCCTTCAAGGTCTTTTTTAAGAGACCGAATGCGTGATAATAGCATGTGCACCGTACCCCTGTTTTGGAGACAAGAAATTCCTTGAAATAAGTGAGCAATGGGCAACGGTAATCAAAGAATAGAGTGAGCAGCACCTCTGCAGCAGATGGCTGGCTCTTGAACTCCTTGGAACAAGGGGACTGTGGATGACACCATTATCTCATACACATCCTTCTTTCTCCGATGGAGTCTACCAGTGTTCGTCCTTCGGCAGCCAGGAAAAGAATAACCTCAGGTTGCTCCCGTTTGGACGCATTCGGTAAAAATATCGCCGTAATTCACGTTTCCGAATCTGTCGCACGCGCGTCAGAACGACACAAATGCCTCACTAATCCCTTGCCTACATTTTGCTGCTTATATTCGCGCACCGGAGTCGCGCTGCATTGCGTATATGCTGCAGCAACGCGCTCTAACGGAAACTTTTTGATTGGCCTATTTACTACGTCCTGAAGCATGCTAGAAGCTGAAGAATCACAACATTACTTTTGTTATAATATAATTTTCCCTGTGACGAGAGTAGTTGCAGCATGAAATTATGCCGCCTCGACCAGTAAATACTTTCTGTGGTACGGGGTTCTGTATGTGCGACCTTTATAATGGGCTTTAGGTTGGGTGCCAGTATTGTTTGGTGAATACAACAATAAACCAGGAAAGAGACCGCAGAGTATACCATGTTAAAGCTAATAGACATTTTGCCAAGAGAGAAAGCCTTAAATTTTGATACAGCCAAAAGCAATAGTGGATACTAATTATGGCAAGTGAAACGTGCATTCTTAGTAGAGCAATCTCCACTAACAATGCACGCCGAAGATTGAGAGGGATGCACCTGCTAGAGTTGCGCTCTAAAAAAACTACCGAACCGTAGTTTTGTCGCCTACTCGTGGTTTCAGCATTCTTCAGCCACTTTCTACAGATTCTCACGGTAGTAGCACGTGAACAGCCGACCAGCTTTGACGTTCTCGAGAAGCTCGCTCCCATGCACTGAGCCACAACAATCCGAACAGTAGTTTTGGTACAGTACGTAAATGACGTAGTAAGTGATAGGATTACCGGTAGTACTGATGCACTGGCAGGAAAAGAAACATAAATGAAGGTGTGAGATAGAAATTAGGAGCCGACGGCGTGGCGTTGATTTTGTTTGTTTGTTTTGCATATACAAATGGTTCATATGGCTTTGAGCACTATGGGACTTAACTGCTGAGGTCATCAGTCCCCTAGAACTTAGAACTACTTAAACCTAACTAACCTAAGGACATCACACACATCCAAGCCCGAGGCAGGATTCGAACCAGCGACCGTAGCGGTCGTGCGGTTCCGGACTGAAGTGCCTAGAACCGCTCGGCCACAGCGGCCGTCTTGCATACAAACTGATGGGCCAGAAACTTCATGACCACCTAATTCAATGCGTGTTGGTCCACCTCTGTATTTCAACTCAGCAGTGAGTCTGCGTGCCATGGATTCGACAAGTACTTTGGTTTCCAGAGGTTTGTGGCACCAGATACTACGTACAAGTCACACACTTCTCGTAATTTATGGGCGGTTGCTTCTTGGGAGCGAAGTTGGGGGCAGATAGCGTCCCAGTTGGGTTTCATCGGATTCAGATAAGCTGAATTTGATGGCCAAGACATCAAAGAGAGTTCACTATCATGCTCCTCAAACTATTGCAGCACGATTCTGGCCTTGTGACAGAGACAGTTATCCTGCTGAAAGATAACACTGCGGCTGGGAAAGAAATCAAGCATCACGGGTTGCATGTGGTCCCTAATAATGTTCACATAGTCCACAGCTGTCATAGTGCCTTCGATTACTACCGTAGGTTCCATGGAAGCGCAGGTGAAAATCGCACATAACATTACAATGATCCCACGGGCCAGCGTCCGCGGCGGGCTGCATGTTTCAAGGAGCCGTTTGCCGGGATGACTGCGAATCTGGACGTGACCATGAACCTGGTTTAACAATAAACGGGATTCATCCGACCAGGCAACAAGATTCCACTGATCCGCGGTCCAATCTCGGTGATCCCGTTCCCAATGTAATCACAACTGACGACGTTGTTGGGTCAGCATGAGATCACGTAAGGGTCCTCTGCTGCACAACAGCACGTTCAACACTATGATCTGAACAGTGTGCTCCAAAACACTTGTGCCTGGCCAGCACTGTGCTGTGTCGTCAGATCTGCCATAGATTGCCACCTGACCTACCTTAGAAAGGGGTCATGCCTCCGATCGCTAGGTTCTGTGACGATGAATGGACGTCTAATTTCTTGTCGCCTATTAATCATGGTTTCAGCATTCATCAACCACTCTCCCTAGATGCTCATGACAGTAGCAGGCGAACAGCCGACCATCTCCACCGTTTCCGAGATGCTCGCTCCCAGGCGTTGGGCCATAACATCTGGCTTTTGTCAGAGTCCCTTAAATTGGCGGATTTTCGCATTTGCGCCACCGATCGGCGCTTGATTGGTTCCACATACGCCTCTGCTCCGCTCTATACTTCTCTCACCGCTTCACTTGCCCACAGCGCCACCAGGCAACATATAACCTCGCAGAGGGCAATGGGCATAACGTTTTGGCTCATCAGCTTATTAGAAACGCTCATCATTCAGTGTTGGACCATTGTGAATTTTATACCATTATAAAATATAAATTGCGTCGATGGCGTAACGTCTGCCCTTTTATGTATCAAAATAGCCGAGCAGTCTAAGGCGTTGCAGTCATGGACTGTGCAGCTGGTCCCGGCGGAGGTTCGAGTCCTCCCTCGGGCATGGGTGTTTGTGTTTGTCCTTAGAATAATTTATGTTAAGTAGTGGGTAAGATTAGGGATTGATGAACTTAGCAGTTAAGTCCGATAAGGCTTCACACACATTTGAACATTTTTTTGAACATGTAACAAAAGCGATTACTTTCGTAGTAAGTACAGTTTGCACGCACAAACTTAAAAAGTCTATGCAAATATTGCTTTTATATTTGATAAGTATGAAAGATTTTTACAGGGTGTTCTAAAAGTCTCTGCGCAGTGCCGTATGACTGTTGGCCGCGCGTGCCGTATGATTGTTCGCCTGCCTGGGTTACTCCCCTTCAAGTGGACTCTCCCAGCATACCACTGTTTCGTTTACCTGAGCCAGCGTCAGTAGTATCGTTGGTGTGTGTCGTTACGTGTTGACATGAACGATTAATATTAGTTCCTTTTTTCGCTTGTTTCGTTTTTGTCACTGCTAAAATGCTAGCCATTGAAGAACGTGTGTTTTTAATCGAACAAGTGTTCAAATCTAGCAGTAAATACACAGTTTCAGTTCGTCAAACATTTAGTTCAGTTTTCCCGGAGACAACACCCCCACATCGCGATAGTGAGCGAGATCTGATTAACAAATTTCGAAGTACGGGTTCTGTGACAGATGCACCGAGAAGTGGCCGTCCTAACGTTTTGTCTGAGGATAAACTACTCGATATTTCCGATAACGGTGCTACAGAAGAATGCTGAAGATTAGATGGGTAGATCACATAACTAATGAGGAAGTATTGAATATGATTGGGAAGAAGAGAAGTTTGTGGCACAACTTGACCAGAAGAAGGGATCGGTTGGTAGGACATGTTCTGAGGCATCAAGGGATCACCAACTTCGTATTGTAGGGCAGTGTGGAGGGTAAAAGTCGTAGAGGGAGACCAAGAGATGGCTACACTAAGCAGATTCAGAAGGATGTAGGTTGCAGTAGGTACTGGGAGATGAAGAAGCTTGCGCAGGATAGAATAGCATGGAGAGCTGCATCAAACCAGTCTCAGGACTGAAGACCGCAACAACAACAACAACATTTCTGATAAAATGTCCATGAGTCCTAACAAGTGAGTAAGAAAACTCGCCCAGGAAATCGACGTTAGTGTCGGAACGCTGTAAGGAAAAAATTAGAACTTTGCTCATACAAAGTGACAGTCGTGCAAGAACTGAAAAATACTGATCACGGCAGGAGACTGCATGGTTCAAAAATTTCGTTCAACAAAAAGAAGGGATATTCTTAATGAAACGTTTTTCACTGATGAGGCGTGTTTTCATTTATCAGAGTACACGATCTCGCAAAATTCTCGTATGTGGAGTCCTGAAAATCCATTGTGTATTCATGAGGAATCAACTCATTCTATGAAAATAGGAGTTTGGATTGCAATTTCTAGACGTCGGATTGTGGGTCCCATATTATCAACGAAACAATAAATGCACAACGATACTGCAATGATATTCTGTACCCATTGATAGGAGAACCTGTGTTAAGTGAAATACTGTACGGTTATTTTCAACAAGGTGGTGCAACCGCGCATCAAGCTCGCGTTTCAATGTCACTGCTTGCTGATGTTTTTGGTCATCGCATAATTTCACAGGGACTTTGGTCTCCACGATCGCCTGACCTAACACCACCTGACTTTTTATTCTGGGTTGCAGCGAAAGCAACTGTCTGTAAAAACGGTCCAAAATCCATCGATGAATGGAAAACTGCAATATCCACTTTCACTGCTTCTGTTACAGGAGAAATGTTACAACTTGTGTTTGGAAACATGGTTAGACGAATTTAATTGTGTATTCAGCAAAAGGGAGGACACTTTCAACATTTAATGTGGATATTTGTAAGTAAAAATTAATTTTCTATAAATCAATAACTTGTATTTCACTGAGTTTCATTTCGGTATATTCACTGCGGCATACGGCACGCGCGGCTAACAATCATACGGCACTGCGGAGAGACTTCTTGGACACCCCGTATGATTATCAGAAACATGTTTTATATAAGCTCGACAAGACAAGGAAGCTATATTTGATGAGTTTTTGTTTTATAGTTTTTAAATATTATCTATTTTTTAAGGAAATTGCGTTACGATAAATCTGCAATTTTTATGTTTACTACAATATCCGGGTGTTTCACACAACAAATCAACCATTTTCGAATAAAAAATGATTTAAACACTGAAAATTTCAGTTTTGCAATAAATACTGTTTATTTTTAAGTAACAGACCGGAGGATAACCACATAGGTTATGCAGCCATTTATATGACCTCACTCAGTTTCTAGACAGTTCGCCGATTTCCACGTGTAGGGGAATCTGATGGAACACTTGTGTCATACGGAAACACGGAAATCGAAATGAGGCAACGCAAGATAGGTATGCAACACGCCTAACGTGCAGGTAACTCGGCTACGATCTTGGCTGAGCAAGGCTACTAAGAAAATTATTGTAATCTACGTTTACATATGATAGTCAACAGTACACTACTGGCCATTGCAATTGCTACACCAAGAAGAAATGCAGATGATAAACAGGCATTCATTGGACAAAAATATTATACTAGAACTGACATGTGATTACATTTTCACGCAATTTGGTTGCATAGATCCTGAGAAATCAGTACCCAGAACAACCAACTCTGGCCGTAATAACGGCCTCGATACGCCGGGGCATTGAGTCAAACAGGGCTTGGATAATGTGTACAGGTACAGCTGCCCATGCAGCCTCAACACGATACCACAGTTCATCAAGAGTAGTGACTGCCGTATTGTGACGAGCCAGTTGCTTGGCCACCAGTGACCAGACGTTTCAATTGGTGAAAGATATGGAGAATCTGCTGGCCAGGGCAGCAGTCAAACATTTTCTGTATCCAGAAAGGCCCGTACAGGACCTGCAACATGCGGTCGTGCATTATCCTGCTGAAATGTAGGGTTTCGCAGAGTTCGAATTAAGGATAGAGTCACAGGTCGTAACACATCTGAAATGTAACGTCCATTGTTGAAAGCGCCGTCAATGCGAACAAGAGGTGAACGGGATGTGTAACCGATAGCACCCCATACCATCACCCCGGGTGATACGCCAGTATCGAGATGACGAATACACGCTTCCAATGTGCATTGACCACGATGTCGCCAAACACGGATGCGATCATAATGATGCTGTAAACAGAACCTGGATTCATCCGAGAAAATGATGTTTCGACATTCGAGCACTCAGGTTCGTCGTTGAGTACACCATCGCAGGCGCTCCTGTCTGTGATGCAGTCCATGCTGCTGCAAACGTCGTCGAACTGTTCGTGCAGATGTTTGTTGTCTTGCAAACGTCCCCACCTGTTGACTCAGGGACCGAGACGTGGCTGCACGATCCGTTACAGCCATGCGGATAAGATGCCTGTCATCTCGACGGCTAGTGATACGAGACCGTTGGGATCCAGCACGGCGTTCCGTATTACCCTCCTGAACCCACCGATTCCATATTCTGCTAACAGTCATTGGATCTCGACCAATGCGAGCAGTAATGTCGCGATACGATAAACCGCAATCGTGATAGGCTACAATCCGACCTTTGTCAAAGTCGGAAACATGATGGTACGCATTTCTCCTACTTACACGAGGGCAGGCAACGCCGGTCAACTGCTGTTTGTGTATGAGAAATCGGTTGGAAACTTTCCTCATGTCAGCACGTTGTAGGTGTCACCACCGGCGCCAACCTTGTGTGAATGCTGTGAAAAGCTAATCATTTGCATATCACAGCATCTTCTTCCTGTCGGCTAAAAGTCGCGTCTGTAGCACGTCATCTTCGTGGTGTAGCAATTTTAATGGCCAGTAGTGTATGTCGGTATTTGACTGACGACGTTTGTCACAGAAAGGCTGAGACAGTTTTGTTCTGTGTGATCGAGAAAGATGAGAATTTAAATTTTAGGGAAATGAAGACAACTCACGAGGAGGAACGACCAGGGTCGTAACAAGTCTTTGGATTATAGTAAAACCATTCAAATCCTCGCCAATATAATCCAATCTGTGAGCAGAAGTATATAAGTTTCTGAAGTTCGGAAAGTCAAGCCATCTCGTGACAGCCGCAGCGGAAGCTGGTGCAGACGTCCTGTGTGCCTGGTGGCGCGCTGATGACCGGCGACCACATCATTAAGCAGAGCGCCCGCCCAGCCCGCCACGAGCACGTCTGTCGCGGAAGCGCCGCACCTTCCGAATCGACACCGCGGCTCCTAACAGGCACGCCGCCGCGCTGCGCCGCGCCGCTAGTTTAAAGACCTTACAACAGGCTTTCTTACACCTCTCTCATTAGCTGCTCAGAGCACCTATACAAATCGACCTGAGCTTGATTTATGTGTGAAATCTCCCTCATAGTGGGCGCCAGTCTTAAATTTATTAAATGATGGCGGCATTTTTTCCCGCTGAAGCTATATACATGGTGTTTCAATGTCTTTGCAACAAATATATAGGGGTAATAGTTAACGTCATCGAGAACAACGTTTGTTAGAGATAAAATGTTCGCTGACGTTTCCCGGTTACAGCAGATGACCTTTAGCATCGCCGGCCCTGGGACGATGAGGTTTCACTAAACTAGCAGGGTCTGCTAACCATGTGTGCTGCATCACACTTAGCCCAGTAATTTGACAGCGTGATTTTCAGCAAGAAAACCATTAGAGTTGAAACCTTCCCGTCTCCTCTATACCTCTTGTGTTATTGATAACCTTCCCTTTTACAATAAACTATGAAACCTTTCCTTAGTATTTCTATCTCTTGCTTAAAAATAACAAATTAAATCTTCCCTTTTAAATGTATTCTCTTCCCACATCTTCGCATACAAATTTAATTGCTTCTTATTAAAAGTGATTTTCTGAGTATTTCGACAAAAGATAGAATGTGTCGTTGTCATGGCCCTCAGTCGTTATCTGCAATAACCCAAAACTGTTCCTTGCCTTTTTTACTGTTACTGGATCGCCATCTGACTGCTACATCGAACTGCGACATGAACATACTTACTCTGTTTTACTATACTCTATTAGCTGCTGGTAGGCTTTCATAATAAGTGGCTGTATTTATTACCAAAGCTGACGTTATTCTTTAATAGGAAAGGTGACGTTATTCTTTAATTAATTTGACTGAAATTACGTAATTCATAGTTAAACTGTTTCTTGACAACAATAAAGTTTTTTATTGATGGTTTTTCGGGTGGGTTATAATTAGAAGCGCTATATTGCTGGCAAAAGTTAATTATCTTCTGAATGAAATGATTTTACAAACGTTCAAATGGGACTTACTTTTTACAATAATCTTACAACTAGCAATGAGCAAACATACCTTCAGTAGTGTTGAGTTCCTCAAAAAATTAATTCAATAATATTAGTTCCTCTTATTACAATAGTTAGCTGATGTCTCTCTACATCTCTTGTAAATCATAGCTAGTGGCTGGCAGGCACACCGTTCCTCTCAACCTCTCGCTTCGGACCTGCTACCGACTCGCTTCACTTCTCGCTTACTACTGACTTCCTACGAACGCTAAAGTGCGGTCTCTCCCGCCAACAATGCTTTCTGGTGCAGACAATCCCTGATACCATTACAAAATGTATCAGTGCGCGGTCTTTCCCGCTTTTTCCTTGAAATATATCCGTACGCGGTTTCTCCCGCCCTTTTTAAAATTATATCAACAATACTTTGGTGCAGACATTCCATGCCACCACAATTACTTCCAGCGTGACAGATATTAATTACTCCTACTTAATCCTATTAATAAAATATAACATCTTTCATATATTGTGATTTGACAATAAACAATAGATATATACACGTCTTACATAGTGAGAGCGTCTAAACGGAGAAAGATAATCTAGATGCCAATCAGGAACTTTAGTTTTGCTTGACCCAACGCCTTCCACACAGGTAATTTGACTTTTATTATAGGCAGCATACATTGCACCTCTCAGGGGCGTAACTATTACAAAGAACGCCTAGCGTCACGAGGAAGCGTTAGTGAATATTTTGTCTCTGAAAAAGTTGTTCACTAAAACGTGATTTATCACCCGTAGAGATTTGATGCAAAGACTTTGAAACATCTTGTGTATTATATCTTTTCTTTGTTCCACAGCTCGTTTTGGCTTCTTAAGCCATTATCGAGTGTTTAACTGTATTAAAGCTACACCACACTACCTCTATGAGACGAAAACACAATACATGAAACCAGAAGCAGAATATCATGTGAATACTTCGTCATTTTTATACGTATGGCATCTCGTCCTAGGTAACTATCTTTTCGTTAAGTCGTCTTATCACTAATGTGCTTCCGTTTCGTGGTGGTAGACTCGTGCCCTGTTTGTACAGCTGAATACTCGATGATGGCTTATAAAACAAAAACTATTTATGGAACAAAGAATATGTCTAAATAAATGTAGCTTAAGTGGAAAAATAGCGCCTCCCTTTAACTTTGTAAATTCCACATCATAAAAATAAATTACGAGGCGTGTTTTTTAAGTAAGTACCGTTTTGAAATAAAAAAAAGACGTGCTCAATAATTTTATTTTTACATGAAAGCCTGTACCTTAATCTACTTTTCTACATAATTTCCGTCAATATTGAGGCACTTTTCATAGCGTTGGACCAGTTTTTGAATACCCTCTACATAGAAGTCTGCCGCCTGACGTTCTAACCACTGCATCACCACTGTTTTGACTTCGTTATCGTCTTGAAGACGCTGACCGCCCAGGTGTTTCTTCAAGTGCAGGAACGGATAGTAGTCACTGGGCGGAAGATCGGGGATGTACTGAGAATGATCTAGAGTTTTCCATCGAAAATATGTGATGAGATCTTTGGTCTGATTCGCCGCATGCGGGCGGGCATTGTCTTGCAGCAAAACGATGGTCTTGCTCAACTTCCATGGACTGTTGCTTTGATTCTGATGTGACGTAGGCAACCCATGTTTCATCGCCCGTAACAATTTGGCTTAAGAAATCATAACCGTCGTTGTGGTACCGCTAAAGGAAACTCAATGCGCTGTCTAAACGATTGGTTTTGTGCACATCCGTCAACATTTTCGGTACCCAACGTTTGCACCATTTTCGGTAATTCAAGCGCTCGGTCACAATGCCATTCAAAACACTACGAGAAACATTAGGAAAGTCATCCCGCAAGGAGAAACTCGTAAAGCGTCTGTTTTCTCTCACTTTATTGTCCACTTCCTGCACCAAACTTTCATTAACGACCTAAGGACGCCCACTCCAATGTTCATCATGCACATATGTGCTGCCATCTTTAAATGCTCTCAGCCACTTTCTAACCATTCCATCACTCATAATGTTTTCTCCGTAAACTGCGCAGATCTCACGATGAATATCGATCGCTTTTAGGCCTTAGCGCTAAGAAATCTTATAACAGCCCGTACTTCACAGTCGGCGGGACTCAGGATTATCGGAGGCATCTTAAATACTCAATACACAACGCAAACAAGGAAGAATCAAACTGTAATGGCGTCAGTGCGTTGATTAAGGTACAGGCTTTCATGTAGAAATCAAATTATTGAGATATCTAAGCAGTCTTTTTTTATTTCAAAACGGTACTTACTCAAAAAACACGCCTCGTATAATAGCACAAAATTTGTGCTTTTCTGCAGACCCACAGCTACACCTGCAGATTTACATTACTTGCAGAACCTCACATTAGGAACACATTTTGTTTTTGACGGATTGTAGATTTTGCTTCTAAATATTCAGACATAAGCCCATCTCGAGAAAAACCTATCCACTGATAGTGGATATTAAGTAAGCCACCATGGAAAACGAAAATGTTTGAATGAAAGTAAAATTAATGTGGTTCAAGGGACACAGTGACACTAAATACAAGATGCGTCAGAGAAGTTCGGTGAATGACGTCAGAAAATAAAGAACGCTAGAGTTACAAACAAAATATCTTTACTGTCCTTCAAAGTAATCACAATTATCTACAACACACATCTGATGGAAACTGCCAGCAAACGCTTCTTAACAAATCGTTCTAAGCACCGTAGTCACGCGTTGTTGGAATCTACATTATTACAAGAGATGAGACTTGGTGCTACCAGTACGATCCAGAAACGTCCATTGACACTGCGGTTATCGTCTTCGAGAGTCTCTTTCCCTGGTGGAAATTCGTAATGGATCAAGCCCTTGTTGTCGTTGTTGTTGTTGTTGTTGCTGCTGCTTTTAAAAAAAAATAGGCAGGGAAGACGATAAACACCATACCACTGACTATCGTTCTCGCGATACCACAAGAAGAGTTTTTTTTCCTAACGGTTTCGAACAGCCTCACAACCGATGTCAGCACTGTGTTGTAGCTAATGTGACTACATTCAAGGCCAGTAAAGGTATTTTGTTTGTAACTCTTGTTTCCTTTATTTTCTAAGACCATTCATAAAAGTTTTCAGACGCCATCATTCATCGAAATTTCCAGACGACCCTTGTATAATGAAATAGGCGATGATTTAGTGAAAACCACCGGTCAGAACAGTACCTTTAAAATTGTCTTATTACCGCCATCAGGTCTGAAGACTTCACTATACAGAAGATCAACGCGTAAGTCGGAGGATGAATATTAATTACAGGTACGAACTTAAGAGAAACAATATGGAAAAACACAGCTAAACATGCCGTCGTAGTCCTAGTAGCAAACAATTAAGAAAACTAAAAAGTTTACAAGTTCCATAATTCTCATGAGATTTAATCGTGGATCATTCTCGAACCATCTTCACAGAACAAACGTCAGAGATGATCCTTACTGTGTATGTTATGGAGTAACAGTAGGAGATATCGATCAAATTTCTTTCGAATGCAAACTGTACGCAAACCAGCAAATCGATTTCATGCAACAGTTAATCAGATCCCATCAACCATTACCAAGAAATACAGCAGATCTCCTTCACCAAAATAATATATTGATATTATGAATAATTATAAAATTTTTAAATAAATGTAACCTTACCCGTTAAAGTTTTAGAATATTCCTAAAACGCTGTGAGATGGTTGCATGGCTTTCAGGCAAAACAAAGTGTCTCTCATCCTTTTGCACTTGTAGAACGTGCTCATGTTATCTTAATTAATAGCAATTGCGTGCACTATCACTGCAGTTACTAATGATGATGTGTAGTACATTACATCATATTACCAGATACTTCCACTCAGTATTCGTTGTTTTCGTTTAGAAGAGAACAGCCCGACGCAACACGTACCTACCACCGTGCCTTCTAACAAGGGTGACATAATGTAAATGTTAATTACGGTATTACTATTCCACCCGTTGACACAGACTAAAAAGGAAATACTAAAAGTAATAAATTATTATAATTTTACCTCCTACTTTATTTTCCTTTATTTTATCCTCAGAAGTGCATTTAATATTTCACTGCCGCCCCGTTTATATTCGAGTGAGAGTCTGCAACGGCTACTCAGTAAGTAGACATTCACAACATATTTTTAATCGTAAGTCAACTACCTTGTGGAATGTGTGACAATCCATTGCTTAAAATAATTTCAGCAAATTACAGATTGGTTTGCCAGCGTACGTCTAGCGATCAGCGTGGAACTAGGTCGTATGTCAGAGATTTCCATTTACCGCATTATTTAGTAGAAAGTTGTAGGCATTCCGATTTCATTTGAACGTAATTTCCATACTGCCCTTACCAACATGGCTTTTTACTTCCATTAGAAAGCTTCTTTCAAGTTAACTACAACCATGGTCTTGGTCAGATCTGACTGAGTGTTCACAGTCCTGACAATTCATTATTGTACTGACCAGTGAGGAGACAGAGACGCATAGTTGAGTTTTGTGTGGAACTTAATAGCCATCAGTGTGCTCGCTTCCATACCTGGACAAAAATAACGCTGCGAATGCTGGTGGAATTTCAGCGATCAATCTTTGGCTGATGTAATGAACTGTAATGGTTTAAGAACGCAGTAATGGTTCAAAATACGACGTAAATTAAAATCTGTGATTAGAAACAGTGCATTATTTTGTTGGCATTCAGTGAAATGAGATGCCTATTTGTTCATGACTGTAGGACATAGATCAATCAACATAGCGAGGAATAATAAAAGTATCAGATCAGGCACCCGTCTCAGATGACGTCCTGTAAGCCTTGCACCAAGGCAGTCAGGTAAACGCAGTATTTCTTGACTTCCGAAAAGCATTTGACTAAGTATACACATACGCTCATTATCGAAAGTTAAATCGTACGAAGTTCGTGACGGGATTGAGGGTTTCTTGGTAGAGAGGGCGCATCATGTTATTTTGGATGGAGGGCCATCGACAAATGTAAACGTAACTTCAGAAGTGCCACAGGAAAGTGTGGTCAGTCCCCTGTTGATCATATTATATATCAATGATCTGGCATACAATATTAATAGCAATCTCAGTCTTTATTCAGATGATACAACTGTCTGTCATGAAGTACTGTCTGAAAAATCTGCATAAATATCCAGTCACATTTTGATAGTGTTTCAAAGCGGTGCAAAGATTAGCAACTTCATTTTAATATTCATATATGTAATATTTCGCATTTCACAAGACGCAAAAGCGTAGTATCCTATGGCTATATTGTGAATGAGCCCCAGTCTGAGTCAGTAAATTGATGTAAATACCCGGGACTAACGATTTGTAAGGGTATGTAACAAATGGTTCAAATGGCTCTGAGCACTACGGGACTTAACATCTGTGGTCATCAGTCCCCTAGAATTTAGAACTACTTAAACCTAACCAACCTCAGGACATCACACACATCCATGCCCGAGGCAGGATTCTAACCTGCGACAGTGATATGTAACAGAACGATCATATAAGCTCAGTCGTAGGTAAAGCTCTTTGCAAACTTCGATTCACTGGTAGAATACGAGGAAAATACAGTAAGTTTACAAAGGAGATAGCTTACAAAATACTCATGCAACTCACCTTACAAGGAAACACCACCAACTTCACCTCATATTTTAAGGAGAAAAAAGCACACCTGCAAGATATCTGCCGCAGCAATCTATCCCGCGCGAAAGTTTGCAGGAGATGTGCTATTTTTCAAAGCTGATGACATTATTTAATTGTAAATCGAAAACCTTTAACTTCACTCCATAATAATTCTTCACTTGTTTTTGAATCTAAGCTATACACAAGGCATCAAAATATAAAATAAAAAAAACACCGACAAACTTTAGGAATAGGTTTCTTACATCAAAACCCTGCCAGCTCTTTAAAATGGCTCAAATGGCTCTGAGCACTATGGGGCTTAACATCTGAGGTCATCAGTCCCCTAGAACTTAGAACTACTTAAACCTGGAGCGCTTAGAACCGCTCGGCCACCACGGCCGGCGCCAGCTATTTAATTTTCATATTTTGGGAGAAGGTAGTATGGACCAAAGCAAGGAAAAATTCCAGTGAGGATAGTCTCTAAAAGGCATACCTTAAGAGCTATGAGGACTTGTTCAGTGGAAGAGACGTGTTTCACACTATCGAAGATGAACAAGTGCTCATAGCTCATACAGCATGCATTTTAGATCACATGATTACTAGATTACTTTTCTTGTTTCGGTCAATACTTTTTCCTCCTCCCAAAATATGGAAAGCAAAGACTTTGCAGTAGAAGAGATCTGTTTCATTGCATCGAAGATGAACAAGTTCTCATAGCTTTTAAGGTATGCATTTTAGTGCCCATATTTACTGGACGTTTTTGCGTATATCTATATAACAAAACTGTCCTTAATGTTCGTCGGTGTTTCTTGGAAAACACTATATACAGGGTGTTACATGAAGGTACGGCCAAACTTTCAGGAAACATTCCTCACACACAAATAAAGAAAAGAGGTTATGTGGACATGTGTCCGAAAACGCTTAATTTCCATGCTAGAGCTCATGTTAGTTTCGTCAGTATGTGCTGTACTTCCTCGATTCACCGCCACTTGGCCCATTTGAAGGAAGGTAATGTTGAGTTCGGTGCTTATGTTGACATGCGACTCATTGCTCTACAGTACTAGCATCAAGCACATCAGTACGTAGCATCAACAGGTTAGTTTTCATCACGAACGTGGTTTTGCAGTCAGTGCATTGTTTACAGATGCATAGTTCGCAGAAGCCCATATGATGTATGGATTAGCAGGGGGGCAATAGCCGTGGCGCCGTACTTTTGTATCGAGACAGATTTCCAGAACGAAGGTGTCCCGACAGGAAGACGTTCGAAGCAATTGATCGGCGTCTTAGGGAGCACGGAACATTCCAGCCTACTCGAGTCTGGGGAAGACCTAGAACGACGAGGACATCTGCAATTCTTTGTGCAATTGACGATAACCCTAACGTCAGCGTCAGAGAAGTTGCTGCTGTACAAGGTCACTGTACGCAGAGTGCTACGGGAGAACCTGTTGTTTCCGTACCATTTACAGCGTGTGCAGGCACTATCAGCAGCTGATTGGCCTCCACGGGTACACATCTGCGAATGGTTCATCCACCAATGTGTCAATCCTCATTTCACTACAAATGTTCTCTTTACGGGTGAGGCTTCATTCCAACATGGTCAATTTGTAAATTTTCACAATCAACATGTGTGGGCTGACGAGAATCCGCACGCAATTGTGCAATGTCATCAACACAGATTTTCTGTGAACGTTTGGGCAGGCATTGTTGGTAATGTCTTGATTGGGCCCCATGTTATTCCACCTACGCTCAATGGAGCACGTTATCATGATTTCATACGGGATACTCTACCTGTGCTGCTAGAACATGTGCCTTTACAAGTACGACACAACATGTGGTTCATGCACGATGGAGCTCCTGCACATTTCAGTCGAAGTGTTCATACGCTTCTCAACAACAGTTTCGGTGACCGATGGATTGGTAGAGGCGGACTAATTCCATGGCCTCCACGCTCTCCTCACCTCAACCCTCTTGACTTTCATTTATGGGGGCATTTGAAAGCTCTTGTCTACGCAATCCCGGTACCAAATGTAGAGACTCTTCGTGCTCGTATTGTGGACGGCTGTGATACAATACGCCATTCTCCAGGGCTGCATCAGCGCATCAGGGATTCCATGCGACGGAGGGTGGATGCACGTATCCTCGCTAACGGAGGACATTTTAAACATTACCTGTAACAAAGTGTTTGAAGTCACGCTGGTACGTTCTGTTGCCGTGTGTTTCCATTCCATGATTAATGTGATTTGAAGAGAAGTAATAAAATGAGCTCTAACATGGAAAGTAAGCGTTTCCGGACACATGTCCACATAACATATTTTCTTTCTTTGTGTGTCAGGAATGTTTCCTGAAAGTTTGACCGTTCCTTTTTGTAACACCCTGTATATTTGTGACCGAGGGCTTATTTGTTCTAATATAATTCTGACACGGTCACTGAACCTTAGCAGGTATGTTCAAAGTTTTACTATATATAGCTCCAGAATATCAATACGAAAATATTTTTAAAATAATATCGACCTTATATATGCGTAGAAGATTTCATAATACGCTGGGTAGATGTGTTCACCTCCTCCCTCCCTCCCCGTCTTCCCAAGCCTTTAACGGTCCACGAATAGCAAGGGCCTTGTTTTCCATCCGCTATACAGGACTTCACACTCGGGCATTAGGCGGCTGCAGTTGAGCTGAGAAAGTGACTAACAAACGGTGGGCGCGAAAATTCAGAATCTGTACTTTCATAAGGTGCTAACTGCGTACTATCACAATTATGAACCGAATTTTCGGGAGGGGTGAATTGCTGGGTTTTTTATCTTTCATGTGTGCTTTCTCCTTAAAGTACTAGATCAAGTGGGTGATGTTACCTTTTTAGAATGTCGCTCATGTGTGTGGAATCTGTGTTGCAAGAGACTTGCCGGGAATTTTAGACGTATATAAAGAAGGGCAGCACGAATGGCCCCAGTTTATTTGAGCAATGGGAGAGTGTCACGGAAATGCTGAAAGAACTGTACTGGCAAACACACGAAGCGATCGACGGAAAGCCTACTTAGTTAGTTTGAAGAACGAAATAATCTGAAAATATATTAAAATTCCCTACGTTCGCTTCCGTAGGGTTCTTGAAGACAAGATTAGATTACTAACACCGCGCACAGTGGCGTTTAACCAATCATTTTTACCTGGTATCCATTCGTGAATGAAAAGAGGTAAAGCATTTACAACAGGTACAATGGAAATTACCCTCTGCCACGCTTTTTCACTTGTTTGCAGAGTACTAGAGCAACTGTAGCCGTAGATCTTGATTTACAGGGTGATTATAATTAAAGTTAAGCTTTCAAAACGCTGTATAAATGACACCATTGGTGACTGTCGTCCGCACAACGCACTGAAGTTGATATAAACACGCCGGATACACGGCTATTCCTCCTTTCTCGTCTGCGACGTTCGCTATGACTGTCTCAACGCAGCATTGCGCTCTGCTTGTAAATCTGTATTACAAGAACGATGGCTGTGCGCACGTCGCTCTGCTGGAGTTACTGAACGGTTTGAAAAAAGGCGTTGGTCCGATGACTTCCGTGGGTCTGGGGAAAATGATTCGGAAATTCTAAAAGACGGGTTCTTTTGGGGTGCAACCTGGTAGAGGGAAAAAACGAATTGATTTGACGTCAGTGGAAGCAGTGACTATAGCAATGCAGGAGGAGACGAGTGGTGGTGTGCAAACGTGCAGTGCACGGAGAATTGTCCGAACATAGGACATACCCGTGAGCGCGGTGCCTAAAATCCTACGAAATATCCTTCTTTGTATCCGTTCAAAATTATCCATGTGCACGAGTTGCTTCCTGTTGACCTGCCAGCAAGGGAGACCTTTGCTTTACAATTTCTTGCTCGCATGGAAGTGGACAATGACTGGCCGTGGAAGATTTTGTTGACATACGAAGCTCACTTCCATGTGACAGGATATGTTAATACACATAACTGTCAAATATGAGCAACGGAAAATCCACAAGCAAATTAGCCAGTACCACTTCATCCTGAAAAGGTCAGTCTATGGTGCGGGTTTATGATGTCATTCATCATAGGGCCATATTTTCTCGAAGAGAGAGGTGCTCCCGGTCCTGTTACCTATACCGTTACTGATAAAGCGCTATGAGCGTCTTTTGCGCAATTACGTCATTCCAGCTCTCCAACAGCGTGGATGTCTGGATGGGATCATTTTTATGCAAGATGGCGCACCTCCGCACATTGCAAATCCAGTTAAGCAGCTGCTGAAGCGCCATTTCGGAAAAGCTAGGATAATCAGCCGCCATTTCCCTACAGCCTGGCGGTCCCGATCACCTGATCTGTGTGACTTCTGGTTGTGGGGCTGTCTGAAAGATGTTGGTTCTGTGATCCGATTGCAAACTTTGCTGCATTGAAGGCACACATTGCGCAACGCGTTCTGAGCGTGACCCCGGAAACACTTCGATCAGTTTTGGAACGTGCTGTTTCTCGATTTCAACTTGTTGCAGAAAACGGTGGGCAGCATATTGAACATGTTCTGCACTAGTCACACGGAAATTAATAATCCGATATGATTTTGATTGGTGCACTTTATGCGGTTTTTGGCCTCAGGACAATTAAAAGCTGATTTTTCCCATCCGATGTAATATGACCTTGCCGTGGTGGATGGGCTTACATAACTAACAGTATCGCACCTGTACACCCATGCACACTAAACGACGCACAAGATTTTCATACCCTCTCACTCGCTACGCGCAAACTAGTGCTACAGAAAATATAAACAAGACCTTTTCGTAGGAAATTTAATGTAATTAAATCTTGTACTGGGATAGGTTTTCGCGAGAGGCCGCAGTTTTCAAAATGGCTCTGAGCACTATGCGACTCAACTTCTGAGGTCATCAGTCGCCTAGAACTTAGAACTAATTAAACCTAACTAACCTAAGGACATCACACACATCCATGCCCGAGGCAGCATTTGAACCTGCGACCATAGCGGTCGCCCGGTTCAAGACTACAGCGTCTAGAACCGCACGGCCACTTCGGCCGGCGCAGTTTTCAAGTTATTCAAGAAAAGCGTAGTAAACTGACCTTCAGGCTCCAACTCCAACACTAAACCCCACAGATCAGGATTTCTAACATGTTGTTCATAGCACTCTCTCTCTCTCTCTCTCTCTCTCTCTCTCTCTCTCTCTCTCTCTCTCTCTCTCTCTCTCTCTCTTTTTTTTATCATCACTCTACTGACTGGTTTGATGCGGCCCGCCACGAATTCCTTTCCTGAGCTAACCTCTTCATCTCAGAGTAGCACTTGCAACCGACGTCCTCAATTATTTGCTTGACGTATTCCAATCTCTGTCTTCCTCTACAGTTTTTGCCCTCTACAGCTCCCTCTAGTACCATGGAAGTCATTCCCTCATGTCTTAGCAGATGTCCTATCATCCTGTCCCTTCTCCTTATCAGTGTTTCCCACCTATTCCTTTCCTCTCCGATTCCGCGTAGAACCTCCTCATTCCTTACTTTATCAGTCCACCTAATTTTCAACATTCGTCTATAGCACCACATCTCAAATGCTTCGATTCTCTTCTGTTCCGGCTTTCCCACAGTCCATGTTTCACTACCATACAATGCTGTACTCCAGACGTAAATCCTCAGAAATTTCTTCCTCAAATTAAGGCCGGTATTTGATACTAGTAGACTTCTCTTGGCCAGAAATGCCTTTTTTGCCATAGCGAGTCTGCTTTTGATGTCCTCCTTAATCCGTCCGTCATTGGTTATTTTACTGCCTAGGTAGCAGAATTCCTTAACTTCTCCTACCACTGAACAAATATTTGCGACTGTACCAATTATTTCCCACTTTCGCCCTTTCTTGGTCTTCATGTACTGGCCTTATTACGCCATTGGCTTAGTCGAGCACTTACAAATTGTAAAATCTGCGTTTCTGTAAGTTTTACCTAACAATATTGTGATTTCCTTGAGCATAAAATAAACAATTACATCGTTGTATTAGTCAGGTTTTCTAACTACTGCGCTTGTAAGTGTTAAGCTTGGATAGAATTTTCAACGTAATTAGCTTCAGCGTAATGTTTATAAAAGTCCTTTTTCTTTCATTAGCATCACGGGCACGTTGAAATTAATAACATTGACAAAGTAGCCGACTATGCTGTGGGTGTAATAGCAGAATCAACAAGGACCAGAAAAGGTCGAATATCGTGAAGAGTTTTTGTAATCGGAAATTTTTATACTGTGGTAGGAGGGAGTGCCACGAACAACATACTAGAAACCATGGTTGGTGACGCATGAGTGGGGGGATGGAGGTGCGTTTGATAATTACTTTCGTAAGTTTCTGCAGTAACTCGGAAACCCTGGCCTTTAGCGAAAACATATCCCAGTACAAAATTTAACTACATTAAATTTCCTACGAAAAGCTTCTGCTCTTTTTTCTGCACGACGAATAGTTTGTGCGTAGCGAGTGAATGAATACGAAAATCCCACGCTTGGTCTATGAAGGCCAGATATAACGTTGCGGATTCCGTAAAAAGACTGCCAGACAAAAACAGTGAACCACACAGAAAGGGGTGAGCAAAAAAATGAACCTTCACAGGTTGCGAGGGTACGTCCTGTTATTTCAGTGTTTACAAAATGGAGTAAAATTTATATAGAACTTAGCACAATGAGCCCACTTACCCGTGTGAGACTGACCTCCTGTGGTCTAAATGCATGCACTAATTCTGTTGGCAAGTCTGTAATAAAGTAGTTGTATCTGGCCTTAGACAAGCTTGTCCACAATTGTTCTTCTAACTTGTCCTCGATATCCCAGACACTGACATTGGGACGGAGTTTGACGTCCTAGCTGCACTCACACATGTTCTACCTGGGACAGAACTGGTGATCCAGCTGGCCACATGAGTGCATCACCATCACGCAGAAGTTCATACAGACATATGTCCTGTGTAAACGAGCATTGTCTTGCTGAAAAATGATACCACTGATGCCGTTGTGCTCTCACGAGTTCCCTCAATCACTGCCAGCTGTGACTTGAAGTCACACCTGATGGCTTCCCACACCGTGACACCCCGACTAACACCGCTGTGCCTCTCCAAATCGTTGGAAGAATTGGACTTCTCCCCAGGTCTTAGCCACGCTCGCCGATAATGGTAAACTGGGCTGGAACAGGACCGCGCTTAATCTTTGAACACATTGCAACGCCATTCCTCAGGAGCTCATGCTTCCCGTTCACCCCACCACTCGAAATACAGCCACTTGTTTTGTGCCGCTAACGGGAGCCTACGCATGTGACCGTCCTGCTGGTAATCGACCAAAGGTTAGGTTCAACATGATTCAAATGGCTCTAAGCACTATGGGACTTAACATGTGAGGTCATCAGTCCCCTAGACTTAGAACTACTTAAACCTAACTGACCTAAGGACTTCACACACATCCATGCCCGAGGCAGGATTCAAACCTGTGACCGTAGCAGCCGCCTGGTTCCGGACTGAAGCGCCTACAACCGCTCGGCTACAGCGCCCGGCGATACGGAATGTTCCAAGATGTCCATTGCTTGATCGTGGATGGCAGGCGCAGATGTGAAGCTGTTACGATGTGCTTGTTGCACAATATATTGATCCTCTCTCTTGTAGCGGACATACGTTATCGACCGGAACCTTAATGACGAATATGCCTGCCCGCATGTTCCGATGCAGTCCAACATCGGGCCACTGTCACATCCGAAAGCCCCACATATATATATACTGCACGATTTGACCAGCTGGCCAAATGGAGACCCATACTAACACACATTTCAAACTCTGTCAGCTGCTGATAAGGGCTATCTCATTCGAGTACATGGGACCTCCGTATTCTTTACTGTGATCACTCAACATCTGACGCAATTCACACCCCTTATCTGTCCTACCAGGCCTGGTAACATAACTTACAGGTACAGTTACGACCGTGCAGAAGCCATGAAGTAGTAAATTACGTGACATATTTGCGGGAAGACTGTTAGACAATGAGAAAAACAATTAACACACTGCAGTGATCACTACGTCTGCACTTACACTCCTTAAGGCCTGTACATATATATCAGCCTCAGAATTCCACAGACTGCTGTTTTTGCGTTTAAGTTATGTTTTCCATACTCAAACACCGTACTACTGAGGATTTCACCGAAGGGGCTGAATAAGGTAAAGAGATTTGAACTCTGAGAATGATCGATGAAATAAGACCGCAGATCCTTTTGGTTTGTCCAAATTAGCCATCAGAAGAAAGTGGACAGCAAATTCTAAATGTCTGCGAATAGGCGCTTCATTTATTAAGAATAACCGTTGGCAGCGGTGATTGCGCCCAAGACAACTCAGCGAAGTTCCCCTTGAGTAACAGAATGCCTTCTTCCATTAATCAAGGACAAAAACAGTGCAGCTCCAATAAACTAAGTACGTCCTGTAGCACATAATTAAAAAGTGATACACACTAAACCAAACAGTAGAAAGACAGCTGTTTCGAACCATAAAAATAAGGAAAGTCACGCAAAATAATTAACTCAGCGAAGTTCCCCTTGAGTTACAGAATGCCTTCTTCCATTAATCAAGGACAAAAACAGTGCAGCTCAAATAAACTAAATACATCCTGAAGCACATGATTAAAAAGTGATACACACTAAACCAAACAGTAGAAAGACAGCTGTTTCGAACCATAAAAATAAGAAAAGTCACGCAAAATAATTAACTCAGCGAAGTTCCCCTTGAGTTACAGAATGCCTTCTTCCATTAATCAAGGACAAAAACAGTGCAGCTCAAATAAACTAAATACATCCTGAAGCACATGATTAAAAAGTGATACACACTAAACCAAACAGTAGAAAGACAGCTGTTTCGAACCATAAAAATAAGAAAAGTCACGCAAAATAATTAATGATATCACAAAACGGGGAACTTTATGGGGAAGCGCTGTTTAGGTGCATAAGACAAATTTCATGTTTCACGTCACTGAATGCAATCTTAGCTCACAGAATCACTTATAAATCATGATGACGATAGTCTAAGTAAACCAAAATCCTTTCGCTGTTATCCGTGACAGCTACTAACAGTCAAAGTGAGCACATCACGTGAATTTTAAAGAATCGTAAATGACGCTCTTCGAAACACTAATGAGGTTTCCCTCGCGTAAGTTTGTTGGCCGTATTTCGTGAGCTGTCACTAGATAAGAATAGCAAACACATTTGGCTGCTGCCTACTACATCACTAAGGAGTCAACGTGAAGGAACCTGATACGGGAACGAAAATTGTGAAACAGCTGTTCTCAGGACTCACCCGATACTGTAGTACGAGAACGGAGTGTATCGGGTAAACTTATCTCTCGCTGAGCGTTCACAGTGTTTTGTTTAATATAAGAAGTGCACCATTACGCTAACGAACCAAAGTTGAAACGCTGCTCCTGCTGTAAATCCTTGGTAATTACAGCGAGAGAGATGACACAGCGACTAAGACGCTACACTCGTATTCGGTAGGAGCTACATCTGCATCTGAATCTACGTACATATTCAACAAGTCACCGTATGGTGGATGGGGGAGGGCACTATGTTATATTACTAGTCATTTCCTTTCCTGTTCCACTAGCAAATAGAGCAAGGGAAACACGTCTCCCTGAAAACCAACGTAAAAGCCATAATTTCTCTTAGTTTTCGTGCTCCCTACTATAAATGTACGTAGGTAGCAACAGAATCGTTCTGCAGTCAGCTTCTAATGCTGGTTCTTTAAATGTTCTCAATAGCGTTACGTGAAACAACCTCGTCTTCCCTCCAGGGATTCCCTCTTTACTTCAGGACGAATTTCTTTAATACTAGGGTGTTGATCGAATCTACCGCTAACAAATCTGTCAGCCCGCCACTGAATTCGTTCGATGTCTTCCTTTAATCCGACCAACCGAGGATCCCAAACAGTCGAACGGTACTCAAGAATGGTTCGCACTAGTATTCTATACGCAGTCTCCTTTACAGAAGAGCCACACCTTCTTAAAATTCTCCCAATAAACCGAAGTCGGCCATTCGCCTTTCCTATTACTATTTATACGTGCTCATTCCACTTCATATTGCTTTGCAACACAACGCCCAGATACTTAATAGACACGATTATGTCTAGTAGTACACTGCTAATTCTACATTCGGACAGAACGGCATTGTTTTTCCTACTCATCCACATTAACTTACATTTTTCTGGATTTGGTGCTAGATGCCACTAATCTCACGAACTACAAATTCTGTCTAAGTCGTCTTTTATGATCCTACAGTCACTCAACGATCACAGCTTGCCGTATACCACAGCATCATCAGGAAACAGCCAAAGACTGCTGCTCACCCTGTCCGTCAGATCATTTATGTATATATGGATTAAGAGCGGTCCCATCACACTTTCCTGGGACACTCCTGACAATACCATTGTCTCTGAGGCACACTAATCGTGGAGGACAAAGCACTGAGTTCTATTACTTAAAATCTCTTCGAGCCGCTCACCTATTTCATATGTCGGTACCTTCGTTAAGAGTCAGAAGTGGAGTACCGGATCAAACGCATTTGATGTCCTCGTCACACCATCTAGATTTAGATATTTAGTGGTTCACTTAAATCATTCTGGAAAATATCGTGATGGTTCACTTTAACAGAGAGCGGTCAATTTTATTCGTCCTTATTATCCTTTAGAGTAGAGGTTCCACCTTTCTCTTTTCTTTTCTTTTTTTTCACCAAAGTATAGGTTCTATGTATAACGATCACGCCATCGACGGGACGTTAACGATTACCTCCCCTCCCCTCTCTCTCTTCCTTGGAAACCACGGCTCTGAAAGCTGCTACGTAATCTGTCTCCCTTTACCGTGTGCTGTGCTGAATGCGTAGATGCTCACTAAACTTTCAGGCATTGATGGTGAGCAATATTGGCGACCTATCTCAGTGCCGTGCGGTTATTGCTTCGATTTTCGTTCAAGTTCGTAATATTTCTCACCACTGAGAAAACCTCCTCTTTCTGTGACATGGTCAAATTCCTAAAGCTTTTTGCATTTTTTGTGAATGAAACACGGTTATCGAGCATTATCATTCTGACAATTGTCCCGAAGGATCCAGCTTTCCGTAATGTTCTCCTTGGAAGGTTGCGAGTGGCGTGTAACGTGCAATACGTACGATTGCAGAGTCCAGAAGGCATGAAATTATACTCCCTAGGATATCTATGAACTAATTATGGAGTACTAGCTTGTCTGGCGTGCCTGGGAAGAAAATACGGATCAATCTTATTAGGAAAACTATTAAAGAAGACACTTGACGTAATTTAGACTAAGACATGGAAACATGAAAGTAAATGGCGGTACGGGATTTTGAATTATGTTCTGCATGATAACAACTCTTGTAATTTACGTTCGTATTTCAAATGTTGGTGACGTAGAGCGTCAGTGAACTGGCTAAAATTTACTACAAAAGTTATCAGTCAACGTTCAGCCATAAAAGAACATCATCTTCTTCCGGTTGGGCACTACAGCCTCGATAAATTTCAACATGTTCCACCGGGCTGTATTTTAAATTATTTTATTCTGCACTGTTATTTTCAAACCGTGTAATGCATACAGTCATATTCATGTGTCACTTTCATGAAAAAGGGCGTATAAGGGAGGTTGGTAGTTATGCATGAAAAGGTTTGTCTTCTTGGTGTTACTGGTTAGATATAGCGTTTTAATAGTGTGGCAACGTTAGTGTCCTCGCCGCCACTTTAATGCCGTGTACCTTGTATTTAAGATGATGATCGTTGACGACCGTGCTAAACACAAATAAGCATACCTCGTAATTAAAAATTAAATATCCACTATAGATGCACTTGAAAGCAGGCAGTGCGCGGAGAGAATAGTATAGAATAAAGTACTTTAAATTACTGCCGCTGGAATAATGTCCTGGTTCAGAAAACAATATCGGTGTGAGCAGTGACTGATACCTTTCTAGTTCAGTACTTTAACAGCCAGTTTCATCTCTGCATCTATGGAGGCACTCCACGAGGTTAACAACAAGTTGTGCAGAGACCGTCAATATCGAATTCACGATTTCACGGTAGGCAGTAGTGTTCAATATCAAACGACAGGCGTGCACACATGGATTTTGTTTCGAGCGAATGTGCAAATAAACATAGGGTTTGGTTGGAATCTAGAATCAGCATGAAGCCTGCTCCATTCTAGAGGCAAAGTGTGTTAACCCATCCAACTGACTGATCGCCAAAGGCCTCTCATACATAGATTCATCGGAAAAATTTTCCATTTAACAGGCGAGTTACCTCTTAAGTACATTGCAGTCTCACGTGAGATAGTGACATCATTTGTTTCCGTCATACTATGTATTTCCGATCCCATACAGAAGCATTTTAGCGTATTGGGGAAGACGTGTCGAAAAGAGAAATATTGCGGCTCTCCTGACAATCACTAACCGATTTTCACTGGGCAGACTTCGCCGAAAGAAAGGCACGCGCTCAAAATATCTGACTAACAGTGCAGCCTTTCATATTTGAAATTTATCTGCTGGTACCTAACTTCTTAAGATCTCCGAATGAAAAATTTTAGCTGTGGTTGAGAACTGGATGTTACGTATCTTCCCATGGTATCTGCGAGGTAAGCTGGAGTGTAGACAACACTGAATTTTCGTACTATGCGTCTCTATCGTTTCACTGCTTCCATTGGTTTGCCAGCGAGGCAATGGAACCGCTTGTTAAAAACAATCAAAAGATTAATAAATTTACATACGTTTTATATCCAACCTTCTTTCTAAATTCGTTTGCAGTTCACCCAATAAATACAGGACTTCCAACGCATCAATGTACGTACATTACTTTTAACTATACATTTATATTTATAATGCGCCAAGGACATATTGTTAAAAGCAACACATGATAGCCATAGGAGTCACATACAGGTTTTGACATTTTATACGCGAAACTGGACTGGAGAAGGGAATGGGTCAGGGTTAACGTTTATTTATGTTTTCTCAAGATTGCTGGTCACTTTTTTAAAAAGTTTTAAACGATGGAGATCAAAGCCTTAGATTATTTTCCTTATGATAGCCTTCAAATTGCCTTGAATTGTTCATAGTAGCTTTCTGTGTTAATGAGAATTATTTTCCACTAATAAAACTTTCCGTTTAACAAATCAAATTATTTGTCGTGATTGGTATAATTTGAAGTACCTGTACTTCTTCGTCAGAGTAAGCTCTAATTGAAGCTGAAAGATTTAGAATTTCTTGTGTTACGACCAGTAATGTACAAGTAAAAACTATTGAAGAACACAAAATGGAAGGAGAGGGTCATGCATAAGAAAGTAGAAGCTATTTTTCTCATTGTTCAAGACTTCAATGTGTCTATACAAGTGTTTCTTTACAGAACATTGATCTCTCAATATACTGTCATTTCGGTATTAATCACTTGTTATTCTGATACTGTTTTCTACACAAATTTTCTTATCTTACATACCTCAGTTTCTCTAAAAGTGTAAACCTTCAAAATCTAAATTCAACAATAACGCAAACACAAATACTTTTTGCGGCGCGGGATAGCCGCGCGGTCTTGGGCACCTTGTCACGGTCCGCATGGCTCCCCCCTTGGGAAATTCGAGTTCAAATGGTTCAAATGGCTCTGAGCACTATGGGACTTAATTTCTGAGGTCATTAGTCCCCTAGAACTTAGTACTACTTAAACCTAACTAACCTAAGGACATCACACACATCCATGCCTGAGGCAGGATTCGAACCTGCAACCGTAGCGGTCGCGCCGTCCCAGACTGTAGCGCCTAGAACCGCTCGGCCGGCGAGGTTCGAGTCTTCCCTCGGGCATGGGTGTGTGTGTGTGTGTCATCCTTAGAGTTAGTTAGTTTCAGTTAGATTAAATAGTGTGTAAGCTTAGGGACCGATGACCTCAGCACTTTGGTTCCGTGAGGCCTCACCACAAATCTCCAAATTTTACCAAATACTTTTAGTCTCTTTAGAATCTTTTTAATGAGTGACTTTAATAATGTACTGAAGTCTTCCCTTCTCCTCGCTCAAGCAACACAATGTGATTTCCGAAAGTTTAATCGTTATACATATGTGTGTAAATTATTTTAATGTTCAGCTAAAAATTTGACCATCTTTCTCATATCAGATAATCCTCATATACGTTTTCTGTCGAGAGATTTAGCTATCATACATTGCAAACCTTCATATCAAGCGGAAAAAAGTTCATAGCATTCCCAATCACCTGTTCCACCAAATCAAATAATATAACGTACATTTCGGAAGTTTGAACTTTATTCAAAACAGAATATTTAAAAATGTAACAGAAAATAAAAGAGGAAAAGGCCACCAAAAAAAAAGGTTCAAATGGCTCTGATCACAATGGGGCTTAACATGTGAGGTCATTAGTCCCCTCGAATTTAGAACTATTTAAACCTAACTAAAACACCCATGCCCGAGGCAAATGGTTCAAATGGCTCTGAGAACTATGGGACTTAACATCTGTGGTCATCAGTCCCCTAGAACTTAGAACTACTCAAACCTAACTAACCTAAGGACATCACACACAGCCATGCCCAAGGCAGGATTCGAACCTGCGACCGTAGCAGTCCCGTGGTTCCGGACTGAGCGCCTAGAACCTCGAGACCACCGCGGCCGGCTGCCCGAGGCAGGATTCGAATCTGCGACCGTAGCAGTCGTGCGGTTCCGGGCTGAAGCGCCTAGAACAGCTCGGCCACCACAGATGGCTAAGGCCACCAAGCAATCAGTTTTCTGTTCTGGTCTCGTAATGCACCACCACCGCTAAAAATTATTATTTTTCATTAATAGTAAAACTGACATGCTTTTTCAACCGCACGTATCAAATTTGTAGGAAATATAGTAGTATCCCGCCAATATAAGAAGTTTTTTACGAAATTATTGTGATAATTTGTGAGCCGTATCGGTAATAAAAATTCAGCAGGGAAACTTGTTTATTAACTAAGAGTGGAAAAAAAGGCAGGTTTCCATATGGCACATCGGACCATTCCTATTACATAACAGGCATGGCATATTTATTCATTATTCCATGTCTGTTTTTTTTCTCGAACTTTTTTCTAACAATATTGACGCATATACGGAGATTCTCGACAAATTAGAGAGAATGGACGTGGAATAAACATATAGGAGAGCATTCGCGATTCTGTAAACAATAAATATAGCATATATCTCAGTTCCAATTCAAGAGCAAAGACTAATACGATGTATATTTGACACCACTTCAAAGTGCATTTTAAAATTAACAAATTCCTTGTTTCCCCAACATGGGTCGACATCAGTATGTTTCGTTCTACCCTTTACAGACTGCTAGGAAATACAAATTTAGTCAGTAGTGAGAGCAGAGATCAAAGACGAACATGTGAAAGTTTCCGCACTTTAAGAGAATTCATAATGAATCTTATTTTTCTATCCCCTCATTACCTCTGTTTTTAGATTTTATTTAAGTGAAGCCCAACATACGCATCCCTAAATCTTATGATATCGAAAGTGCATATAAAATAGAGACGAAGAAAGAATAAAACACGTTGTTTAACAGAACAGTGTAGTACAATCGCTTAAAAGAATCGAATACATAGATCCACATCAACAGACGAATGTCTTGTTTCATAAACTAAACGGCAGATTACCACAATAAACTTCAGAATTTGATAGTGAGCATAATTCTAAAAGCAGAAGATACTGGAGCCGATTCAGTTGTTATATAACTAATTTTGATTTTATGTTACAGTCGAAAGTCTATTTTCAAATCTAATAATAAATAATCCATGAAATTAACAGGGTACAATAAATTGGCAGTTCAGAAAAGTTTAGGTCCACACGTGAAGAACAAAGTATACATCACAGAGCACTTAAAACTCACTTGCAAACTCAATAGATGACGATCAGTTGCTCGTTTGAGTTATTACATGCCAATTATGCAGACCGTGAATCGCCATGACATAAAATTATGAATGTGGTTACTGTGTTTATACACTACATTCATGTTTTCCATGTATGATGTTTCTTGTTACGTTTTCCTAATGTTATCCACTGTGTATGCCAGCACTTAAGAATGAACATCGGTTTGAAGTTGGTTGTGACGTAAATTAAAAGTTATTCTTTATACATCAGCTAAGACTATCAGGCTCCGAAGAATTGCAGATTTACAGTTGCTTCACCTAACACAGAGACAACGTTTATGAGTAAGCATCATGAAGGTCTGTTTTGGATTTAGGCTCAAACACTAAACATATTAGTGGCAACAAAGTTTCGGGCAGTCTGGGACCAGAGTAAATTCACGGCTGATCTGTAAGCAGGAATAAAAAGAAAACAAGTGTTGCCTACTATTAAGCAATTTTGGCTTCGTTCATGAGGTTGTGGCTTTATTCAGAAATCTGTTTTGATCGTATCATGATGATACGTGAATATTAATTGTTATCTCTTTTATGGGAAAAAATTCGCTAAAGAACATTGAATTTCAGAATTATAATCAGATACTCTAATGGCTTCACTGCAGAAGTCAGATAACAGGCACACTAAGCGTAAGTTTGTTTAAATACAACTGCAGTTCAATATTTTAGTCAATATCTCGTAATAAACTTTCTACACATTGCCTCCTTTCAAGATGAGAGAAAAGTATAATTATTTCCGTCCCTAGTAGCATTACTACAAGATAGTCCGTAGGCGTGAAATCAGGATTCTAAAACAAAAGTCGCGCGGGATTATTCGAGCGGTCTGGGGCGCTGCAATCATAGATTGTGCGGCTGGTATCGACGAAGGTTCGATTCCTCCCTCGTGCATGGGTGTGTGTTTGTCCTTAGGATAATTTAGGTTAAGTGGTGTGTACGCTTAGGGAGTGATGATTTTAACACTTAAGTCCCATAAGATTTCAAACACATTTGAACATTTTTTGAATCGTAGGTCTATCTGAGTGGCGTTGATGAAAAGGGTGGTCCCTTCTGTTGATATCAGGACGATCTCTATGCATTCGGCTTGTGTTAACGTCATCAGCTTTCGTGTCACCTGTAAGACAGAGACACCATCATAAATCTAGGATGAATGAGGCTGTGCTCAAATGAAAGACACCATTGCCTTAAGGTGTAGTTCCCTATTTGTATCATATGTCAAATAACCACATTTCCATCAAAAAATTACACGTTGTATCCAAGATGTTGCCTCCAAAAGCGCCATATTGATAACATAGCCTTACAGGTTTTCTCCCTCTACCATCTCATACCAATTGACTTGAAATTTCTGTTTATCCACCTGTATTACTATGGTCAATGTCCTAACTTACATCGTACAAGCGTAGTCGAGGCACTGACCTACGCAGAATAAAAATAAATTCCAATTGGGTGGCTGAGCCACCTTTAGAGACCCGTGCGCCAGCGGCGCCAAAGGAGCGTTGCTTTTTATCTGCTCCCACGCGTCCTTGCCGTTTCACGGAGTGCACGCCTTCCGATAGCCGTTGCAGAGGTTAGTGCTCCGCTTCACGCGAATTCAGTTCTCTGCAAAGCGCTTACGTGGCGCAAGATAAAGAAAATACCTGTAAACTTCAGAAGGAGGCCGCAACTTTTTCGACATCAAAGATTATCGCAAATAGCATCACATCACTAAACGTCCCGCCATCAATTTATTTGATACCGTCAGTTTATCGAGCGCTATATTGTCGTTGTCTTGTAGATTACTGTGATTTAGATGCTCTTAATCCTTATCATCTTATAAAAATATGTCTTTAATGAGTACAATTATCAAGGTACGAAAAATCTCCGAAATAACTGCTTTAGTTTACTGTATTGGGGTTAGAATCACTTACCTTATGTGTGTAGTATGATATCACTGAAAGTGCTAGAAATAACAGTGAGAAGTTTTACGATATTTCGTCTATCCCTGCAACACATCTGTTTCACGTAAAAATAACACAGCTCGCTCCATTCGTCCATAAGATACAAAGCGCAGCGGAAAACGGCGCCCAGATTGATGCCGTTTTCCTTGATTTCAGTAAGGCATTTGACACCGTTCCGCATTGCCGTTTAATGAAACAAATACGAGCTTACGGAGTATCGGAGGAGACTTGCGATTGGATTCAAGACTTTCTTGCAGATTAAACTCAATACGTCGCTCTTAAAGGAACAAAATCGACAGATGATAAGGTAGTATCCGGAGTACGAGAGGGAAGTGTGATAGGGACGTTGCTGTTTACAATATATATATATATATATATATATATACATATGATCGTGTAGAAATCATCAGATGATGCAGTTTTCTATACCAAAGTAGCAACGCCAGAAGATAGTAATAATTTGCACAACGTCCTGGAGAGAACTGACGAATGATGCAGGGTCTGGCAGTTGACCCTGAACGTAAATAAATGTAACATATTGCGCATACATAGGAAAAGAAATCCACTACTGTACAGCTACACTATTGATGACAAACAGCTGGAGACAACGTCTGCCGTTCATTATCTAGGCGTAACTATCCAGAGCGACGTTAAATGGAATGACCACATAAAACAGATAGTGGGAACATAAGACACCAGTATCAGATTCGGAGGAATCTTAAGGAAATGTAACTCATCCACGAAACAAATGGCTTATAAGGCGATTTTTCAACCGATTCTTGAATATTGGTCATCTACCTGGGATCCCTACGAGGTAGGACGACAGATAGAAGAGCGGCGAGCTTTGCCACAGGATCGTTTAACTGGTGAGAGAGCTAAACAAACTCCACTGGCAGACGATACAAGAGAGTCGTTGTGCATCAAAGAGAGATTTACTGTTTAAATTTCTGGACAGCACTTTTTAGGAGGAGTCGGACAACATATTACTTCTATCCACATACATTTCGCGTATTAACCACGAGGAGAAAACTCGTGAAATTAGAGCCAATACTGAGGTTTACGGCAATCATTCTTTCCACGCACTATTCGCAAGTGGAACGGGGTTGGAGGGATCAGATAGTGGTACGGAAAGTACACTTCGCCACACATCATTAGGTGGTTTGTAGAGTATGATGTAGGTGTAGATGAATATCTAGAGTTCACCTGCTCCACCTTTACGTTAAAATAACTGAAATTCCCTTTTCACACGACAAAGGTGTGTAATTTCGATGTCACTCACTAATTTTATGAGCTCTTTTTGTACACACTAACACGCGTCTGTATACCTTCGTCCGTCTTACGGCCAACATCCGGGAACAGTCCGTCCGATAGGTGGTGTTATACAACGAAGCCCTTGGCGTGTTGCGTCGGAGTCCGTAAACAATCGACATATGTTAACTGGCTTTCTTCTAGTCACATGACACATCATCCCGTGCTTTTGAATTGCAAGATTACTAACTGGTTTCGCTATTCACAGAAGGTTCCAATCTCCCATTTTTATCCCTGAGCATTTACAGCGTAAGTCAGCACTGAAAACACAGCCTATTCAGTGAGAATTATTGCACCAGTTCTGTTCCTGGCGCTTTTTTGAAGCAATATATGATAAGGTCTTTGTATTATTTGTAAGAAAGTATGCATACACTTATTACTAATTTCACATATTGTGTTTCACACCCAAATCGACTAATTTGATTTTAGTCCATTTATTCCATTTATGATAACTTTTATAGCACTATTGGAGAATGAAAACCAATTCCAGATACTGTTGGATAAATGTTCTTTGTACAACTTCATAAACAATTAATCGTACTCATTTCGCTCTTCATTTAACGCGAAACGTGAAAAAACTAATTTTAATGTCCAGCTGAAAACTCACTTCCTCCTACGGAAATGGATATGAGCGTTTGGCGTCATTGGCCGGGAGGCCACTTACAGGGCAGGTCCGGCAGCCTTAGTGCAGGTTTTAGTACATTCAACGTGACATTGGGCTACCTGCGCGCCGGATGGGTATGAAATAATGATGGCGACAACCCAACACACAGTCCCTGAGCGGAGAATACCCCCGCCCCAGCCGGGAGTCGAACCCGGGCCCCTTACGACGGCAGTCCTTCACGCTGACCATTTTCTTTAAAAATCTCATTTTGTTCGTTTTCGTTCGTTGTATCTGCTCGGCGCGGACGTCGAAAGACACCCGTTTCAGTTCGTTTTTGATCCATTAACTCAGTTTTTCTTTTTATTACAGAGGGTAGCGAACCCTCTGAGCGAACACGCTGATCTACAGTGCCGGCAACCATTCAGCTATCGGGGCGGACACTCCATGCTATCTCTCCATATGACACGGTTCTTTGTGCTAGTTCCTGTACGACGAATATACGCAACAAATTGCAATTAAATTCGTGTAAGAGTAATTATCTACTTCGGGGTACAAAAATACGCCAGTGCAGTGAACACCTATTCAGCTGAACCAGTGTTCACTACTTATTACTTTTGAAAACGTAACTTCATTGGTATATAGACGTAGAGCACTGCATATCCAGTTGCGAGTAGAGTTCCTGCACGACGAGTTTGCTCTCCAGGTCGGATCACTTCGCCTTCAAAACGATCTCTAGAATTTTTTCTGTAAAACATTATTAGACTCCGACCTGCACGCACTTCCGACACGTAATGTGTCCTACACTAAACATTGTGTTTATTACAACACTAAGAAAGAATTGCGCGAACTACATACAACTCACGTAATACCGATACATAACATACATTAAAGTCTACCGACCACGTTTTTCTGTCTGTATGTGAAGGCTAATCTCAGGATCAATTCTAGGGATTTTGTTACGGTTTTAACTAATAGACAGACTGATTCAGGACGAAGGTTTGAGTGTATAGTTTATTACCACTTCGCCAGTGAGGTCGTCCGGCTATAGATACATACCCGTGAGAACTGCGGGCAGGTCACTAGCTCACAATAAATTTTGAAAGTATGTAGACAGATAACATCCAGTTCTCATCAGCGTCATTATAGACGGAGTACTGTTTCAGTTGGACAAGCGTCGAAGAGGCCGCTGGACGTGGACTAACGAAATGGTTAGTTTTATGTGATTTATGGAAACCATTGAGAAAATTAATCTGGATTTCAGTTTTGGGAGTTGTACCATAGACCTACCGGGAACAACTACAAACGCCTTTGTCACTGCGTCACCTTATTAGCTGAAAAGAAGTATGATTTATAAATGGTATAAATTGTGCAGTTTTCCATTCGCGTGGCCTCCGCACCAAGTTCTGAAATTCCGAATTCGATGATACAATGATTATACCTAAATTAAGTTTCCGACGTCACCAAAGAATGGTAGGACATGATCTAGGAAAGGAGCTGAGCTTTTGTTGCAAGTTGGTACTTCCCTGTACAGTCACTGTTGCGGCTAAACTCAACCTACTGTTTTTTTTGTTTTTTTTTCTACAGCCAGTAGTTAAGTTATCTCTGTGTCAAAGTTTCCGAGCTTTGATAATGCAGGACCTCGAAGCCCTTCCACATAGAACGGTGACTATGCTGTGTAGTTTTATACAGACATCTTCGGCTTTCGTGTTCGTCCTTCTGCCGATGAAATAGATGATAAAGTCTTCCAAGTGCAACCGTGGCTGTGCAATTTTATATGGACGACGTCTTTGGAGTTCTTGTTCGTCCTTCTGCCTGTGAAATGGATTATAAGGTCTTCCACGTGGAACGGAAGCTGTGCAATTTTACATGGATCACATCTTCGGCGTTCGCGTTCGTCCTTCTGCCAATAAAAAGATTATTAATTCACCCTAACAGACGATAGTGTTCGATCACAAAGGGCTTGTTTCGTAGACATATCTGTAACATTAGCAAGTCATTGCAAAGTAACCTTATTTAATTTCCACACCTGAATGTCATAAAGCGCTCTTGGGATATTACTGGGATGTACATTACTTTTAGTTACTCTTCATAGCAGACTTCTGCTACGCTATGAGAAACTTTACGTTCGGTTCCTGCAGATCTCAGTGAGACGCATCACTGCAGGTCTTCCGTCGCGGACCGTGCCACTCACATCCTATCTTGTATTTACTGGTGGTTTTCCCAATACATAAATTTTGTTCTTTCCGAAAATCTTGTAAATTTTAGTATGACTGGTAAGAACAACGTTTTCGTTGTTTATTTGTGTCGTGTAAAGTTTATACTTTGATTACGTTTCACTGCGTAAAGCAAATAATGTTTGGTGTTATTTAAATGTTTCATGTTCGATATTTCATTGAATCTAAAGTATCTCGCGACTCCTCTTTATGAGTTTTTGTGGTACAATTGGGCGTTATCAGGAGTGGAAATTTAGGAAGATTTACGTGCCATGTCCGGCGGACATCAAGAATATTAGAAACAGCTTAGAAAGGCGGTCCTTACTCATTCTTACGATGACTGTTATTACACTGATCTCGTCGATAGGATTATGCAAATCGTGTGGAAGAAGCTGTTATGATCGCCACATGATTTCCTCCATTATTGAGCATAGCTTGGAAAAAATATGTCTTCTTACTCATAGGACTGTTGCAGAAACCTAGATTAAAATGCTAACAACCAGCTTGACTGTCAGTTACGACAGTGATGTGTACAGTACGTTCTGCATCCCAATAGACTTTCCGTACCTATGCTATGAATCATATCAAACATTATGTCTATCAAACTTCCCAGCAGATTAAAACTGTGTGCCAGACCGAGACTCGAACTCCGGATCTTTGTCTGTCGCGGGCAAGTGCTCTGCCACCTGAGGTACCCAAGTACGACTCACGGCCCGTCCTCACAGAAAAAGGCAAAGGTCCTGAGTTCGAGTGTCGGTCCGGCACACAGTTTTAATCTGCTAGGAAGTTTCATATCAGTGCACACTCCACTGCAGAGTGAAAATCTCATTCTGGACTATGTCTATCCTTTATGAGTAGCTCGTTGTTCGCAGTGAAGCGTTATATGAAAAGCATCGGAGATGTTCAGACTGTTACGAGAACGCACTGTAGATGAAGTGAATGGTCGTTCTCTCATCTCAAAATCAGCGAAACTCATTAAGATTATGCTTTTTGAAATTTTCTTCGAAATTTTACAAGATAATAGGCGCCTTTATTTCAACGTCCACAAGTTCAGCCTTTGTACCGTACATGAGACAATTTCTAATAATTAAAATAAATCTCTTACGCCTAATGTTTCCTATTTGTCGAAACTGGCATGAGTGACACGCTCAACGAACACGATTCCTTCAGTTTATAAACGATATTTACTACTTTCTTCACACCAAGAAATCGAAATCAAGTTACAGATTTGCAATTATTTCCTATACGAATGAAATTCATTTAGCTGGTGTCAGTGAGCATTAAGCTTTACGAAAGTCACAGATGCAAGGCCCAAAGGATATCATGCTGAAAGAGCTCGAGTATGTGTTTTGAAATCTATTCGCTAGTTATCATGTGGGAGACAATTTTGTGTGTTTTACGTGGAGGATGCTGTAAAATCAACGTGGGACGTTTTTCTTATAACTCAGTTCTGCTCTTCTTCTTATAAGATATGATTCGCGTCTCACAAGCGAAATCAATGTCATATTTCTTGTAAGTCTCGATAAAAGATAGACCGCGCACCTGCCTGTGACGTGTTAACTATTTTTCCACTACATCTTTATTGTTGTCTGCAATGATAAGTCACAAAAATACGGCACCCACATTACAGAATTTTTGTTTTCTTTTCACACTTAAAATTAATCCTGTTTTATTTAAATCGTTGCTAGAAGTCGTAGACACCTGATGCAGTGTCAGGGACGACCTACGTCCACGCAAAAGTCAAACTGCTAACAGCGATATGTTGGTCTGTGACTTCTGAAATGGTGCTAGAGGCTAGCGAATATGGTTTGATAGCAAATACATTCTACATCTACATCTACATTTATACTCCGCAAGCCACCCAACGGTGTATGGCGAAGGGCACTTTACGTACCACTGTCATTACCTGCCTTCCTGTTCCAGTCGCCGGCCGGAGTGGCCGAACGGTTCTAGGCGCTACAGTCTGGAATTGCGCGACCGCTACGGTCGCAGGTTCGAATCCTGCCTCTGGAATGGATGTGTGTGATGTCCTTACGTTAGTTAGGTTTAGGTAGTTCCAAGTTCTAGGGGACTGATGATCTCAGAAGTTAAGTCCCATAGTGCTCAGAGCCATTTGAACCTGTTCCAGTCGCGCATGGTTCGCGGGAAGAACGACTGCAGGAAAGCCTCCGTGCGCGTTCGAATCTCTCTAATTTTACATTCGTGATCTCCTCGGGAGGTATAAGTAGGGGGAAGCTAAATACTCGCTACCTCATCCAGAAACGCACCCTCTCGAAACCTGGACAGCAAACTACACCGCTATGCAGAGCGCCTCTCTCGCAGAGTCTGCCACTCGAGCTTACTAAACATCTCCGTAACGCTATCACGCTTACCAAATAACCCTGTGACGAAATGCGCCGCTCTTCTTTGGATCTTCTCTATCTCCTCTGTCAACCCGACCTGGTACGAATCGCACACTGATGAGCAACACTCAAGTATAGGTCGAGCGAGTGTTTTGTAAGCCACCTCCTTTGTTGATGGACTACATTTTCTAAGGACTCTCCCAATGAATCTCAACCTGGCACCGGCCTTGCATTCCGACAAGCTGTGAATCAGTACATAACATGCATTGATGATAAAGCTCGGGACACTGTAGTAGCGTGTCGTGTTGAAATATACTGTAGTAGGTCCAGAAATGTCTGGCGCTGAGCATCGAGATTCGTCGAATGTGGATGTTAAAAATGATGACCAATGATGCCTTGGGATCAATACCACATAAACTGGAGAGCTCTCTGCCTAGTATCCCAGAATGCAGTAAAACGGTGAAATACCAACTATAGTACAGTTCGGTAGCACCCATATCTTGCGTAAAGTACAGTAAAATCATTTAAGTCACCAGACTTACTCCTGAGGAACCTGGTAATACCTTGAATAGACTTAACTGTGTCCCACAATGTATCCTCTATTTTGACAAATAAAGAGGATGACAAAATAGTAATAATAATAATAATAATTATTATTATTATTATAACGTAGTCTACATCATTTAATGTGCCTTCAGTAGCGATCAGACGATATGAACGTGACTTTGCACACTGCTGCCACTAGGGGCTGTATACTAAGGACGGAAGTACTATGAATCTCCATTAATTTGATGGTAAAATTCATTTCATTTGTGCTGTAATTACTACCAAGTATCGAAATGAGCTACCATTATTTCATCAAGACACTGCAAGAGTACACACCGCTAACACGCCTTTTACAATATTACGAAGTGTTTGCAGTTATAGAACAGTTCCTATGATTTTAAGGCCGTTCTTAACTCGCCTAGTTCATTCTCGACTAGGATTGATACGCCAACTGCCAAAGTCCGAGTAACGGGCTCGAACGTGTGCAGTAATCGGAGTTTGCTTCCCTGGTCTTGGCCCGGTGGTACGTTGGATACAGCGCTTGCGTCGCACGTGAAACGCCATGCACAAGTGACCATTCCACGACTGCGCTTAACAGTTTCTGTCTTACAGAAGGTAGCCCATATTCTTTAGAAAGGAGGCTGCCCCTCGTAGACACGGTAGAGAGTCCGACAAACTATAATACACTATAGATTTTTGAGCAGTTCATCGAATTTTGATGTATGCAAATGACAGCAGTAAATCAATACCTAACGCGTCTCAATATACCCCGTCCTACTCGTTCTTAGTAGACGAGACATTACACTCTGACAACTATCAACCTCGTTAAAGTATCACCCAGCAGCAGAATGATTAAATGATAATTCTTCTCCATCCACGACAAATATAATGTACCCTGCATCTCCCGGACACTATCACCTCATGCACAACTAAGACGCAGCAGGTAAGACGCTGAATTTGCATTCGGGGAAAAGGCGGGACAAAATCTCCATTTCTCCAGGCAAATTTAGGTTTTCTGTGTTTCCTTGTATCGCTTATGACAAACACCGAAATGTTTCCTTTGAAAAATTACACTGCGAATTTCCTACAGCGTGTTTTCCTAGTTCGAGCGTATATTATATCTCTATTGAACTCGTGGTCGACTGGACTTCATACAATGGTTTTCCATCCTTTCGATGTAGGTGTTGTTATAATATTTTAATTAAACATTGTATAAGAGTCATTTTCGCAGCGATATGTCAACTGAATAGTGTCAAATGGTTCAAATGGCTCTGAGCACTATGAACTCAACATCTTAGGTCATAAGTCCCCTAGAACTTAGAACTACCTAAACCTAACTAACCTAAGAACATCACACACACCCATGCCCGAGGCAGGAACCTGCGACCGTAGCAGTCCCGCGGTTCCGGACTGCAGCGCCAGAACCGCACGGCCACCGCGGCCGGCTGGATAGTGTCTGTATTCCTTAATATTCCTTTGTGGAAGAACATTTGGAAACGGAGTTCCACATTGAAGCTTTGGTGTATTTATAGGTTGGCCCATTCTGTTCTTTCGGGGTGACCAGTTGTAAAGACGCAATTTTACAATAGGTTCCCCGAAAGCTCTACCACAACACAAAAATCCTTTGTGTGGTTCGGAGAGGTCCTATGATTACACTTTACCACATTAGGTACAGAAAACACTGATCTGTGCTTGTGTGGTAACAATGTGTGTGCTCAGTTATCATCTGCTCAACTGCGTTTCCACAATTTTCTTTACAACTGCCGTGCAGTAGATGTCGTTTGTTACAATAGCGTGGAGAATGTGGTAATGTATCAGCTGTATATTGCCTCTCTACTGGTATACGCTTTTCGAATGTGTGATAAACTATTTGCTTGAGTGCTGTAGGTAGCATACACTGAGACAAATGTCACAGACGGTCGCTTACAGGCTGTTCACCAGCGTGGTAGCGCACCGCGACAGTTAATATTGAGAGGCCTACCGTCAAGAACCAGTATTCATAAGCGATAGTTTACTGAACCAGTTTTATACTTTCTGTAGTCAGCTTATGAATCTTCGTAGTCGAATCTTCTTGATAGTACATTATTTATAAAATAATGATTTCAGAACATTGTAAACTGGTTCAGTAAATTCGACCATACGCGTTTCCTTTACTTCAGAAGCTTTTCTGTTTGTCCCCGGGACCGTTAAAAGTAATAAAAAATGAAATGTTTTATGCCGGAATAGGTCCTCCTCATTTCAAATATCGATAGACACGTGACAGAAATTTGTAATCTGTTTCAGCTATCAAACAATCGCTAGGTGTTCACACAATAATGACGAAAATTTTCTCGTAATTTTATTAAATACAGAGAGAGAAATACAAACGTTGTTTTTTTTCAATTGGAACTACGCTGCTTATTAACTCTATACTAGCAGTTTTAGATGAAACTAATTCGGTACTACAGTTGTTTCATGGAGTAATTGAGAAGTTAGGTAATAAAAATGCTTTTAAAATTATCATATTGCTTTTGTTCTTGTATTCGGCTAAATAGCGTTCCGCTTGTAAGTAAATGCCGCTCCCAGCGGAAATATGCGGCATCGATGCTAGAGATACTTAATAAAGAGTCTGAGTTATTGTTAAATTAATTTACAATACAACCTCAGTAAAAGATATTACAAAATCGTCATGTCATACGATATCAAACCACTTTTCTTTCATGAAATCACTGTGCAGCAAAAAATTAGTCATGAGAAAACAACAGTTTGGATGTAAATATTTTACAAATAATATTTAACGAGGATAACTAAGACGTGTCATACTTTACGAGAATTTGATGCTTTTTAGTAGAACAGAAACGGTGCACATGCACTATAATGACTTTGGTACATAGTTTGAACATTTCCCCAAACGTCCATGTTATTTTTATAGAGAAAGACTAGATTGTCTTACCTTGTATATACTTCTGCTTTGTTTAATAATGTATTCTTGGGCTGCACTGAGAAAACTACTGATATATTTTTTTAGTAAAGGGGCTAAAATTACACAAACAATACTTTAAAATGCACAGTGAAGTGCAAAACAATGTGAGCCTGTTAAATGACGTGGATACGTGTTTTGTTGGAAACGCTTTTTATACGTGATAATAACACGTAAATGAAACAAGTATTTCCGTCTTTCGTTTACTTTCCAGTTGTGGGCGATGAAGCTTCTATGAATATTAATAAAGTTTCGGGATTGTAGAAATATACAGTGTCATTGAGAAAGTGGTTTCCGCGCTTGGCGAGGGCTAGCATTGTGAATGCGGCAGGCCGCGTGGCTGCGTGCACACGCTCCGTGTCCACGCGGGATTGCGCCGGCAACCACAGATAGCCTGCCGCTCAGGGCCGTCAGCCACTTCCCTCAACAACACACGGGTCGCCCATTAGCTTTTTCTTTTATAATTCAGTCGGATGATTGGCATCTTCAGGACAAAACAAATGAGTTTCTCGATGTTATTCTATCTTACTTCGATGCTCGGGTATATCTGAACTAAATTTCGAATTGTTCTATACAAGCGGTATTGAAAATCAACACAGCTCTTTCTTTTGAGTAAACGTTATGTTGTGGCTGCACAAGGCATATTTTCGAAGTGAAGTGGTCAAACAGTTTCGGCTGAGCAACTGAGGGTACGAGTGTGGATAAACTATCGCTGCAACGGGCGATCAGTGATTCGTTGTTTTATTAATCGCGACATTGTAACGTTGTGATCAGTATTCTCCAGTGGCTGACAGTGAAATAAAGACGTCATGCTTCATATGAATGAGCTACCTTTACAATTTCCAAAATCAGTATTTAGCACATACAAAGAATGACAGGCTTGGTTATTAACGAATGGGAGAAGATGCTTAAAATAAAGAATCACTTTCAAATAAGAGTAAAAAATAACCAACAGAGCGATTTTTTGTAAACAAAAAATTACTTTTAGTGTGAAATACAGAATGAAAACAAACTCCAGCAACCAGAATTTCGCAGGTCCTTAGGGGATATTTTCCGAGCATTTTAGTATGAGAGACTTGTGGACTCCGGCACCTCGTTACAGAGCAATAACGTTCGTTCATTTCTTACACCCCATTTATCTTTGTATTGTGTTGCGCTGCACAACAATACAAGTGCCGGTGCTGTGTGCTACGTCTCTTGTTTGGAAACAAACATGTTCCATTCACTTACGGTACATTCTATTGCCAATTTCAGTATCCACTAAATAACTTCGCCCTCAAGCTCACAATTTGCTCGGGCCCGTTTCAAGTTTGTTTTTTACGACAATGTTGTGGCATTATTCCGTATTTCGTGCTGTACGTTTCAGTGATCGCATATTACAGTTTTTTCCACTGTTTTGAAGATATTTCCACAGAAATATTAGTAATTGGGGTTAACAAACGGAATAAATCCTAATTACATGGTTATTCTGTAACGAGCCCCTGGAGACCGTGTATCCCCTGTTGAAAAATACTCAAGAAATGTCTCCGAACAACAACTGAAATTTTGTCGAGGGTGTTCGTGTTCACACCGCATAATGTACAAATAGAGGAATAGTGTTAACAGAAATATGCGGTGATATCAAAACCTAGCTTGTGAATTGACTACGGAAAAATGTGTGTGTAACTTGGAGTAGTGTCGGTGGTCGGTGAGTGGCTTATGCGAACAAAGGGTGAGAGGCAAGTGTAGTGCGTGGCGGCGCAGCGGCGGCTACAGCGGCGGCGGTACGCACCTGCGGGCAGCGTGGCGGCGCCGCGGCGACTGAGCCCGGGAGCGAGCAGCGCGCCGCCGCCCGCCGCCCCCGCCGCCCCCACCGGCCCGCAGCGCCGCCCCCACCCGCCCCCGCCCTCCCCCCCGCCCCCACCCGGCCTCCGGAATTCGGACAGTCGGCCCCCAGCCGCCGGCGTTGTCGCTGTCGCTGTCACAGCTCTACGGTGCCCGCCGCCTACAGCCTACCGGCATCAGCAATACCCTCGCACACACGCTCTGCGTTTCGTGGCCGGTCGTCGCAATCTAAGAACGATACAAATCTCAGCTGCCGGAACCCTTCATCGAGAACACTCCAGATCTATCGTACTCCATCTATCTCATCAAAAACATGCAATACGGTCATAAATACTTACTGCTCCGTAAATTAGTTTATAAAAGTAATTTAACTGATTGCGTATATGTGATGGGTGGTGACCTAAAACCAGTTTAGTCCTAAATAAAGTTACGACGTTTTACAAAGGAAATGCATTGAAAGAAAAAACCTGGCTCTGGCATAGTTATCCGAACTATCAATAAAAACATTAGAATTATGTGTGGCGCTCACACACGTACATCTTGCAGACCTCTGTTTAAAAATTGGGAAGATTAACCATAAATGAAGTAGAGAGGATATAAAATGCAGACTGGCTATAGCACGAAAACAATTTCTGATAAAACGGTAACTATCAACATCTTAGAGTTATAAAACTACCGTAGGCTAACGTAGTTTTTCGTAGATTTTCCTAGTAGCCTTGGTCGGTTAACACTTAACTCATGAGGTGTGCTCTCTGAAACCGCGCCAAAACCGAGCGAGGTAGCGCAGTGGTTAGCACACTGGACTCGCATTCGGGAGGACGACGGTTCAATCCCGCGTCCGGCCATCCTGATTTAGGTTTTCCGTGGTTTCCCTAAATCGCTCCAGACAAATGCCGGAAAGGTTCCTTTGAAAGGACACAGCCGACTTCTTTTCAGTTTTCCCCAATCCGATGAGACCGATGTCCTCTGTTTGGTCTCTTCCCTCAAACAATCCAATCCAATTCAAAATTTCCGAACTCCTTCTGCAAGGTCATCTTAGCGGAATGCCTCTATACCCTACCCACCCTCCTTAAATTACAAAACCTACAACGTTTTGTTGTCGGTCGCTTTATCGCGTTCCTAGTTGTTGACACGTCTTATTGGCACATGTTGGGGTCTCCAAGACCACCAAAAAAATGGTTCAAATTATTCTGAGCACGATTGGACTTAACTTCTGTGGTCATCAGTCCCGTAGAACTACTTAAACCTAACTAACCTAAGGACATCACACACATCCATGCCCGAGGCAGGATTCGAACCTGCGACCGTAGCGGTCGCGCGGTTCCAGACTGAAGCGCCTAGAACCGCACGGCCACTCCGGCCGGCTCTTGAACAACGTATATGTTTTCGTCAGTGTAGTACAAAATGTGTTCGCAGGAACTGTCAGTTTTAGCGATCCGAAGTTTGATGAAATTGTTAGTTGGCTGATGAGAGAAGATGTCAGTGAAATAGAACAAGAAATAGACGAAAGAAGTGACGACTTTATATCTGCCAGTAATCACAGTTCTGCTCTCGAACAAGAGTATCATTTAGAAGAAGAACTTCAGAACAATTGTGATGCGGACCTTTCTGTTTCTCCAACAAAATTTGTTTAAATCAAATGTCATCCCTGTTGTGATAAGGGAAAATGTAGATTCCATCACTGAATGTCAATTTTGCAGACTTCCTTTTTGTACCTATCGATTGCTTTTTTTTCTGTCAAATTTAAAGCCTGGAACTCAGTTTTATGTGAACACAGATACTACAGTTACTCAGAACCTAAAATTCAGTTGTCTCATAGTTCGTTTGCACTTACAGTTTAAAGAACTGCACAAAAGTACGTGGTTTTGTGTGATAATATTTAAAAGACTGCAAGCTTTATTTAGTACAATAAAATCAACACTGAGTATTTAATCAAAACTTAAATAATTGTAAAAATAAATGTTACGTAATTTAAATCAATAATTTCAAATGGCTTGCACCTAAAATCTCGATTTAAACATAGGGGACCCAGAGACCTCATCTCGTAGTATTCGTTACAGAAAAGTTACCTCGTAAATAAAGAGTTAAGATCGTAATTGCGCTATCTTTGAGCTAGGCGTGCTGCTTACCTGTCAGGCGTTACCTCAATTCTCTCACTTTGTTGGCATATGTGATCAGTGTTGTGCTAGGTTTCCCCGAAAACCGGAAGCAATGAACCGTCTAGAAATTGAGTTAGGATACATAAAGAACTGTATAACCAACAGAACATTTTTGCTCTACTTAGCTATCCTGTTGTCTGTTGCTTAAAAATGAAATTTTTTTTGTAGCAATACTGACATTGTCAATATATAGCTTAGGTTTTATTTGATAATTGTTTGTTTGTAACGTGTAACAGAGTGATACTGAAGCAAAAAAAAAAAAAAAACAGTAGAGGTTTATCATGTAGAGCTAGAAAACCCAATTTCCTCCAGAAGAAAGGTAAAATAAGAAAAACACAAACCAAAAACGTATCAAACATCACTTCAGTACTTTGTCGAGCTTGTAGAAAACATGTTTCTGTTATTCGTAAAATGCCACTATTCGACTGTGATGGCAGGAATGGGTGAACCATGGCCAAACACAGCGTGAAGGAAGAAGTGGACCACCTAGAGAGACGACATAACGTGAGTACCGAGTAATTGTCAGAGAGGCACTCAGAGCCTCAGATTCATCATTACAATCAATCCGATGTGCAGCTGTTGCTTCAGTGACTACAAGGACCATTAACAGGCGACTCACAGAAAGGGGGCTGAGCACACAACGCCCCTTGCATCGGCTACCACTGACCGCTGTAGACCAACGAGCAGCGGTGTCGAGCATACTCGGCCTGGAATCCTCTTGACTGAAACACGACGGCCATCAGTGATGAGTTCCGCTTAGAACTGAGCCCCGACGGCCAGTGAAGAAGTGTCTGGAGATGGCCTAGACAGAGGGGGGATACCAACCATTACGTAAGTTCTACTGTCAACTCTGCGTTCGTTAGTGTTTAATCGAGGGATTGACAGGATGCAGTCTGTAATGTTGCTTGTACGTCTGGGTAGGATTACCCATTAATATCGGCCCATCGGGAGATAGAATTGAACTAAAGCTAACGAAGGATAGCGGTTTTGAAGGGCAGAGGGAAAGAAGTGCCAAGGCATATGCCAAGAGAAAACAACCTCTGCAACAGTCGGGTCGGGTAGTAAGGGCAGTAGCGGTCTCTTCATATCTGCGACAGATCTGCAAGGGTCTGAATGTGTTAGTGTTTGGGTACCATGCATCGGTACCGTAAGTCATGAGTATATCTGTCATATAATGAATCAGTCCTGTCGAGGAGGGGGCCGCCGCTGCTGCTGGGCACCGACGAGGTCTCCTGGGCTAGTTGCTGCGGCTGCTCCTGTAATATAGTAGCGTCGTTCAAAATGGTTCAAATGGCTCTAAGCACTATGGGACTTAACATCTGAGGTTATCAGTCCCCTGGACTTATAACTGCTTTAAACCTAACTAGCCTAAGGACATCACACACATCAATGCCCGAGGCAGGATTCGAACCTGCGACCGTAGCAGCAGCGTGGTTCCGGACTGAAGCGCCGAGAACCGCTCGGCCACAGCGGCCGGCGAGCAGCGTTGTCATTTCTTAGTCAATTCGATGGTCCTTGAAAGAATTGACGGATGTGGTTTATGTTGGGAACTGGTTTGTGTACTTCGTTTTATTTCCCTGCGATTGCCAGTTCTTTCTGGCTGCGGCTCAGCTAGCAGTGCCTATCAGTGCCTGTTATGAAGCGGCTCGCCTTATTGTGTAGTTCATGTGATTGAATAAATATCATAGATGATTAGTCCCAAAGGAGCAATGTCTTTGGGCGCTTGTGTTTCCATATATGTTAGTTATCGTAGTTCCCCAGGTATAGCATGTGGGGTTGATCAAGTGACTAGTTCAGTACAGTCGTGTGGCGTATTTTTTTAATATCTCCGAGAGAGTCTTTAGGTGGTATTCGTTATGAACGTTAGCTGTACAAGTATATCTCTGAGCGTTACTTATGATGCGTAGAAATTTATTCTGTATTTTATGAAGGCGGTTCAGCTGTTTAGTCGCTGCGTACACACAGATAGGAGCTGCGTGTGTGATCAGTGGTCTAGTCAGTTTCGTGTAACTGGGTCTAGACACCCTCCTACACAGTGTACTATTCCTGTTGAGCATTGGGTACAGTTGTTTGAGCGTCGCATTAGCTCTGTTAGTCATGTATTGTATGTGGACCCTCCACCCTTCCGCGCCGAAGTGTATTGGGATTGGATGTAGTGTTATCTGTCTACAGTGTCTGCGAGTAAACAGAACTGCCTCGCACTTTTAGACGTTTACGTTAATATGCCATCGCTCCAATCAAGGCTAAATAGTTTTGAGTACTGTCTGTAGTTTGTTGTTATTATGCTATAGTTTCCAGTTCTGCGCAAGGATAGCAATTTCATCCGCGTATATAGCTACCATCGTGTTGCGTGTTGTTGGGATATCATTAAGTCTATACGAGAGAGTACCGAAGATGCTGCCTTGGGCTACTCCTGTTTGAATAACGAATTGTGCTGATTGTTTGCCCCGATATGTCCGCGTTGAAACGTTTGTTTGTGAGGTATGAGTGTGTGAGACATACAATTCCATCGGGCAGTCCAGCATCTTTACGTTTGCGTATGAATTTTGCGACGGAGACGATCTAAGACTTTTTAGATATCCAGGAACACATCACCGGTCGCTTCGTTCACGTTGTAGACGTGTGCTACGTACTCTACCACTCTTTGGGGTTGCGCTGTGGACGGGTGGTCCCTGAAACCGAATTCCTCTGGGCGCACGATGTTATACTCAATACAAAGCCGAGTAAATCGTTTTAGTATCGCCCTCTCAACAACCTTGCTGAGCGCACTCAGCAGGCTGATGGGTCGGTAATCTTGTGAGGAGTGGTCTTTCCGTGACTTTCTGAACATCAGGACTTTGGCCACCTTCCAAGAGTCCGAGATGTGTTGCTGTTGTAGGATGGCATTTGTGATGCATGTAAGTAATTCGATAGCTTTAGCCGTGAGCTCCTAGAGGACACGGTTCTGAATGCTATCACGAACAGGGGCTTTCCTAGGTGAGGAGTGATCAGTAGCTCATGTAATTTCGTGTGTGGTCTTGCGTCTGATTTCGGTGCCCGCTGGCTGGGCTATAACACATGTAAGCGCCTGGTCAGCTTCAAGTGTGAACGCTGGATCGAAAGGAACCAGATTCGGTGTCAAAGATGCTGAGAGTGTGGTGGCCATGAGCTCTGCTCTCTCCTCCGCGGAGTATGCGAGATTCCTACATCTCTACATCTGCATCCATATTCCGCAAGCCACCTGACGGTGTGGGGCGGAGGGTGCACTGAATACCTCTATCGGTTCTCTCTTCTATTCCAGTCTCGTATTATTCGTGGAAAGAAGGTTTGTCGGTATGCTTCTGTGTGGGCTCTAATCTCTCTGATTTTATCCTCATGGTCTCTTCGCGAGATATACGTAGGAGGGAGCAATATACTGCTTGACTCTTCGGTGAAGGTAGGTTTTAGAAACTTTAACCAAAGCCCGTACCGAGGTACTAAGCGTCTCTCCTGCAGAGTCTTCCACTGGAGTTTATCTATCATCTCCGTAACGCTTTCACGATTACTAAATGATCCTGTAACGAAGCGCGCTGCTCTCCGTTGGATCTTCTCTATCTCTTCTATCAACCCTACCTGGTACGGATCCCACACTGCTGAGCAGTATTCAAGCAGTTGGCGAACAACCGTACTGTATCCTACTTCCTTTGTTTTCGGATTGCATTTCCTTACGATTCTTCCAATGAATCTCAGTCTGGCATCTGCTTTACCGACGATCACTTCACATGATCATTCCATTTTAAATCACTCCTAATGCATACTCACAGATAATTTATGGAATTAACTGCTTCCAGCTGCTGACCTGCTATTTTGTAGCTAAATGATAAGGGATCTATCTTTCTATGTATTCGCAGCACATTACACTTGTCAACATTGAGATTGAATTGCCATTCCCTGCACCCGCAGATCCTCCTGCATTTCAGTACAATTTTCCATTGTTACAACCTCTCGATTCAACACAGCACCATCTGCAAAAAGCCTTAGTGAACTTCCGATGTCATCCACAAGGTCATTTATGTATATTTTGAATAGCAACGGTCCTATGACACTTCCCTGCGGCATACCTGAAATCACTCTTACTTTGGAAGACTTCTCTCCATTGAGAATGACATGCTGCGTTCTGTTATGTAGGAACTCTTCAATCCAACCTCACAATTGGTCTGATAGTCCACATGCTCTTACTTTGTTCATTAAACGACTGTGGGGAACTGTATCGAACGCCATGCGAAAGTCAAGAAACACGGCATCTACCTGTGAACCGGTGTCTATGACCCTCTGAGTCTCGTGGACGAATAGCGCGAGCCGGGTTTCACACGATCGTCTTTTTCGAAACCCATGCTGATTCCTACAGAGTAGATTTCTAGTCTCCAGAAAATTCATTATACTCGAACATAATACGTGTTCCAAAATTCTACAACTGATCGACGTTAGTGATATAGGTCTATAGTTCTGCTCATCTGTTCGACGTCCCTTCTTGAAAACGGGGATGACCTGTGCCCTTTTCCAATCCTTTGGATCGCTACGCTCTTCTAGAGACCTCCGGTACACCGCTGCAAGAAGGGGGCAAGTTCCTTCGCGTACTCTGTGTAAAATCGAACTGGTATCCCATCAGGTCTAGCGGCCTTTCCTCTTTTGAGCGATTTTAATTGTTTCTCTATCCCTCTGTCGTCTATTTCGATATCTACCGTTTTGTCATCTGTGCGACAATCTAGAGAAGGAACTACAGTGCAGTTTTCCTCTGTGAAACAGCTTTGGAAAAAGACATTTAGTATTTCGGCCTTTAGTCTGTCATCCTCTGTTTCAGTACCATTTCGGTCTGGACATTTTGTTTTGATCCACCTACCGCTTTGACATAGGACCAAAATTTCTTAGGATTTTCTGCCAAGTCAGTACGTAGAACTTTACGTTCGAATTCACTGAACGCCTCTCGCATAGCCCTGCTCACACTACACTTCGCTTCGCGTAATTTTTGTTTGTCTGCAAGGCTTTGGCTATGTTTATGTTTGCTGTGAAGTTCCCTTTGCTTCCGCAGCAGTTTTCTAACTCGGTTGTTGTACCACGGTGGCTCTTTTCCATCTCTTACGATCTTGCTTGGCACATACTCATCTAACGCATATTGTACGATGGTTTTGAACTTTGTCCACTGATCCTCTGTACTTGAGACAAAACCTTTGCGTTGAGCCGTCAGGTATTCTATAATCTGCTTTTTGTCACTTTTGCTAAACAGAAAAATCTTCCTACCTTTTTTTAATATTTCTATTTACGGCTGAAATCATTGATGCAGTAACCGCTTTATGATCGCCGATTCCCTGTTCTGCGTTAACAATTTCAAGTAGTTCGGGGCTGTTTGTCACCAGAAGGTGTAATATGTTATCGCCACGAGTCGGTTCTCTGTTTAACTGCTCAAGGTAGTTTTCGGACAAAGCACTTTAAAAAAACTCACTGGATTCTTTGTCCGTGCCACCCGTTATGAACGATTGAGTCTCCCTGTCTATATCCGGCAAATTAAAATCTCCACCCAGAACTATAACATTGTGGGGAAATCTACTCGAAATATTTTCCAAATTGTCCTTCAGGTGTTCAGCGTGTAGTGTTTTCCACTGGTAAATTGTCGGACTAGCTGTCACACGCCTGGACGTGTGGTATCCAGCCCAGCGAATTTTTGGTTTCATTGTGTGGCTTTAAATGTTCGTGTTATGTGCCGTATGATACACTGGAGCCGGTTAACGTGAAGTTTATAAAGCGGACGCCTGGTATTCCGCCAGTATCTCCTGAGGCGGTTTCTCAATGAGACAGGGTCCAGAATGTCCGTGGACAGAGCCACTCAGTGGTGTTGTGAGTGGAGTGGAATGGCGGCAGCCATTGCGCCTTGAACTGCAGTGGTGAGAGCTTCAGCCACTACATTGATTTCTTCTGGTTGCGTAATTTCGTGTATTTCAGGAATACGACTATCAAGCGTTTCCTTGTAGCTCACCATCCTGCGTGGTTCATTGTTCTAAAGTGTTTCTTCTCTGTGAAATATAAGAGGTGTGTGATTGGAGGGCAGATCGTTTACAACCTCGAGGTCGAGAGTAATTGGTATGCCCTTGATGACGGCCATGTCCAACACCTCTGGCCTCTGATTCATTTGGAAAGGAATATACGTTGGTTCAACCTGTGCAAGTGAGAAGTAGTTTCGGTCTATGTCTGTATAGTTTTTTTACCGCTAGAGTTTCGTCTTTGTGAATTCCAATCTGGATGTTTTGCGTTAAGATCTCCATCATCCATTACTCGCGGTGCTACGTTAAGTAATGCGCTGACAGCTCGTGTGCTGATGTTTCCAGGCTTGTTGTAGAGCGACATCAGTGCTGTTTAAGCTCCGCTGCACTTCACTCTGACGGCCGTGGCCTCTGTTCTCTGAAGTGCAGGGGCTCGATGTTCGTGTGTTCAATCTCCTCGTGTACAATGATTGCGGTCCCACCACACCTCTGTTGTCCATTCGGTCGGTACGATAGCTGCTATAACGGGAAAAATTTACAGTGTGGTGTGGTTTGAACTTAGTCCCGCATACGAGAACGATGTGGCTGGCCCTGCCTTCCATGAGCGCAGCATTAAATGCATTAACAGAATTTCAGAAACAACACATGAAGGGTACGTCGTAACAGACATGACGACATGGCAGCGTAATAACGATCTCCAGACACTGGACGGTGACACCCTCAGTGACAGCGGCAACAGTGACACTGAAGACAATGAGGAGGGGGAATATGAGATGTAACAGTAAATAAGACACCTAGAATTTTGAATCAGACGTAAAATATCAAAATGCACTGACAAATTGTGCATGTTAGTCAAGTAATAGTTCAGAATTGCGAATACTGGAGTAAATGCAGTGTAAGATGCTGGCAATTTAGCCAAGAAAGCACCCAGTGCTGTACGTGGATACAGACCTAATTTTAATGCATATAATTAGCAGTAAAATTCTCTGATATTAACTATAAAATACTTTGTTCCAGCTGGCAGTCAACAGCTCGAAGAAAACATTCAGAAGTAATCACCGCCATTTACAATCAGTGATGGCACTAACAAATCTCTCCTTTGTCGTGTCATCTTTTTACATTCCTCTTAAAAGAAACAAAATTTTGTTTATATTTAAACCTCATTTTTTTACTGTATTTATCTCTTGTCAAGTATTGCGTGAAAAATAAACCAAAAATAAACTACAAAAAGATTACAAGCGAAAAATGTATGTACTACCAGTTTTAAAATATAAACGTAACATGTCGCTAAACTTGCAATAAATAGTTGGACATAATTAGGCACGATATTCGCCAAGAGGACATCCAACATCTCTATCAATCAATGCTAAACCGCATTACTACTTGCGTAAGAACCAGAAACGGACCAATTCGTTAAGGTCTTGTTCAATTTGTGAAGCTCTTTCTCCTGAATAAATCATTCATTTTTTTTCTGAAATTGTAATCATTTACGTTTCTGTACATTTACATCACGTCTACCGATTCCGGACCATTCGGATAACTTCTTCGTGATTCGTCGCTTTGTTTTCTTTTTTTTATCTTACAGTGTATTACATTGGGTACGTGTAGATGGCTGACACACCAACTGTGAGGCAAAGGGCATGGCAGCTAACGATAGTTTGCCAGTTAACTGCGGTAACATTTCCGCTCTGTCTTTTGGCATAGCCTTGAAAGAAAGATGCACAGAAACATGTTAATGGATTTATAAAACAGGGGATTGAGGTTTAATGCCAAAATGAACACTATCATGGAACATTATATCAGCAGCAGCACAAAAAAAAATCCCAAGAGAATGTGGTCATAAACACTTAATTGAAATTACATTTGTCTCTTCAAGTCTTCGAAACAACTCTCCTCCAACAACTGAAGAGCTTCCTTCTACATCATTGATTATGCTGCAACAATGCGGTAATTCCACTCCTCTTGGGTCGTCGTAACTTCATAGTACTTCATTTTTGAGTTTACGCCAGAAAAAGAAGAACAAAGTAGTCAAATCAGACGAATGCTCAAGCACACTGATAATGCCTTCAGATCCTGTCCAGAGACCACGAAAGAACGGGGTAAGTGCAGTCCTAGCTACAAACGAATAATTGATTTTGGTGCCGATTATTTAGGTACCACACACACCTAAACATTTCAAGAGATACTTCCTGTAGGAGAGTCACTAGCACTTCGTTAAGGAATTGTTCATATCTTTTAGCCGTCAAGATTTCTTCATTGAAGTAAGGACGATCACGTAGTCTCCAGTAATGCTATACTAAACGTTCACATTCCAGCGCCGATGATTTTTAACTGGGCGAAGTAAGCGCAGATTCTGAGGAAATCATACACAACTCACCTTGCCTTTGCAATACTGTCAGTCTGTTTGTACTAGAGCAGCTGCGCCCAGCGAGGTCGTTGTAGGAGACGGGCGGTCCGTCACGTCTCGCAGTTGTTGATACGAAATTCATTAACCTGCTTATTTGAGACGATGTCCCTTTCGCTTTAGTACGAGGGCTATTCGAAAGGTGACGAACGATCGGTTACGAAATGGAAACCATTATGAAAATCCGACGTGGCTTTTCATAGACGATTTGGGCAGTGTCTCTAGTGTGCTTGTTGGTCGCATCAAGACGCTCTTTTCAGTTGTGAGCTCACTGTGAGCGAGTGAAGGTACCTAGAACAACGATGTCTCCCGCCAAGTAGGAGGGTCCTCTGAGAGGCTTCGCCTTAATGAATGCAGCCCGCCTAACACAACTGCCACGCACTTCCTTCGTCATGGCAATTCTCAGCCACACTCTGCAACGGCAGTGAAGACGCTCCTGCAGCCTTTTCGATGGGAAGTGTTCGATCACCCACAACACAGCCCTAGCTAGCTCGTCCTGAGTATCATCTCCGTTCACAGGAAACGCTGGATACGAAGACAACACTTGGGCGCAGCTACGCCCCATAGACCTGCATAGAGAATTATCGGACAGCACAGGCGGCTGCCTTCTATGACGATGGTGTTGGAAATTTAGAATCACGCTCGACAAATGTCTAAGTCGCAGCTGCTGCTATGTAGAGAAGTACCTGGAAGGTCTAGCTAAATGTGCAAAGAAAACAGTTTTGGGTTTCACTGTGGCTTCCATATCGCGACCGATCGTTCCTTACTTCCTGAACACCGTCGTAGAAGCGCTGTCCGTCGACTCGTTGGATCTGGTTGTAGAGGTAAAGCTGCAATGGCAAATGGTGAAGGGAACCTCTGTACAACTGATTCAGTCAGTAAAGAGCGAACGCGATTTAAAAAGGTATGCCATGTAATTACTTTTACTCAATGGTATCGTCACATACACTGGACTTTACTCTTCACTGCACAATTATATCCCGTCTGACACTGTAGGCACTGAATCCACGGTGTCTGTTCTTTCGGACATGTCCGTAAGAGCAGACACCACACACTCACGTAACTCATCCGCCTCGATGGGCGTTGAATCCGCCACCTTCAGTGCGAATTCACAATTACGTCCGACCTCCTGCAGGCATCTCAAAGTAGCGAAATAACTAGCGTGGAGAACCTGGACAGGGACGGTGGATAGGTGGCGCTAGATTGGAATGTGCGTCGGTCGAGTGGGGCCCCGAGATAGTTTGCGCAATGGCGATAAGCACTGTCTCCGGGTGTCACAGTGGTTAATCCAACTGCCTAACAAGCGGGAGGTCCAGGGTTCGGTGCAGGACACATTTTCACTCTTTAATGTAATGAGTAGGAGCTACACGTGCCATAATGGTGGTATCATACCGCGTGACTGCCTGCTTAGCTCTCCAGGTAGGGATATGCTGCCTTGCAGCCGGCTGTGGTGGCCGTGCGGTTCTAGGCGCTGCAGTCTGGAACCGAGCGACGGCTACGGTCGCAGGTTCGAATCCTGCCTCGGGCATGGATGTGTGTGCTGTCCTTAGGTTAGCTA